>NC_138539.1:54289831-54889831 GCF_964234715.1 Podarcis melisellensis
TTTGGGATGTGATTAGATTTATAGCATAATCCTTTGCATGTTTAGTGGGGCTTTCTCCCATGTAAGTGTGCATAGGATTGCAGCGCTTTTTACTTCTTTTCTGTTTCTCTTTGAATTGTGAATCGCTATATCATTGATGTTGGAGCAGCATTTCTCTGTTGTGATTGCAGTGCATATTTCAGGAAGAAAAGCCCTGTGAACTTAAAATTCACAGTATCATTGTATTAAATTTCATCTGTACAATGTGTCCATTTGAAATAACTTTTTGCTCTTGGTGATCTGTGCAATTCTTTTGTTTCAAGGAGGATTGCGCTTTTGTCTTAATGATTACGTTGCTATCTAGTAATGCCAAGGATGGGTGCTATTTTAAGTTGCTTATCATCTAATTACATATTAAAAGCACAAATTGTGTATGATGCTAGGGGGCACAATGTGGTAAGATGCACAGAATCACATTACACAGTTGTGTTGGTTTCCTTATGGCCTAGGACATAGCATCATGAAGAGTCCAGTAATACCTACTGTTTATTCCACTAGATTTCTGATCAAAGCCTTGTCTTAGAGAATAATATTTCCATTGTAAGATATATTGCATGAAACCCTTGAAGATAAAAGGAAATACTTTTAAAATCAGGTATAAAATTGACCTATCATAGCCAGATAAATAATAAAAAGTATGAATTTTTGAGGCATTTGAATGTGGATACAGATACATAACTTCGTAAGGATAAAAATTAAAAAGGTGAGCAAGAAGGGAATTAATTGTATTTGCAACAATGGTTAATATGCATTACTGGCAAACTATCAACATATCTAATTGATATTATTGCTGCAAGTAAACTTTGAAATATAGGTATTTTTTAAAACTAGCAGTTATTACATAGTATTCAAAATGTGTTCTAAAAGTACTAATCCAGTAAGCCACCGCTGTAATGTTGTCTGGTGTGAGGTTATTATGCTTCAGTTCCCAATTACGTAGAACAGGGATGGGGGACCCGTGGCCCTACAAATATTGTTAAACTCCAATTCCCATCAGTCTCAGTTATAGTCCAGAAACATATGGAAAGCCACTTGCTCCCCTTTTCTGATAACAGAACAAACTGTAAAAAACCACAACTGTTCCAACTTCCAACTGTATCTTCCTTTAACATGATATAACTGTTTCCCAAGAAACAGGGAAGTTCTTAATCAGTAATAATCAATAGCTTAGGTGAAGCACTGAATTCCAAGAATTAATATTTTTAAAAAAAATATTAAGCCAAGGCACACCTACAGAATACCTAGTGATATTTTACAAATATAACGTTGTATACTAATATTATAAATGTTGAAGTTTTAAAATTTCTCCTGCCTCCACAGGTGATCAAACTGAAAATAGAAAAAACCACATACCCATGATGTTAATGATACATGGGAGACGATGTTATCCTTGCGAAGTTGAGCGTTTTAAAAAGAAAAAGCAGGAAGGTTTGAACACAATTAATACAAGTAGTGTTAATTGGATTTTAAACTATCTGGCCTTGCTGTAGGGTTAGGGTAGTACCTCCCGCAGGAACAAGGTAGTAACATTTTTAGCAGGTGTGTGCATGTGTAAAATGGTGGTGAAAATCAATAAGGAAATACAAGTATTGTCAGGTATTTTTTATGGATTTTCATGGAAGAGCTCATGTCCTGTATGCTTTTAGTAGTATTGAACAATGATGTTCTGTAAGGAACATGGCTGGACTTCATTACTGTTAAGTATGTATATTTTATAATGGCCCTGTTATTATTATAAAGGGTAGATTGCTCTGTGGTCCAGGTTCCTGACACTGGGTGTCATCTAATGCCCACTTGTGCACTGGAAATCTGCTTGTGCAGCAGGATCAGACCCTCCAAGTGTCCCTATTTTCCAACAATGTTCCTGATTTATAGACGTTGCCCCCAGTTTCTGATCTGATCCCGGAATGTCCCACTTTTCCTTAGGATGTCCCCATTTTCCTTGGAGAAATGTTGGAGGGTATGGAGATATGCAACCCCCAAGCCATCTGAAGGCAATCCTGTGTAGGGAAGTTAAAAAATAAATAAAAATGTTTTATTATGTTTTTTATATTGGTGGGGAACTGCCCAGAGTGGTTTGGGCAACCCAGTAACATTTGTGGGGTATACATAGTAAAATTATCATTATGGAATGGGACGTCACTATTTTCATTGGATAAATGTTGGAGGGTATGCAGGACCCCCTAGAGCAGATTTTGGAGGTGAGAAGGGGCTGCAAGTGAGAGGGGAGAAAGGAGAAATAATGTTGTATGAGCAGATGTCCCCTCACCTTACACTGGATCTCACCCGTTGTCATGTAGTTATTTGTTTTTCTCATATTGTTGGATTGAACCAAATGCATTCCTTGGCTCATTTGAGATATCTCACCAAACCGTAGTAAAGAATTCACAAACTGTTTTGCTTTTTCCATCTTCCTCCAGAGACTACTGTACGAAGGGACACTGCAGTTCAGAGAGGCTAGAGGAAGAAATCAGAATAGAACCCCTCAACCATAATTTGCACAATTGTGTTAAAGCACAAACATTGGTTTGAGTTTTAAACTATTGCTAACACAAGGGCTTGTTTAACATAATGTCTGAATGGAGCCATTGACTTTGATTGTTAAATAAAAGAATAGATGTGGAAGGAAAGTGCTGCAAATTAGGCAGGAGAAGTTAACTCAGGTTAAACATTTCATCTTTCTTTGGCTTTCGTCTCCTCCTTTTCCCTGAACATTTGCACCTGGTGAATATTATAGTGCAAGAGGATCTGAACCAGGAACATTGGCCTTCAGAATATACAGAATACCTTTCTTCTGCACAAAAACTCATTATGAAATTCCAGTCTTTGAAAAGTAAAAGTGGACATCAATTATTTTGGCAAGTTGTAAAAGTCTTGAGGCAAAAGCAGCTAAAGCAAGAAGTCCAAGAGTTATTAAGCCAGGAACAGGAAATATACTAACCAATTGACAAACAGGGCCTATAACTTTTATATTTCAAGTACTGTACTCTTCTCACATTGCAAGTATTTATATGAAACGTCTCTAGCCAAATCCTGGGCCGGAAGGTACCGTTGACGCACCTCTCTCATATTGGAAAGAGACAGGATAAAAATAAACAAACATAAGTGAAATAAATTATTACACTGTGTGCAGGATCACATCCTTATGCTATTGGTGCTTAAATGAGGTTATGAGTGTCACAAGTTTTGTGTCTGAGGCGTCAATTCTGTTTCTTAAAAATATTCCAACTGCCTTTCCTCCCCAAATCTCTGGTTTTGTAGCTGGAGGCCCTGATGCTCTCTGTGTTGCTGTCACTGTATATGCTGTGAAGGCAGTAAAAATGAGCACTAATCAATCTTTCAGAGCCAAGCAATGAGCATTAGGAGGCCACTATCCTGTGACTAAACACACCCCTTTTATGGAGTGTTGGTGCTAATAAAGGACAGCTTATTACTGAGGCAGAGACCAAAGCTTGGGTGAGGTCAACCATGACTGGCAGTCATCAGTCATTCTTAATGATACTTTTTCCCGTGCTTTCTAAGGGATTCTGAGCAGAGTGCAAATCATTTGGGGTCATCCATAGTTCATGTACCCACAGATGGTAAAGGTTTTGAAAGTCTTTGGTTTAAACTTGTACTTAAAAAGTGGGGGAATGGTTTTTTTCAAGTAGGCAAACAAACAAACAAGCAAGCAAGCAAGCAAACACAAAATACCCAATAGATTCCCCCCCCTCCCATGTTGTGTTTTCTTTCACTGTTAAAAGATGTTTTACACACTGGAGTGCTTGTGCATTATAAAGAACTACATAAATTTATTTTTTATGACGTCTGTCTTCTTTAATTATTACCTTTGATGTCTATTGGTGACTAAAGAGAGCTTAACAGGATTTCTCTCCCTTCTTAAATTTCGCAAAGTGAAACCCAGCCAGTCCCTGACAGATGTCTGTTCCTCACCTTCAGGATTATTTTATAAATCCCTTTCTGATGAGCGGAAGTGTCAAATCAAGGACAGGTCATAAAGTAAAAGTATAAACCTTTTAAAGAGAGACTCAAGTAATATATAAACATTCTGCACTCACTCTGAATTTTTTATGGTTTGGGAAATATATTTTGGTAAGAAGGTAGAAAAGTTTCAACCATTAGCTTGTGTGCATTTTTAGAAATGCAATATTTTGTTTTGTTCCTCGTACTCCTTCCTAATTTGATTTCAAGCATTCAAAGATAATAACTGTGCTTCAGATAGAACATGTCACTAGGACTTTTGGTTTTTTATGCACCTTTAAAAATACGACAATTGTACTGCGTTTCTATTTTTGTGTTTATTTAATTAATTTAAATCTAATCACCCATTGTAGTATATCTTGGTTTGAAGGCTGTGAAGGCAGTGTGAATTTAGACAACAGCTGTCTCCCCCCTTTCCCCTTTTTATTAAAGTAAGCTTACTTTTTCTGAGATTTTAACTTCTGATACAAGTGTTAGTTTATTTTTACTTCTTAAAGCTGAGGTAAGCTGAAATCAACACCTTCTGGTTTCTTCTGTCAGTTCTGTATCACCACATATGGGGAAAACATGGTGTGTTGTGCATAAAATACAAAAGTTGTACTGATTTTTGTCTCATGCGCACTCTTAAAGGTTTGACTTGCAACATTCAGTGTTTCATGGATGATGGAGGTTTAGAAAACTTCTTTTCAGTGTTTAGTGTGGTAAAATAAGCAGTCTATTGCACAAGCTTATGAAATTGTAAACCACTTTGTGAGTGAAATGTGCTCTGAAAGGTGGGTAGAAATGCATTAAATAAATGAAAGTACAGCACCTGGCATGTTGGTACTGATACATACAGCTTATTATGAATAAACAAAAATTGTTTGATAAAACATAATAAAAAACTAAGAATTCTGTTTGAGCTCAGATGCTTTAAAATGCACAAGTAGAAATATTTTCCTTTTATATTCTGTGTGCAATGGCTCCTTCTTGGTATGTAATCCCATTCATTTTTAAACCCATAAAATAAAAACCTTTTTTTATTTTGTCCCATAGTTGCCCAGCGAGTGAGATGCTTTTGGTAATTCTACTAGTAAACGGATTTCTGGTGTTGGTTGGAAAATATGTGCAGCTTTCATAAACAATAGAAAATACAATCAAATAGTGCTGTACCTATGATAAGAAGTGGTCCTTGTTGAAGCTTTATTCAAGAAAGCACTTAAAGATGAGGGTGTTTATGTATTTAAATTTAAGAATATGCCTTAAGTGCTTTCCTGAATTTGGGCCAATGTGCCTGATGCTTCCTCCTGTTTGAGACCAGATGTCATAAGAAAAAAATCAGGCCTCATCATGGCCCTGATTCTTTTGCTTATTGCATACAGTCCTCACTTGTTAAGTGTTTCTGTCTTTACATATGCAGGTTAGTAGAACAGCTTACGTTAGGAATGATGGGCCAGAAAACAAAGCAAAATGCCCCTTTAATAAGAGCCTGGACATTTGCGTTGCACTTATTCTCTTTGCTCAGGGTACTGCCTTCTGTTCCTATACCATAGTAGGAAGAGGTTGCAGTTGACACGTCCTGTAATTCCACAACCCTTTAGTTGACACTTAGATATGAGCTTGCAGCTGCCTAGGTCGTAGGAGCCCATTCCTAGGGGCCAAGGTCCCTTCAGCCCCCCCCTAAAATATTTGAGGAGGCCGGTGGCCTTCAACGTTGATGGGCATTGCCTTCAAATGGTGTGCATGTGCCGGATCTTGTGATTGATTATACCGGGCACACCTTGCCTGCTTCCCCTATTTTATTCAAGTTGGTGCCCATGGCCTAGATACACCCCCCTCACACACCAACTACTTGGTGGCCAATTAACCATGGATTAAAATCTTTTGGTTATAATCCAAAAATTCTCTGGGATTGATGCACACAATAGAGGATTTTTTCATTTTGTTGAATCGTACTGGCACACTCAGTGCTGAGGTTTTGGAGTGGGAGTCTCTGATTCATGTAAAGAATCTGGGTATGTGCTTGAAACTTTTGGGTTTGGATGAATGTGTGAACAACCTCAAATGATTCAAGGCCTGAGAGTGGTCCTCCTATAAGGTTTGCAGAGTCCATGGTACATGAGGGCCCACAGGCCCACCCAAATATATATCTTAAAGATATAAAGTATTTAATATATATTTATCTTAATACGTCATATGCAACAGCTATACATTTTATATCCATATATATTATCTATATATCATATGCAACAATTTTGCTGTTATATGTAGCCCTCTATTAATTTTTTCTATGGCAAATAGTTCAGGTTTAATTAAAAATTTCTTCTCATAAAAATGTTTCACCATCGATAAGAAGATACAGTGGTTCCTCGGGTTAAGAACTTAATTCGTTCTGGAGGTCTGTTCTTAACCTGAAACTGTTCTTAACCTGAAGCACCACTTTAGCTAATGGAGCCTCCTGCTGCCACTGCGCCGCTGCTGCACGATTTCTGTTCTCATCCTGAAGCAAAGTTCTTAAACCGAGGTACTATTTCCGGGTTAGCGGAGTCTGTAACCTGAAGCGTATGTAACCTGAATCCTATGTAACCTGAGGTACCACTGTATGTAATTGGATACTGGTGCATATTCAAACTAAATTGGGATGGGTTCACCCAAATATATTTCAGACAAGGGCTCACATCAAAGAGTGGCTGCCACTGAGCCCCCAGATCCAGGTAGATCATAAGGGCAACTAGAGAGGCATTATTGGTTGTTGCCCTCAATCTCTGGAACTCCTTTCGAAAGCTGAAGTTAACCTATTTCAGCAGTATTGAAATACCTATTTGGCTTTGGTTTTCTGGGCACAATTAAGCTTTTTATAAGGGATGAGGTTTTAGTACATATTTTATTTGCTGCCTGGTTATTATTTGAATACTATATAATGGTCCATCAATTTAATGGGTAGGGTAGGTTACGTTTTGTACCTTCTGGCTCACTTGGCCTATGGTATTGCTTTTTTACTTTTGGCTCTCGGCTGTGTTTAAGGTGCTTTGAAGCCATGCTAACAGGGAAGGTTACCTCTGGGGAAGTTGAAGTGGTTCTACAAGTTGCATGGAGCACCTCACTTTCCCCCTCCTTGCTTATCTTCACTGTCCTTTCCGCTCCTTGCCCACCTGCCAACTTTTTGACCAACCTCTGCACCCTTAATCTCCTTGGTATGCAGGCAATAGAAGGTGATCATGCCTATTTCCTAGCTGTTAAAATTGCTGTTAAAAGCCACAAGAACAGGCCAGGGTATTTTTTTTTTTCTGGTCTGTTCTGTTAGCAACCCAGCCCTAGGGAGGCACTAGAGAACGAAAGGCAGTTCTGTGCACTTTGGGGTGAAGATGGAGAACTGGTTTTAATTCTGTGGCTTCCTTTTATTTTTTTACACAGTGGCCCAGGAATAAAATGGGACACAGGTCCCAATGATATAGAAATTAACACAGTATTATAAGGGCTTTATGTTCCAGTTACAAAACCCTATGTGTTGCATGACAAAGGACTTTCAAATAATTTGTAGCTGGACTATGAACTCTCCCAGAAAAATAAAAGAATACTGCTGATTTGTACACAAAGGTTATTTCATTTAAATGCATGGAAAACTGGAAATTGCTAGTTGCTTAGCGTTAAGGCTATGCTAAAACAAAATGTCTGGGTAATAAAACCAGTTAATGTCGTTTACAACTGTCCAGATGAAAAGCTCTGCACAAATCTACTGTTGGCCCTCAATATGGAGTGATTTTTTAACCAATGTGAGTGAAAGGTCATACATACTTCACTTCAGCTTAAATTGAATTTACATGATACAGATGCATAAGAGCATGTATGAGAATACACCACGGGTGAGATTTCCCTGTGTCCAAGCACGTGAACGACTTCTACCTCACATGCCATCTGTAGCCAGATCTTTATTGATATGGGCATCTTGTGCTAGGCCTGTGGGCAGCGAGGAGAAATTTAGCACCTTAAGAGTGGTGAGTTTGTTATATTAACCTGCTTGCCACGGACAGACAACACACAGCAGTTTCCTTCCTAGGTGAAGTGTGAGCCTTTCAGAGATACTCATTGTGGCCATTTTAGATTCAGCTTCCCTGCCCCCTATGCACGGTTGATTTTCAGGTTTTTCTTCCCTTTTGGAGCCCAGATCCTTTATTTTGTCTTTACAGCCTGGCTGAATAGAAATCATTTATTTTATGCAGCTTTGTGCTTTTTTCCTCTACAGCTAGTATCTGCATGAATGTGTCGTATCCCGATGCGAGTTCATTCGATTAAATAAAATGCTTAAATTGTAATCCGTGCAAAACGATCATATTTGAAACACTTGATGTCTCGGTGAGAATCCATAATAGTGATCAGATTTAAATGATTTAACACAGTAGTTGTAGGGAGGGAAATACAGTTTCAAGACATCCGTGTATTTATATATAAAAAAGATTAAAACTAAAGTCAGATATGCTTCTCCCTCTCCCTCTCTCCTTTTTTTAAGCAGTCAAAAGATATACTGTATCCTCTGTGAAAGGGCGCTTTCAATCCAGTTATCCACTTTACCCAGTTTCAGATTCCAGAACCTTCTACACACCCTCATTGGTTAAACCACTAAGCCTTTGATTCCTTCCTGATTACACTATGCAAGACATCTATCAAACACTGTCTTATCTGTTTGTAAGGCAGCTCAGGCCTCAGATTTAAGTCATGGGTTTTGGCTACAAGTTAGAGTGTGATTAATAATTGACTAATGTAGCTTTTATTTATCACAGGCTAGCACATTTCACCATTACCGAGTTAACATAAATTAAGTGTAAGCTGTCGTTCAATCTGTTTTTCAACTCCCCACCCCCCCACCCCGCTTCAAATCCTAAGTCTATCTTTCACTTTTTTAGAAACAAAATCCTTACACAGGGCACAGTCTTAGTCAGTGCCAAAAAGTTGATTTCCTTTTCAGTGGAGTCATATATCACTAGCCCTCCCAGCTGCAGTGTCAGCCTCTGACAGAATGACATGTGTCATTTATCAAAGGGGCCAGTCCGGGCCTTGGGAAACGTACATGACAAAGCCTGAGAGAGTTCATTTCGTAGTCCCCTCCTACCCTCTCTGAGCCTCTTGCCAGGAAAGCCTGTGATGTTTCTGTCTTCACAGCATTACTGTAAGTCCTTCAACCTTCACAAAATTAACCCTCACAACCTCCACCATCATCACTAATATGGATTCTTCCTTGGAGAGTTCGGAAATCTTTCTTTCTTTCTTTCTTTCTTTCTTTCTTTCTTTCTTTCTTTCTTTCTTTCTTTCTTTCTTGTGGGGGACACAATTAGTGATGGTATATTCTTGCAAAGTTTAGCTTCATTTAAGTCATCTATGTGTGGGGCACTACTCTACAAGAAGTAAAATACTACGTTTTCTCGTAACAAGAAAAAAGAGACCTAACAATTTCCGAAGTGTTTCAGCCTCCTCTCTTAAACATACTTATTGCAGAGTAAGCCCCATTGTTCAACGTAGGACTACCCACGGTGGAAACATGCATAGGATTGTAATGTTGCTGTGTTATAAAAGGTCTGGCACTACACAGAATAACCTTCCCTATGCATTTTCATGCATTTTGTCGTTCAGATTTTGTCTCTGCTAAGCTTTTGGCTTGGTTTTGAATATTAAATACTTCAATATAAAGTACCTGAACAGGTAACATAGGGCTTTCTTTTCTGTGTAGCGTGTATGACTTATACAACACCTGCACAAATAAGGTGACTTAGTTTACAGAATTCTCTGTAAAAAGTGCTTCACTTACAAAGAAGAAAAGCAACTGCAACTAAAATAGTTTTACACTCAGTTGTTTATTTATTTTTTAACCTTGTCATTCAGTACTATTATAAGGCCATTAAGATTAACAGCTCAAATGTGATTATTTTCTTTTAACCATAGATTAGACTGCCAGAATATAAACATATTTTTAGCTGAAACAAAAGTTTTCCCCAACTGTCTCGTTTTTATTTCGGATGAGAGAACAGTTATTGTTTTCTCACTCGCACAGACCCCTTTAAAAACATTATGCATAGCTGCTGCTATCACAGTAAAATTATTTACAGCATCAGATATCATTTAAAGAGATAGCTAAGGGGACTGTAGCTTCAGCGAGGAACTTTCTAGAAAGGAACCCTATAAATTAGCCATTGCTCAGGAGTGGCTGTTTTCTAGTCAGGGCTGGTCCTTTCATTTGTCTACATAAGGCTAATTTATTTTTGCAGCCAGATGTGAGCTGACAGCCATCACTCAGAGTTTCCTTCCCCCACTGTTAGGAGGTCGGGAAAACAGTCACGTTTCCCATTTTACAGAATCCCCATCAACATTATTGAAGATGGATGTATCTTTAAAGCAAAGATTGATTGTGGATATCGGAGTTATGGTGTCATTTATCATGGTGAATATTATTTAGACTTGGATTGTACAAGGCTGTAACTTGAGACACAGCCAGGGGAGGGACAATCTGGAAACGAGGATCCATGAACTTTAATGGATGGATGCTTTTTCAAAGCTCCACTCACTACAGCATGATTTACTTTTCTTACAGAAAGGAAACAAGCATTTCAGTTTTAAAGGGCCAGCATGCCTCCTTGTCTCCTTTTGTGGATCCTTCATAGAAACATCAAAGGCTTACAGCTGAGACACAAATAGAGTGATTGAATATGAATTTTACATGTATGCAATTAATCCTAGCTTAAATATATCATCATAAGAGACATTAAATGAGGTGCACTCAAGGCTTTTGTTTGCTTGGGCCTTTAGTCACATGGCTGCTGAAGTGCTGCAGCCTAGCTGTATTCTGTATGAGATATCATGAAATTCTGGTAGCATTAAATATAACCTGATAACCAGTGTGTCATATTGTGAAAGCTTTCTATATCAAATGGAGTCTAAATCATACAGTTGCACGTTGCTTGAAGAGTCCTATTGATATGAACCAACTATTGACACTCAGTTGTCCAGCATGGCAGTACATCTTTTGATACATAAAATGTGGCAAAATGAAGAGTTTTTTTTAAAAAATAAACTAATTGTATTGTGATTTTTTTGCAATGTATAGTAAAAAGTAAAGGTAAAGGTACCTACCCGAACGGGCCAGTCTTGACAGACTCTAGGGTTGTGCGCTCATCTCACTTAAGAGGCCGGGGGCCAGCGCTGTCCGCAGACACTTCCGGGTCACGTGGCCAGCGTGACAAACTGCATCTGGCGAGCCAGCACAGCACACAGAATGCCGTTTACCTTCCTGGTAGTAAGCGGTCCTTATTTATCTATTTGCACCCGGGGGTGCTTTCGAACTGCTAGGTTGGCAGGCGCTGGGACCGAGCGACGGGAGCGCACGCCGCCGCGGGGATTCGAACCGCCGACCTTTCGATCGGCAAGTCCTAGGCGCTGAGGCTTTTACCCACAGCGCCAGCCGCGTCCCGCAATGTATAGTAAATCATTCTTATTGCCATATGCCCATATGGTATTACTGCAAAAAAGAAAAAGAAAAAAAGAGAGAGGTCTGATCTGCGTGTAATGTTAAGTTGATAGCAATTTGTGGTGTTTGAAAATTATGTTGGTTGATACTTAATCATTGCAGGGGGTTAGGATCATATCCTTGCTTCCCAGCCTCCTTTCCTATTCACTGTGAATTCTCATCATTCCGAACCATAATTTGCTGGTACATCCATATTGAAGTTAGCCATAGTTCCTAATTTGGAATTTGTAACCAGAGTGTCAAATGTTAGGTGGGAATGTTTGCATTAACTGCAGTTAATGACACTGGATGGTGAACCATGGTTAAGCGCTGTGGGGAAAGGGTGGGGAAATCCATGCTTGAGAGGGGAGGACCTGGGGGGAAAGGGCATATAGTCCTACCACCTGCAGTCAATCCTATAACCATGGTTAAGGCCTGGCTTGTATTACATATATGCTGGTCTTGGAAGTACTTCCTCACTTTTTCAGGTGAAGCTTGCAATGGTGCGTAAAGCATGTTGATGTAGTTCTGCTTCGAGTGTTGTTACCAACTCGTCGTTCTAGAACTTTTATTAAGTTCTCAACAACGTAATTTATATTTCAAAATGCAGTCGTTTTAAATTTTGCAATGTTGTTTGTGCTTAAAACTAATTTAACCTTTCTGTAAATATTTAGCTAAATTGTAGAATATGAGCAATCTGGTGAACCAAAGAATAGCATGTATGGCATGAGTACAGATGGAGTAAAGAATGATTTCTGAAAATGAAGGCATCAGGGGATCTTGATAATGTGATGCTGTGGACCCAGGAGAGGCTTGCTCTACTGATTGCTCTGGATGTTTTTTATGCTTCACAAAAATGGCTACTGTTGGGTTCATTATGAGGCCTTCCAGATTTGGTTTTGATCAGATAAATTTTTTATATAAGAAATAAAATGGACATGAGGTAACTGGAGGGTGTCTCATCATGTTCTTCAGATTCCATTCTCCAGTTCGTAGAGATCAGCTTCTAGTTGTGTAATAGGCAGACATCTATTAGTGAGTAGTCTTTCTAAATAATAATCGTAAGCTACATTTTTGACTATGCTGCTGTTGAATTAGTTCCATTTTACAGTTTACTGTTTTGATGATTTGATGTTCTTAATACATTTTGGTGACTGCTTTGAGTGAGTAACTTTTTTAGGACCAAAAATTCAGGATAGGAATGATCCTATCAATAATAAATGACTGGAAAACCCAACACTTCAGCATATACAGGCCGTAATAGGCATTGGAATATCTCCTTTTTAACCCTAAAAACAAGGTGTAAGCTTGGTTTTATGAGAAAGAATATAAAACATTAATGAAAGTTTTGTGCAAGCAGAATTAATTTTTTTCTAACCTGAAAAACAAAACAAGGTGTAAGCTTAGTATTAAACTCAAAGTTAAAAGAGAGAGAAATAATATAAAACATTAATGAAAGTTTTGTGGAAGCAGAATTAAAATCAGCAACAAAAAAACAATCATGAGCATTTGTTTTAGAATGCTTATCAGTTCTGTTTATAACAAACGAAGAAAATCCATTATCTGCGACAATAAGGGGAATTTCCTTTTCCAAATGTTGATTTACTTGCAGAAGTGTGATCTTGCATTTAGATATTTTTGGCAACTAATGTTCCTCTCTGGTGTTTGACATTATAATTTCAGGGATACCAGTCTGCATTCTGAGCAGTTTATAGCCTACTTCACAATGCAGTTACGATGAGGGGTTGGCATCTAAACTAATTTAGACACTTTCTCTGATAGGGAACCCACAGATAGCACGATCTACAACTCACTTAAGCCAATGTTATTTGATTTTAGCCTATATGCTCCAGTATTTAATACATTTTGGAAATAATAGCATTGAGTTTAATATGCTCATAATTGTGTCCACCTATGGCAATTACAGGGGAAATGGCAATCTGGTTGTGGTGGCATGTTGCCAAAGGCTGAGTTCAGCACATGGTGACAGGTGCACACAACCAGCTTGGATAAAATAGCCACTAGGCTTTTTCACTGCCACCAGATGTAATAGTTCTGACAATGACCACGGTCTCTGTAAGTGTGTTTAGGGTGCAGCCTGGTCTTAGACATGCTACTTGCTTTGAAGTCAGTTCCATAGACGTCGAAGAGAATTCCAAGCACATATGTTTAGGATCAAGATTAGTCCTATTCAGTACAAATAAATTGGCTTAAATCCTAATACTTTGGCTTAAAATTAAATGGAGTTGTGGTTTGGGTTGTCAGCCCATTCTAGACCTATAAACGTGGTTGAATTTGCATGAGGGTTATTTTTCTCCCGACCTGGAAGCATGCAACATGTTTACAAACAGGAAGCAGTTCATTATATTCATATTTATCACAACATCTGTAATGTCGACCAGGGGTCAAGTCATTACACTAAATTTATTGTAACCATTATTAATGCATGTAGGCTTGCGCCTCAGTTATGATATAAGACTGCTGTTTCCTGATTAAAAGCTGTTTGGCAATGCCGAGATAGCATACAGATTCTCCCTGCCTCATGATGACTGACAGCAGCTTCTGGTATTCTTCTTTTTTCTGGCAGTGGAGTATATTAATATGAACACACCTTGCAGAGTAGGCTCAGAGCTGCAAGAAGTATAGAATGCAGAAAACTCTAATTTCAGCAGGCACAACTGTGCCTCCATAAGGTAGCCAAATTTATCACGGCACATTACAGAATGCAGCAAATGTCATGAAAGCCATTGTTTTTTAATTTTTTTCCCTGGGTGTCTGAATGAGGTGATTTATGGTAGTTATCCATCTTAAGGGTCATCTATCAATTTTTAGTTGCTAGGCAATCAAACTAGCAGCTGTTTGCTTTGAATCAAGCTGAAAAGTTGTCAGTCATCGCATGCAGGTATGACCTTAGTGGTTAAATGCATTACCATGCATGCAAAATTAAAAGAAACAATGTCCTCCATTTCACCCATCATGTATGGCATATTGTAAGGCTTAATGATAAATGTAGTACAAAATGAAGTGGTGAAAAAGGAGTTTGTGAGCACAACATACTAGACAATACCTTCTGTTTTCCTCCCAAAATAGCTAGTTATATCTTTTCTGCATGGAACGTTGTTTTCCCTGTTATCCCTTTCCTTTCTAAGAAGTGTTCATTTTGAAGACAGCGACAAAAGGGAGACAAGGTCATCTTCTAAGATACAAATTCTTAGGATGGTGGAACCTCCCTACTATTCCAGCAGAAATTTTGCTCTTACATTGCAGTTTTCAGGGACCTTAAACATTGCATTGACACAAATGTTTAGCATTGGGGAAGTCATATTCTATTAATGAAAACTAGGTTACCGTGGCTGCGATCCTAAACACACTTACTAGCAATAAATTCCAATGAGGTACGTGGAACTTTCTACTGGGTAAACATACTTGAGATTTCAGTGTGTCCATGTGTGTCTCCTGCAGTCAGCTTGCTCATGTTATCTTGAGAGGATAAATATAAGAAAGAGAAAAACTATTGTGCAAGCCATACTCGGGCTTTGTAAGCAGATGATTCTAGTGACAGCACCACACGGCGATCATTTTTGAAGCGTTCACATTCTGCTCAACTACTGCTTGTTAGTATCCGGATATACTAATGCCCTGCTATTAGTATACAAAGTGCTTTACAATCTTTTATACCATCTGTCCTTGTAACAAATTGTGAGGTAGGTCTTTAACATTCCTGTTTTGCAGAAGGAGCACTGAGGTCGAAGGATAGTGATTTAAAACAGAAGTATGTGTGGTACAGTGCTTGCTACTGACTAAGCATCAGGAAGAACTTTCTGACAGTAGGAGCTGTTCGACGGTGAAACGGTCTCCCTCGGGAGGGAACGGACTCTTTTTCTTGGAGGTTTTTAAGCAGAGATTATGCGGCCATCTGCCATATATGATTTAGATGAGATTCCAGCATTGCAGAGGGTTGAGCTAGATGACCCTTGGGGTTCCTTCCAGAACTGCAGTTCTATGATTCTTTGAAAGGAAGTCATCACCACTTCTTTATATTGCAATCTATACACAATTTTGTGTCTGCCTGGTCAACTGCTGACATCCTCCAAAATACGGAAAAATAAATAAAACGAAAGCCTCAAGAGAGTGTATCTGCTTTTGAAAATCTAAACAACCCAGCCTACCCTGGAAATATTATACAGGGTTTGATTCAGAGGATTCCGGACAGCATTTGAAGAGAATTGATTTGCAGATGGCTTCAGCAAGGAGGGCAAAGCTGTGTTTAAATGATCCTTCAATGTAAGAATTTAGACCAGTGTCAGAAAAGTTCACATCCTGTACGTTCTAGTTAATAAGAAATGGCATCCACAACAATAATTTTGTACACCCCTCGCACCCCCCCCCCCGGCTGTTGAAGAAAGAACTTCTCTGAGTTGTCAAGAAGCTTCATAGAAGAAAAGGGAGAGAAGCTTTTAACCATGTGTACTGTGCATTTGTGACACCGTATTTATTTTGAGTTGTTTTGGGCACGGTTCACCATGGAAAAGTGACATATAAATTAAACTGAACTAAACTAAAAATATGCTTCTTGAAATTGCTTGAACTTGAAGCATTATGTGCAGCTCTGTGTATCAGATAAATCAGCAGTAAAACTCTGACCTGTGACATACTCCTGAGAGTTCTTGCCAAAACACTACTGCAGTGATTCTACTGGATACAACACTGCTTTCAGTAGATGCACTCTATCTTGATCAACAGTTCTAAACAGGACAAGGGCTCAGCAGCCTTGACAATTTTGTTCTCTTTTTGGTTCGTAGCTTCAGCTGACTGCATATAGGCAGAGCATTCCAAAGGTGGTGATGGTAGATTCTCTTACACAGAAACTGTCATTACTTAAAACCTGCTGGCTCGGTCCAGCCAGGGCAAAAGGCATTGTGGGCAGGGGAGTTATTTCCTTCTCCTAAAATTCAGACTTCATTTTGTTAAGAGTCCTGGGAATTGTAGCTTTGTGGGGGGGGGGTAAACTACAGTTCGCAGGATTCTGTGTGGGGAAACCATGACTATTAAATTGTTTTAAATGTGCTTTAAATGTGTGCTATAGGTGTAACACAATTTGCTCGCCTCTGTTGAAGTAGGAAATATGGATTTAAAAAGCCCACACAACACATTTGGGAACTATGCACACTTTTGAGGAAACTGATGCAAAGTTTTACTGGTGATAAAACCCTTGTGCTTCTTTAAAACAATTACCAATTTTAAATTATTATTATTATACTATTTTCACATAGGTTTATAAAACCAAACATAGCATAAACATGGAAAGTAAGAATAAAGTAAGAATAAAAAAATAATTAGAGCCTTTACATAAAATAAGGATTAGTGAAAATCTACAGCACATGCGTGGAAGCTAGTGCCATGCATACAAATAAATCAAATGATAGACCCATGATAAATAACGCATGGCCTGGTAATCACTTTCCATAGTGAACTAGAAAGCTTCACCAGACATTGAGATTACTAGTCTTTGCTGTGAATATATAATTTTATATTTTCCCGGCTTTGCTGGTGGTCTATCCATACTTTTGATAAGTGTGATTGATGAGACAACTAGGTAGGCAGAAAAGTTTAGCCTTGTGGTAACAAGACCATGGATTATCTGGTCCAGTATTCTGTTTTCTCAGTGTCTAATGAGATTCCAGTGGGAAGCTCACAAGAAGGACCTGACGGCAACATCACCCTCCCCACTTGAGCTCCCCAGTAACTAGTATTCAGAAGCTTGCTGCAGTTGCCTAGGTCATTATGTTTTCAGCTGTGCAGAATCTAACTTGACAAGCTAGTGACAATCTGTACTGTGTGTAGGAGTTTTGGGTGCTTGCAAAAGTGTGTTTTGCTTTTCCACTTTCCCCACTGATGTGGTGAGAGCTAGTTTGTGCAAGTGTACTTCCTTTGTTGAAAAGATGCTATGGATGTGCCCCAAAGTCTCAGTGTCTCCCACTCCAACTCTACTGCAGAGGAAGTCACAGGTTTGATATAACTCCCAAGAGTAATGAAAGGGTGGTTGGCAACCATGGATTTGATGCTGCTCGGTTTGTAGTTTGTGACACAGAATTTCCGCTTGAGGTATTTTTATTTTTCTTATTTTTTGCTATAAGCCGCTTCAACTTTTTCTTGGCTCTCGGCTCCTGGTTGTCATTTTGCTGCTTGAAGGAGGCAGGGTTTTGTTTTCATTTTTTCTTTCTTTCAAAGCATTGAATACCACAACACTGCTTCATCTGGCTAGCAATTCTCTTTTGTAGTCTTGGACTGGGGTGGTTAGCACTAGTAAGGGGTATAATGTTTATTGCGGAATACATTGAAGGCAAACCTCTATAATGGCTGGAGTTTGGTCTATATATCTATATGAGTGACTTATAGACTACTTGATCACAATAGGTCAGGTTTCAATGATATGGCTTTTTTTTCCAGCTGGAGCTCACTGGATCTCAGCTCCAGCTCTTGTCACGTGGGCGCCATTGCCATTTAAGAAAATAAGGGAGAAGTTCATGGTGAGTTCCAAGCACCTATTTTTCTAGAAAAATCGCACTGCTGATATTAATCCCTGTCCTCAAGGGCTCAAAGCTAAAGGGTAGCAAGGAGTTGTAAGAAAGATAAGATCCCAAAATAGCTTATATCAACATAATAAAAATTAATAAGAGCCATGTTCTATCATTCCCTCTCTCTTGTATCTGATTCATCTCACTCAGGAGCCACCAGGCTCACACCTCACACTTTGGAACAGTGTTTTCCCACAAGGAACCTCTTTAGGGTAAGTTGGGGAGGTAGTACTGTTGGATGTGGGCATTGTCATTCCATATTAATTCAAAAAAATCAATAAAATATTGTTGTTTTAAAAAAAAGAGTAGTCAGTGTGGTGACAGCCAGGTGTTGCTGAACTATGAATCTTATCAGCCCAGTCCAGTATGGCCAGTGGTTGGAGATCAAGCAAGTTGTGGTCTAACAATATATGGAGGGCACTGTTTGCTTCTACTGAACTAGCTGATATTCCTTTTTCTCTACCTTCTCTTCTTCACCATATTTTTGTTCAGCAAGGAGCTGAAACTTCTTCTTCCAACCCAGTTGCAGTCACTCAGCCCAATGCTCAACCTTCATGGTTTTCAACTTCTTTAATTCTACCAGAGCTGGGAATTGTCTGCTATCAAATGCATGTCTTTCAACACAGAAATCACAGAGCTTACAAAAGAGGTCTCTGTACATCTTTATCTGTTTTGTTTTGTTTGTTTTGTTTTGTTTGAGAGTACAAAACTAATTTCCAAAGCAATCTGAATATTTTTTCAGCCTGGAAGTAATGTTTTATGTAACAGATGGGGCATACTATTTTTGAGGTGGAATGCCAGACAAAGGAGATGAGTTTCTATTCTGGATGACCAAAGCTCTCTCCAGAGATTGGGTAGGAAAGGAAGGGGAGGAGGAAAATACAAGAAGGGGTTGAACTATAGCTGATGCTTCTGTATAAGCTTTCTGCAGTTATTTGAGACTGGACACTTGTAAACTTTGTTTGTCATGTGAGAGTAACTAATTCCGCTGCAACGTTTGGCAAACAGAAAAACGTTTGTTTTCCGTTTTGTTCGTTTATCAAATTTGTTCCACCAGAGAAGTCAAGCCAGCATACACAGAGTTATCCCTGTGTTTTTATTAAAATTGGTAAATTATGACAGAAAAGGAAATCATTTGCATGCAGACAAACGGAAATAATGGAAAAAGCCCCTCTAAAATAATATGTAGCATAAGATCAAGCAAGAGAAGACACAATTACAATATTTTCGTTTGGTGAGTCCGTACGTGAATTCCTTAGTTATCTCATTTCATCTTTCCAACAACCATCTGAGGCAGGCTACTCTGAAAGAGGAAGTACGTTCAAAAGGTATGGCAATAATCGTTAGGATAGATAGCTTTAATAAAGCACTATGAGAACTCAGGAAGGAGAAGTATTTCAATCTGGTGGTGCCGTCCCCCTAGAATTTAAAACCTCTTGGGTAAGTGGGGAGTATGTGACACCGGTGTGAAAAGTGGGATTGTGTTCCCTTGAGAGAAAATGAGAACTGATGTGATTGAATGTAAGAAATAGCAGCAGATGGTGGAAACCAGTTGGTGATCTTGTTCTCCCTGAAGGGCTTCTGTTTCAGCTAACAGAAGGGGAAAGCAGACAGCTTTTGCAGATTTCCCCTCCCCTGTGCAGTTGCCAGCACCCCCTAAAAACTGAATTGAGGAACCTTCCAGAACAGGGTTGAAGGTGGCATGGAGATATGGAGGGAAAAAGGAGAACTGGCAAAAACGCCCTCCCCTCCCTTTTTATTAGCAGAGGTGTCCACTGGATCAAAAGCCATGGTATCCACTGGATCAAAAGTGACAGGGCACTAATTGATTTCTCACAATACTCTAGGTACAAAAGCTTCAGAAGAAGTTTATAGAAAACCTTAAAGTAAACCTGAAGAAGTCTGTGCAAGAGCAAGTTAGATAACCAGCTATGAGGCATGAAGGCTAACCCCAAAGCCGGTGGAGTGCTGTAGTCAATAGCCGAGAATCGAAACAAGGGGACACTAGAAACTGGTAGTTTTGAGGAGACATCGACAGATGAAGTAAATGGTGTGTGTTGGTTGAAGATGAAGCATCATCTTGGAGTTCAGGATCTGTCTAGTGCAGAGTGGCAGATACTCTGTTCCTTGCTTCCATTTATGGTTGTAATGTTAAGGGAACCCTGTCTGTGTTTTATACATTCCAGTTCACCAGAGTCAGGAGCAGTTCCAGTCTAGGCTCAGGAGCTCTTGATATGGGACCTGAGGCATTTGAAGAGAGATTTCTGGTGGGCTTTTCCCATGTCCTATATGTGTGTGTTAGAGTTTGTTCCAATTAAAGTCATTTTGTCACCATCAGTCGAGTAAAGAGTTGATCTTACAGTGGTATGCTTGCATATTGCAAATAAATTAGGGCCCCTCCGGGCATCTTTCTCTTTCATAATGACTTGTGTGCATGATGATATTGGGATGGCTATACACGATCTTGCTTTCAATATTGCGCCTGCAAACGTTTCAGGACAGACATAGCTCTTCATTTCCAAACAGTGCGTGTCCCATAGCTTTCTGCTGAAATCCTGTTACAAATGTAACATGTTTGTTTGCTCCTTCTTTTGTTGCACTGTAGTGCAGGTGTGTCCCTCCAAACAGCAATAATGTGCTAACGTTGCGGAAGCATTACAGAAACACTAATGAAATGGAAAGATGTATGGATGGTCCAGTATAAATCCACCTGTAATACACCAATGACATGGCAGATTATACACACACACAAACAAAAAAACAAGCCAAACAAAACCAGCTTGGAGCCCCCCCCCCCCGACAATACAAAGACAGCCTAATTTCCCCAATGCTCTCTCATCCAAACTAAATCTGTTATCATTGTCCTCTGGAATAGCTCATGCCTAGTGGAAGAACAGACCATGTAACAGTGTGTTTTCTTGTGCTTTTCGATCTTTAAAAAATGTATTTCACTGTGTTGTAGTAGAAAGGATTTTGTGGGTGCTTCCAAACACAGACATTTAAAAGATGCCCTGAATTGGTGTGCCTTACTGCTGCAAGCCACGTGGAGATTCCTTCTAATGCAAAAAGATTAGCAGGATCAATCCAAGGGGTACAGGCCAGATCAGAAATTGTAGCATTAAAGCATACACTAGTACGTCTTCCTTAGATATTCATTTTCTGTTTTAGTGCCGCAGGCATTGGAAAACTTCCACCTAGACACAGCCTGAGAGTCTGATTTGAGTGTTTGAGATGAACTTTACTTAGGTTATAAATTTCTTTTCCACGGATAAACGTTTCTCGGCATTGACATGCTCCCCCCCCCCCTTTTATGAACTTCAACCACTTCTTCTGTTTTAAAATTAATTACTAGTCCAGCTGTTTTAAAATTAGCTACAAATGATCAAAGCATTCTGTGGTTTTTCTTGGATCATGGAAATAAATAAATTGGATAGTGTCAAGCACTGAAAATGGACAGGCAATCAAAAGTCAAATTCAGTAGAAAATACAGGTGAAAATAACTAAACAGTGATCACGAAGAACAATGTGTCATTGCTATCAAAATACTGAAATGTGAAAGAGGAAAGTTGCTCACAACTCTGGTACAAAATGTCATGTTGCTGTGATCATTTTATTTACTTGGTTGTAAACTTTTGATAAATTACATCAGCCAAATGGAATATTTACTTTCAGAAACTGATGACTTTATTTCCTGAGAGTGTGTGACCTCTCATGCATGTATGTAGAGCAGGCTATTGTTTTTCTCTGGTAAAGTTAGTTTTCTCAGTCTATTTTGCTAAGAGAAGTGAACTTCACATAAGCCGCCTGCTTAGGTGGATACTTAATGGTGGTCATACCACTATGACAAAATCTTGTTGTAAGTGATTATTACATGACAAAGCAGTAAAGCAGTTTATTACTAGAAGTTGTGAATTATATTCATTGTGTTGTGTTTGAGTAGCATTCTTTTGGCATAATGTGCTCAGCTCTCAACCAGTAATCTGAGAACGGACCTATATATGGCCAATAGAACTAAGTTACCATTAATACTCTTTGTATTAACTTGTCGGAGAGCATATTCTCTTCCAGTGCATATGGTTTATCATTGATAATTTTACTTACATGTTGACTTCCAGTGCAGTAAAATTACTGCCTGCAGGCCCAGTTACAGACCACAAATGACTAGAGAATAAATAATATTGCTAGTATGATAATCTCTTACAGTTGGTATTTGGCTTTCCTGTGATATAGCAGCAGTGGAAGTTTCTGTTAGCAGGATTCAAGTACAGTGGTACCTCGGGTTACAGACACTTCGGGTTACACGTTTTCAGGTTACGGACCGCGCGAAACCCGGAAGTACCGGAAAGGGTTACTTCCGGGTTTTGCTGCATGCACGGAAGCGTTAAATTGTGCTTTGCTCATTTGCAGAAGCGCCAAATCGCATCACGTGCATGTGCGGACGCAGAGCTGCCGGTTACAAATGCTGTGGGTTGCGGACGTGCAACCCGAGCTTCCACTGTATTTTGAAACAGAAGGGTAGGATGCTTCTTTCAAAAACTGTTTTGCCAGAAAATAATTTTTGTTGGTTTACTTATTTTCCACTGTCTAGCAAAATTAAGATATGTGAGATGTATGTATCGCAAATGAGTTCCCTTCTGTTTGGTAGGATTCTGGTTATTCGCAATTCATTTAATGTTGAGATTACATAAATGTAGGCAGGTTGAGACTAACTTCAATTAGAACTGAACATATTCCTTAGAATTGTAGGCAGTAGCATTATGGTAGTGCAGTAGGGTTGTCCACAGTGATACCTGCCTGGTTTTCAGTTTCTGTCATCTTCCCTCTCTCTCTCACCCCCCTCCTCTTTCTTCTCTGCACTTCATTTTAAAAAATCTGCAAGAATTGCACACCTTTCCTGCACTTTTCTATTTCTATTTTATTTCATTTAAATATATATTTAAGTATTATTCTTTTACAGCTCCGAAAGATATGTATTAAATCCCTTGTACCTCCAGCAATGCATGTTTCAGCCAAAAAAATTGCTACTTGTGTGTGGAGTACCATTGGACTGTATTGTTTTAGGTTTGTTCTCCTTCAGTTCCCTTTTTCTTTTAAAAAGCTCTTTATTTGTAAAGCCTTCTTTGAGCTGTTCACACACAATTTTTCAAAACCAAAACCTAACATAAGCATAAACGTGAACAGTATCAAAACCAAAATAGAGTGTATACATAAAATGAGCAGAACACAAGATCTAGAGCAATGAAAGTTACAGTCATACTTGCAAAGAAAGTGAGTGCTAGAGAAGTGACAAATAAGGCACGATATAGGGAACACCTCTGAATGTGAACTATAGAGCCATGTCATGAGGCAGAACTTGCAAGGCTTTAACATGCATGTATCATTTTATATTTCTGGGAGTTTGCTGCTGATCTAGCAAGGCTCCTGTCATACTAATTAGACCCCAAATAAGCAGAAAGGCCTTTGCTGCAGCTCTGCCCACCATAGCTTTAATTTGGTAAATAAGCTTCTTGAACCTGAGAATATCCCACGCTTTGTGAAATCATTGGACTAATAATAATAATAATAATGGTTAGTCACTTTTTTCCACAGAATTTAGGATGTGCATGAGGAATTCCAGTTTTTAGGTATAAATAAGGAAGGGTGGATGTTTATTTAAATATCACCCTATTGATGTTAACTTTTCTGCATTTATTGTTCCATATGTGATAATGGATAACTTACATGATGCACAATTTACTTCATTTTGCATTTTTAGATTTCTCACTACTATAGTTTTGTGACTAAATCTGAGTCGGGAACAAAGACAGTAATCCAGAACTATGCAAAATGGGTCGGATTTCTTTCCAAAGTCATTTTTTTGTAGCAGATGAACATGAAGTTGCACGTTTTGCTTGGATACACACTGAAAGTGTCTCAACTCAGCACAGACCTGCACTAAGTATCTAATCTAGTGCCAACACACTTTCATGTCTGATTGACAGATGTGTGTATCTGCTCAGCATCTTGCTAGACAGAACAAAAGAAGTATGGTTTCTAGGTGAATATGTGCCTAGCTAACTGGTATGATTGCTACGAAACGTAATTATTAATTTCCTGTACCATGTTCCTTTAATAATTAGCAACACACAGGAAAGGGACAGTTCCAGAATTAACACCCATTTGAGGGTTTCAAATTTGAAGTAACTTGAATTGTTCAAAAGCCTTGAAGCAAAATACCACACACACCCTCCCAAAAGGTGCCTTGTCTACAAGGCAGGTTTAGAAATATTTTTTTCCAGGGGAATTAGTGTCTATCATGGTTCTAATCTAGAGGTAAGTATATGGTTAGTAACTTTCAATGCAAGATTAGCAAACTATATTAGTGTGTAACCAGAAGAAATAAACTGGACAATATTTCATGGTTAATTTTCTAAATTGCCTTCATTTTTATTACTTGACTTCATTTTTACCCCGGGCCCAAATCAAACTGCTGCTTTTGACCTATGAAGCCTTAAACAGCTCAGGACCACAATATCTCACGGTCTGCCTCTTCCCATATGAACCGACCCAAACCCTGCAATCATCATCTGAAGCCCTTTCTTGCATGCCTCCTCTACGAGATGTCTGGGGGGTGGTGATGTTTAGAAAGATGCTGGATGCAGATAGTGAGAGTCATAGGCCTGGCCTAGGTTCCCTCTCCAAACTGACTCCTATTTTGGATGAAGAATATTTCATAGTGGTCTGGTGGCAGAGAAATAACTCTGTGATACAGCTCAGAAAATGTTTTTTTCAGACAGAAGTCTTAAGGCCCTATGTAATATAGAGATCAAACGCCCTCAAGATGAGCAGGTTGATGACATTTCATTGGCAGCCTGTGACATCTAAAAGCTGAACATTGCAGAACCTAATTAGTCTGAACATAATTAGTTATAAGAGGTACCTGACAGAGCATCAAATCAGTGCAAAAGATCTTTGGTTGGATTTAGGACCCCTTTGAGGGGTTGGGGATAGAATGAAGAAAATTGCATCTGGTGCATTGCAAATGAATGATGCCAAACTTAATTATTAAAGAAGAAACATGAGATCAAGCACAGAGAAATGAGCGTGTGTCTCAGTCTTTATGGTTTGAGCACAGCTGTCCTGGACAAAATCTTGACTTTGGTGTGGTAGCATCAAGAGTGACATCAAGAAATGATGGAGATGCAGAGGATACATGAGGAAAGAACACAGCAGCTGCAGGAAAAAGAGGGGGGAAACGACACCGGGAGTTTGGGTTTGCTCATCTGGAAGAGTCAGAGATGAAGACAGATTTTGAGAGTTGATGAAACAGCAAAGCAAATGGAAGAAAAATGGAAGAAGCAAAGATTACCAGTGTCGAAGCAATGATTCTTCAACATCAACTTTGTTGGACTGGTCATTTTGTGCGGATGCCCGATGATCGCCTTCCAAAGCAACTACTCTATTCCGAACTTAAAAATGGAAAGCGTCATGCTGGTAGTCAACAAAAGAGGTTTAAAGACTGTCTCAAGGCAAATCTAAAAAAGTGTAGTAGAAACACTGACAACTGGGAAACATTGGCCTGTGAGTGCTCCAGTTGGAGAACAGCTTTTATCAAAGGTGTTATGGGTTTTGAAGACACTCAAACTCAGGACGCAAGGGAGAAACGCGCTAGGAGGGAGGCACGCTTGGCAAATCCACACCGTGATCAACTCCCACCCGGAAACCAATGTCCCCACTGTGGAAAGACGTGTGGATCCAGAATTGGCCTCCACAGTCACTTACAGACTCATTGTTAAAACTGTGTTTATGGAAGACAATCTTACTCGGCTACAAGTGATCGCCAAAGAAGAAGAAGAAGAAAAAGCAAATGTGAATTGGAATGGCACCAACTGAAAAAGAAGCCAGCGGCCGTGGAGTGCCCAGATTTCCACTCTGTGCCTGTTGACAACACTCCAGTCCAGTGGTTGAGATACCTTACTAACAGAGACCATGAAAGTTTGTGCTGTAGTTTTCACACTTGTGAGTGAAAACATTTCTGCTTTATATGTTGCTGTAACTTGCTCCCCAGTGCTGTAGAACAGCACCCTCTGCCCCACAGGGCTAACAAACACCATCTGCCTTGTGGGGGGAATAAGAGAGCCGGGGCAGAAAAACCCCCACCCTCGGACATGGAGCGTTAAAGTGCGGACCTCCGCTTGGAAAGAACGGGGCAAAAGGCAAATGTGTGTATGCCCTAAACTGGATGAATCTTGGTTGGATGCTGTATGGCAGTTCTTATGTTCTTATACCAGAGATAATAAACCTGTGGCCCTCCAAATGTTGTTGGACTTCAGCTATCATCCATGATATCATTATCATGCCACCCATGCCGGCTAGGACTGGTGGCAGTTGGAATCCAATAGCATTTGAAGGGCCTCACAAATGCCTCACAAAGGGCCTTTACACAATAAAGGAAAAGGAAGGTTTGATTCAGTTTGGGTTTAGTTCAGTTTGACTGCCAGAATGTTGTTACTATTCTCCTAAAAGATGTTTCAAGTTCATCCTTAGCAAATATTTGCTTTGTAAAGGCATGTTCATCACATTCTGGTCTCCAGTATGTTGATACTAACCCATCCTCAAATCACAGCTGAGCATAAGTAGATAATAGGCTTTATAAGCGTATTTGTTTTGTTTGTTGGTGCTGTACTGGTGTAATCATAAAGTAGGTTTGAACTTTCATGTCCCTTTATCCTCTAGTGATGGACAAACTTAATGAAACAAAGGAATTAATACTAGGATAGGCCTATAAATGTGTTTTTAGGGTCACACTGTGTGGGTGCTGAGCTCTCAGTTAAATTGGAACATTTGTGTGGGTACACACACATATATGAGTAGTATTAATCAGAGTAGAATGTGGCAGAATACAGTGGATTTTTAACCCTTTTGCTGTTACAGTTATTGTTGATTCACTGTATTTGTGCCTAGGAAAGTATCTTTGTCCAGGTCTGATAGACATACAGTATATATGACAGTACTATTTTCTTTTCCAGCACAACCAAACACGAAGATACGGTGAATAGGATTGGAGTAAATTTGTGTTCTGCTGTATGTGTTAATATCTAGGAATCCCACTGTAATCTCTGTTAGAAATTCTATTGTAATCTCTGCCTCCATTGCAACAATCAGTTGCAAAATGAAATTTCAGTGACTGCATTTCCCGTACTGTATATGAAATGAAGATGATTGCATAGAACATAAATGTGCCAGCAAGACAGATTTGCATATGGAAGTAGGTTTCTGCTTGTGCAGCATGTATGGTTGTCCATTCACTTTCTCATATTTGCCCAGGTTTTGTAAGACAGAGTTAGATCAATGGCTAAACTAGCTCAGTACTGTTTAAACTGACTGCTAGTGGCTTTTCCAGGATTTCAGATAGGAGTTTTCCCTAGCTTTGGAAATGCCAGGGATTGAACCTGGGACTTTCAACATACAAGGCAGATGCACTACCACTGAGCTGTGCTCCTTCCCCCGAGCTATGGGTTATTCAATAGCTCTTTAGACATAGCCTAAAAAATATAGCACTTGAAATGGCTAGTAATGCCTTTGTGTGGACAGGCGGAGTCCCCAGATCCTGCGCGGTCCCCCCCGTCATGTGGAATAACGACTCAAGACAACGTGCTATGGGATTAAATTGGCCACAACTTTATTAAATTTCAAATGTGGGTAGACCTTGGCTCAGGCATTGGGCGTTCTCCCTCCCCAGTCCCCAGCCGGGGGCACTTGAAATGGCTAGTAATGCCTTTATGATACAGGTGGGGGTGTACATTCCTATTCTGGACCTCTAGCTGTTATATATATATATATAGAGAGAGAGAGAGAGAGGATGATTGGAGTCAAAGAGAGGTAATCTGTGTAAACAGATTTGGCAAGAATTTACCCAAATGAATTTTTTGCCCCGCTTAATGGGACATGCGATACTGTCCACCACAAGTAAAATACAGCACTACTATTTTGGGATCTTGCAGTTGCAATTTAACACTTTGAAATGGTGGATAAGTGATCTTGTGCAGCTGAATTGATGTATTGTATTCTGTATTCTTGAAATGAGCCTCATAAATGAGTTTAGGAAAGTTACTAGCTCACACATTTTAAATTTTAAATTTTACTAGTCCTGTTGAGGGCTGGTCGAGGAGGAAATCTGCTACATTTCTAGTACAGGGGTGTCTGTGTCTTCCATCCTATGCTTGGTTTCTGTGCTGGATGCAAGGGAGGGATAGAGCAGTCCATCCCTCCTCTGCCAGCCTGCTCACTTGCCTGTATATAATTCCTTGACCTCTATGTCTATGACTACCAGGTGAGTGGTTAAATACAAAGCTGCTTTAGACCTATATGCAGTATGTAGAGGATTCAAAATTACAATGAAACAATAGGTGATGAATTATAGTTGAAATGATACTTGGAGAAAGTGATACAAATGAATAGGGGGAATAATGCCTTGAAAAAACTCTGACCTAACTATTACCCCATGGAGAATGGGAAACTGGTCTGAAATTTGTAATATATCCCTGTATAATGTTCCTAGATTATCACCTTCATAATGTAAGAAAGAACTATGTTAAAAGTTAATGAAGGAACTCCAGTGGAACTCTATTAGAATATTTTTCCCGCCATTAAATGACTGGTACAGACTTTTAATGGATGTTTTAACAAGGCTCTGTTATCCAAAGGACTATTGCTCAAATTGAAATCGGGCATATAATCAGCGAAGAGAAGCATTTTGGGTGGGAGAATATCAATGAAGTGCAAGTTGGTGGGGGGTGTAGCAGTGGGAAAAGGAAAGAAGCAAGGGTTAGCCTGTATTTGTAATGACAAACGCCACAAGAATGGAGATGTGTAAACATTTTGCACAAAAATTATGGACAAGCTATCTTGAGAATGATAAACACATTACTCACACATCTTTAGATACCACTTCAGCTTTCAAAATGAACATGGCAAGGGAGACTTTGTAATCTCCTCTCCCCACTGTTTTGCTACTCTGGGAAATATTTGTCTTGACTTTTCATCAGACATGCAATTCTGGTGTTACAGGTCAGAATACAGGGAATTGCATCACTATTCTTGCATGACCACTGGGGCTATTGAGTGTGAGGAAACGGAGGTCAACAGTCTCACTGACCATGCACAAACCTAAACTAGTTCCCTGAATATGGTTATAATCTTTCACTGTCTCATCACCCTCCAGCTGCCCTAATCTTTGCAGCAAAATTCATAAGTCCTCACCAGTACCTCTGTGCTTTTCATTTCATTTCTATTAGAGTCTTTTTATATAGCCCAGTTTGTTTTCTTTTCCTATTGATTATTTTAATGTCTTACTTGCTTTCCCACCTTTCCCCCCTTTCCTCATCACTGAAATAAGTATAAGTAAGTATAAGTAAATAATGCTTCTGCTAAAACGGTATTTTCTTCTCTCATCAAAATGATACCTTTCTCTTTCCTTCATTATATCCTGCATCTTCCAACCTCATCCTGGCACAGCTGCAGATTTCAGAAGCCTCTTGACAGGCTGTCCTTCTTGGGTCCCCCAAAGTGCTGAATTGCTCCATATCACAGTACCAGCATTGGCTAAATTCATGAGCAAGCAGATCTGGCAGCCATGGTAGCCTTTAATGGACCAACCATGTGGATAAGCAAGGGGGAGGACAGTATTGAGGTGGGCACTTGCAGTAGTGCAGCCATTGCAGGGCATAAGTAATAATATTAGCTGGGGACGGGCAACGTATCAGCCCCACTATGAAAGGTGTTGATACATGGTCTCACATTGCTTCAGGCTTATAGACATAGGCCATATATTTCCCATCAATGGCCCATACTTACCCACCATTCATTTTCCATCTTGCTAGGTGTCGGTTACTTGCTGGTTACGAATGGCATCATATTGGTTATGAATGGCATCATATTGGCCTTAACCCTGTGATAGGCTGATATTTAGCCATATAAAATAACCATATATTTGAAAACTTTGGTCGGTTAACACTTGTGATACCTAAGAAACATTTCTGGTTCTATCTAGATATTCTGGGGTGTTTTTCTTTTATGCTGAGTTATAAATTAGCGACCACAGAAATAAGAAAGCCAAAGCCCTTCGCTCTTGATACTAGTAAAAGCTTCATACCGGGCATAAACTGTTGTTTCTTTTGGAATGAGGGAAGGCCAGCTCTTCTCTGAAAGCACTGAGCTGGTTTAATTGAAAGAACAATTTGATTTGCTGCTATAGATGCTGCTCCAGTAAAACAGCTTGGAATGCTAACAAATTTTTTACTTTCCTCTCCCAAGCCAAGGATTTAGTACTGGCAGGTGAACTTGTGAAGGCTGCTCTCAAATATACAGAGACAATAACTGTCTTGGAGGTGGAACTTTGTCAATATTTTTTGCCTTGAGCCAAAAAAACATTCAGAATAATGGTGTGCTAAAGTCCTGCTCAAAAATGTAGCAGCTAGACAAAGGGGAATTTATTCCAACTTTAGGACTGTGTGCTTTCTTAGTCATCTGTATGTTGTAGCATCAACTATCAAGACATTTGAGGATGCCTGAAGGCATGTTTCTACTTTCCTTTAAGTGTACATAATGCCAACTATGTTTTTGTTCTAAACAGAAACATTGCCAAGTGTTAGATTCAAACTTTAACTTATTACACCCTGAAAGCTATTTGAAGATACCTCTGTATTTTAAATATTAGCCTAACAAAACCATTTATCATTACTTAACTGGGAAATAAAATATTTATAGGAGCTTGCCATTTAAATACTTCTATGTTCTTATAGCCTCTAGTGAAGACAAAGTGTGATAACAAAATACTGGGATAAATTGGCAATACAAGATAATTTTATCATTATAGCAATGAATAAAAATGTGAAGACATCATGCACAGCTATAGAACATCGATACCTCCAACCCAGAAATATAGACAAAGGAAATAAATAAAACTATTTACACATGAAAAACAGTCTTCACTTTTCCTAATTAGGATTATAAATAGAGCTGAGTGGAATGAAGGTGTTAATGCCTCTCAAAAAGTAGCCCCATTTTTTTTGAAGTGTGTGTGTGGATGCATTCCTGTTGTTTCAGCGACTGGACCAAATATTCCCTGTTTTGCTGGGAAGTCACAATGAAACTGCTGCAGCATGGCGAAATAGAAATCATTGTTCTAGATGCATAGGAGCGCAGATTATGCATATCCTCATGATATTGCAGTTAGTGGAATGTGTGCTTGAATATACATTCCAGTGCACATTCTGACCCAAATGTTGTGGGACTTCAGAGTGAGACCAGGTCAGCTTTGTTTGCTCACCACATAAGAGTAACTTTAGCATATTTAACCATGTGATCCGTGGTGGTGTGCAAGTCCTATTTCTGTCTTACCTAAAACCATTTGGACTCTGATGGTTTTTGTTGAATGTTGGTAAAATGTCATGGTTTCCAATGAACATTTAACAGGAATGCTTGAAAAGCCCAAGTGAGTGAAGCACCCTAATTTTTCTGCAAGTTTCCCCTGACTTGCAAAATAGGCCTTATGATGGGGAAGGGTGATGGCTTAAGGCACTTGGGACAGCTCATTAGCACACAGGAAAGCTCTTGCAAGGCTTCTCCATAGCTTGGAGCATAAGTTCCTGCTGGGGATCATGGGGCTGGTAGTTAGTAGAGCATGAGACTCCTAATCTCAGAATCATGGGTTCAAGCCCCACGCGGAGCAAAAAGATTCCTGCATTGCAGGGGGTTTGCCTTGATTACCATTGTGGTCCCTTCCAACTCTACAGTTCTATGATTCTATAATTCTATGACCAATGATCAGACTGGGTAGTAGGAGGGATGTAGTTCAAGGTCCATTATAAATCAAATCCAGCTCTGATTGTTCTGGGCTTAACTGCACTGAGGGTAGATCTTGCAAGCAGGGAACATTTGTTTTTCTAGCTCCTGTTTAAAGTCTTGCTCTACCTCTTAATTCCCCTCAGCTAGGATCACTTAGTGAAGGAGAAAGTAGAAACACTCTTATTAAGAATGATGCAGAAAGAGCAGCAGATGAAAGGAAGAATGTTTGTGAAAATTCCTAGAGATTGTAAACTGTTAGAAGCTTCAAAGTGGCATTGGCATATTGTACACCTCCAGAGCAGCAAATCCTTATGTCACCAAATAACTGCATTAGAAGCGAGTTTTTGACTGTGCAGTGTCACAAACACAATGCTAAGTTGCAGTTGAGGAATATGCAAACAGTATTAGTAGCAGAAAACAGCTAGGACTGGTTTTTATGTAGACATGTGCTACTGTAATTACACAATGAGGTACAGTACCTGGAATGCTGATATTTGCCAGTGTCATAGTTGTGGCATATGATAAGAGATAAAAAGTGTCTGCACATAAGAGATAAAAAGTATCTAATTTATAGCAGGAAGTCCATTAATTTAGATATCATGCCAAATTATAGCACAAACCATTGATTTCAAAACCACTTCAAACTGATTCTGATTTTCTGGCTGATTGCAAGCAATGGTTTGTTAAGTCATGTATTGCGAAAACCTTAGTTGAGCTTTCTTTCTCAAGTCCTGCCGCTGTGACCACAGCCATGGTTTGGCTTAGTGTGTTGTCCAAACCCATACACATTATAAACCGTTAATGAAAGTTTATTCTTAGTTTACAGCTTGTGGTTTGTCTGAAGGAGACAAACCATAAACCCAGAGTCAATTACACACCAAGCCAAGCATAGTTTAGCTTACTACAGCACAGCGGCACCAGGACCAGAGGAGAAGCAAAGCACCTGAAATGTCCTCTATGGGACTCTATGTACTCATGCCTTCACACTAAGCATTATTTGTGATACATCACAGCGTTGTAGTTCTCTTTAAACCTGTTGCACAGCACAGTATTTCATTCATTCACTCACTCACTCACTCACTCATTCAAAGCATTTTTATCCTCATCTGAAACCCCCCCCCCCAATTGTGGCTTAGAAATTAATAGCCCCTGTCCTCAGGCTCACAATTAAAAAAAAGGCATGGCAGAAAAGGAAAATGGGAGTGGGAGGGAAAGCAGGCTCTGCCTCCAAATTCTTAATGTTTCAAGTTTCTTACAATGACCAGCTTCAATGGTAACTGACTGCTGTACTCATGCCCCTGAGAAATAGCCTGGTGATCCAGCCTTCTGGATCACCTGAAAGTTGTTTACAAGGTGGGGCCTTTGGGCACCTAGCTAAAATCTGCTGACTTCTTGCCACTCCTGTCACAAAGTCCCCTGCCCTGCCAGGAGATGGCCTTACCTTACATGGCAGCTGGAACTGATGATCTCTGTAAGGGGATGGAGGGATCTAGCCCAGCTAGTAAGAATAGCATGGAGTACATGAAAAATCTTATCCTGGGGATTTGATTGGGAGTGCTTTCCACTGTGTATTAATCTGTAGGACTGGCATGAAAGAAACCATCACTAAGAAGCAGTGCATCCACACATAATGCTAAACCATGGTTTGTTAATCATGATCAGACAGTTTTCTCATGATTCTTCATGCATGGAAATTAAAGATTTTATTCCTGCTTTAGCTGCAAACCAAACATTTGCCATTATGGTTTGCAAATGCACTACAAACCTTGGTTACTGATTCAGGTTTGCTACTGACTAGCAAGTCATAGTTGTCAGTTCTGATCTCACGAGAAACCATAATTAAGATTCCTTAACCATAGTTTGATATGATATGTAAACTGTGTCAGCCTCTTTATTTCAGAACATTACAGCTTCTTTGATTTTAATGGGTAGCCTTAATTTCAGAATGCTGCTTCTCTGTCTTCACAGATCATAAAGTATAGTTTCTTTCAGATTTTTTTTTTGTCAGATAAATTTAGCGGGTTTAGATAGAAAAATACTTTACTGTTGCTTTTGGCTGCCTGTTGCTGGGCCCTGTTTTGGATTGATGTTGATAGTTCTCCTTTCTGACCACTTGTTGTTGCTATTATTGTTTATAATAATAAACAGCTGCTACATAGCCAGAAACTTTGAGAAACACAGTGGTGTTTGTATTATCTGGAGGGATGCAAAACTTTTGATGGGTTGGAAAGGAAGTTAAGTATCAAAATATCCTGAATTGGGTTTTGAACTCAAACAGTAAAACATAGCATCCATCCATTGATGGAGAGAGATATTGGGGAAGGAAAAAGCTAAGATAGCTTTGTCATCGAGTCTGTGTAACAGCAGAGAAGAGTCTGAGTTTGAATCATGCTTCATTCTTTCACCAAGTTCCTGTTAAACATAACCAAACAGATATAATTTTTATGACCGTGGAGACTAGAACCAATTCCTTTAACTTAACAGAACAGGGGTTTGCTAATAGTTCTCCGCTTGTACTTCACAGTCCTTACAAACACAACGCACACAAGTAAGATCATTGTGCTTTAAACTCTGCAAATTGGTAAAGCCTTCACGGAAAGTAACAAGGAGAGTGCTTTGAAAACCTACAAGAAAGTACTTGATCAAAAATATAAAACACAAAATCATGAATCAGTGGCAGTGAATTTCAGTTGAAGAACTGAAACCTAATTCATTCAACTGTGACTGAAAACAAACCATGTTAAATGTTTATTAACTTGTATTTCTGTTATCAGTGGATTTATGTGTAAAGGATAGGGTAGAGGGGAAGCTAGGGAAATTTTATCCCTCTGAATTATTTGCTTCTAGCCCTTAAATGGTGATGTAAGAGGAGTGTATTTTCCTCTTCCTTTTATGCTTTCCCCTCTGCTTTGAATTAGTGTAGCTAAATATATTATGCCATACTATTTACCTCAGTCTGCAGTTTCACTACCTCTGTATGGCTTCCCACTCTTAGAATTTTGCAAATAAATCACTGATCAATGTAGAGAGGCATCACGGCAAGTGTGAAGGCAGAATATTTTTTATGATGCCATAAACTGGATTTATTATTATTTTCTGCATGCAACTTTGTACATTTAAAGTTCATCTACATAGTACGGTATTGTATATGGGTTTCATTTAATTGACGCTAATTAACTACGGGGCTGGGTTTATTTAATATTTTTTTTGTTTTGTAAAATAGTTACAAATCAGTATAGGCTATGCTACACTGGTCTCCACGATTTCTGAGAAACTATTTTTGTCCAGTATAAAATAATATATTATTTACATATTTGTAGAATAAGGATGCACTGTTAGTCTTTTGTTAATTTCCAGGTAATTAAACATTATTGTCTATTTATGAAAGAATTGATGTGATCTGTTTATAGTATCAAGACTGCATGATACCAAACTATAGTTGCATCCCTAATTAATGTACATAATTGTCATGCTTTTAAGGTGAAAATTAAAAAATGCTGTCAAATTAATCATCTACTAGGAGTTCATTAATTAGCTAACCTCATATAAATGGGCTGCATTTCGATGACAACTAGGAGTGAAAACCTAACTAACTGAAGTCAGTAGGAGCATTTACGTTGAATACAGTGCAATTGATTCCACAAAATAATTTTATCTATTCTAGAGACTGTATTAGGAAACAGGAGAAATCCTTTTATAGGTTTAGTGCTTAACAGAGGTTTTTCCAGACAGAGGTCTATCAATATGACCATCTTTAAAATAATAAAACATATTTATTGTTGAACCAAAATACACTGGGTTTTATTCAATACTGTACAAGCAGAGTTCTGCTTCCCCTTCCTTCATGCCGCTCCAGATGCTTGCCCCACCTTTGGAGCAGATTTTGAGATTTTGAGGAAAATTCCAAGTAAGATGAGGAGGTAGGGAATGCCATTGTGCAAGGAGGACCTCCGTTGTGTGAGGAGAACAGAATTGTTGGACACAACCCATTTTTAGCTCTCCGTCTGCCAAGGTGAAATGTACAATATCGCCATTGTTTCATTATAATGTGCAGCATATTACGAAATATTTTGCCTCATAACCCATTAGCAAAATGTAGTCCTTTTAAAACTACAGAATATATAAAGAAACAGAATTTATATGGCACTTGCTTAGTGTTCTAAAATGATTCACATGCATTATCTCATTCATTTATAAAACTCTGTGAGGGAGCAGAGTGCTATTTCCATAATGCAGATAGGGAGCTGAGACTGAGAGAAAGTGATTTGCTTAAGGCCAACTGAGGTGAGAGATGAATGAGGAATTTCACATCTCACATTCTTTACCACTGCACTACACCTGGCCTCAGAAAAGGTCACATTGCTTTTTCAAGAATTATTGATAGCATGATACTCCTGAGCAGATTCATCTTGTTTCTGTAGGGAATTCTGAAATGTTGAAACATTGAGGTTTCAGTTCTATACTCACCTGGGGGGAAGCCAAATTGAACAGAGTGGTGCTTACTTCTGAGTAGACACACATAGGACTGCACTGAAAGTGTTTTGTAGTTTTTAATCTTGCAATCTTAAAACAAAACAAAACAAACTGGTCCGCAGGAAGATAGCAAATATGAACCGTTAAATCAGGTTTATAGGGTTTTATTCAGTACAGGGCTGATGCAAGAGGAATTCCCCTTCTTTTTCTCCCCACTTCAGTCTGCCGAGCCCACAAAAAAGCCTCTCCTGAGGGTCTGGGATGTGAGAGAGAGGATTGCAGTGGTACAGGGATTGCAAGAAAATAGGGCAGAGGCAATCTGCATGAGGCTCACACTCCCAGGCCTTTCATGATTGTTCCCTACCTCTCTGATGTTACATCATGGTTAAGCATGTGTGCACAGTGGAGAGGAAGGGGCAGGCATGAATGCCCTAGTGCAAATGTGACTAATGCATTAGTTGAATTGGTGTTTTGTTTTGGTTTTTTTTAAAAAAATTAAATGCTGCTTATTCCGAAAACTCTTAGAGTGGTATAAACTAAACAAAAATATATGGAAATAAAAAATACAACAAAACAAGTCCAGCAAAATACACAGACATCAGTGGACAACCGTAAATGATATCAGCATCCCCTGAAAAATTTGAGTATTTTGTGCCAGTGTTGAAAACACAAATTGATTGAAGTCTGTCCAACTCTTGAGAAGTCAGAAAGATTCACAGAGAGAGCACCTGTTAGATGAATCTGGAACATGTACCATCGGAAGGGGCAGTAAGGAAAAGGTGATCTCTTAGGTATCATGATCCCAAGTTGTTTATGGCTTTTTACCCTAGTAACAAAACCTTAAATTGCCTGTTTTCAGGTCCCTGGCCTATGATATTCCTTAGAGGTTGTGGTGGCATGAGCAAAATGTCCTTAGATGATCTAAGTGATCTTACAGGATTATACAGGGGAAAGAGATTGGTCTTTCAGGTAATGTGCACTTGCACTTCTTTCAACAAAAAGCTGTGCATTGCTTTCATTAATGTTAGAAGAGCGATACTTACATACATGGTCTATTTTATTTTATTTGAACCTGGAGTATTTTAAGGGTGGCTCATGGTGGCTTACAATTATGTAACTGTAGCTTTATTTATATAAGAGGAACATTTCCCTTACTAACTATTTATGAGACCAACATGCATTTTGAAATAGAAGCATTCAAAGGTAATTACATTTAAAAAAGCAATTCTGAAACTAACAACACAGTACTCCATATCATGAATTTATACTGTACCAACTAAAAAGCTGGTAGGGAAAAAACTTTATTTTTCCTTCCTCCAACCTCTGTGTTTGTCCATGTGTATGGTATTTCATTATGGCAAGATTATTATTAATTGTAGCCAATATATTCTTTTGTATTGTTAACCGTCTTTGCATTCATAATGCCTTGTACTAACTCATAAAGTACAACCAACACTGAATTTATATCTATCTGTTAAAGAAATTATACATTTTTGCTGTAATACTAGTGGCAACAATAACCGTACCCTATTCGGTACATTTATTATCTCCGCCCATCCAATTAAATCTCTGAGTAGGTCTCTCTTTGTTAGTCATGATATTCAGATACCAACATTTCATTCTAATACAGAATAAAGGGAAAAATCAAGACTGCCTCCTCCCTCCCATGCTGCTTTGTCAAATCTTGATGTGCCATTTTTGTGGCATCGAGGAAAACAAAATGACCCTTCCCTAAATTCCTAATGCTACAAAGTTATAATTTTAAAAATAAGAATAATCAAGCTATAGGAGAATAGATGACAGAGTGAAGAAACTCAGATTTCTTACTACACTATTGATATTGGCCTAACATTCTCTAATCTACTAAAATTAAGAATGGGGCAAAGTGTTTGGTCCTGAGGGCCACATCAGAAATATCCCGCAAGCCTGAGGGCCAAAGCTAATGCATATATTTTAGTTCTGCATTATTAATGTAATTTGCATGTCATAATCAAGAACTTAGGGGATGCTACGCTACAGCTTGTGAACACATTGAGCTTATTCTACTACTGTCATTCTGAATTGCTTTCTTTCAAACTGGATAAATTTGCATTGTGATATATGAACTTGAGGCACGATTTCCTGGAAAATTTTGAACAAAGTCTCCTGAAATGCATACAGCTTTTATTTCACTAGGAATTTTCAATGAACATGCAATGAAGCAAATGGTAGTTTTAAAAATTAGGGCAGTTGGAAATCACAATGAAGGTAAGGTTTTTTTTCTAATTTGCCTTCTTGTTAGTGATCCTTTAGTATTTCTGCAGTTTCATTTCCCAAATGTGTTTTCATAATAATAGCTAGAGGTTTGCATTTATTTTTATTTTATTTTTTTTAAATGTGATTCTATGGATTGTAATAAGAGCCTGTAGACCACACAAAAGTTATTTGGGGACTCCATATTGATTACTTGCTATAAATTTTAGTTGCATTACTATTATCCTAACGTATGTGGTTCCAACCCAGCATAGTTAGGTCTTGTTAAATCTCACTTTCATTCAAGCTGAGGGGTTTGAAAAGTCTAGAAGCAAAGGATACATCCTGTAAGCAGCCTTGACTGTGGCCTATATGCCTTTTATCTTGCTGTTGTTTAGTCGTTTAGTTGTGTCTGACTCTTCGTGACCCCATGGACCAGAGCACACCAGGCACTCCTGTCTTCCACTGCCTCCCGCAGTTTGGTCAAACTCATGTTAGTAGTTTCGAGAACACTGTCCAACCATCTCGTCCTCTGTCGTCCCCTTCTCCTTGTGCCCTCCATCTTTCCCAACATCAGGGTCTTTTCCAGGGAGTCTTCTCTTCTCATGAGGTTCCTTTTATCTATCATGTGGCAGTGTGTGTGTGTGTGTGTGTGTGTGTGTGTGTAGACATTGCCTATCAAGCTCTTAGAAAGTGGCTTTTGGCAGCCTTTATGAAACACACACAACACCAGAGAGACGACAGAGGCAATCAAACTGCCTCACCTGCATGTGATTTTTAACAACAACAAAAATTGTCTGAAATACATATACATAAATATACATATGTGTATATTTTAAGATGCTGCTGGCATGTTTCTCTCCCCACCCCCTCTAATAGTGATGAATGCCAACAGAAACTGAGCCCTAAACAAGAAGTGATGTTACACTATCCTTGGAGAAAGTCCAAGGATTGCAAAAGTACAGTACAGAAAAGTCATATGCACACCTAAGGGGCACCCCCTTCCCAAATACTGCACAGTAAGGACTGAGCATGCAAAGTAGCCAAGAAATGTTGAGTGGCAGCAGGAAAAGAAATACAAAACTGAGAACAGGGAATGGAACATCCCAATTCAACCTCATACGGTTTATAGCATCCTGCTTGTCTAGAACCCCATTTCTGTTAGGTGTTGCTTGTCTCATTTGTTAAACTAATTATCCAAACAGTTGTCTCTTCTGTACTGTCTCATTTTGCCATGTGGCTAGTGTTCCTTTCCTTTTGTAAAGCGCTTCCCTCCAAGAGATGATGCCATAGCACCTAGCCACAAGGAGCATTCTAGCAGCTTTTCACAGCAACATTATCTAGTGTGGGGTCTGCCTGCTTCTATGGGCTTTGGGGGATCCTTTCTTAAACAGTGAGTTCTGTATTTTTCTGAAAGTATCCAGACTGTACAGTACAATGGTACCTCGAGTTACATACGCTTCAGGTTACAGACTCTGCTAACCCAGAAATAGTGCTTCAGGTTAAGAACTTTGCTTCAGGATGAGAACAGAAATTGTGCTCCGGTGGTGCAGCAGCAGCAGGCCCCATTAGCTAAAGTGTGCTTCGGGTTAAGAACAGTTTCAGGTTAAGAACAGACCTCCGGAACGAATTAAGTACTTAACCCGAGGTACCACTGTACTATCAATTATGCCTTCACATAGTCTAGGACACTGGTTAATGTGACAGTGTTGCTGCTGCATAGTGTGTGGATCTCTCTGGTGTTTAGAAACATGATTTAGATTATGGGAAGGCTCCATGAGAGAAAAAAATAGTGGGTCTTGGAGAAGTCAGAACTTTAAAGTCCTCAGTACCCATTCCTGTCTCTAATAAGCAGTTTGCATTCCTGTATCTTGTGCTCTGACCCTTATCTGTTCTTTACTGGACTAAGAGTTCTGACATGGAGAAGGATGACTACATTATTTCAAACTGTCTGTCAAACTGTTCATGGGTCATTGTTTGCCGTCTTCTACCTCTCCCCTCTCAAAAAACTTGCTTTGGGGACTTTTGCAGACGTGAAATCCTGAAAACCCACATTAAAGTTCTGTTGATTTAGTATCAAGAACCTTTATTGCTAAAAATGTGTGAGATTTACCATAAAGCAATGTGAAGAATAAATGGTTCCATTTATCGCATTTAAACCTTTAGTGTTTTTTTTTACTTTTGCACATTGCTGAAAATAAAGCATTTTAGAAGCTGCTTAGTTCTTTTCGAATTGAAACATTTGAATATATGTATTTATATTTACCGTAGCCAAGTGCATTTAACTTTCTGTTTGTATATACACAAACCCATATAGACAATTGTGCATACTTCAAATATGTCCCCCCCTTTACTATATATTGAACAGCTTTTTCTAGGAGAGTAGGCTTAGTCTAATAATGACATTCCCTATGTGGATGAAGAAATTGTGCTATGAACTATTAAAGAGATTAGTTTTTGTTTAGAAGTGGCAAATTTATTATTGCATCTTCTGATAGTGTTCTATGCTACTTGGTAGAGAACTAAACTGTTTTTTCTTGAAATACAGTTAATATCCACATCTCCCCCCCCCCCCCCTTTGCCATCTTTTCATTCACCTCCACTGCCTCTCAGTTTACTCTGGCAGAGGCCTAAGTAAAGTAAACCATGTGCTTTTGTGCTGTCATATTTGATTTGGACTATATTCTCACTGTTATTTGAAGCTAACATGAAATGCAGTGTCTGCATGACCCATTTTAGCAGCCCATTATCATAATTTCACTCTCATATGGCTACTGAGTTAATGTACTTACAAATGACAGAGAAAGCATGTTACATGACCTTAAGGGTTTTCAAAAATTAAATGACGTAGTAGGTTATATTTCAAAGAATGGCTAAAGAGAACATTTTTAATTATTATTATTTTTTGCACCTTAAGGTGTCACTGGTTAGCATGGCAACAGTATTTGTGCGTGTGTTAAATATGTGAATGTATAAGCTTTATCAGAATCTGCATTCCATAATTCACTCAAAGAAATTTTGGAAGATTGATTTAAAAACGGTTCCAAAGAGAGGTTGTTGTTGTTTTGTAATTGCCTAATGCTTTACATTTCTTCATGTAGGGTAGAGGTGGCTTTTTTTTGGTAATGTTTCACTTCATAGTTGTTACGGTGATATTCAGCTATGTTTTACTCAGAGTAGACACACGTTCATTTAATTTCAGTAGATCCACTCTGAGTACAACTTTGCTGATTAAGGGCGGTATTCAACTAAGTTTGAAATTTGTTCTTCCACAAAGTATAAAGCCCTGAAGAATTACTGAGACAAGATTTTGGAGGCTGTCATATAATGGATCCTATTATACGATGATGACTCTTCAGCAGCCTTGTATTGAGCAACTTTCTTGGCAGCCATAGATAACAAGGGATTTCATGTAGGCAAATATGCAGCCTGGCAAGAGGAGGTAGCAATCTCTCCTTCCCTCTTCCACCCATGTGCTAGGTCTCTCTGCTATCTGGGGCTGGATGAAGGAACACCTCCTTAGCTCTTTCCCTTTCCACCAGTCCTCTTGCTAGAAGGATTTTTTTTTTTTACTACCCCACTGAAAGGCTACTGTTCTGCATTCCCATCATGGTTGTGAAGGAGAGAGCTTCCCTTCTTCTGCAGCCAGCATGAGAACGGCAGAACAAAGACTGTGGGCTAATAACTTTCATGGATTTATTTACAAGACTGCTCTTAAAGAGTCATTATTTCACAGTGAAAGTATGCATGTATTCATGTAGCATTTGGATATGCATCCTATTTTAAGCATACAGGATTAGCATTTTATCAGGACATAGAGGCCTACTTGGCTTTTCAGATGGAGAGTCCTTGCTGGGTTTTGGTGAAAGGCATCAGTTATGAATTACTGAAGTGTTTGTCTATGCATGTGTATGTGTGCGTGCACACACACCAACATATGGAATGAGCACTAAACCTGGGGTGGTTTCCAGCTAAGTTTTACTGAGAGCAGACCTACTGATGTTAAATGAACCTCAGGCATGTTCATTAATTTGACCAGGTCTGCTCTGAGTGAAGCTTAGTTGGCTACCATCCATGGAGTCTGGATACCTTTTCCCGATATTTACGTATTTAAGTCAGCAGTGGTATGTTTTTTGTACTCTTGCACAGTGAAAATCTTCGTTCCTGTGGAACTAGCTACTCCAGAATTACTCCAGAGCAAGCAAATAGTTCATGGAGTACAACCTGAAGCTCCATGGAGAAGCTCTGCCGCTTTCTTGTCACTGGTGCAGAACGATTTGATAAATTTACAAGTACCTTTATTATTAGTCATTGGCACTGTGGCTAAGACTAGGGAAATATAGAAATGCAAGCATGTTTTCTGCCATCAGAAGCTGTAGCGTTTAGCTAAAATTAGAAGGTTATATGTAAAAGTTTTAGGGGTGGAGTGGTGGAAGAAAATGCTGCAAGGACAGAATGAAAAAGATCCGCTTAAATTATGTTTCAACTATCCTGTATTTTAATTCTTACAGCAGGATTGGGCTAGCGTCATAATGTAACCTATTGTCTTACCACCTTCCAGCTTGATTCCTACTGTTGGATAAATGCTGGAGGAAATAAGTGCAATGAGTGGTGAAAACCTTCTTGCACTCGCAGATGATTTATTTATTTCCTTCCACATTATCCTGCCTTTCCCCAAAAAAGATGCACCCAAGGTGGGATACATGTGGTTCCCAGGTTGTCATTAAAAAAACTCGAAATGCCAATAACCATAAAAGCACTGAGGCTGCAATTGTGAACCTAACTGAATTCAATGTAACTTATTTCTGAGTAGACGTGCAGTAGAATCGTATTGTCAGTTTCCATCAAATAGTTCTGTGGAGGGTCGTCCTGCTGCTGCGAGCAGTTTTTCAGGGAGCACATGGAACCGCAGTAGGAATCAGAGGCCCAAAGAGCTTCTGTACAAGGATGTACCTTCAGATCTCAGCCATATTCAGTTATGGTATTCAAGGATTTTTCAAAGTACATATGATACCAAATGCATCACATTCTTTTATGTGATTTTTTTTAAGAGGTACAAATCTTCTAATACAAAATATTGCAGCAGTAAGTTAAAAGATTTCACTGATTTAAGTTTACCAAATTGCTTTCTTCGGCTGGTTAGCTTTGGTCTTGTTATTCTGCATTCATTGTATTTAACAGTCATTAGAAGTAATGGTGGTTGCATACAGAACTGCCCTAAAAGCCCTTATCTATGTAGAAGGTTTACATGATGGACACCATATTTAAAAGACTATCCTGCATGCCATTGTTGCCAACCCATTTATGCTTTTATATACCCTTATATATGATGTATTACAGAGGACAAACTGGCCTCAATGGGAAATCGGGCATTTAGTGTCACCAGTCCCATTCTGTGGAACACTCTTCCAGCAGAGATTTAGCAGGCACCCTGTTATTATTTTCAGGCATCTCTTGAAGACTTTTTGTAACTGTTTCCTTTTTTGATAAGTCAGTCATTTTAATGATCTTTATTTTTACAGTTTTTATGGTGTTTTATATTTTATTGTATATATTGTTGTGCACTGCCGTGTTGTATGAACTGGTGGTATATAAATACTTGTATAAATAACATATCAGTCTGCTGCAGCAAAAATGTCTTGTGGCACGTTAAAGACTTAATATATGTTATCGTGGCATGAGCTTTTGTAAACTAGAGCTGACTTTGTAAGATGCAGTTGGTAAAAGGGGTGTATGTGTGTGCATGTGTGCACAGAGGAAGCAGTTTGGCCAAAAGATCATGAATGCTGGTGGTATCAATGGGCCTGAAGATAGGGACAGAGTGATACATTCGCAGCAGCTGTCACTGTGTTGATGCTATGTGTGTAGCTCTACCACACTCATTTTACATTAGTAGTATGCAAAAAAAAAACAAAAACCAACAACCCCAACCCAGAGTCCTGATTAAGTCTGAATTGAATTGAATTGAATCCAACCTGCTGATCAAAGTCTAGCCATTTCCTGCTGTAGAAGGTTACATATATGTTAGCAGGACCTGGACACCAATTCAGTATCTGGCTGAACAAAGAATTGCCGATATGAACCAAAGATTTTCTGTCTTTTTGGAAATCTTGCTGTGGATGTTGTAGAGTTACCTAGTGCTGGAAGTAACAGAAGTCATAGGAGGGAATGGGGAGTGTGATGTAGTACTGCAAAAATAGAATAAAACCAGTGTTCACAATGGATGTGGTTACAGACTGAAGTGCAAAATATGGTTACCCTCTGTTTCATCTTTTCCAATATTTCTTATTTTATTTTTTAAAGATCAGGTAGGGGGGCACAGGGATCTACAAAATAAAAATTGATCAAATTGGAATACGTAGCATTTAGGGAGAGTGGGAATTGATGTTTCCAACATATTCTTTCACTTAGAGCACACAATTCATTCTGCGTGCTTATATTGACACCCATTATGTTTAACTCCTTTTCCCTTGGTCCCTATACTTGGGTGAGAAGATTATATCAAGATTTGCAGGCATTCCATATTTGATGATGGAAGGTTTTGTGATTTCATTTTAAATGCTACATGGTATTATTCCTCCTAATTGGAATACATTGCACAAACTAAAAGACAAGAGTCGGCAGTGTGTCTTAATAAATTTGAGGGTAAGGTATGCAGTGTACCGTTTTCTTAAACCAATTTGCTCTGTACAGTGGTTCTCAGCATGTAGCTTTTATGAAACCTAACCCAGTAATGTACCAGATGTGGGTCTCTTGGAGATTAATATAGAAAAATGTAAGCCAGAATCCAAACATGGATAGTCCCTCACACCGAGCAGGGCTTAGGGTGTGTGCTTCCACAGATCCAAAGCCCTGGTCTCCAAACCAGTTCAAAATTCAAGGGGGGCCGACTTCAACACCTGGCGTCAACACCTGGTGACCTTGGGCACCTAGGATCCTAGCAAGTTGCACTTCTGCTGCTTGTCATGCCTCCCCTTTAAAAACATTTCCAGCCCCTTGCTGCAGGCTGTCTCAGGTGGTTAGGTAAGCCATCACTTAAATTTCCACAATGTTCCAAAGTACTGGCACACTGTGGAAAAAATAAATGGCAGCAAGATCCAGCCTCCTTGACTGGACAGAGCCCTGTTATAACCCTGGTGCTCTCTGCTAGGTAATCCTTCCAGGTACTACTGTTGGAGAAGCCCACCGGAGCACACCGTGCTCAGGGCTCTCCAGACTTGGAGTCAGTCCTGAATTAAGAGAGATTCAGAAGTAACTTGGCATGTGGTTATGGTATAGAGCTCTGCTGTTCAGAGGGGGCGGGGAGCTCCACAGTGTAGACTCCAGCTCTCCAGTGCAGCTATATCCATCATAGTAATTCAATAATGACTTAAGTCCATTGGTTTCAATGGGTCTAGTCCAGTAACAGTCAGTGTGGAACATTACTGGTGTTAAGGATCTAGTCTGGTGTAATTGACATTGGAAGCCCACATTCAAATTCTATACAGTTGAAGCCATGAGGTTCACTAGGTAGCTTTGGGCAAGGCAGAATCTTTTAGCTGTTCTTATCTCATAGAGTTGTTGTACAATGGAGTAATGCAAGGTAAAGGGTAATATATAAACATTACAAATAACTAATGGGGGTTGCAGTAATGAAAGAACACAATTATTTATTAAAATATGTGAGACTGGTGAGGGGATGAAATTCTAAAAATGCATTCATACGAGGACATCATGGGTTTCTCCTGCTGAAAGTGCACTTTTTTTTAGAATTGTAAGACTGTCACAAATTTTTACTATGAAAAAGGAGTAGTTTGGGGACATGTGCTGCATTTCAAGTGAATTTAACTGTCAACGAAGGCACAATTGTGATATTTGTCTCACACATACTGTTACAGAATAAATCAGTTGTGGCTGATAACATTTTGACTTGGTAGGACTGCAGCTTTTAATCTTGCTGTTTTTACAACAACAGGACTTGTATAGCACTTACTTTGGAAAGAGTGCTATTACACATGTGCAGAGTGCCACACACTTCTTAGCCTGTTTATGGATGAAGGCACAAGCATGATTTTCAGACAAGAAAGACTTCGTATCTCCTATTTATAAATTCAGCCATACCACATGACAGACACACCCATTCCCAAAAAACTAAACACACAAAATCTTATAAAATGTAAGGAGCACTAGCTACCAGTTACATGCAGTATTCCTCCTTTCAAAAATCAATTTAACTTTTCATTATCCAAAACACTTCTCTCTCTAAATTAAAAGAAGAAGCGTTCCAACCTATAGACAAAAATAATTGTTTTGTTTGAGCCAGGGCTCAGAGCATAGCAAAACATAAATGCAATTCATTGCTCAGTCCTAAAAAATGTGAAGTAATAATCTCTGTCCATGCGCAGAGTGCATCACATCAGACTAATCATACTCAACCAATGTGTGAGATAAGGGAGAATATCTTCCAGGTTTGGGGATGAATGTGGCATCATATCCAGACAGGCAGACAGCCCAGACTTTTTATTTTAGAAATTCCCTGACAAAACTCACAAAACAGCACCAGCATCTCCCTACATCTCTTTGCATTCAATATATTCTGAACTTAAGCTAGGTAAGGCACTTGTTGGAAGCAGATCCACAAACCTTTTGTAGAAATACTCTGGGAAATACTTTGGAATTGCACATGGCTCATATCAACCTGTCCTGCCACATCCTGAAAGCAAGGAACCCTCCTTGTTGCTTCTCTGGTTACCTGCGAAGAGATTGGGCCTTGAGCGAAACAGTTCTGAGCTCATAACCGGTGTATGATTCTGAAAAAGGCTAAAGCTGCCACATGGGACTATACTTAAAGCAGTCCTGACTCTTTCCTGAATAGTTATAGTGGCTATGCTGGATATCCTCCTAACAACAGATGGAGTGGGAGCCTTCCTAGTATGGCTGATTTTCTGGCTGTCAAATCAGTCACATGATTTTCTGCTCAGAGATACCTCTTTGCCATAGCTGCACTTTTGGATTAGGATTGGCTGAGTGGTACAAAGAGATGATTGGCCGGAGAACAGTAGATTAGCAGAAATGTTTGCAGAGCTTCTGAGTTTAGATAAATGTGTGAAATGTGTGTGGGACAGGAAAGACTGTGGATTTGAGAGGTTTCTCCCCCCCCTAATTGCTTAACATTTTCATTCGGATGGCTGAGCCCCAGTAGCCCTAGCTGATCAACCTCCACTGAAAGAAAGACATTTTTGTATAGTGAGCATAGAAGTGAATGCAAAACTGGGGATTTTTTAAAAATAAAAATTGCCCATCCACATCACCACATGCTATGAAGTGTACTTGATTTTAATGCAAGTTGGATCAAATTCTGGTTCTGTTGCTTTCGTTTGTTTGTTTTGTTACATACCTGTGTCTCCAGTTAAGAGAGTGCCCATTGTCTGTATTCTTAAATCATAGGTAATAACTGATAAAAAGGAACAGTTGTTAAAGATAATCAGAGCAGTACTTGCATGTATGGTATTTCAGCACAAATAGTTAATACCCAAAAGATGTTTGCACTTAACACTCTATGTAACTTTCAGATCTATTTCAAGGCTAAATGCTTTTTTAAAAAACTGCTTTTCTAAAAGTAATGTGCATTATAGCATTTATTAATATAATAAATCATCATACTTGTCAGTCAAAAGCTAAGGATGCAGGATGTGTACTGACTATTTCAGTGATGGAATATAAATCATTCAAGATTAAATTACCCAATAATTTGGAAATTTACTTGCATGCATTTTGTACTTCCATTTGTTTTGATGACTTGCACTTTTCACAACCATCCAGGATTTTTATGAACAGTTTTTAAGGCATCTCTCACCTCCTTCCTCTTCATTTTCCAATGGGCAAATTTTCACAGGAAGGAGAGTAGCAACATGGACGCCCTGCAGTAGCTGCTCCAAAAAGATTGCTGTATTTTCATTGACATGCAGTGCATTACCATAATTGGCTTTTCTACATGATAGGAGAGAGGAAATAATAATGTCATTTTATTTACAGCCAGAGTGTCGCTTTATGAGACTTCTCCAAGTTTCTGCCATGCTGTGTAGGTCAAATGACATCTTTTGATCAGTCCTGTCCAAAGATATCAAAGCTGAGTGGCATGTAATGGAGACCTAGTGACAAACCAAATCTAGAAAAGAAATAAGACTGCCAGTTTCCCATTAAACAGCCTGCTAAACAGCACAGCTTCCCTGTGTCGGCTACGAAACTACTCTGACCACCTAAATCAGGAGAATGAAAGGAGGCTGAATTGGACATTAGTACTGCAAATGACTGCGGTGATTGCCACTATTTCCCTCCTTCCCCCTCCCCCAAAAATCAGCAAGCAAACCATGCGAGTTACAGTTAGACTGGTCTTCTCCCGTTTCATTTATGTTCTGCCACTTGCTGGTTTTCTGATCTGGTTTGTTTAGGTTTGACATCAGCCAAATGGTGTAGCAGGATATCTCTGACAGATATTCTTACTGATTTAACAAGTAGCAGACCTTTGCAAAGATGGCTCTTCTACAGCAAGATTTCATCTTTCTTAAAAAGCACACACACAAACACCAAAAACCTCGTCTTTCTTCCCTTTCATCTCCTTGCCTTCTTTTTATTATTATACTTTCTGCATACTCACTACGGTTGTGAACTCTTGCAGGGGTGGGGCTGTAGCTACATGTAAGATTGTATTACCCAAAGGGCTTCTGTGTCTTTCCCCTTGTCCTTTGCTAGCTTTTAAAACAGGAAATTAAAGCTACGAGTTACTATGTCTACAGTTACAGTGGGGCTATCTGTATGGTTTTCCTCAGGGACAAATACGCAGAATTGGCCAAATTTCAAAATCTTTATTCTGTTTTCACTCAGTTCTCAGCAGAGTATGATTCCTTTTAGTCAATGGGAGTTTGCCAAAGTGAGCACAGTGTTCAAACTGCGTGTGCCAATATTCCTACCAAACATTCATACTAGAAATTGGAGAGGGAATCAAAGTCAAAGGTAATTGGTTAATAGAGTTTTTGCATTCTTTTGAAAATTTTGCATGTTTGGCATTTAGCAGATCTTGATACATTGAGAATGTGTTTTCATATAGTTTACAACCTTTCCTTTTTTGCTGCTACTTAATACTAGTATTCTTGAAAAGATATACTGTACTGTACTTAATATTTCAGCTGTGCAGTGTGCTGAACAGTCATTTTTGTGGAGGTGGGAGGACTTGCTAAGCAGCTATGTAGAAATGTAGAATGCAGTTTCTCTAGCTTCCCTTATCCTTTGAACAATATTGTTCTATTGTAAAACAAATTGTAATTAAAAAACCCCCCACACATTTGCATACTTTTAGACCTTTCCTATGGTCTCAGTGTATAGAAAACCCAGTGACAAACACTTCTGCAATAGCTGTAGTAATAGTTTTGCTGCTTTTTTTAAACCATTGGACATTTGCAGCATGCTCTCCAATGAACAATGGAACAAACAAACATTTTAAATGGAGCCAAAGATCCCACTGTCAGAGGTACCCAAGTAAAATGTAACTTTAAAAATGTGCATATATAAAAAGAGCTGGTAGCTTCAGCCCCATCTGCCGTGATGCTATCATCCCAACCCATCGTTGTGCTCAGCAGCATAGCAAAGGCCACCTTAATATATGGAGAATTCAGAAAGAGGGAGGAAGATTTCCCTCTTGCAGTCTACAAGTATTACTCAAAACCAAATGATTTTTTTTGCAATTGAGTTCAGTTGGAGAGAGAATTTGCTCGTTGCTATTCAATGAATTAGCACACATACTTCTCAATATTTTCCCCCCAGAAGTGAGAATCTGCAGCTTTTTTTGGAATAAGCTAGAAAGTTGGTTTGGGAGCTCTGTAGCTCCACCCCGCCTATATTTTTACTACTATGGAGTAAAAAAGTAGCCTTGCCACCAAGAAGCTTTGGTTTCATACTTTGCAGTTAGTTGAACATATTAAGCTGCCTTCATATTGCGTGAGATCCTTGGGTCCACCATGCCCTGTATAGTCTACTCTGGTGAGCAGTGGTTCCCTGAGGTCGGAAACAGAAGTCTTTCCCAATACTGCTGCCTGAGACCCTTATTTAAATCTGGAGATGATGCAAATGGAGGCTGAAATCCACCTGCCTGCTGATTTCACTACTTAAGGTGCCCTAGGCATCCTGGGCCTTGAGTCTTTGTCATCCTGATCTCTGGTGTTCTCAATAATGCAGCAACCCTTTGCTCGACCAAAGTGTCACCTGTCTAGGTGAGTTGTGCCATCTTCTATCTGAAGTGACAGCCATCTTTGAGTACCAGCATCTTAACTGACTTCTTTTTCATCATCTCTGTTAGAGAAATAACGTTTTTGACAAGATGTTGGGTTTTCTCTCTCCCCCCCCCACCTCACTCCCCACTCTTTTCTTTCCTGCAAACTCTTAGAACACTTGATCAAACATATATATTTCTGAAAGACTTTGCTTCCAAATGAAAGCAGCTTGAGAAAAGATGGAAACAGAAAGGAAGTTAAATGTTGATGGTGGAAGTTAATGAATCAGGTAAAAGGGAGGACATGGTGTTAAAGAGCATGCTCTTAACAACTTTTCTTCTTCTCCACATAAAGAATGTATGGCAGTCAGTTGTGATTCTGACATCTGTTCTACCATGTAATAGTAATTTGTATAAGTAATGGAAACAGGTTAAATATTTCCATCCTAATGTTGCCAGCAGGGATAAAAACAAACATTTCAATGAAATATTCTTGACAGAGGAGGGTATCGGATGGGCGGATTCAACTGCAGCTCTCCTTGACAATCCAAATACATAAGGAAAATGGTTGTAGATGGATTGCCTAGGAGAGAAGGGGAAGGAAGAGGAAGAGATGGGAAGCTTTCAGATGCATTTTGCTTTAAGGGCTAGCATTCAGCCTAGTATGCAGAAGAACTGATAGTCTTGAAGACCCTTCAGGTCTCTTACAGAGCTTTACATTGAAACAGAAACAACACATGCATTTTTCCTCCTTTTCTTACTTCTGTAAAAGTGGTGATTCTTTTATTTTATTTTTAACTGCCTCTTACACTTCACTTGTGATCACCTTTTTGTTCTTCAGTAATTTTATATGCATGTGTGAAAGAGATTCAGGAAACAGAGGTAGGGGGGAGTATATTAGTACAGAGAGTGAGTCTGGTTATTTTACAGTTCTGATTATCTTCTGATAGAAAAGTGGGGTACAAATGTCAGAAACAAATCATAAATATATAATATATGCATGTAAACATAATGCAACATACTCATATTTCTTATAATCCCTAGAATGATTCATGTTCAATTTTTGTGTACACTAAATATTTAACAGTTACCATTTTATTTACTTTCTGCTTCATACTTTTCGTTGTTGGGAATTTCTAACTGGATATTATTCCGGAAACTGCTTTGAAATATTCTTTCCCTGAATCCACAAAATTTATCAGTTCATAGTTTGAGGTAGACCATGAAGCACAAAGCACTTGAAGTTGAAAAAAATTGGGCTTAAGCCAGTTTATTAACCTCAAGGTCACTGTAGTTGAGTTAACTAAAATGCAAATCTGCTTTAAAGTTTGTTTTAGATTCTGCATGAATGGGTTTTCCTGTTTTACAAAAATATATAGATATGCATAAGCATGCTGATACGTATTATTATTTAAGCATGTTCTTAACTTGCTTGACATGTGTAGAGTAAGAAAAGGATCAGTTACAACTGAAGGATTTTACACATTTCCTATATGTAGAAACACTCTACCAAGGCATATTAAAATGAATGAGACTAGAGGGACATGCAGGGCACATGACATATTGTGTCTGTTTTCAGTTTCCAACCAGAATTAAGGGAACTATCCTATGCACAAGAAGCTGGCTTAAAGCATGCTAATGTAAAGTTATACCAGATTCAAACCCTGTTTAGCTGCAGGACTGCTCCTGTGCCCAAGTCTGGCAGAGGGAAAGCGAGCCTTTAGAATAGTGTTCTATACTGGCTTGCCAGGTAATATGACTGAGCTGAACGGGCTTAAACTCTAACCTCTGTGGTCTCCCTGCCACTATGCCCTGCCCCAGTGCTCTAGCTTTCACTGAGCTGGTTGTGCTGGGATGAGAAGCTACACTGGAGTACCTTCAGCAGAGCTAGGGTTGGAGACTTAATGCCGGCCGAGCCAGAGATCCTAAGTTGCACATCCCAGCAGACCCTGCCATAGGATTGCACCCTAAATTTCTCATTTGAATACGTTACATTGAAAACTACAGTGCTTAGCTTGTTTGTGACCAGGGTTGCTATGATTATGAAACAGAAGTACACATAAACAAACATATGCTCAGTTACAATATTGAAATTAAGTTTTAAACATTTTGCCCTCAATAAATAATTATTTGGCACCACTGAAATTGCATGAAGTTTAATTGAGTAATAATTAAAAAGAGTGTGGAATCAATTTATTGTTGAACTTAATGGCACTAATTCTTACAGATTTTAGCGGTTGTGGCTGCTGTAATGGTAATCTTTTGCCCCCTTTAAAATAACGATTGTGGGGAATGTGTGTTTTGTATAGCAGAATAGAATAAATGTATGCAGAAAATAATAGAACAATTTAAACGGAACTGTGACTAAGAAACAGTATCACTGTATTCAATAAATAATATTATACAATTGCCCACCCCCACAATACATTATCATTATCCTATCCAATTTGCTTTTGGCTTTTCATACATGGTCTGGGTTATTTACAGTGTACACCTTCTCACTGAAGCAAACACAATGTGCTATACCACTAACACATACAATATATAGCGCCTTGTGTCGACTTACATTAGAATACACAAATTTTAATGCTGTACAAAGATGACAGCATATCTATGGGGAGACATTGGCATCCAGAAGGCATATCATATGGGCACAGATTTTTAACAAGATGTAATAATAGAAAACAGGAAAACAGATACTCTCGGTCTTCCTATAGCTGTAATTTGTAGGATTTCCCTCCTGCAAAATTACAGAGAGAGACAGAAAAAGAGACAAGAGAGTCTTGCTTGCATTGTACACTGTAATATAGGTTGTTGCGAGTATATTTTTAGGCATCTAGAAATCAGAATAGATTGCTTGGTTTAAATATTTCTCTGTTATTACAGGCCACAAATGTAACCCTGCATCACACTTTTAAAATACCTGTGCTGACACAGGAGCCAAAGGAAGAAATTCAGTGGGAAATGTTTTATCACAGCATTAAATAATTAGCTGACCTCCCTGACAGTTTCATATAGTAGCAATTAAATGCAAGCCTTTCTCTTTTCTTGATGTAGAATATTGCAGCATTTGACTGCAAACAATTGCAGGACAAAATTTCAAAGCTTTTAATTTGAATAAACAGCTTTTTAAAAACATCACTGTCTATTTCCCGGTGTATTCTCTGTTAGTAGCAACTTTATAGGCGTAAAAAAAAGAAGAAGGGAAAAAAAGACATTGACCTTGTGAAATAGTGTATATTATTTGTGTTAACATTTTCACTATAAACATTATTTCTGAATCCTAAGTATTTATCCTACAACAGGAATATTTCAATGAAATGTCCCCCCCCAAGGCAATTCTATAATTTAAACCATGATGAATTATAATATTAACAAATGCACATCTGTGTATGTGTATAGTGTAGCATAGCTGTGTAAATTCAGTTGACATAAGGAATATTTTTGAAACGTTGAAAATCAACGCAGTAAGTGTGTTCTGAATTGCTTTGTGCTCCCCTGTATGGCACTCTCATATTGTAAGCATCGAAGCAAGCTAATTTTGTCCAATAACAGTAGACAATATAAAAACGGTTTGTAATTATTATTATTTTTGTGTGATATAAGCAGCAGTTTATAATAAGCTTTTATAGAACAAGCAAAGTAACATGAATAAAAATATATAATGTTCTCTCATTTTATAGGCACCACAAACCAAAGTAAGTAAAAGGCAGAATTTCAAGCTCAGTGCTTGTCTTTCCCACCTGTGGGTGAACAGCAAACTTTTTATGGAGATTTCTTTTCCCCTTCGTTTGTGGCTAGGTCACGTTGTATAAATAAGAGAAGAAAATCTTTACACCCAGCAAAAATGCATGACTCGCAACCAATAGTACAGTTCACAACCACAAATAATGAGTAAGCAAAAATATATGTGTTACGGAGTAATTATTAACTAGATATGTACAGCCTGTGTGGAAGCAGTGTTTGGTGTTGATTCCAAGAAGGGTTATAGGATATGTAAATACCTATAGACAAAACAATGACCAGCATATAAATTATGTGAATTTTTTTTCAGAGACTTCTAGTGTGCTGTAGATTGTGCTTTAACTTTGCAATATGTATTATTGAAATATCACAAGATTATATTATTGTGTAGCAGTTTGTAATGCAAATGGTGCAAGTCTATGCATGTTTACTCAGAAGTAAGTCTTGCTGTCTTCAGTGTGTGTATTTAGGTTTGCAGCCATATTTATTTTAGGTAGCAGTTGCAGCTTCTCAGTTATTTAAATCCAGTAACAAGGTCTTGATACAGTATGCTTAGCTGTGTATGTTGTTGCAAAGTTAGAAATTTATGCATTTCCCCGTACTGTGTGAAATTTAGAACATTTTAAAAATCACAAGCAATTTTTGCAGCACGAATGTTAAAAACAATGCATTTCTAAATCCTTTAAAAATAAAATTCAGCATTACTATGCTAGTCCACGGAAAAGCACACATGGGCTGATGCAAAGCCTCATATGCACAAAACTTCTGTGTGTATATATTTACTTTAATGGAGAGGGCAGCCTTGAGGATAAGGGAACCTTGTGTGCATCATACCTCCTAAATAGCTCACTTAGGGTGACTGTGATCCTGATACCATGTTCTTCTGTGCAGACGTTGTAGTACACAGGGTGTAAGAGGACAGAGTGTAAATATACCTTATGTCTCTTTGCAAAAGCACTGGCAGATGGACCTCTGTGTTAAAGCAGCATCAGTTTGTACAATGATATTTTAGGGATAAGAAGATGTTTCTTCTGTTGGACTGATTTTGGTGCAACCTTTAAATGGCTAGTAACTGTAGCAAGCTGATTTCCTATTGTGTTCCAAAGCAAATGTGGTGTGCCACTGCTGGAATGAAATGCCATGATGGCTTTTACCGTAAGTCTCAACAACTATGAAAGGGGATAATGCAGAGCAAGGTAAATGGCAGGATAAACTTACTCATGTGTCTACCTTTAAGTAAATATTATAATACTGAATTTATGGGCTTTTATCCATAGGTGTGTGTGAGAGAGAGGGAGAGGGAAAGAGAATCTTTGTGTACACCCACACCCACACACCATTAACAGTTACAAATGGCAATATCAATCTAAGCTTATATCCCACCTAGAAAGACAACCCCTGGCTTTTTCTTGCACTTTCCTGCAGAAAAGACTTGGACTAAGTTTTGTTTATTTTCCTGGATCCTTGTCTCCTTAGCCCTGATAAGATTCAGTATTATTCTCTTCAAACGTCTTTTTCAGTTATTAGCAGTGGTTTACTAGAAACCACATTCTTTTAAAATTGTCCCTTTTAGTAAAATAAAATGAGGTCTGGTGGGAGGAGAGGAAGGTCTAATCTAATGGATCTTAGTAACAGAGAAAAACACTGGACTGTGCTGGTAGGTGAAAGGGAATAAGCAGGCCTCCTTTTTTTGGCACACGGATTTTCGAAATGTTGAATGCTGTTGAATTATGAGACCTAGGGGAATATCTTGCATCTTAGCATATGTTTCTAAGATTTTTTTTTATAAAAGAAGATTCCTTATGGGGGAAAACCCAATGCTTTTAAAAATAAGAAATCTGTAAAGTAAGCAATTAGAATTATCTCGGGAAAAGCCCACCCAGCATTAGTCAGGAATTTTTTCCCACCCCACCTTTCACTATATTCTGTTTTGCTGCTTTCTCTTTTCCTGAATTGCTCCTGATCATCGCAATCTAGCTAAGGACGATCTGTTTATGGAAAAGAAAGCTTCCTATGTGGTTCTTTAGCTGGATGGGAACTTGTGGGCAAATAGGTGCTACATACTTGAGACCCATTTCTCATCTAGCAGCTGGGGCCGTGCACTAAAGATTAGAATTAGAATTGGGGGAGCAAGAGACACTATTCAATTGCTTCTACGCCCCTTTTCCTCAGGATGTTGAAAGAGCTGTAAATGTGGAGCTCCAGGTGCTCCTTGGGTTCTCGGTTGGATCAGAGCCACTGCATGCACAACATGCCTAATACATAAATACATTTTGTGTGCAAACATTCGTTTCAAATATTTTCCCATGTTCTGTGAACAATACATATAAGAAAAACATTTCCTGTATCCTTAAGCTCATTGACACATACACACACTCACCTATTAGTACATATGACATGGTTTTTCTAGCAAAGTATGGTTTCTAGTAGAGTGGAGCTGACATGGCGTACAAATTATTTCTACTACAGTGCAAAAATCTATGTTTATCACTTAGGGTGCATGCCTGCCACTTCTGTGAATTGGGCCCTTAGAATAGATGTATTTTGATCTAATGGCCATCTGCTCATGAATATCACATTTGCTAGTTTAAAAAATAGTTTGATTCCGATAAACACGTAATTTGGTAAGATTATATCGTTTCACCAGGTGGCATCACAATAGCAAAGTTTGATGTTTACTGTAAGCCAATAATCAAGCTGGATATTCTGTTGCATGCTTTATATTTGTCAGCTTTAAGTATTCATCTCTCATTTTACTTTAGTTTTCGCTGCCAACTGCTCTTGCCAGAATTGTTGTGTGATATCTGTGTCATAGTTTAACACAGGGATGGAGAACCTGTGGCATTCCAGGTGTTGTTGGACTCCAACTCCCATCATCCCCAGGCAGCATGGCCAGTGGTCAAGGATGATGGGACTTGGAGCCCAACAACACATGGAAGGCCCCAGGTTTCCCATACCTGATTTAGCAAGATGCTAAAGTGCTGCAGACCATTAGTATGAGCAAAAAATTGGTAGCAAGGTGTCACCTTTGGTTTTACCATTTTTTTATAATTTAAATGCACCTTGGGGCTTATACTTCAGGTGTAGAAAATGGTTTGTAACATTCAAAGTCAACACTGCAGGATTTCCCTGCGGAACTTGTCACAGTAAGTCAATAACGAAGCCCCTTCAATATCTATCCCTTTTTTGTTATTGTTTAATTCGACAATGCATTTCAGTTGCTTTCAGCAACTGAAGGCACACAGCATTTTATTTGTGGGAAACTGACCCACTAAGTTTACCAAGAAGTAAATCCATTGCAAATTTCAAGGATCTGGATACCCAGAGAAGTTGTAATAGCCACCTACATCCTCTGTGCCTATGTTAAGAATATTATGTCTGATTTTTTTTTTCTGTTCAGCTATATTGCAGTTAAACTTACCCTGGTGAGTAGTCACACTGTTTAAACTAGCTTGGTGCTTTTCAAGGAAACTCCATTAAGAAGAATCCATGTAAAAACTGGCACTTGCACATGTTATCGTAGTAGTTTGGGCGTCACAGTAAGCCATGATTTATCATGACAGGAATGATCGACAGGCTTTTGAAAGGAGGAAACTGGAAGCTTTCGCTTTTGGTTAACTTCAGTCAAGCATTGCATGTGAACCCTAAACTGTGGTTGATACTAACTTTGGTTTTCTGGATGTTTCCTAACTCATTTGAAATAAACAAATTTCAAACAATGAGTCATAGCTAAAATTAATATAGCCATAGTTTCTCAGGTTTGGGCCATTTTGGTAAAAGACAAGTCTGGTCACAAAAAGGAAGCAAAATCTTCCAATCGCCTCCTTGTAACACTGCTGGAGAAAGAGGGGTGAGAAGGGTGCATTTGATCCCAGGGTGGCTGTGGCCCATCGCTGTCAAGATTAACCATTGTTTTTTATATTGTCCAAAAGCAGTCATTAGCAGGCTTAAGGAGCAATTCTGTAGGAGGATCTGCTGGGATGAGTGGGCTAGGATCCAGCAGATCTCTGGTTCAGCCAAGAAGGTCCTCATGCAGCCAGATTATGCCTAACTTCCTCACCTTCATTTTAGCCAGAAACAAACCAGCATATGTCCCCCATACCACCTCAGCCAGGACTCGGTTGACTGAGTCAAGCCTGGCAGATCGTAAACTGGAGTAAGCCCTGAAAAGGGGGCATGGTGGGGGCAGGACTGGACGGGGTGGGGTGGGGACTTAGGCTGGATCCAAAACCCATTCAGGTTGGTCACATGACCTGGCAACCTGATATAAATTAAGTTGGCAAAAAGGGTAGTGTACCTCAAGACACCAGCTTCTTGTGTATAGGATTGCTCCCTTAAGTCAACTACGGTAAATCACACCGATAATTTTCCAGGTGCTCCAGCTTTTTCCTACTGAAATTTCTTTGATTTGTTGAGGTTTGAAACTTTTTCATTCCCTCCCTCCCTTTTATTCTAAATATTTTAAGTCTATAGAATAGAGCCTTCAGTAGCAAAGCACTGCCATAGGGTGCAATAATAACCATAGATCTGACAGAATGAGCAAGTTAGGATTCGTCACAATGCCTTCATTCTGGCTCAACTGTAGCTAAGCCAAGATTTGTGGCACATATGCCCTGAAAAAATGAGTGTTCCGAGAGAGAGGGGCGGGACTAAGCACACACTGGACCATCCTGGTCACATAACCTGGTAATCTGGCGTAACATATGTTGGCAAAAAGGGTGCTGTAAATCAAATTCTGTTTATAAGGCATGTTTTCCCTCTGCCAGGCTTAGATTGACTCAGTTGGCAGTAGCCCACTCTTGAATGGTGTTTTGATCTAGCAGACTTCACACTGGTTCAACTATATTATATTATTATTATATTATATTATATTATATTATATTATATTATATTATATTAATTATATTGGCTCCCGATACTTGGGATTGTTCCTTTTGTATTTCTGTTTTTTGACAGCTGTTTCAACATTTTAAAAAAATGAACTATTCTCTAATTTTGCACTATGAATGATGTCACTGGGTTGGTGGGGGTATGTTTAATGCTATTTATATCTGACCATGCATCATTTCAGATGCATAAATCTTAATGCTTCTTAAATTAATGTTGTGATAACAGGAACGCTAATAAAAAGAATCCCCTGTTGATTTGTACCATCACTTACATTTCAGCCTTTCAGTAATGGGTAGAGGAAAGCAGATTTGCCCAGTGACTTATTGTTCTTACCTTACCTTCAAATCCAAGTGTATATTCTTGCTCAGTTGCCATTATTGCCAAGGTGCTCTATTGGACTATCCATCTTGGAACTCTGATACGCAAGTTCAAATTTATCTTCAACCATAGATAGCTCTAAGGCTGGTTATACAAACTTAACTATTGGAATAAATGTGATTATTCATGTTAATGTCTCTGAGCCATCTGTAAAATAACAATAGTAGAGGTAACATTGTGTGCTTTACATGTAAGAATCCAATGTTTTGGGATGCTTAGAAGTTGGGAATCGAGGAGAGAAAGTGGCAACAACAGATGATTGGCTGGGAAGAAGGGGAGAAAAGGTTTGTCAAAGAGCAATGGGATGCTGAGACTTGCTTCATGGGTGGGAAAGGAAATGCGGAACTGGAAGAAGATGGATCAGGTTCTAAGCCAATTAGGAAAATTCTGGAACAAAATGAGTAGTACTGGGACTTCTTGATCATCTGTGTGACTTGAGATCAAGGCACTGGATGTATAGGGGTCTTTTCTAAAACAGAAAGGGAGATATAGAAGGAGGATAAAAGTTTCACAGGATTGCTTTTGTGAATTAAAGTGATGTCTCTTTGTGTCTGAAAGATTCCCAGCTTTTGGAGCCCAAAGCTTCAGCTTTTGTGCTCAAGCTGGGGTTTAATGATTAAAATAAAACAAAGTTTAAAATCTTGTCTGGCTGAGTAAGAATGGGTGCGACACATTCTGAAGTGGTGATAGCCTGGAAGTAAACTTGCGGACGATCTTGTTTCTTCCCAGCTTAGCAAAACAAACAAAAGGGTAGAAATAAACATCCAACTGAAGACATTAGCTGCCAGCCAGGTCTTCACAGCAGAACCTTGGGGTTATGATTTGCCAATTTAATAAGCGATATCCAGGGATGGCCCAGGAGGTCAGAGTTGGAGACAACAGGTATATCAGAGGGTTGATGATTTTGTGCCAGATAAGACAGCATTTCATAGAAGGTGCTACACCTGGCCCTTGGCAATGAAAGAGGCTTCCCCTATGTCTTCCATTTCTAAGGCTGGAAGGGAGACTCCCTTTCTAAACTCAGCCTTCCTATCTCAAAATTAATCAAAATTAGGGCTATTTCATAACACCACTCACAAGGATGTTTGGAAGGAAAAAAATATAAACATTTCAAATCATTGTTCGCATTAATGGACTAATATAAGTAACAGTAGTACACGCTTCTTAATAATAATTCATGATTGATGATTAATTTGATCTCCATGATAAATTTGTTTTACATCTACCCTGCTTCGTTACCATATAACTTTATAAATGCTTCTTTGCTCATGTTGAGTGCTTCAGGTAGTATGTAGTGTCGAGTGCTGGACTTGGATGGTGGAGATTTGAGTTTAAATTCCTACTTACCTTTGAAACTCACCAGATGACCTTAGTTGTTGTACAAATAAAATGAGACTTAGAAATGTAATAAATGAATAAATAAAAAAATAAACACAACCTTTTACCTAATTTATTCCAGAAAATCCCAATTAGTTACAGTGGCAAAATAAGTGTTGCAATTCAGAAAAAGTGGCTGAAGAATGAATTCTTAGCTTTATTCATACCAGGTTATTCTGTTAGTTAAACATAAATCCTGCTGAAATGTCATGGTATATTTTTAATTGCAACTGAAAATGCCGAATGCCATGCTTAAATTGACAGGATGTGTATCTTCATAAAGCTGAGAAATAGGGATATGTAAGCCTCAGTCTCACTGTAGTAGAAACAGTGGTGGGAATGAAACGAAATGTGTACGTTCTGTAATGAATTTTTATTTTCTTATGTGTTTTTCTAGCTTATGTTCCTGAGGAAGAACTGAAAGCAGCAGAGATTGATGAAGACAGCGTGGAGGATGACGGACTACCTCTGGACATCCAGGAAACTGACTACATGTGCAATGATGAAACGGAGATCAAAGAGGCTCAAAGTTACCAGAACTCTCCAGTCAGCACAGCAACGAATCAGGACGCAGGTTATGGGTCGCCATTCAGCGAAAACAGTGACCAGCTGGCTCATTTCAAAAGCACTTCCTCCAAAGAAGAGAGAGAAGATCACCAATGCTTGGACAATGCTTCCTATCCACAGGACAGCTTGGCACAAATAAAAGCTGTCTATGCAAATTTACTATCGGAGTCTTGCTGGTCTAGTTTAGCTTTGGATTTAAAAAAATCAAAGAGTAATGAAAACAGCCAGAAGGAAAATACCACTAATAGCAACTCTACTATCACTACCCCAAGTACCAATACTACTACTAGTACCAGTACTAGTACCAGTACCAACACTAGTATCACTACAAGTATCAGTAGTACTAGTAACAGTAACAATAACAGTGGTGGCTCAGGTTATGACTGGCATCAAGCGGCATTAGCCAAAACTCTGCAGCAGACCTCATATGGACTTCTCCCAGAACCTAGTCTATTCAGCACAGTGCAGCTTTACCGGCAAAACAATAAACTGTATGGTTCTGTGTTCACTGGTGCCAGTAAGTTCCGGTGCAAAGACTGCAGTGCAGCATATGACACACTAGTGGAGCTAACAGTGCACATGAATGAAACTGGACATTATCGGGATGACAACCGAGATAAAGAAGCTGAAAAGACCAAACGGTGGTCAAAGCCCAGAAAGCGATCGCTTATGGAAATGGAAGGCAAAGAGGACGCCCAGAAAGTGCTCAAGTGCATGTACTGCGGCCATTCGTTTGAATCTTTGCAAGACTTGAGTGTCCACATGATAAAAACAAAGCATTACCAGAAAGTGCCTCTGAAGGAACCAGTACCAGCCATCACCAAACTGGTGCCTTCTACCAAAAAGCGAGCACTTCAAGACTTAGCTTCACCTTGCTCACCTGAGCCGACGGCCATCACTTCGGAGAGCACACTTAGCGAGGCAGGGAAGGACCAGAAAACTGCCAACCCCTATGTGACTCCAAACAACCGCTATGGCTATCAAAATGGTGCTAGCTACACTTGGCAGTTTGAGGCCCGCAAAGCCCAGATCTTAAAATGCATGGAGTGCGGCAGTTCTCACGACACTTTGCAGCAGCTGACTGCTCACATGATGGTCACGGGACACTTTTTGAAAGTAACTAATTCTGCTTCCAAAAAGGGGAAACAGCTAGTATTGGATCCTGTGGTAGAAGAAAAGATCCAGTCCATACCTTTGCCTCCCACCACACACACGAGATTACCAGCTGCAAATATTAAAAAGCAGCCCGATTCTCCGGCCGAATCTACAACTTCTGAGGAGAAGAAGGACATGGAAAAGGAAAAGGTGATCGTTAGTGAAACAGACAAAAAGATTAAAGAAGAGAATGAGGACTCTGCGGAAAAATTTGAGCCAACGGCTGTGTATCAGTACCTCAGAGAGGAAGATCTAGATGAAAGCCCTAAAGGTGGGATAGATATATTAAAATCCCTGGAAAATACAGTGACAACAGCTATAAGCAAGGCTCAGAATGGCGCACCTTCGTGGGGAGGCTATCCAAGCATTCATGCAGCTTACCAGCTTCCGGGGACTGTTAAGCCCATTCAGCCAGCTGTGCAGAGTGTTCAGATGCAGCCATCGTACGCCAGCAGCGTAAAATCCTTGTCTTCGGAACACAGTGCACTGATCCATTCGCCAGGGAACCTGACGCCACCACCTCACAAAAGCAATGTCTCTGCAATGGAGGAGCTAGTGGAGAAGGTCACGGGCAAAATCAATATAAAAAAAGAAGAAAAGCCTGCAGAGAAAGAGAAATGTTCTCCAGTCAAGCCATTGTCACCTGCTGCTAAGGAGAACAAAGACTTTCCAAAATCAGAGGAAACCAAGCAGCAGCAGCAACAACAGCAGCCGCAGCAGCAAAAAAAGGGCCCTGAAACAGAAGTGCAGAAGGTCAAGAAGGACAGTCCAGCAGATCCTCATGCACTTAACGGTACCGAGCTACCTAAAGCAAAAGTCACAAACGGCTGTAATAACTTGGGCATCATCACAGACCATTCAGCTGAGCCATCATTCATCAATCCACTGAGTGCTTTACAATCCATCATGAATACCCATTTAGGCAAAGTTTCCAACCCTGCAAGTCCTTCTTTGGACCCTTTGGCTATGTTATATAAAATTAGCAACAGTATGCTGGACAAACCCATTTACTCGACGACTCCGGCCAAGCAAGCTGATGCTATTGACCGGTATTATTACGAGAACAGCGATCAGCCTATTGATTTAACGAAGTCCAAAAACAAGCCCCTGGTTTCCAGCGTGACTGATTCGGTCTCATCTCCTCTGAGGGAAAGTGCCCTGATGGATATTTCCGACATGGTAAAGAACCTCACAGGGCGCTTGACCCCCAAGTCTTCGACACCGTCTTCCGTGTCAGAGAAATCTGACGCGGATGGGAGTAGCTTTGAGGAGACGCTGGACGAACTGTCACCAGTACACAAGAGGAAAGGTAGGCAGTCCAACTGGAACCCTCAGCATCTTCTAATCCTTCAAGCCCAGTTTGCTTCTAGCTTGAGGGAGACTCCTGAAGGCAAGTACATTATGTCGGACCTAGGCCCACAGGAGCGGGTACATATCTCTAAGTTTACTGGTCTTTCCATGACCACAATTAGCCACTGGCTGGCCAATGTGAAGTATCAGTTAAGGAGGACAGGTGGAACTAAGTTTTTAAAGAATTTGGACACAGGTCACCCTGTTTTCTTTTGCAATGATTGTGCCTCTCAGTTCAGAACTGCTTCTACGTACATAAGTCACTTGGAGACACATTTAGGGTTCAGTTTGAAGGACCTGTCCAAATTGCCACTAAATCAGATTCAAGAACAGCAGAATGTTTCAAAAGTCCTCACAAATAAGACTTTAGGCTCACTTGGAATTGCTGAGGAGGACTCAGGCTCCACATTCCAGTGTAAGCTCTGTAACCGAACTTTTGCAAGCAAGCATGCAGTGAAACTGCACCTTAGTAAAACACATGGCAAGTCCCCTGAGGACCATCTGATCTATGTAACTGAGTTAGAAAAACATTAGCGTCCAGGTAAGCAGCCAGGTATGCAAGTGACCACAGGAACATTGCACTAAACTTCTTCATAGTACTGCACTAGGCCTGATCTGAGCCTCTGAAATCAGTCTTACTTTTGTTGCTGAACTGCCTATCTGGACCTTGGTTTTTCTTACATACATTTTGTAGTTATATTTATATGCTCTTTGTCTGATCTGTGCATGTTTTTTTTAAACCTTTCTTTTCTTTTTCTGTGAGTCAAAGTCTGACCTTTATTTTCAACATCTGTCCTTGATGTTAAGCTATCTTTTGTAGAATATAGTGGGAGACACTATTGAGAGACGTTAATTTAGCCGTAAAGAAAGACACAAAGAACAATAACAAAAAGACATCCTAAAATTACAAAGTTGCCATGACAATAAAGGTCACAGAACCCCGTAGTGTCAGTTTTTTTAACCCTCTGAGGACTGTAATAGCATTGCTGTGCCTTTCCCAAAAGAATATTTTGTGTTTTAATTTTAAAAAAGGCATTTCATATTAACAAAATTGTGTTAAAATGTCAAAAAAAGCCCTTTTGAAAATTGCAGTCTGATTGCAGAGAAAAGATGCATGCAGTTCTTTGACGATGATGAAAAGCTATGAAGTGCTCAAGGGGTTAGAAAACCACAGTCGTGTTTAAGAAAATAAAAATAATAAACCAAGTTGCCACTATGCCCAAATCCTCTGGATGCTGAAAATTGCCACTTGGCTGGCAAAAAAAGTATGCAAGTTATTAAAAAAAATATGTACAAATGCTTTTTCCCCCTTTTCTTTTTTTCCTGTAAGATACTGCAATTTATAGTTATTTACAAATGTAAGCTTTGGTACAAGCTGACCTTTCTATAGTGTGCTGCATTGGTACATTTAAAACAAAACAGAAAAAGTGGGGCAAGTGTTGGATTCAGTTCCTTGTAAATTGCCAGCATCAGCTTAGGGAAAAAAAAAGTACATGTTACATATCGTACCATTTTAAACTGTTCAACTTCCTTTGTACCTTCTGGCTGTATGCTTTTCTCTTTTAACTTTTTATATTGTCATTTTATATTCAATTTCTGTGTATATAATGTAAAACCACACTTTTTTTGAATAAAATTTAGTTCCTGCAGCTTGAGTTAAATAGAGAAATTTTACTGGCACCTGCATCTTCCCAGATGCATGTACTCAAAGGAACTATCTGACTAAATAAATAAATAAATAAATAAAAATAAAGCAAGCAATGCACTATGAATTATACATTTTGATGTTTTATCATTAATATTGTACAGTACATTTTTTTGGTTCACACAATTAAATCCACTGTTTTCTCAAGTGTAAAATAAACCCACATGCAGTTCTTGATTTATGTATATTGTGATGTCGTCATTACTTTGCCTTTGAGGTCTTCATTTCAGCAGCGAAGAGGTTTCAACCTGAAGTATGTTTGGAGTCATTTGTGTATTCTAATATGCTGCGTTCTGTTGCCTATGTATTAGTGATACCTCAGAATGTTATTGCAATGGTTTACAGATGCAAACTTGTGACTTTACCGGTTAGGAATGAGTGGTGTGTTCATCCCTGAAATGTAAGACCTTTTTAAACATTGCCCTGTCACAAGCTGTATATAAACTCATAATTGGTACCCAGCTGTCTGTTGTCAGGAGGACCCACAGGTGGTTTGAGAAGCCAAAGCAGGCAGATCGTATTAAAACTGTTGCCACCATGTTGGACTCCAGCTTAGGCTGACCAAACCAAACAGCCACTAGGACACTTTCTCCTGATGAGATGCTCATTTTATCATTATCCTTTCCTACTGCAATGTGGCTGGGGAAGTGAATGAGCCATTTCTTAATAAGATACACATTTCTGGCCAACCACATTCTCATGCCTTTTTACTAAAGTGCAAATCAAAAGTGAAAGTGGGATCCCATTGGGATTCAGAGATGGGCCTTTATTCTGGACCAAGTCTGGACCAGTTGAAGACCACTGCCATAGAGTGGCAGTGAAATTAGGGATCGTGCCAATGTCAAACCCTAAGAATATGAAAGGAATGTGAAAGGAGTAAATGTATTGGGCTATAAGAATATGAAAAAGTGACTCACCTTCATTGCAGGTTTTTAAGCAGAGGTTGGATGGCCATCTGCCAGGGATTCTTTAGCTGTGATTCTTGCATTATCTGTCAGAGATGCACTCACTGGCTCTGAAGTCCAAACGTTGAGCTCAGATTTTAATACCTGGGAAGGGTCAGGATGCATGGAGCAAATGGTGGAGCTCAAAACTCCAGGAAGCTTGTCCACATCCTCAGGCTATACAAATGAAACCGTGTCTAATAAATCTTGACAACATGGTGTCCTGGCTATATCCGTCTCTTGATTCTGCCCAAACCACATCATCCAAGTTGGTATCAATGCGAGTGTTTTTTCTAATCTAAATTTTGGTATCAATGCGAGTGTTTTTTCTAATCTAAATCTAAATTGGTCACAGCAACCTTTTGAGTCCTCTGACCTCTTATCACATGTTCTCCCAAGCCTTGCTACCCAGAAAAGCTCAACTGGCCGACATTGTGTAGAAGCAATTGTGGAAAAGTAAGATTTCTTTGCTACCATCTCCGCTGCAGAGTAAGTCCTAAATCTGTTTCTCACCCATGCCTGTGAAAATGTTTAGCTTTGTCAGATAAAGATCTGCTCATGACAATGGAGAATGTCATTGGCTCCCCCAGTCACAGATCAATATAGTCCTAAACCAGAACATGAAATAAGATCTAAAGTGTGTCCTGTCGCATGTGTTGGACTGTATGTCATTTGACACATATCCATGGTTGTTATAGCAGCCATAAAATCCCAAGCCAACCCATTTATGTTACAGGCTCCCAAAGACCATAAGTTTTGGGGTCCTCTACTGCCAGCCCAGACAGGCAGAATGTTAGGCAGCAGTATAGATAATGCAATAACAGAAACTCAATCCTGCCTTGAGTCCCCAGGAGCAGCTATAGACCATTACAAGTGGCTGATCAGGTGTCTTGCCAGGAAGATGGAATCTGTAAAGACCCATCTTTACAGATACTGCACTCATCCCCACCCCTCAAATTGCTTGGTGTTGTGTGTCTGATACCTGGTGGATACACAGGGGAGATATTTACATCTCACTCTTCATTCCATGAAGTCTTAATGCTAGAAACACAGTCAGCATGCTCATCCTAGATCAGATCAAGGATTGTTAACACCTTTCCCTTACACAACATGGTGTTTGCAAGCAGTACTTTCAGACCCAAGGGAGCTGTAGTTAAGCCAGCAGATTTCCTAAGGTTGAGCAACAGTGGAGATGGCACAAAGATGTCTGACTTGCCTCCTGTCCATTTGCCACCTCTGCCTCCCACTGCCATAGCACCTTCTGTCCTTCATGGTGGTCTTTCCTGACTCCCTGTTTATTTCTCACCCTTAAACTCCATTATCTTAACATCCCTTAACACGAAAACATGCCTAATACTGCTGGTGAAACACACCCATATTATTAACACACAAATGCAAGATTTTGCTTGTGGATCCATTTTTGAACATTCACACAAACCATTCCGGCGGATTGTTTCTGCATATAAATTTTCATAAGATGACTTCACACATTATCCCATGAATGCCAAATGTTTTTTTTTTCTGGGAGAGGCACAAAAAGTTAGGTAGAGAGCTGTGTAAGGCTTCTGAATTTACACGTGCCCCCATTTGTGCTTTGAAAACACAGGTAGCAAAGCACACCCCCCCCCAAACAGCCACTGAAAATCCTAATGCCTTTTCTATTATAGAAATCAGCAGTGGGCCCACAGTACAGGAGCAGGTGGTTTAACCACGAACCTGTGGTCCTCTAGATATTGCTGGTCTATAACTTCCATCATTGGCCATGCTGCCTGGGGCTGGTGGGAATTTGTCTTGTTGAAAATCCCACTCCCAGGTGACTGTTTGCCTCAACTAGGAAAAGTTGCATGCATATCAGGGCAAATCTGGAGAAAGGGCAGCTTTTGGTAGGACAAATTTAAGCAGGAAAGGGTTGAGGTCACCTGTGTCACAATCCGAATTTAGAAGCCAAGGTTTGCCCTTGGCTTCAGATTGTGGTTAAGGAGGAAAGGGCTTGATCATAATAATATAATAATAATTTATTATTTATATCCCGCCCATCTGGCTGGGTTTCCCCAGCCACTTTGGGCTGCTTCCAACAAAATATTAAAATACAATAGTCTGTCAAACATTAAAAGCTTCCCTAAACAAGGCTGCCTTCGGATGTCTTCTAGAAGTCTGGTAGTTGTTTTTCTCTTTGACATCTGGTGGGAGGGCGTTCCACAGGGCGGGTGCCATTACCGAGAAGGCCCTTTGCCTGGCTCCCTGTAACTTGGCTTCTCATAGCGAGGGAACCGCCAGAAGGCCCTCAACGCTGGACCTCAGTCTCTGGGCAGAACGATAGAGGTGGAGATGCTCCTTCAGGTATACTGCTATGATCATGGCTTAGATGTTATGCTTCACTAAAAAGACTGGGGAGAAAAAGTAGCTGTGAGTGCATCCCAAGCTTTGTGCTGTCCCAGGAAACCATGGTTTGGCTTACATGCAGATGGCTCTTACCTCTTGTTAGTGGCAAGAAAGAAAGAATATAATGCACAAGCCCACAAAACAGCTGGTACTTTTTCATATTCTTATAGTCCTCCGAGGCTTTGACATTAGTTCTTACTTAGAATACAAGAAGACAGACCTGTACTTTTTAAATATTGCATTTTGAAGTAAAGCTGAGTGCTATCACATCAGGTGTTTCCCTTAATCTTTATTTCTGTTCTGTTCAATGCAGATGTCACTTAGAATGTAAAAGTGAGCTGTCAGGGCCTTCAGTGCTCCATGCTATGAGTGCTGTGACAATTAATGCATGTGAAAGCCAGGCATCCACTATCCATTACATATTTTGAATGGGTATTCTGTAGGAGCACCTCTGAGAGGTTTGCTTTTCAGGTATCGCTGTCGTGACTTGGATGGATGGAGACAACACGATTTTAAATGGATCAGCTGTCTTTTTTCTTTATAAATGGATCAGTTAGTAAATGAAAATATATGTTGCTGTAAATCAGGAATGGTGCTATTTTGGGCCTGGTTAGTGCTGAAAAAGCTTTCTCGCCAAGCATCTCCTGCTTGTTCAAAGATGTGCACCAGCAAATGTGTCTGTAGATGTTAATGAAATGCACAGTTTCTGAAACCATGGTAGACAAATATAGATACAGGTGTGACCATGTTTAGGAACAGCATGTAATTATAATGACCAGATTTTAATTGTTTGGGAAATCATCTTGCCAGAATCAAAAGATGAGCACAGATTCTTTGGACTTTTACCAATATGTAAGAGAGCATTTTTTTTTACCCTACAGTTCTGTATATAAGATCTTTCTGGCCATTAACAACTTCCATTTGGAGTAGAACCAACGCCTTCATGGAATTGCTCACAAATAAATGGATTGTGGCCTGCAACCCATACTTAATGGCAAAACTGATTTTGCTGGTGAATGCTTGCAGCCTTCTCTGAAGTCTCTCAGCCCCACTCACCTCACAGAGTGTTTGTTGTGGGGGAGGAAGGGAAAGGAGAATGTTAGCCGCTTTGAGACTCTTTAGGGTAGTGATAAAGCGGGATATCAAATGCAAACTCTTCTACTCTTCTTCATAATATGCCTGTATATTTCTTTTGCAACTTACAATTACAAAATTGTAATGTGTCCTAAAAAGTTGTTTAGGGATAGCTAATGTGGTGCCCTCTAGAATAGATATTGCTGGAGTACAACACTCATCATTGCCAGTCAGCAGCGTCATGGATAGTGGGACTTGTAGTCCAACAGTACCCTGAGGGTGCCATGTTGCTTACTCTGTTTGGTGTTTTATCAAAATGAATGTGTGTGTGTCTAAAAACAACAACAAGAGCAACGGAAGCCAAGATCCTTCGCTTTCAAAAAGACCATGTACATTATTTAAAGTCCTATTTTCAAGCCAGCATTCTTCAGTTTTCTCTACTGATTTCAGGTTAGCCAAGCCCGTGTTGTATCTGGAAAGCATATTCAGCTGGTGCCAGAAAATGCCACAGAGGTCTTTTAAATTTCCTCCCCCACCTCCACTGGTAAATACCTGTGTTCTGTAGGGGATTGAGCTATTTAGGTATTTTGTTTCACTTCAATTACCGGGTGATTATGCATTTTAGGCCCAAGGGATTATGGAAGAAGGAACAAAACTTTTGAAGTTATTACGTAAAATAAGATTGTGCTTTGCTGCCATAGGCTTAATTCTTCTTCTTCTTTTTTCCGTAATAGCCTTAGAAATCGTTGTTTCTTTTGCTACAGGCCTGCAAACATGATTACGGGATATTTAGTTGTAGGTGAAGAGGTTGCCTGGGACAAATAACAGCTCTAAAGTGGGCTCTGACCTAATACAAATGGCAGGAAAGTTCCTTTGGAAATGCTTGGTGTAGAGAGTGGTCTCAGCGCTAGATGACCCTGCTGTCTTTGAGGCATCTCATGGCATCGCTGATGAGTTTTGTAAGATTCTGGTATTAAAATCACTTTTTTTAAAGCAGCAAGGAAGACTGTGACTGGACAATCCTTCATCCCTGTGTTTGATCAATTGCATTAAGGCAAACATTCTGAGAATACCACATGCTGAAGTATGGAAATGGCAAGGTAGGTGAAGTATGATTTCTCCCAAGACCTTGGTTGTATTTTGGTTTTCTTTAATTTTTATTCAGCGGCACTGCACAAAGGGCTGTGCGACAGAGTTTAGAAATTCAATATTTATCCATTGAATTGGAGATCACTACTGAGGGAATGTCTCTGCAATGTGTGCGCTATGTATGTGTGTATGTATATTTTTTACTCTAAAGCAATTTAGGAAAGGTGGGTATTTTATTAACATCGGCTGCCATAAGTAAGCGACCTACATAACCTTTCCAAGCCACTCATAAAGAAAGGAAACTGTAAGTGCCTCAGGGCCTGCATACATATTGTAAGCCTCTCTTTATTCTGTTAAAACATTCAACATTTATTGTGTCTCTCTCCTTTCAAGAGCAGCACAAGCTACCTTTTGTCTTCAATGCATCTTTCAGTGTTTACATTTTGCCAACAATAGGAACAAGAAGGATCTTGGTTTGCCCCCTTTTGTGAGTCAAATAGCTTGAATTCTATGTAGTTATTTTGCTGCAGAGGATGGTATGCTTCAGAAGTGTTCACATGTTCCTCTGAAGGGGCCTAGTGCTTTATAAAAGTTCTAGTTCATTATATATATATATATATATATATATATATATATATATATATATATATATATATATATGCAGGTTTTGGTGTCCTCGGGTGTCTTCCCGTGTAAAAGTTGGGGTGTCTAGGCGACGTTTCGACGAGGTCTCACTCGTCATCTTCAGGCTGGTGCTTTCGGCTTCTTGTTACTGGAACAGAGCAGGATCTCAGTGTTTGAGTTCCTATAAATACTGTTGAGGGGGTGTGGTGTATAGCCTCCAATGTTCTGGGCAGAGAGGAAGTTCCCAGGCTAGTGTGCCTTTTCTTCTTTTGTTCCTTAATTACTTGAGGGATATCTTGAGTGATTTCTTGAGTGATATCCTGAGTACCACTTAGGTGGGTCATTAGGTGTGGATTAGTTGCTAAAGTCTTTGTGTCTTGACCTCTTGAACTTTGTGAAGAGTTTTTCTGAGAAGATGGCTGTACTGCACTTAGTTGTGCTCTGGCTTGGCTTCGTGTATAGGGGCGAGCTGTGGTTTTGTGGCCTGTGTCAGCCAGATCTGTGTAGGGATTGCAGGGGGGTGCAGCAACTAAGTGCAGTACAGCCATCTTCTCAGAAAAACTCTTCACAAAGTTCAAGAGGTCAAGACACAAGACACAAAGACTTTAAGGAACAAAAGAAGAAGCCGAAAGCACCAGCCTGAAGATGACGAGTGAGACCTCGTCGAAACGTCGCCTAGACACCCCAACGGGAAGACACCCGAGGACACCAAAACCTGCATATATATGCAGTTGGGGTGTCTAGGCGACGTTTCGACGAGGTCTCACTCGTCATCTTCAGGCTGGTGCTTTCGGCTTCTTGTTACTGGAACAGCCTGAAGATGACGAGTGAGACCTCGTCGAAACGTCGCCTAGACACCCCAACTTTTACACGGGAAGACACCCGAGGACACCAAAACCTGCATTCCTGTACCCGTGAAAATCTACGAAAGCATATATATATATATATATATATATTTACCCATGTGAGCTCGTGGACCCGAAAAAAGCGCTTTCATCAGGCACTGTGCCCTGAAACACACATTTTGCGGCACAGCACAAGATTGAGGACCCCCAAAAATGTTTTTTTTCAGGGCAAGAGCTTGGCTCAAAATTCCTCTAGAGCAAGGTGCTCCAAATGGCCACTGTACTCTCACGGGGGGGGGGACGGGGGACGGGCCGGGATGTCCTGATTTTCTGGGGCAGTTGGTGCGTATGTATTATGTCTTACTTTTAAAAGATTATCATCCTGATACCCTTATACACACTGTTGAGTGCAGTTATGATATTGAAACCCAATAAGCTATGATTTACAATGCAGAGGTCAGACTTGTGAACACATGCATCTTTCATTTTTTCTTCTCTGAAGTGACTCTTTCCTTTCCCAGTGTTAACCATGGTTTCATGTTACATGTACATTACTGCAAACCACGGTTCATGTGAAAAACAGTGACTCGTCTGTGACTAAGGTACCATTTCCCATATGTGTCTGCTAAACCACTGAGGCCTTTGTTCCTGTTCATAGTGCCCTCACACCTGAGATTAGAGAAGTGGTGACCAGGAACAGCCACCCAGGCTATGGAATTTTCCATGATGTGCTTGGTATCCACTCTTCATTCAGCATCAAGTTACAACTGTGATTTGATCAATCATTTGAGAACAAAGGGAGGTATATAAAGTGTTTTGTGTTGCCTTTTTCTGCTGTTTTATGAGACATTTTAGTTGTTTGATTATTGTGCTTTCGTTGTTTTAATTTTTAAGGTATTTTTGTTAGCTGCCATGCAAATCTGTGGTAGTACACGTATTTGAAATAAGAATTAATATTATTTGTTACATTTCTTTACTGTCCTTCACCCGAAGATCACAGGGGAGGTTCACAACATAAAAATACGAAATGAAAGAACAGATTGCATAATAAAACAAAACCAAAAGTAAAACAAACCACGCAAATAAAAGTCAGTAAGTGATGTCCCGTGCAAATTTACAGGTATGATTTTGTCTGCACGAAAAGTTCCTCTTATGCTTCCCATTTCTTCTCTCTCCCCACTCACATATAGACTCAATCCACACTTGCATTATACATACACACTATTCCCTATATGAACCTTCCTGGGTTTTAAAATCTTTGGGAGAAGTCGTTCATTTGGTCCTCCCTCACAGGCATGCTTGGTAGGGACATGGGAGAGGGCCTTAGTGGTGGCTGCTCCCAGAATTTGGAGCTCCTTTCCTAGAGAAGCTCCCTCATTCTTGTCCTTCTTGTTTCAACAGGCTTTTTTTGGGGGGGGGGGGGACTGACTGCAGTGCTGTTTTTATTGGAATTGTTTGTGTTTTTACATATGTACATAATTTTCTTTCTATCAGTGTTTAATTGATTTGCCCCCTCCCGAAGGATATTAAACTATGAAGAAACTTGGTCTTGACATAAACCCATAGGAAACCCCTTGTATTCCCAGTCTAAAAATTGCACAAACGCTTAGACAGCGCACATACATGCGCCCTTGCCCACATTTTCTGCTGTCATTCCTTTCCCCCGATTGTTCTGTTAAATGTAACATTTTTCTTTAAGCCCTGGTTAGACTTAGTTTGTCACTGTGAGGTTCCAATGTATAACATCTTATTTGTTGTCATGGAAGCACAGTTACAAGCTCAATGTCACAAAAGAGCCATCCTCCAACAAAACAATGAGAATTGGCAGAGCAACTCAGCAAGTCACCATCCTTCTGTAGGTTTTGAGGGAGGAAAAAACACAGCAGCCAGGCCTTTTGAAAGGGAGCAAGTGTTTAAATGTTCCAGGTGGCTTTCTTTCCTTTTAACTACTGCAGCTTTCCACTGAAGCAAAGAAATGGTGAGGCTTGAGTTCCTGTCCAGCAAAAGTGAATGCTGCTCTATCTCAAAAAGTATTGCATTTTGCATGATAATTTTTATTTTTATTACTATTCTCACTATTCAGTATTAACTCTGGTGGCATTAGAATGATCCTAATCTCTGGCAAAGGACTCAGCAGGGTTCACAGAAGGGGGAGAGATTCTGTTTTGTGTTTTCAGAAGTGTAAAGGAAACTTCTGTTCTACATGGTACCTGCTACTACATTTCATGGAGAGCAAAATATGGCATACACTTTTCATCTTTTGGAACCTGGAGGGTTGCCTCTTTCCACACATACCTACCTGTGCCTTGAAATCTTCATCTGAGACCTTCAAGTGCCCCCACCAAGTGAGATACAGTTGAAACGGCCTTTTCATTAATTGCACCCCTGCTGCAGAATACCCTCCCCAGAAAGCTTTGCTTGGTACTTACACTAATGTCCTTTCAGCACCGAGCAAATTTTTTTAAAAAAAATTCCCCAAGCCTTTACAAATCATTTTGTTAGTGTAGCTTCAAACCCCATTTTAGCCTTGCTGATTCTTATTCCATGCTAATATTATTCTAATGTTGCATTTTATATTACTGCATATTAATGGTTTTTTTTAACATTATATTGTTCGTGAACTGCCCAGAGAAAGTTTTGTGATACGAGTGATGTAAATAATAATGATGGGAAGGCAGTGCGCTCTCCTGCTCAGCCAAAAACTGCATGTGCAAGTTTTTGTGCAAGTTTCAAGCAACTGACAATACCTCTTTAGGAGACCCTGAGTTTAGATGGCAACGCATGGAATGGCGATTGGGCATAAATAGGAGAAGTTGCCTATTTATTAATTGAATCATTATTTCTATTTTCTTAGGCTTTCATACACTACCTTCCGTTATCAACTTACTCGTGTTCGTTAATTTCAGTGGGCCTACTCCGAGTAAAACAGAGTTCAATACCACCCATATTTAGGATTTTAAAGGATAAGGATGAGGAAAGAGCTTGCCGTCATAAGGGGTGAGGAAGCATCTGTGTGGCGCACTACAACTCCCATCATCCCTGACAATTGGCCATGCTGGCTGGGGCTGATGGGAGTTGGAATCCTCCAGCACCTGAAAGGCCACAGCTTCTCTACCTCAGCTGTTATTGAGTGAAAATTCGGGTATATTTCATTTCCCGTATGAAAAAAATGAAAAGGTTTGCTGCGTTCTGCGCTGCTAGATTTAGCACCGTTAGCTTTATCATTTGCAGTGGAATCCTAGGCATGCCTACTTAGAAATAAACCCTGAAAAGAACTGCAGCTTAACCAGGAGGGGAAATGTGCTTTACATTTAGGTAAAGTTAAATTAGGTAAAGCCAAATTAGCCTGTAACCCTAAGCATATTTAACAGGGGCGATGGAAGAATGTTTATCTACCTGAGTGGGATTCCAGCACCATTCTACACGTTTACTCCACTGTCTATTCCACAGTGTTCAGTAAGACTTTCTCCCTAGTAAGTGTATTTTAAAATTCAGCCTTAGGCTCAAGCCATGGAACTATATGCCATTCAAAATGTAAGCACTTTGTTTATTATAAAGGTAAAGGAACCGCTGACCATTAGGTCCGGTCGTGGCCGACTCTGGGGTTGCGGCGCTCATCTCGCTTTATTGGCCGAGGGAGCTGGCGTACAGCTTCCGGGTCATGTGGCCAGCATGACTAAGCTGCTTCTGGCAAATCAGAGCAGTGCACGGAAATGCTGTTTACCTTCCCGCCAGAGCAGTACGTCTTTATCTACTTGCACTTGACGTGCTTTTGAGCTGCTAGGTTGGCAGGAGCAGGGACTGAGCAACGGGAGCTCACCCTGTTGCGGGGATTCGAACCGCCGACCTTCTGATTGGCAAGTCCCAGGCTCAGTGGTTTAAGCCACAGCGCCATCCACGTCCCTTGTTTATTATAGTGGTCAGCTATTAATAATCCAAGCTGAGAGAGAAATGTCCAGACTGAACAAATGTTATCCACTATTGTGACGGAAAAGAATACGCACCCAGACATTGCAGTCGCATGTATTTATTCCTGGTCAAAATATGATTATTTTTTGCAAATGCATACATAAAGAGTAACCCCAAAGGGTGTAAAGCTTCACCCCACATCTTTCCCATTATCTACTGGCTTCCCAAGGTGATATGTTGTGTTTGTTCCATAAGACCGTAGAATACATAAGGGTACCAAATGGATTCGTAGGCAGTCTAGGCTTTGGAACATATCCTACATCTTAGAGGGGTAAGGTAGTTCCAGCTTTTATTGCATTCGTAACAGCCTTTGGGGAATGTGAGGCCATCAGAATAAGCATAGTCCTTTTAGGGGTTAAAGATCCTTAAGCTTTAAAGAGAATATATAAAAGAAAATTTCTTTCTGAAATAATTTATGGAAATGCCGTGCTCCCTTTGAAGGTTCCATGTCACTGCATAGCACTACGCAATGTTCTCTTTCTTCACCTGTCAGGCAAGGACCACCTCGAAGAGTCTCACTACTGATTACTAGTTAATTGTCATTAATAAGTGACAACTGACATTATGGGGGCTTAATGCAGAGAGAAGTGAAAAGAGCCACAGATATTCTAATGAGCCTGACTCCTACGTGCCCTCTATTGTTGTCGAAAATGAGGAGCTGTCGTCATTGTTCAAGAGATGGGCTTCAATTGCTCTGGAAAAAAAAACCTCTTTTAATTTCTTTATGCATAGATAATTCGTGGTGTGCGCTCTCTCTTTCTCTCTCCCCCTCTCTCATTTTGTCTCATATACATACACTGAGTTTTAAAACACAGACACACACTCAAATACACTTTGCTACACCTATTTCTAGGAATACAATTATAATAACTTTTACTAATTATCTGAATCTGGTACAAAGCCAATGCACTGCTATGAAAAAACACTTGCAATATGTTTGTGTGAGTCCACATTTGTGTGTGTAGGTGGATAGATAGAATAAACTGATTTAACTCGGAGCATCAGTATTTTTAAAAATTATAATCAAGACAGAAATTAGGAGGGGGTGGGGAAACTGCACTAAGACAAGAACTACTGAACACAAATGGAAAGCCAGAACAAAAATGATTAAGGGTGGCTTAGGACTGAAAGCTGTAGAAAGGTGCTCAAACGATTAAGTTAGGATAAGCTTAAGCTTATTAGTACAGAATTTATGTTGCCTGGTTTTCTTATTATTGTTTCATTCCAGTTACAATACTATGTGGTCTAACTCTGGGACCTTAGGGTGAAATATGCTAAATAAAGATCCTCTTTCATGTGTTTCCTTAATTTTCATTTAAATAGCATGAACATTGCACCTTGGCTGCAAAGAGACCATCTTGGCTGTGAAGACCTGCTCCCTGTCCCTCAGGCCTTTTTCTACCTGGGAGGGCAGGGCCATGACTGACTCCAGCTACAGAAGCTGAGGCTGCTGAACAGACGCTTCAGCTGGGGTGTTGTTTGCAGGGGGTTGTTGCTGTTGGCTTTTTGTATCTTTATTTTAAATCTTATTGCGATTTGTGCGGAAATTCTTCAGTTTTATTGTCTATTTTTTAATGTTCTATTTATTGTTTATAACTACTTCTGTTATGTTATAGTTATGTATTTTTTTCCCAAACCACCTTGAGCATGGTTTGAACTCTGGAAAGGCAGCATACAAATAAAATTATGTTATGTATGTATGCATTTATGGATGTGTGGTTGTCAAAGTTTCTGGAAGCAAGCACGTAAATTAGGTTCCCCTTGAAACCAGAGAGAGCCTGATGAATTATCGGCAGTTTGGAAATGCTGTGCCTGTTATAGGAATCTATTAATGGACTCGAGTGGCAGTCAGAAATTTTAGGGATCCAATGTCAGGACTGGCTGCCACTTGTTTAATAGCCATGTTTCACTGCATCCTGAAATCAGCCAGTGCTTGCTGTATAATCTGCATGGTAGGAAAGTTATTCAGGAAGTCTGTTTGCAGGGCTGATTCCCACTGTATGAGAGTTCTGGTGCTCAGACTGCTTTGCAAAAGCTTCACGTGTGCAATCAGTACAAGCTGGAGCTGTTATCATTTAAATCAGGTGTGAGGAACCTGTGGCCCTCCAAGTGTTGCTGAACCGAAACTTGCATAACCCCTGTCCATCAACCATGCTAGCTGAAGCCGATGGGAGCTGAAATTCATCAACATCTAGAGTGGCAAATGTTCTCCATCCTTGATTTGAATGGGCACACACCTGTTACACTATATGTAAGTGTAAGCCACTTGCATATGTTCCTTTAAGAAATACAGAGTGAGAAGACGTGGAGTGCAGTTTGGAACTAGTGATCAGGCAAAAAGGATGCCTGACTGACTGCTTTCTACGAAGTCCTGAACCCCTAGGAGCAGGTTGGTTATGAGGTTTTCTTTGTAAGTTTCAAAGGAGTTGTGGAGTTCCCCAAAATTATATGTTTATAGCCTGGCTATGTTCTTTTGTGTTATGAAGGGCCGAAAGCTTCATTTTCCTTTATGGAGCCAAAACAGCCTTCTCAAGATGGCTGCCAACAGTTTTGGAACTGTGGTGAGTGAAGCAAAGAGAACTTTTCCTCTTTGTTTTCTGCAAGTCCAAGCTGCAAAAGAGAACTTTTGGAACTGAAAGTGAAGCCGGTACAAGAGATTGCTTCTGCATTGTTGCCACGGAATCTAATGGCAGGACAGTAATCTAATGTTTGATGGTTTCACTAGACACTAGACATAGGCATATGTGATTAGAACAGGATATTGTTTGTTACACAAGTGTTGCATGCTATTCGCTTTTGAATAAGTTTGTTGTTGTGATCCCACCCACCCCCAGACACTGCATTAAAAACCTTGATTGAAATGCAGAGTAAATTAAGGGTTACAGAAAACCAGGCTGATCGCTGAATAATTTCAAGGATTTTTCAGAACAAAGATGGCAAAAGGATACTTGTCAAAACAGGAGCTTGGTGTGTTTGATTTCATGTTTGTTTATTTAAAACATTGGGGTATTGTCTTTTATCAGTGATTTGAAGGTGCTTAGCAAAGATAAAGCTTAGTGGCTGAGGAGCTGGTATGCATGTAAAAGGTCCTAAGTTCACCCCCACACACACCTTCCCCAAATCTCCAGGTGTAACTGGGAAAGACTTCTCTTTGAAACTCTGGAAAGCTGTTGACGGTTAGTGGAGACAGTACTGAGCTAGATGGTCTGATTCAGTGGCCTTGTTTGCATGACACTTTATCATTGATTGCACCTTGTGTGTTTGGAGACAAATCGTGGCTTAGCTCTTGGCAGCAGGGCCATGTGGCCATGATTGTAGCCCTTTGCACCAGCAGGACGTGGGCGCAATAGCCCTCTCCCTACATGTGATTCTTGGTATTCTGCTAAGGTGAATTATGGTTTAAAGGGCCATGGGAACCAAGCTAGGACAAGGGAACTTCCTATATTCCAAGCAGCATATAGCAGGGTAGGACTGATCTGCATACGGTGGCAGAAGTTGGCATCATGATTGGTGTGGTGCCAATCTAGAGTTACTGCTGATGTATTTTTATCATGCCAACCTCCCCTTTTCTGTCACGCTTTGCTGCAGCGACTTGGCTGGATGGAAGTCAGGTGAGCAATGCTGCCCCACCACTCAGTATGCAACAGCAAACAACAGAAGCGAAACAAGCAGCAGATAAAAGCATAATTAATGCTAAGTCTAAATCCCTGGTTAATCTTTCACAGTGTTTTTCATATAGCTGATATGCGTGCTTTTGTCATTGGGTTTTCCTATAGCATATTGTCAAAGAATAGGTGTAAAAGTGATACTAGCAGATGTTTCAAGTGATGCAGAGAAAAGTTCTTATCCCTTGAACTTATATTTTTGTGGTCTTTTCACCACTCAGACAGGTCTCAAAGTGTCGTTTGCATACCAATGAAACATGCACAGCCTTGCTGTTTACTTAGTGTGGAGTGATGCAGCTATGTCGCACCCCATAGTCGCCTTTGACTGGACTTAACTGTCCAGGAGTCCTTTACCTTCTATTTTACCTTGCTAAAGTAAACTAGAAATGCTGAAACTAAGTACAGTGGTACCTTGGTTCTCAAACTTAATCTGTTCTGGGAGTCCGTTCGACTCCTGAAACCATTCAAAAACCATGGCATGGCTTCCGATTGGCTGCAGGAGCTTCCTGCACTCAAGCAGAAGCCGTGTCGGACGTTCGGCTTCCAAAGAACGTTTGTAAACTGGAACACTTTCTTCTGGGTTTGTGGCATTTGAGAGCTGATTTGTTAGACAAATAAGCTGTTCGAGAACCAAGGTACCACTATATGTTAATCTGACCGATACCATCCATAATTAAACTATGAGAGAGCGCAAGAACATTGAGTAGAAGCACCATGCTTGGTTGTGGTGGGAGCATGTCAAGATAAGTGGTGTTTGCATTGCATATTTCTATCTTTGAAGACCACACTGAGTGCTTTATGTCAGAAGGACTTCAGCAGAGCTAATCCCTGCAGACTTGGATTGCCCTCTATCTCTTATCTGAAAGGATTCTAAAGCACAGTGTTGTACACAACATAATAGATGCCTATGATTTACATTTGAACAAAATGGCGTCAGTATCCCTTATTCCAAGCACAGTGGCACCAAATTATTTCTCTTTTTGGAACATTCATCTGTAGAACATGATTAGATGGGTCAGCCCTTTGTCAACATAAACCACCTCCAGGGAATTGGATTGCAGCAGGGATCCCAGCATGCATAGCTTATCATAAAGTGGGCAAGTGCGAGGAAAAGGAAACCTAATGATAAACCACAACTTTGAACTGATTCAGCTGCAACTGAGTGGGTGACTCTTTGAAATGCAGCCACACTAAAGAATTTCTACATGGCAAGTTCTTTGTGCGATTTATTAATTAATTAGGGTGTGCGTTGGCACAGTTAACTTGTAATCTGCACGCAGAGCCACTTCTACAAACACAATGGGCACATATAAGTGCCTCCACTATATTACCTTTCTAGCAGGCCCAGGCAGTCCAGCTTTTTCATACTAAGTGGGCTGCAAGAGTACTTTGACACTCCTGGGGGGTTGTCACATGCACGGGGGAAGGGAGCCCAAAATTTGATGACCCCATTCAGCCCTCATGTTGCCTTCCCCAAGCCGAAGTGCTGAAGGCATGAGCCTATGTCAGGGTCCTAGAGCCCTCCCACCCCCTTCCCAAAGCTGGGACAGCACTAACTAGGCTTTGGGAAGAAGGCTGGAGCACTCTAGGGGCCCTATCAGAGCCTTCACACCTCCTTCCCAAAGCCAAGGGCCTTGCTTACCTGACTTTGGGAAGGCAGCATGAGGGCTGGGCAAGGGAATTATCAAATGTTGCTGACAGCTGCCCAAAAAGGCCTTGAGGGCTGCTGTTGGACAACCCTGCAGTAGGCATTGGCACAGTTGCCTGAATGCATGCATCAAGTCTAGGCTGTAATATAAACACACTAAAGGGGAAACCTCGTTTGAACTTGGAGGGACTTGCTTCTTCTGAGTAAGAATTGGGCCACATATTTCACACATGCATGGTCATAAGATAGGGTTGCCATACGTCTGGGATTTCCCAGGCATATCTGAAATACTGCTGTCTGCAGCAGTGTCCGGGTGGAAATTGGTAAAAACGTCCAGGAAAATCCGGACGTATGGCAGCCCATGTTGGCAGTACCATTTCCCCCTGATTTCCCATAAAAATAGATCAGAAACGGCAACCCTACATAAGAAAATAAGAAGAGCCTGCCCATCTAGTCCAGCATCCTGTTCTCACAGTGGCTACCCAGATTCCTGTGGGAAATGCACAAGAGCACTCTCCCCTGCTGTGGTTCTCAGCACCTGGTCTTCAGAAGCATGACTGCCTTCAAATGTGGAGGGGGAGCATAGCTATAACGGTGTGTAGGCATGTGTTTGTGTAATCCTCTTTTGAAGCCATCCAAGTTGGTGTCACCCCATCAATGGCTCTTGTGGGATCGAGTTCCATAGTTGAAACTATGCGCTGCGTGAAGAAGTGCTTTCTTTTATCTCTTCTGAACAAATCCTCTGGCCTCCCACTACTTTAGCTCTGAAGATGCTTGAGCTACAAAAAATAACACTGCCTGCTTTCTGAGTGTAGTCAAGATACTGGAGTTGTTACTTGATTACTTGCAGTGAGATGGGATGGCTTGGGTGTGCAGTCACAGAACAAAAAACCAACAACCCACAGACCGTGGTTTTCCTTTCCTCTGATGTCACTTCTTGCAACAGTTCAGCCAGCCAGCCACACTAGGCTTTCAAGTACATCATTTGATTACTCACCACTTGATCATTTACAGCTGAGTGTCTGAAATATGACCATGAAAAATAATGTTCTCCATTTTGTCCTCATGCCGTTCGTATAAGTTAGGGCTGCCATATGTATGGACATTACCGCGATTACAAAGGTGGAATTAACGTGTGTTAATAGGCACCTTGTCCTGGATCTTAGACAAGTCAATCCACAACTTTGGGGTTTGTCTAAAAAAAGCTCCACAACTGTGAAAGTTGAAACCTACATGGAAGTAGGTTTTCCAAAATAGTTCTTTGTTGCCTGCTTTCTTTTATAACTTTCTTTTATGTATTACTTTCTGTTTTGTTTATAGTTTTTCTGTTTTGAACTATCTTTAGAGAAAATAACGGAGGGTTTTTTTGTTTGTTTGTTTTTTAAGTCCACATATACAAAAACAAACCCACTACTGATCTTCAGATCAATCCATGTGAAGCTGCTACTGGTACCTCACATCTGAGTTACAATTTGTGTAGCTGAATTTACTCCAGTCTGAGATGGTGTTTATTTTAAAAAAAAAAAAAATCCAGCAAGAAACATGGAATAATTCATTTGTATGCAGATGTAAAACTCGCATGAAGCATGTTTTATTAGAGATCAGTTAAAATGTGTACTACAATTTATTCAATACTGGTGCTAAATATTGGATATATGGTATCCATCTGAGTAAAGGCAGTCTAATTCACCAGTTAATTATATTGTTGTACAGTAAGGGAAATGACTGTTTTATGCTGATTTCTCTAAGCCGAAAGTTTAAGCCATTTCCTTTCCCTAGTTCTTGTGTCAATATTTCATATAATTTGGTTGAGGAAAAGGCATTGCGTAAGATAATAAGTGACCCCGAGTGATGCCTTTTCCTCCTTCTAATTATATCAAATTGAGTATGCAGAAGTATATAATTTTATAAACGTATAAATATAAGGCAGCTTGCGTTTTGGGAATGATCTTTTAGCTCCCTTTACAGACAGAGCAAATGCTTGTCTAAAATCTCTCTCCCACATACAAACACACATCCAAGTTGGAAATAATGAACAAAATTAGCTCTACCGTGATTCAAGAACATAATGTCGCCTTTCCTCTTTCTTCATGCATTCATGGTTGTTTCACTGCTCTCGCGCAACAATACTCCCCAGTCCCCTTGTTTCAAAATAAATACCAGTGACTCTGCTTTTGACTGGAGCTGTCTGGTGGTTTGGAATGCAGCTCTCGCCAACATCTTAAGTAACTGGCACAAGGCGTCGGAATATAAAAATTGGCATCTTTCCATTCGAAAGTGCTGTGAAATATAGGCAGGAGGCCTGTTGTAGTGTTGCCGAGGCAAGTAAAATCACTTCCCATAAAAGTTCTTAAAGTCATGAATCACTTCATAAATTCAGAAAAAGGTACTTCCCATTATGAGGGATTATCTTCTCACTTTAGAGAAACAAAAACTGCCCATATACAGTATACACTCATCCCAACAACTAGCCAAAAGCAGAGCAATCTGCTCCTTCCAGGAACCTGGCCCTGTGACAAACGAAAGCCATGGGTGTGTTCGCAACAATCCAGGAACAACTTCTGTAGTGCTAACGGCTGATATTCCTGGATGGCAAATAAAACAAAGCCCTATCTATTAAAAAGTGATACTGTCATTTTCTTGTAAGTGGTTCATGCCAACAATCAGGTGGCTGTCTAGCTATCCTCCCTTTTATTAAATATCTAAAGAAAGTATGAATAAAAATATTGTTATGTGTGTGTGGGTGCCAGACCTCTTTAATCCCTGGATCCAGCAAGTGTTAAAAGCTAATCAAGCCAGGCTAGTTTCCTTGTGAGGTGTAAGGAAAACGAAGGATGTGGCTCTGTGGGAGATAGCAAGAAGGAATAAAGCCAGTGGAGGGCTGCAAAAGCAAAGAGAACAAAAGAGAGCCATGCAGGATTTCTGCTTGAATCCAAGGCTGCGGAAATGGGAGAAACAAGAACCTTTTGGGCTATTAATGCTGCGAACCCCTCCATCGCAGGCCCGGGTTTTATAGATATGTAAATAAACCATCTATCTTAAAGATGCCACAGTCCCCTCTGTGCCTCATTTCCAAAAGCAGACGTCAGTCCTGGGTGCGTTCCTGAAACCCTTGGAATCATTTGGAGACTGGGGTGGCGTGCAACAAGGCCGTCTAACTTTATCTGTTTCTGTTTGGGTGATCAGACTCAATGTGACTGCATTCGCATTTGAGGGGAGATCAGAGCCATGCTTGCTAGCTGTGGTGGGGCAGAGCAGCCCTCCTGGCACCTGCACCACTGCTTTTTGCCTGAACAGACCAGAGTGAGCATAGGACTGAGCAGTTCCACCCACAGTGGACTGCTTGGTTGGTAGCAGTGGCCCTGCCAGCGCAACTGCACAACCCCAACCTTGCTATGTCTTTGCTCTAGTCCCCTCCAAGGAAGCAGTGACACTGCAATCAGGAGGGCAGCTCCATGCCCCGTGTTGCTAATGCTTGCCGAACCTGTCCTTTCTCCCATGCTCCTGTTGCCTAGCACAGCCACCTTCCAAACATTGCAGGGGGAAGGTCTGAAATGGGTAGCTTGCTCTAAGTTTGCAGGGTCCCTACCTGGTTTCAAATTCCGATCACAAAGTAATCTAAATTACGTGGGGAATCTACATGTGCAGAGAAGTGTTCCCACTTCAGACCTTTCCCTTCCAACATGTGGTAAGTGATGAGATGGAGTGATGCAAATGCTAAAGAAGCGAATGGACCTGGTGAGCACGCGCGAACACACACACACCTACACCCCTTGCCCCTTGGGACTGTTTTTTGCACAAGGACATACCTGTACCTCCCCCACAAAAAGAAAACATACAAGCATAATACAAGATTGCTGGACCATCTAGTCCAGGGGTATGCAACCTAAGGCCTGTGGGCCAGATCCGGCCCAATCGCCTTCTGAATCCAGCCCGAGGACGGCCCAGGAATCAGTGTGTTTTTACATGAGTAGAATGTGTCCTTTTATTTAAAATGCATCTCTGGGTTATTTGTGGGGCATACGAATACATTCATCCCCCCTCCCATATAGTCCGGATCACCACAAGGTCTGAGGGACAGTGGACCGGCCCACGGCTGAAAAAGGTTGCTGACCGCTGATCTAGTCCAGCATCCTGTTCTTCCCTCCTGTGGTTTCCAGCAAATAGCATTTGGAAGCATTGCTGCTTCCAACCATGGAGGTGGAGCATAACCATCATGACTACTAGCCTTATCCCCTAGCAGATACTCGTTGTCTTAGACCATGTTCATGTGTTAGCTCAAGTGACACAAGTTGGTTACCGATGCAATTACTGAGGAATCCCACTTGGGGAATGCTTCTCCTGCTATGCTACTAGACAGGGGAAATCCATTTATAGCAGGTAAGTAAGGCCACAACTTTGCAACCTAGTAAAATGAAACACGGGTGCATCAATTAGCACCACTATAACTGAACTTGCTGTTGCTGAAAAGTTATAGGATATATATGTAAGTGAATGATCCAGTGATCCAATTTCATCATACCTTATATGTGCCTTTCTCTGTGAAACGTTTCCATAGTAGGCAACTGGATGTCGGCAGACCAGATCCAGGCCATAGTTGTCTGTATGCTAGCCCACCATTCACATCTGCTCTGTAGTAAGGATTAGCGACTCTAGCTCTGTCTAGCAAGCAGATACTGATGGTAATAAAAGGGTTTCCTAGCAACCAAATAGTCCTCACTTCAGCTGTGGAACCTGGATGTGCTGTGGTCTGGGTAAGAGGAAAATTATTAACATCCATAACACGCCTGCAAAGCAATGGTCAGGAATTAATGTATACATGCAGAGGGTCCATGTCCAAGCAATGAGAGTTCGGTGGGTGAACTTTACTTGGGCCTGGTGAACCCACGTAAGGCTACAAGTCCACTTCCCTGGGGAGGGGTGGATATAGGCTAAATTATAGATATACTTGAGGATATTTATGTGGAAACATTTCCCTGTGTCCATGTGCAAGTTGTTTGTTGAAACTAATGGAATGAGCAGCACTCTGAGCAGTGAACTGTTGGTGAAGGCTCCTTTCTAGAACAAAGATAAAGTACTGGAAAATCTTGGGTTGGTAGTTTGAGAGACATAGTGCAAGTTCAGGCAGTATCTTTGGCTCACCCAAGCTGAGAGAGGTGACAACTGCTTAAAGTCAGCTTATTCATTTAAAATCCAATACAATTAGGCCTAAACTGCAATATTGATTCCTCAGACTATTGGCCATGCAATTGAGACCTATGGGCATTAGATGTTATGTGAATATGCAAACTTGGGATATGCTATCCTTCCATAGATGATTGAAGAAAGCACTCCCTGGAATGGCTAAATTGGCTCAAAGATATTATCAGAACTGGCCCAGAGGAAAACTTTGTGTAACATCCTGGCATGAGAATGACAAGTCCCGGCATTCCTTAATTCCTGCTGGTGTTTTCTGTGTTCAGGCAAGAAGAGCCAACAGGGTGTTTCAGCAGAAAGGAGCGGACAACACAATGATTTGGAAAGTCCCAGGAAATACGGAAGCTAATGCTGCAGTCATGATTTATAGGCCTCAGAATATTTGTGTGCACAGTTTTACAAGATTTCCCTAATACAAAGCAATTTCATATGTTAATACACACCTTATTATGTACACTTTACCTCAGCAAATACATTTTTGTTCAAATTATTTGGCCAGAGAACTGCATTGCAAAATGTGGAAAACGGAATTTCAAAGGATAGTTGTGTTTCTGTTCTGGAAAACGTGAATTAGGTAGGTTCACTGTTAAATGAGAAATGAATGAAATTTCTGCCCCACCCCCCACCCCCAAAACACCCCAACACCCTTGGATCATGTCCAGTCACTTATTGAACTCAGGAGACTTTCCAAACTATGTAATGCCTTAGGTTACGATGGGGGCTGCTTCTTTAAAAATAAAATCAGAGGTCCTGCAAGATTTGTAAAAAGTCCTTAAGTATGAGTCACTTCTGGGCTGTGATACTTATTACAATTTTTTCAGGGCTTCATCCAGAACTTGCCGGAACTCAGTTCCGGCACCTTTCAGGTGGGCGCCACTGCCATTTTTAGAGGGGGGTGTTGATGGAGAGTTCTGCTATCTCTTTTTCTATAAAAATAACACTGATTTTGACGGGGGTGGGGGAGAGACATGCAGCGAGAAATAAAACTTACTGGATAAAGCAATTAGAATCAAAATAGTGGCTTCAGCTCACAATAAATCTGCTCTATTGGATGTTTCATAATGGAGCCTGTCAGAGTACCCTGCAGCTTACAATCAGTGACCCTTAGTTTCAGCATACATTACGACCATCCAGACAGAATCGCACTGATCCAGCAGTCTGTTGTGGGTGCAGGGAATTCTAAAGTGTACACACACACAGCTTTCCTCACCCATGAGGGACTCCCCATTCACTTCAGTGGAAACAACCAATCTTTGTGGGAGCATCAACTGGGAAGAGCCATCGTGCAGAAACCTCGTGTGTGCATCAGAGGGAACAAAGGCTCTTTATCAGACTGACTGAGTGTGAAACAGAAAAGAAAACAAATGCTTAAAACCCATTAAGCTCAATTAGACCAAAGTGTATAGCAGATTTTTGTGGGGCTGAAGCATTTTTAATTTTCTCTGGATTGAACTGGCTCTCCTTACACAGATTTATGATAGAAAACGAGGGAGGAGTTTGTATGGTGATTTCAAGACGCACACACACCCCACTGCTTTTTTATTGCTGCATTGGGAAGAGAAGGAGGAGAATTGGTTGACAGATATTTAGCTTTTTACAACAAAGGACATATTTTTAGCACACTGCACTAAATGAGAAGTAGACACACAACTCCCATTAACGATAGTGTGAAGTGAATGTGTGGTCTCTCATTCACTGCACTGGAAATTTACCCCTAAGGGTCCACATAAATTTGAGCTGTTGACCATGTGAAATGTTCTTTTATGGGCAATAAGGACACTGAGAGTCAGGAACATGTTTTCTGAAGCTATGGCCACATAACCGATATTTGTCTGCGTAATTCTTCAATTTTTCTAGCCATAACTCTTCATTTTCCCCCTACCCAGATTCCACATAGGTTGCACACATTACTTATATAGACTGCAAAAAATAGCTGAGGGGGAAAAATGATTTTAGTGACTGTATATTTTGTTATCGAATTAGGCCCTGAACTATAATTTGCCATCTCTGTGTTTTGATGAGAAGACCTTTTCTATGTTATCAAACTAATATATCGTAGTAAATTCTGTATATTCTCTTTGTGTAATATATAATACGTGTTCTATAAAAAATGAACTTCAGAGTGTGTGGGGATAGGGGTGGCGGGAGGGGGGGGGAAGCAAATACATCCTCTATCTTTTCCTGGAGAAACAAAAGAACTTGCCACTTTGAAATTGTTTGCTCTTGAATCTTACCTTATATTTGATTATGTAAATAGAGGAGAATTGTACTATGTGGCACACGTCTTTTGGAAAATTTAATTTCTATTCTATGCCTATGAGTCTCAAACCTGAAAATATTAGCAATTGACAATAAAATAGCTGGTTTTTCCTTCCGTGTTATCAAGATGCCTCTCAAATAATGTAGGGAAAGTGCCTTTTAAGGCAGGTTTCTTTCATAACATCCTGGGCCTTTTGCATTTGACAACCAAAAATAAGGGGTGTGAAGTAAACATGGTTTTCCAAAATGCTTTGTAGGATTTCACCTTTATTTCCAGTCTATAGTTTTTAACACATATTATTTCCGCCCAGTTTTGAATCCTGCTACATATATAAATTCTCAAAGGACTTCTTAGTAATCCCTTCAAATACACCAGTTTAAATTGTTTGGAGTTAAAACAAATGTTCTTATTTCCTCTTTGACCTGATACGTTTGGGAACCAGAAGGCAGCAGGTTGAAGTATTTAACCAAGGACATGTATCATCCCTCTGCTAACAAATCTTTCTAACCCTGGAAAAAAATAAAAAATGAACCTACATATTCAAGAGTTAAAATGAAATGATGGGGCTATTGACCGCCTTTGCCACAGCATGCCCTTTTTCCACACTGTGTATATAGAGCTCTCCACATGTCTCTTTGTACCCAATCATGGTTTCTTCAGATCTAGAAGAAACCACCTGCTGTTATGCAACTTGAATACACACCAAAGTAGGTTGTGAACACACCCAAAGAATTCTGGGCATTGTAGTTTGTTAAGGGTTGCTGGTAATTGTAACTGAATTAGGAATATACTACAGTGCCCAGAATTCTTTGAGGGAAAAAATGTGCTTTGAATGCGGTTCAACGGTATAATGTGTACACATTCTAAATGTCAGTGACTGGAAATAAGAATATATTTTAAGTAAGCAAGTAATAAGTTTGGTTGCAGAAGTATAGCTCTCTAAGGACATCTGTTTGCAGTAGTCTATAATTCATGGCTATCCATACATTTCTTTATATGAAAGGGACCGAAAAACCTCACATAACCCAACTTAAATGTTTGTATAGACCCACTGGAAAAACATATTTTTATGGGTACTGTATTAAAAAGAAAAAACACACTGAAACCACTATAAGAGTTCTATAAAGCAGACCAAGTGTAGTATTGATTCACCCAAATGTATTTTCTATACATTCTGATATTGAAAATAGGTCTCAACATCACACGCCCCTTCCCTGTCCTCTTCTATATAGAACATAATGGAGGTGTTCACATATTACATTCAACAAGTATACAAACTATATACCTCTGCGCACAAATAGTTGAGCTGTACACTTGTAGCGCCACATACATGTAATATTTAATGGGTGTACCTCATTGTGCACCTATGTGCACAATAGTTGAGTTGTACAAATCAACGCTCTTTCACACAAACACTTGTACAAATATAGAGACAGCTTGTATCTGTATTCAGTACAGCAGTCTGAACAGGGAGATGCTGTGTTTATTTGAACATGGTGTCTTATTGGCTCTGCAAATTCAGACCCCAGGAAATGATAAAATATGGTTTAGATTGATGACTCATCACATTTTCGTGTTAAGATACAGCAAATGTACATCTGAGGCTTCAGGTTACATTGATGTAAAGGAAAATGTAACTTCGGGCCTAAAAAGCCCTGCCGTCTAAATTTCTTCTTGTGGATTCTTCCCGCTGTCACACATTGTAAGGTGTCAGTACATACTCTTGACAGCCAAATTTTAAAATGATTGCACTAGAATCCCGAGAACACTTTCACAAAAAGTCTTCCTGTTGAAATCAGTATACAAACTTGTAAGTGCTTTCAGGATCATAGCATTTAGCACCTGCACATATGCTGCAATTTCTGTGCATACACCACACAAATAAAAGAAGTGTTAGCAATCTGTTTAAAAAATGCCATCACTTTAGTTGCAAAGGAGATGTTACAATCTTGATGTCATTTTATACAGTCGGTTGTAAGTTAAAGACAAAAAGAGGTGTTTAAGGTGCAACATTAAAACAGGATGTGTGAGTGTGACTTGAAAGGAAGAGGAGAGAAATGAAATTCATGATAAATGGGACAATCAGCATTACTAGAGCAGTCACTGACTGTGAGAGTCAATGTCAAAGGTCAAAAAGGAGGCGAGATTTGGAAGAGCGGAGAAACGAATAAAAGGACAGATAAGTAGCACAGCACAGGAATGGATATGAGCAAGCCAGTCAGCAACCCAAATGGCTGTTTTTGAAAGCATTTGGCTTCATGCAATTTGTTTATAGTGTACATGCTTAGAGCTGAAATATGCCAGACAAAGAAGCCATTTGTTTAGAGATGTCAGTGGCTAAGACCACATTCATAAGCAATACTCGGAAGTAAATCCTATTAAATTCAAGTTAGGCCTGAAGCCCTTGAGAACGCCTTTTTGAAAATATAAATATAGGTGGTAATATTGGAAGATGGGAAGCATGCATCATGAAGTCAAATAATTGCCCTTAGAAAAATTAAATTAGGGCTTTATATCGGAATGGTTTGATGGCACCCAGTTCCGTAGTGTATGTTAACAGATGCAGTCTTTGGTATCTGTATTACACATCTAGGGCAGAGAAGCATAGCAAGGGCTACACAAGATAACTGCAGAGCTGGCATTTCCCCTCCCCACCCAAAGCATTCACTTGATACATCATCATCATCATCATCATCATCATCATCATTATTATTACATTATACATTATTATTATTACAGTGGTGCCCCGCAAGACGAACGCCTTGCAAGACGGAAAACCGGCTAGACGAAAGGGTTTTCTGTTTTGGAGGCGCTTTGCAAAACGAATTTTCCTATGGGGTTGCTTCGCAAGATGAAAATGTCTTGTGAGTTCCTGCGGGTTTTCCCCCCTTTCCCCCCTTTTTCTAAGCAGCTAAGCTGCTTATCAGCTGATCCGCTAAGCTGATAAGCCGCTAAAAGCCGCTAAACCGCTAATAGTGCTAATCCGCTAAGCTGTCAATGGGCTTGCTTCGCAAGACGAAAAAACCGCTATATGGGGAGCCTCACGGAATGGATTAATTTCGTCTTGCGAGGCACCACTGTATAATGCAGGTTGGGGTAACATCATTGCACTGGGGCAGGAAACTTGAAAGCCATTGCTTGTGAGTGCTACCAAAACTGGTTGCCTATACGATCCATTTCTTCTATTGGACAAACCGAGCTTGACTCTAGAGTGTATTGTTTTTACTAAATCTATATCCAGTCACAACTCAGTGAGTAGAAAAATCTGTGCAACTGATGGGAAGTGGCACTAAGGCTACACACCTGTACCCGCTTTCCTGGCAGTAAATTACACTAAACTCTGTTGTGCTTTCCTCTGAGCGGAAAAGTATAGGATTGCATGTTTAAGTTTTACTTTTTGTATTATTCATGGGTGGTCAAAGCTCTAAAATGAGAGAAATAAATTCGCATAACCAAATGGTCATGTGGCGAAAAGTCACCTGGGATAGCTCAGCTGGTAGAGCATAAGACACTTAATCTCAAGGTCAAGTCCCACGTTGGGCAAAATATTCCTGCAATGACCCTCATGGTCCCTTCCAGCTGTACAATTCTATGATTCAACGATCTGTCACTCAATTCTCCTGGTGTGGTATAGTTGTTTGGGTGTTGGACTAGAACCTGGGAGACTGGTGTTCAAATTCCCAATCACCACGAAGTTCACTGAGCGACCTTGGGAGAGTCACCATCTGTCAACCTTACCCTGCCTCACAGGGTTGTTGTGAGGATAATATGGAGGGGGAGAGCCATTTATGCCACCTCAAGCTCCTTAGAGAAAAGGTAGGATATAAAAATCTAAAGAAAAGTATATACCAGGCATCTCAAATTCCCAGCATCAAATGCAAAAGATGAATTCTGCAAGGTCTTAAGTGCTTTCAATGTATTATTTCCAGATTAATGCCTGACTGTTGGAGGGAATGTGAGTCCTGTGGTAAATACTGCCATTTATCAAAACAAAAAAAATTCCTTCCAGTAGCACCTTAAAGACCAACTAAGTTAGTTCTTGGTATGAGCTTTCGTGTGCATGCACACTTCTTGTGTATCTGAAGAAGTGTGCATGCACACGAAAGCTCATACCAAGAACTAACTTAGTTGGTCTTTAAGGTGCTACTGGAAGGAATTTTTTTTGTTTTGACTATGGCAGACCAACACGGCTACCTATCTGTAACTGCCATTTATGTTGGGAGTGCCCACTAGTAAGTGTTCAGCAGCCTTAGGAGAGTGTTTGGAGGTGCAGGGAGAGTGTGTTTTGACTATACACAATTTTGCCTTTATGCTCTGTCTCTGGATATTAACCCCCATTTAAGTTGAGAGTCCACTGTAGTTGGAAGCTATTCACATAACCACCTGTATGCCATCAAGAGATGTCCATACATGTGTATGTCTACCTGCTTAGAATGCTGAAGTGGGGTCTAAAACAAAATAGAATTCAGGAAGATAGGGGCAAGGATTCTAAATACCTATAAAAGTGCAGTAAAACAAGATCCTATTCCCTTGCTAAAGCTATTCTGACGCATGGTTGTGCTAGTGCTGGAGGGTCTGAAGAAAGGAGGATGTCCTCAAGATGGAGACATTACTGTTCTGATCTCCTACTCATCCTTTTCTGTTCTCCCATGTGACTCAGTATTGTGCCTCTGGACTTATTCCAAGCAATTGTAGAAGAGCCACCTATTAAAAAAACCTCAAAACTTATGTCAAGGGCTGGACTAAGAACTGCAGGCAGCTTGCAGCGTCACTTGTGCTGGAATCCAAGCAACTTGTCCTATGCTTTACTGCAACTGTACACTGGAGCACAGGAGTGGGATGTAGATCAGCTTAGTGTAGGCTAAATAATATTAATTTCACACTTGTGCATATTATTCCTATGCAGAACAGCTGGAGATTTCTTTACCAGCAAAGCCATTCTGCACCTAAGGCTGGACAGGAAGTGGCATGTAAATAGCAGTTAGTCAGATGTAACCAAAACACTCTGACTTTAATTAATCCCCCATCTAATGAGTGTAGAAAACAACAACAACAACAACAACACTTTTATTATTTGAACCCTGGGTTGTCCCAGCCACTCTGGGTGGCTTCCAACAAATATAAAAGTACTGTACAGTGGTACCTTGGGTTACAGTCGGTTCCGGTTACGTGTTTTCACGTTACAGATGCGCCGAAACCTGGAAGTACCGGAATGGGTTACTTCTGGGTTTCAGCGCTCGCACATGCACAGAAACACTAAATCGTGCTTTGCGCATGTGCCAAATCACCGAATTGCACCACATGAATGCACAGACGCGGCACTGAGGGTTGCGAATGTGCCTCCCGCATGGATCACGTTCGCAACCTGAGGGTCCACTGTATTATAATAAAAGATCAAACATTAAAAACTTCCCGATACAGGGCTGCCTTCAGATGTCTTCTAAACGTTATATAGTTATCTACCTCTCACTGACACTTGATAGGAGGGCATTCCACAGGGTGGGCACTACTACTGAGAAGGCCCTCTGCCTGGTTCCCTGTAACTTCACCTCTCGCAGTGAGGGAACTGCCAGAAGTCCCTCGGAGCTAGACAAGGACTTTCTGTTCCTTTAAATTTCCAGTTTCTGTATGATGCCAAAAGATAAATTACTTTAAAAAGGTCAACCAAACTGTTCAAGGGACTGAGAATTTGTTAAGGGGAATAATGACATCTGGACATTTATTTATTTTTTAATCTGGCGACAACAGCTTCTGCAAAAAAGGGTTTGTTTTTCTTTTGGCAGCACTTAAAGACATAAAGCATTCTCTAGATATTTTAAAAAGTGATTTTCCCAATCTTTAATTTGATTTTACTTTATTTCCTTTGTTTTCTCTTGCTATAAATTGCATCGCATTGAAGGCAAGATCGGCGCAGAATTGAAATGCTCGACACTGAATTACAGGGAAAGGAAAGATCTTGTTTGCCTAATACACTTCACACTTAAGTGGCATTGTTTTTCCTGCACACCGTAATAACTGGAGATCTCTTCAGATATTCAAATGCACTGCCAGGAAGAATACTCTCCCTCTCCCTCCCTGGAGTTTTCAGATAGTCCCAGAGAACATTCTAGTGTTGCTGATATGGCTCTTGTCTCTTTCCCCCATGATATTAGCAGTCAAATTCTGCAAAACAGCAATGTCTTTTAATTGTCTTACAGCCTGATTAATCCTTGGTGTACATTTTTAACACAGAGATATCTTGTGACACGCTGCACAGTGCAATAACTACAGGTGGCCTGAGGATGTTTTAAATGTAACTGTTATTAGCACCTATATTCCTTTATTAACACAGTTGAGGCTGGGTCTTGATCCACTTCAAGTAAATGACAAAAGTCCCGCTGAATTTGCTCAGGTTCGGTTCCTAACAATACAGCATTATAATAAGCCACAGCTGAGCTGAAAACAATGCTGTGTGCACCTAGTTCTAGCTTCCTTTTTTTGTTTTTTGTATCCACGATTTGCTTATTCTTAAGGGCATAACATCCTTATTACTGTGTAATCCCCATAACAAGTGTGTACAGCCATAATCACTACCTTTCCTTGATTCCCTAGGGAGACACTGTAGACAGCATACTTATCAGAATGACACCCAAAGAGCAGCTGGGATGCAGTGCATGACACGTCCCTCTCCACTCAAAAAAAATAGAGAAGAAACAAGTTTTGGCTTGGAACTGTTGTTAACACTTGCTCCGAAAACTTTGCGTAAAATTATGCACACAGAGAGACTGGAGTATGAAATAAAGGAAGTTTACTTATAGCTTAGTGCAACTGTTACACCACGATCTGGTTCAGATTCATGCCAGTAAATCATGTAATCATGGGATTGCACCCGTTGTTTCACTCTACATTTTGAGGAAGTAAAAACAGAGGCACACCTGCCTGCCATGCTAGGGTGCTATACACACATGCATGCTGCATGTGTGGAAGATGAGAGCAGGCCATCCTTCAATTCCCATATTAGCTTCATGTATGCATAGAGCCCGTGTGAGCTCAGGTCTTGTGGAGCGACTTACAAAGAGCTTTGTAATATTAGGTTCAGCAAGATTGCTGGGTCTCGCAAAGGAGGGCTCTGCAAGACCCAACAAGCAGCTGATTGTCTGGTCTCGGGGAACACTTTGTGGGCATAAAAGGGTCACTGACAAACATTGTGATGTCAGCTGATTGACAGCTGGGTGGTTCTGCCCACATGCCAAAGTTGGCAGGTGGGGAATATAACAATCTGGCCCAATGGCCAGATCCGGTCTCCCACCCTCATAAAGCTAAGCCATTCAGAGTGGCTGGGGCACCACAGTCAATCTAGGAACTTCACATCTCAAAATAACCCTTTCCTGGTCTGGTGCCTGCTGTCTTTCATTGCTGCTAGTATGTCTATACGACAATTTGTATGAAGTATTGTGATGTATCAGCTGAATATCTTGTGTGCAGTTTTGACTGGGAGTTCCTTGTATAAGAAATGTGGAGCTTTCAAAGCTATTTCCCTATTTTGCCTTGATTTCAAGGCACACACACACACTTCCTATCTAAGTAAATTTTCCATCACAACTTGAATTTAAATATTCTAATAAATTTGTTTTAGAAATTCTTACAGCTCCCTTGTGCAATTTGTAGGGAAACACTCTGATGCGTGTGCGTGCGTGTGTTTTTCCTGGGAGATGGAGATTTCTTTGTGCTTGGGGTGACTGATTGAATTTTACCTGAGCTAAATTATATTTGCACATTCTGGTAATTGCAAAGGGCCACACAGAGGAAACAAAGCATTGGCTGCTGTTGTACAGGGATTTCCCCAATGTATAATTTCAAATTGATATGAAAAAGGCCTTGCTATGCATTAATAATAGCAGAAAATGTAACTTGCTTGCCCGCAAAACAAGCTATAGACCTCAGGTGGATAGCATTTATTGTTAGCATGGCTTTTTTCGATTGCACACCTTCTGGAATGCAAAATAAAAGGTTTATGTTGAACGGATCACTTTACTCCTCCATGACACGTGTCTGCATTATACACCATCTCTCACTCCCTCTCCCTCTCTTGATACACAGGTAACTGGCATCTTATGCTTATTTCACTTACGCGATTGCAGCTTTATGTTGGTTACCCAAAATTAAAAAAGGGCGGAAGAGTGGGAAAGCCCCCACCCCTCGAAAGGGCTGCCCGAGAGCTTGCAGGACTGCTTGTGAGACATTCCCAGAGCCTGGGAAGCAAGTTGGGGTGGGTGGGTAAAAAGCCCTCCACCCTGCATGGAGGTAGGCAAGGTCCACTAAGCACCAGCTTCAGACAGGTATAGATGGTTGCATGGGGCCGTTCCAGCTTTTTGCAATTATGCTGGTGCTCACGACAGCCGGAAACATAATGCCTGCAGAAGCTGTAGCTTTCCTCTTGTAATGGAATGGACTCTTACTACAATTTCTTGCAAATTTGAAATTTGGCACATGGCTGGATGCTTCAATATAAAATACTTTCCTATCAAAACGCAAGAGTTTGAGAGGTCCGGAACAGGCCTTTTCGGCAGTGGCTCCCCATCTGCGGAATACTCTCCCCAGGAAGGTTCACCTGGTGCCTTCATTATATACCTTTAGGTGTCAGACAAAAATGTTCCTCTAACTGGGCCTTTGGTTGATTTGATTGACATCCTATGCCCTTTTAAAATGAGGGTGGGTGGGTTATTTAGTTGTTGTTGATTTATTTTGATTATATACTTTGTGGTTTTATATTCTGATTTTATCCTGTGACCCACTCTGAAACCTGTGGGTATAGGGCGGTATATAAATTCAATTAATAATAATAACAACAACTGAGAGGGGAACCCCTTGTGTTGCTGATAATGCCAGGGTTGTGGGTTTGGCTCCTGTATGGGCCAGCTGCATATTCCTGCATTGCATGCACACAGATGCTTGTGTATATACTTCCCTCATCCATAAAGGACTTGGAAAAGGACTTGGAAGCTGTTAGGCATTGTTCTCATTTCTGCATCAGGTGTACAAACCACTCAAGGTTTGTAAGACTTTTCATTCTGCATCAATTCCCAGTTGAGGCAAGTTGAGGGTTTTGCAATTCTTTAATTGAATGGGGATTGAGAAACTGTAACCTGCTCAGGGGCATCCAGTGATTCTGTGACCATTCTGTTTGTTGCATACTTTACTGAAGTGCGTCCACAGGAGAAGAAGGAAGAAAGGCAGGAAAGAAGGGACTTATAGAATATGTGTTTGAGATGGAATTAGCTGTGAGAGAATCTCAATATGACACCCTTCCACGTTGCATTATTTCCCTTGATATGTTTGTGATGCTGTGTCACTGTGTGTTGACATTTGCTCATAATTATACGGTGTATGGCACAAGCATCAACTATGTGATGTCTCCATGTCACACTACAGAAGGATTTTGTGACTTTGAAATTCCCATCAGAGACCTGAAAGCCAGCTTCACAGAAGTCAAAATATGACAAAACTGAAGTGAGCCAAGATTTCACTCAGTTCTTCAAAGTTGAGTATCACTTTTCTAGTGGAGCTGCTTCTCTCTCTGGTTACTCTGTTTTCTTTTTTGTTTGCGATCGTAATTGGATATAAATAGCTTCCAAAGGGGAAAGAGTAGCCCACAAAGTTACCACTAACGTTTCTTGCTAAATTTTCTCAGGCAAAACTGTTGGACCTTCAGCTCCAGGGAAGCAGCAATAAAACTTTTATATTTCATGAATGGTGCAAATAATTGTAGCCCACACTGATGTCTCTACCATAGAAGCACCTCACATATATCAAGAGTACAGAGATCATTTACCATTCCCTTTTTGATCCGGGAAATGTAAATGCATTGTATTAAATTCTTACATTCTTCTCCATTTTCTCTCTCTGAGGTCCTGAAACTCCTAAACACATTAACTTGGGAATAGCACTGAAATGAAATGACTCATACATGCAAAATCTAAGTTTGAATGATAGTTCCTGTGCTCTCTATGTGTAAAGAAGCAAAATTATGTGAAAGAGGATTCATTATAAGGTTATTCCAAATTAGGTTTTTGGTGTGTATAGTGTCATAATATAATTTAGTCACTAGATGGCACTGGACTTTGTTGTATCTGGGTGGAGTTAGGAACTTCCTGTGTTTGTTCTGTTCTAGCTGGAGAGAGGCAATAAAGTTATTGTTTAGCTTCCTCAGTCATGTGTCCTCTAAGCCTTCTGGGACACTCAGGATATTGAATTCTGTGAAAAATAATGAAATTCTGCTTTTTTGTAGTAAACAAACAGTTCCAGTCTCCGAATACAGGGGTATAGATACCAAAACTACAAAATGCATGGAAACTAATTCAGTTGTAAAGGGTGCACTATAAATTGTGGCTCATCTTATGTGTAGATATGGCATATTAAATGTCAGTGTATATGTGGCAACATATAACATAATGTCTATAAATATATTGGAATTTACAAATATAGACCTGACCCAGCTCTAGTTGCATGGAACAAGTGTTAGGCATTTGTAGTCCCAACTGCATTAAAAGACCATTCAATAGGACTTGTGTGACCATTGCAATACTGACCACTCACATTATCCTGAGGAAGAGACAGTCGAGGGAGAAATACAGGCTGGTTCACTGGAGGGGGGTTTAGCCCCTCCCCTGGGCCCTTCTGATCATAATACATAGTCCTCAATAACATCCTCATCCCTTCCCAGTTTGTAGAAGTCAGCACTTGCATAACCGGGCAAGGGCCCTTCATCACAGCAACCTCCTCAAGTTGCCATGGCCAAGTACAGTACATGCCTTGCCAGCCAACACAAGGCCTCAGTTGGCCCCAGCTATTGGCTGACACACATTCTTTCTAAGCTCAGCCAGTAGGAGCTGGCCAGGGTCCTGACCTGCATAGGCACCTGTTTTGAATTTGCTTGGGCTCGACCTTTGCCTGACTTGACTTGACCTGCTTGATCTATATATCGCTTCCACTTCCTCTGTGTACTCAAGCCTCAGCAGAACAGAATGGAGAGCATCTTTCCTGTAAATTAGCACATGGTTTCCCATTTAAACGATCACCTTTTAAAAAAATGAAATTAAATGCTTCTCCGATTCATTTTCTACACCAGTCTGCTTTGCCGTATTATCACAGGCCTGGCTCCCAAGTGTTCTCTCAGAAATAAGTACATACTTCTTATGGAAGAGGAGTGGGATGAGAGTTTCTGATGAGTTCTGCTCTGATTTCAGGATCTCAGAAGTCTATGCCTTAGGCCTTGCCCTTCATTCTGCGCTCTCTCAGGGTGCCATTTTCACATGAAGTAAAGTTTGGGTCTTTGATCCTTACATCTAATAATTCCTTGCCTTGGGCTGATCACTTGAGTCAATCCCACTGGGATTGCCCACACTTTTTCTCTTACTGTTTAAGGCTCATGCCACTGTGGACTGGTTGTAAAGATAGAGTTAGGGTGACCTCATTATAAAAAGGGCAGAGTTTCTGTCCTCTCACAAGCTCTCAAGCATAGCAGCTTTCAGCATTTTCACATCACTGGTGTCTCTCTGAAACTTAGGTCTACCTTACGGTTCTTGAAGGAACAGGAGTCCAATCCTTTTCCAAATATGGTCAACCTATTTAGAGCATAAGTACAGCAATTTGATAGTGCACATCAAAGACTGTTCCTGTGTGTGTGGTTCTGTAAATTATCAGGGGAGAAAGAAAGGATGGGTGGGTGAACCAAACTCCGCTCCCCTTCCACTGTAATAAACAAAGGGAAAACCTGGAGAGAAAAGTTTGAGGATTCCTCCATCAGGATTACATGTGCATCTTCACGAGAGAAATGTGCATGCTCCCTCTGAGCATATTATCTGGAAAGCACAAAACAAAAGGAAAGGAAAAAGGAAGCACAAATCACTCGAGCTTCCTCCTTCAGTGCTTCTTGGTAAATCTTCCAGAGAAAATGGCAAAATATTTATCTCTGTGGTATGTAAACACCTGTATTGGTTATAAACTAAGTCCCTTGCTTCCGAAAAATACCTCCTGGTGAGTCTTAGGCCAGTCTTAATGCTAGGAAAGGAAGGCATTGAGGCATGTAGGCCTCTCACTGGTTTCAAATTTACCATGCTAAAGGCTCAAGGAAATTGGTCAGAGAGCTGATTTATCATCAAAGTCCCACTGAGCATCTTGCTTTTATTTGTGTCTATTCATAAACCTCTGCTTTTTGTTAATTTATATACTGTGGAATGAAATAACTGCAAACTCCCAGTGGCTTTCCCTTTTTATTGTCAATGTGCTAATGCTTACCAAAATCACTAGTTATTAAACAAGGATGGTGAAAAATGTGTGACAAAAGTTGTGACAAATGCCAAATATATTATTAATTCTTAAAAGGGATAGTATTTTGGAGAGAGCTATCTCGGATGAGATCTTAGCGTTTATCCTAGCAAAAGATAGACACCAGAAGTGTCGCTCATATTATACCTAATAGTTAGACAGCTGGTCAATTTGTTGTTGTTGTTTCAACTTTACTTTCCTTTAAAAAAAATAGGGGTGGGGGAAAGAAAGGTACTTTTTATGAAGGATACACCTCCTTATGAAGATAATGCAAGCCTTTTGGATCAGGCCAATGGCTCATCTTGTCCAGCAACATTTTCTCACAGTGGCTGACGATATTGCTATGGGAAACCAGCAATCTGGACATGAGTGCAACAGCACTCTCTCCAGTTACAAATCCCAGCAACGGTGGAGGAAGAACATAGCCATTGTGGCTAGCAACCACTGAAAGCCTTGACCTCCATGAATTTGTCTAATCCTCTTTTAAAGCCGTCCCCTGCCTCGTGTGGAAGTGAGTTCTATTGTTTAACAATGTGCTTACCTGCAATGCGCCACTTTCGCAGGAATAGGAAAACTGATAGTTAAAAGCATGAATTGCACACTCTTAAAAAAAACACCAAATCCAGTTCTTCTGTTGAATTGAATGACTTTCCTTTGCTTTACTATACGCTTATTTTAAAATGCCTGTGTTGAGATAAACACTGTAATTGATGCAGTGCACAAGACTTACTAGAGGTAATTTCTGGCACTAGCAATGGAAGTTGCAGAAGTTCCGAGATCATAAAGCTCTGGCATCAAACAGAGGTGCTAAGTTTTCATGAGCAAAGTGCTCAGGTTTGTCCTCAACTGGCCTTCCATTAATCAGCTTGCTGCTGCTGCTGCAGGAACTAGAGAGGTTAGGGAGCAGAACCGCTCCAGGAAGCAGCAGTACAGTGTTTGGGGTTTTTTATTTGTGATCGCAATTTGATTGAGTGGCACTGCTAGCTTATTTGCAGCCGTATACTTTTAAAACCAGAGCAGCTAGCTAGAATGGAAAGTGTTTGTTGAAAGTCTATTAAAGGTTTATAGCCTCCTCTCAACAATTATATTGTTATTAAAGAGGCTACTGTTCCACAATTTAATGACATCCTATCTTGGTGTGATACTGAAAATGCACAAAAAATAAGTCAGGAGAAACAGTTCAAATGTTAACTTTGTGAAGCAGGCCACTTGCGATATGTTCCAGAAGATGAAATGGAAACCACCCCCACACCTCTCACCTGTAATGATGAGTGCAGGAATGGACAAGGGTCCCAAGGGACAAATGTTCTTAGCCTAATTTCAGCTTGGTAGCCTAGAAGGAGGGTATTGGGGGGCAAAGAAAGGCTACCACTGATTGTTCATATGAGATTAGTCTGGTTTTTCTATTTGTTTCACACAATCAGCAGCATCTGGAATCCAACAGCATCAAAGGTTCATTATTGTTGATGTAGACCAATTGCTCATCAGATCAATTGTCCCTTGTAGATCATAAGATTGGTTTTGCATCTAGTGCCTCTTATGGACTGCAGCTTAAATACAGACTTCTATATATTTTTCCTACTGCAAGTGCAGCCTTGATTGCAGTTATCCCGTGATAAAAATCGCTACTTGAAACAGGACTCATTCTCTTTAGATCTTAGCAGATTTGGCACAAACTCCCAGTGGGAGTCACTAGAGCAATTGTTTTGTAGCCATTAATTGTGTAATGCAAATGCAGGTGTCAGTGTACAAAATAACAGTGATTTCAAAACAACTTTCACCTAGAATAACTTCTTGGGAGTAATTCTGCTTCCTTAAATGAAAAAGAAAAGAAAAGTTCCATATGGGTCAGAGGTGATGATGGCCTGTAAGATAATGTCCCCAAAGCTATAAAGCAATTATTTCTTTTTGGGAAAATAATTCTCACATTTTAATATACATTTTATGACTTTGGCTGAAGGGCAGGAAAGTGAGCTCCATTTGAATCCTTGTAGTTGAAGAAAATAAATTCCACTCACCTTCGTTTTAAGCTACTATCCTTAGATGTTTTAGGATGTATGCCATTCAACAAATGATCTAATGACCCTCTCTCAAATGCACAGAGAGTCACACAGAAAGCAGCACCTGGAATGATTTCAGCTTCCTTGTGAGTTCAGCGGGCTTACTTCCTAGCATGCACCCATAGGATTGCACAGAGTTGGTTCGCAAAACACAGTATGTGAAACTGTAATTTAGTAAAAGGTAAAGATAAAGGACCCTATGGGGTTGCGGCGTTCATCTCGCTTTCAGACCAAGGGAGCCAGTGTTTGTCCACAGACAGTTTTCCAGGTCATGTGGCCAGCATGACTAAACCGCTACTGGCGCACGGAGGACAGTGACAAGTGCCAGAGTGCACAGAAACACCGTTTACCTTCCCGCCAGAGTAGTACCTATTTATTTACTTGCACTTTGACGTACTTTCGAACTGCTAGGTGGGCAGGAGCTGGATAGAGCAACAGGAGCTCACCCCATTGCTGGGATTCGAACCGCCGACCTTCCGATCGGCAAGCCCAAGAGGCTCAGTGGTTTAGACTACAGTGCCACCCACGTCCCTTTGTAACTTAGTAAGACTGAGAGAATGTGCAGGTTCCTAGATAAGAGCTCACAGCTACCCCAGTCCATTTTCCCTCTATCCCAAGTTAAACCAAAATTTTGCTTTATTTGTCATCTAAACCCGGGCTCGTGGTCGAGCTCACTCCTCAGTAATCCCAAGTATAACCATGAGTCCTAATTCAGATACCATGTCAAGCCAAATCTTGACCTAGCTTGCTATGGTGCTAAAAAAAGACCAGGCTGGCATGAAGCAGCTCCTCCTCAGGACCTCACATGTTTTCACAGTCAAGTTTTGCTTATTGCATCTTATGAACTAGGTCATTGTCAGGTCATCAGTTTAACAATATTAATACAGTATTGATTTTTTTAAAGGATTGGGTGAAGGAACATGTTGCAATCACTGCTCTCAGGTTGCATAGAAAGCTGAGCAAAATGTAAGTTTGAAACAGTGGATGTAACACGGACATGTTGTTTTGTTTGGGGAGCAAAAATGGTGGGGAAAGTCTGGCTGGACCTCCAAGTGAATCTGAAGGTGTCTAGCACGAGAAGAAGGCTACTTCCACTCACACAAGGTGTGTGTGTGCATCCGTGATTTCTTCTGACCCTTTCTGTCTGCATTCACACCATTTCCAAGAATTCTCTGACCCTTAAGACTTCACCTTACGGAAGGCATTGAAGGCTGCAGGGGAGAGAAAGGGACACAAAAGCTCTGTTTTGCCGTTGGAAAGCTGTTTGATGTTCTCAGGGGTTCGAACCACATACTTTAAGATAAATGACACCTCAGAAGTTTATTCCTGCCAAATGCTCAGATACCTCCCCACCCCCAATAGTTGGGAACCACTGTCCCGTGTGAAAACATTTCCACTTCTTCTGTCTAATTTGTCACATTGTTACCCATTTCACTGTGGTAGATTTTATGCTAAATGAACCAAAGGCTTTTCCTCGACTAGGCCCTTTAAATTACAACTTGACTGATGCCTGCTGTAATGTTCTAAATCTGGAGTGCTGTTTGCTCATCAAGCGGCTTCATAATTAGCAGCAGTCCATGTGGTATCCAGGCAAGAGAACATCAGATCAGGTTTCATCTTTATTCTGCAGCCAATGTCATCTCTCTCACTAATTGAAAGGGTTTCCCCCGGACTGGCAGCTGCATTGCACTGTGCTTTGAGGTTCAGTCCCTTTGCAGTCTACATTCTGGTTCTGAATTTGACCGTGTAACACTCGTGAATGGAGTTAGTTGCTGAGCATGCTTTGGTAGTAGCTTAGCGTTGTGACTCTCCCTACTAATTTTGGGTGGTTGATAAGCATGCATCTGCTTGCGGTACACGTCAGAACATGAGCTTTGCCACAGGGTAGACCAGCTTCAGATGTGGCGCATTAAATGCAGTATTTGGTTTCCCCCATCTCTAATGTTGCCTCTCACATAAGCATATAGTTACTTGCAGTTTCAGCAATGCAGCTGGGGAGAGAATGAAACATATTTGAGATAAAAGGCATGATTTAGTGAGCGAGAGCCTTGCAAATAAGATAAAGGGAGTAATGACCACCCCCATGGGAAGTGCTCTTGGAGTTAATTCAAGGGCTCCCGGTAGATGTGTCTCAAGCCCTCACTGGCAATAACATGGTTGTTATGACTAATATAATGGGAACCAGCGGATAGTACAGTGTGAGTAACTAGATCAGAAACCTTTGATATTAGAGTATTGGATCAGTTGATGATGTGTTGTGGCATACATATTTATAGCTTAACAGGCCTTGGAGCCAATATATGCATACGGGACTGATAAGGGGAGAAATGATTTATGGTTATCTCAAAAACATGGTCTCCAAAGATGTATTTGGTAGCTTTGAGACCTACCGTTTAGGCTCTATTAATTTTACAGTGCTGTCTGGAGTTATCCATCTGTTTAAAGGTTAAGTGTCTTCACACTTATGAAATGGGTATTTCTGTTTTGGTTCCTGCTTTCTTCTTGCCAAGATTCGTAAAATATATATTACTGTTATCTATACGTAAAGGTCTGTCAATCATTTCAGCCGGTTAAGAGCTACGTTCCCCAAACTTTGAGTTTTCAATTTATTTTAATTGTAGTTGCAGCTTCAAAAAAGAGTTGCTGAGAAAGCTAATTTACAAGGGTTGTTCTATATAAAAAAAGTATCTGCAGTGCAATATCTAATGGCATGCTAGAAAATGTACATTATACATTCAAACACACACACACATTCAAATCTCGGTTTTCGGATGTCTCGGCTGCTGAATGTTTCGGAAACTGAACGCCGAAAACCCGGAAGTGAATGCTTCTGTTTTCAAACATGCCTTGGAAACTGTTTGACTTCTGAGGCTCATTTCTTAAATTTCCCCATTGTACTTGCTGACATCCCTTTGATCCTCTGTTTTCAAACGTTTCAGAAGTTGAACAGACTTCCAGAACAAATTACATTCAAAAACTGAGGTTCCACTGTATCATGAATGGCCCAGTCAAGAACACTGCATGTCCCCCCCCCCCAAATGTACATCAGACCAATGACTCACTTGGAGGGAAAGATGATTACATATCCTACTTCATATGATGAAGGCTACTAGTCATGATAGCTATATACTACATCCAGTGTTAGTAACTGATATTCATGGCTGTAAATACTAGTTACTGAGGAACCACAGTGGGCTATTGTCATCTCCTGCTTTTAGGCTTCCCATAGGCATCTGGTTGGTCGTTGTGGGAAACAGAACTGTGAACTGGATAGGCCTTTGGCCTTATTCATCAGCATTCTTCTTATGCTCTTCTGTTGTTTAGTACCCTCCTCTGAAGTGAATGGGCTGCCCTTCCAGTTCAATGCTCACAATTAAACACTCTGTGTAATAATAATAATAATAATAATAATAATAATAATAAATTGGGTTGCTGCTGCTGCTATTGTTGTTATTCCCTGCCCATCTGATTGAGTTGTGCCAGCCACTCTGGGCAGCTTCCAACAACTATAAAAGCATAATAAAACACCAAACATTAACAACTTCCATATATAAGGCTGCCTTCAGATGTCTTCTAAAGGTTGCATAGTTAGTTATCTCCTTGGCATCTGATGGGAGGCATTCCGCAGAGTGGGACTCACAACCAAGCCCTCTGCCTGGTTCCCTATAACTTCACTTCTCACAGTGAGGGAACCACCAGAAAGCCCTCGGAGTTGGACCTCAGTGTCTGGGCTGAATGATGGGGGTAGAGACACTCCTGCAGGTATACAGGACTGAGGCCGTTTAGGGCTTTAAAAATCAGCACCAACGCTTTGAATTGTGCTTGGAAATGCACTAGGAACCAGTGTAGATCCTTTAGGACTAGTGTTATATGGTCCCAGGACACTCCCAGCAAACTACCACATATACTAATTTGATACTGTTGTATAATGGTTTATATGATGCTATGGGTTTTTTCAAACTTTTGTTTTAGTATGAAGGTACACAGAGTTGTAGATCTGGTGGGCGTGCGACCTACTTCACAAAGAGGACAGTTCTCTGCCTGAAGAGCTGTCAAATGCAAGTCCTCTACTGAAGGGCTGTCTAGTGGAAGTCCAAGTCCAAAAAAGAACCATAAGAAGGGATAGCTGGGGCTTTGGAGTTGCCTGTCAGTAGTTAGTATCTGGACTGAGCAGGTAAGATACCTGGTCACATTCCGCCCCCCCTTTACAAATCTGTGTATTTTCTGTCCTCTTTTTTTGGGGGGGGGTCCTCTTTTTAAGCAACACCTAAGTGCCACCCTAGCATTAGATGTGTGTGTGAGAGTGAGAGAGATCACTCCTGCTAACGCAAGAGCAGATTAGTATTGAGATAATAAATGAAGCCATGCCTGCAATACAATCTGCAGTCAGCCACCTGGTTAACTTTGTTAGCAGTGGTGCCCATATAAGTGATGGGAGATTATGTCTCGCCAAAATGCTTTTTTTAAAAAATAAAAATGGCGACCTTCCCCACTATGAAAAAGTATTACCTTCAGCCTGATGCTGGTGCAGAATCTCTCCAGCAGGCCCTACAACTTGCTGGACATGTTTGCTATTAAGTACCAGGTGGTGAAAAGAGAGAGAGAGAGAGAGAGAAGTGGATAGAGACTTCATGTTGCCGTGATTAATTTTCACATTCCGACCGCTTCTGGCTTGGGCTGGATCTTCATGTGGACAGTTCTAATCTAAACAGCCAGTCCCTGGCTGCCAGGGAGAATATGACAGATATGCCTTTTGCTTCAATGACTCATCTTTCTCTTAATTCTGCAATAATTTGTTTCCACTTGTGCAGTTTCTTTTATTTAGTGTTCATAACCAGTTTAATTAATTGTTATCCTCCTGTTGTTTTATTTTTTAAAAAAATCGACAACATGGATCGCATTTGCAAAACAGATAATGAATGTGTAAAGTATACTGGGGGAGGGGGGGAGGGAGCTTGTCTTAGGTAGGGTTTGTTGAAATATAATATTGGGGAAGTCCTCTAGGACTTTTTAAGGAAGGCGTTTAATTGGGAGGCTTAGCAATTTGAAAACTACAGCAGAGGTTAAATTGTTTTGAGCAAGAAAAATTAATACATTAAAGGTTACATTTCCAACTGTGAGGCTGCAGAGCTCGACTCTTATGCCGTGTCAGAATTACATAAGGCAGAAGAAATGGCTCTGAAATGATTGTGGAATCATTAACAAAAAGCCAAGGCAGAGTAAGACATTTCCCAGCAGGGGTGTGTGAAGAAGAATAAAGACATGGAGAGAGCTCATTAAGAATGAATTGCAGACCATAAACATTTGAAACCACTAAGTGTGGAGTTCTATCTGTTATCTAATGACTCAGAAATTATAAAACTAGCAATGACTTTCAGAAAAAGAAGTTGACTTTGCAGGAGGTTGTTTGCCATTATATGGAGGGGGGGTGGGGGAGAGAAGGTGTCTTCCCCCTCCCTCCCACTCCACTACTTTAAAGGGGGTGGCGAAATATGCCGCCTTTGTAAATCAGAGCAAATTTAAGCACCTTCACTCATTTCCCTAAGAGATTTCACTTCTGTATAATCACACGTTGTCTCGTGTTTAGGAGCAAGGATATTTGAAATGGGAGAATGGTATGAAATGGAGACAATGCAAGGGCCGTGGACTGAAAAAAATGTTTTGCATCTTTGCCTTTGAAGAGCTCTGGAAGTTTTTAGCTCACTTGCTTTCCTCCCTCCCCTCCCCAAAATTCCAGTACTGTACTGTTATTTGCTCCATTTAGACTAAGAATTAGACCTTTTGAATTATTAATCAGGATGCTTAATGTTGTACAAGGCACCAGAGAGTACATGCTGCTTATTGGAAGGCTACATGGGAAATTAGGCGATATAAGTAGCATACCTTGGGCTCTGCGAACATTTCACTGCTACTGCTTTAGGTTAATACGGCGTGGAAAAAATAAGTACGTTTGCAAAGAATGTTTGTGTGGTAAGGGAGACATTTGCTTGAACACAAGCGGACAATCAAGGACTGCAACATACAAGCCTGTTTTGGAAAAAAGTGGCATTCAGTTTTGAAGCAAAAGCCAATTTTGAATCAAAGTCAAAGGTGCATCTACATGAAATCCTAGAACTGAAGTCGCTGGTATCTAAGAAGGGAGGGGAAATGAAATGAAGTATTCTTAATGAAGGCATGTCTGTCTGGTTCAGATTCCAAACTGGTTATTCCTTTACTGCAACATTAGCCAGTTGTTCTTTCATGAGTTGGCTCCTAAAAAGTGAATTCCACTCACTTTTTTTAAAAAAAGATACTGATCTGTCTCCATCAAGCCCCTCATTTTCCACCACAGTGTCTTCCTCGAGGTAAATGCACCTAGTTTGTTCATATGTCAGACTTTCTCGATGTTTCATCAACTTTGCTTCTCACCTCAGAATTTTCTCCAGCTGAGTGGCATCTGCCTTTTTGGCAAAAAGAGCTCATTCATAGATTGACACGTAATCATTCAGACTCTGCTTCCTCTGTTTAGCGATCTTTTTCAGAAGTGTTAAAAACCTAGCTCTGCTTCCTCCCCATGCAGGCTAACAAAAATTTAAATTGAAAATGGACGTAGAAAATCAAATGAGATTTTTAAAATTGTAGTTTTTATTCTCCCCAAAACAACCTTTTTAAAAATATCTGAATGTAACACCAATATACTTCAAATGGATTCCCCGATTCTCTGTTTAACACATTGAAAAGTCTGCTTTTCCATGCAAAAGAATTAAGTGGGGACAAATATTCTGGCTTTTGAGGTCAAGCATTATAAAAAAATGTCACAGTGGATCAGTTAAACACTCTCTGCTAGACTCTGTGAGCCACATTAGCATGGATAGTGAAAACACACAGGGAGTGGTTGCAGACTCAAGCAAACTTGACCCACTCTCCTCCAACAACACACATAAGGCATACACATCCCTCCAGGTGTGGGTTTGGCAGCTGTATGCAGTGGCTCTACACCTGTCTCAATGGAACCCTATTAAGCCTGCTCAACGCAATGGGGTGACCCTGTTCCCATGCGCTGATATGTGTGTATGGCTGCTTTGCATAGCAGAGGGAGTGTGACCTGGTTGCATGTTGCCATTGCCCCATGTAACCCTAATCACCTATACAGTGGTACCTCAGGTTAAGAACTTAATTTGTTCGGGAGGTCCGTTCTTAACCTGAAACTGTTCTTAACCTGAGGTACCACTTTAGCTAATGGGGCCTCCCGCTGCTGCCGCACCACCGCCGCACGATTTCTGTTCTCATCCTGAAGTAAAGTTCTTAACCCGAGGTATTATTTCTGGGCTAGCGGAGTCTGTAACCTGAAGTGTGTGTAACCCGAGGTACCACTGTACTGCCAATGTGTGTGGGGAGGTGTTGTGTGAGGCGGGTGCCTTATGTCACAGAGAAATGCTGTTCTAGCCAGTTACCGTAGTAGCCTTCAAGTAAGTAATCCTCAGAGTCAAACTGACATCACATTTGCTCCACTTGTGAGGATATGTATTCTATGGTGCACCAGGTTTCCTTCTGGATAGTGCAATCCTGGGCATGTTTACTTAGAAAAAAAGCCTCACTACACTCAATGGGAGATATTTCCAGGTATATGTATTTACAGAATTGCAGGCCCAAAGAGTTAGAAACTTGCTTTAAATCACACCCGTCATCATTCTACGTATCTTTGCTGTAAGCTGATACAGATAACCAGGTGACAGGGAAAAAATAACAACCGCAAAATGTTTAGTTGCTGCCACGAGTAGTAGGAAAAGTTTATGCAAGATCAAAGTGTTTCTCTGTGATATGCACTGTAGCAAGAGCAAAATACATATTTTGCATTAAAGTTTATTTATGTACATAAGAAATGTGCAGTATACTATGTTTCCTGGAGAGCCAGCGTGGTGTAGTGGTTAAGAGCGGTAGACTCGTAATCTGGGGAACCAGGTTCGCGTCTCCGCTCCTCCACATGCAGCTGCTGGGTGATCTTGGGCCAGTCACACTTTTCTGAAGTCTCTCAGCCCCACTCACCTCACAGAGTATTTGTTGTGAAGGAGGAAGGGAAAGGAGAATGTTAGCCGCTTTGAGACTCCTTAAAGGGAGTGAAAGGCGGGATATCAAATCCAAACTCTTCTTCTTCTTCTATATGCCTATGTCTAACGTCTAGTGAAACCATCAAACATTGGATTACTGTCCTGCTATTAGATTCCGTGGCAACAGTTGTTAAAAAGTTGTTAAGAGACCCCTTGCAGGGGTACAGTTGTGAATGCCCTCAACAAACCACAATTCCCATGATTCTCTTTTTGGTGAAGCCATGGTGGTTAAAGTGGTATAGGAGAGTGTTCTACATGTATGGTGTAGATGTATTGCAGGAGTCAAGTGGGCACTTCACGGAGGGAGAACACAGGTAAGGTTAATCCCAATGATGTAATTAATGAGTAGCTTTGATGAGAACCATTATTTAGCAATACTAAATAGTCTCAGATAAAGGAGAGCATTTTCAATGGCCAGGTTCAATGCTTTGCCATCAGCAGTTAGGGACGATCTGTTTACCAGGCGGCCTTGGCATTTGAGAGTTTGTCCTTGCAGAAGTGGCTCAGTAGAAACGTTAGCCCATGTTCTGTGTTGTAATTTTTATAGGGATATAAGATCTCGATTTATCTCCCCAGCTCCTTCTTTACACTTGGAAAAACTCAGATGAAGATTATGTTTCAATTTTAATGGCAGATTCCAACCCTACCAAGTTCCTCGCTATAGCCATCAAAACTAGGACACAATTGTTAAAATGGATGATGCTTTCTGAGTCAAAATTGTCTGCATTTTAAAGCTATTTTTGATTGTGGATTTTGTTGCACTCTTATTTTAAAAGGCACGGTCTGTGCATGTATATTGCACACACCCACCCCGCGTTGTGGTTGTCTTGATGACTTTGACAAATAGAACTACACTTTGAGCAAAAAGAGCAGGAATTGTGGATAGATGTCATTGGGAAAATAAGGCAGACACAAAGCAGTATTGAACTTTAAAAAGTGACCCAAAAGCTTATTTATTTCTTATTTAGTAAGTTTGTAAGCTGCTTGCTTAAAAAAAAAGCAATATCCAAGTGGTATGCATGTCCAAAAATATATAAAACACGGCTAAAATCAATTAAAAATAAATATGCCCCCAACCAGATTTGGTGAGATCATGGGGGCAGGAGGGGAGCAACACCCCATCATGCAAGGAGAAATCCTTGTGTTGATGGAATGTTCACAGTGCTATGTTGAATACAATTCAGCATTTTTCAGACGGGTAGATATGTGAAAAAGCAACTCTTGTGGCATCTCAGAAACTTAACAAGTTTATTATGGCATCAGCTTTCATAGATTACAGTCCATTTGCTTGCGTACGTTCATTGTATCTGATGAAGTTCAGATTGTTATCTTCCTAATTTAGAAAGGCTCATTCTGAGAAGTTTGAGGACTCAACTAATGACCCACAAAAGACTTTAAAAGCGGAGAGACAATTAAAATCTATCTTCCCTTAGTTTTTGGTAGGACATCATGTTCTGATAGAAGATCTGCTGCTCCCCCCGCCCCCCGCCTTGCAAAATGGTTGCGTCCTCTATTTCAAAATGCCCTTTGCTAAAAGGCTGCAGAGTGTGAGCTGTGGCAGCACCAGACTGTCCCACAGGTGCACACTTGTATGTAGAATAATCTTGGGGACAAATTATTTCAGCACCTTGCTGCTTCTCTGCAGAACTGATGAAGCTTAAAGCAATTGACTTGAAAGCATTGTTACTGGGAGAGCTTGCAGGGCCCTGTAACAAGAGCATGTTGTATAATAAAGCTGCCTTGCCACGTATTGCCCACAAACTAATAATGCAAGGGAAATGAAATCTTAAATTAATCATGGGTGCAAACTATTCTCAAGGTTGCAGCCTTTGTAGCAATCTGTGGCATATTATGAGCCATGGTCAACACACATATGAATTAGGGATGGGGGAGAAATTCAGTTTGGTTCGCATCTGAATGTGAACCTACCCACTTCACCCTTCCAGAAATGATATGTGGACAGCAATGCAGTTATCCTTAAAAATGTGTGCTTTTCCAACTTTTGCAATGCAGTTCTCCAACCAAATCATGTGTGCAAAAAAGGGCTACATTGTTTAAAATGGCGTGTAAAATGCATTATACATTATACATAAATGTGCATATGGAAAAAATGCATTTGAAAATATTGCTATGAGTTAGTGGGTGCCTTGATTCTGCTAAATTCCTGGGTCTAATCAGTGTTGGTGTTTAATCAGTGCTTGGAGTATTAAGATGGGCTGCCAGATGCTTTAATTTGGCAGTATCAAAATATAGGACAGACCAGTTTTTCCATGCCCAGGAAATTGCCCGGGAGAAGATGAATCATTAGCAAGGGACAAAGGCAGAGAAATGGGCTATCAGCAAAGCAAATACTCTGTGTCAGCCAGCAAATGGGTGGAGCCCCTCCTTGAGTTCTGAGACCATCAGTTGGAATACAGTGCCAGAGTTTTCATTAGGAGGAATTTTGGGGATTTCAGTTGGCTGTGGCGTGATCAAGGGAAAAACGTGTCAGTCGGTAAATGCGGCAAGCTGGGTGGGTGAGGCGGTCAAAGCCCAATGTAGGCTGACATTTTGAATCAGAGGCTGCAGGAATGGGAGAAACAGAATCCTCTGGGAGTGTAATGCTTTGAGCACCACCATCACTGGATCAGTTTGCATATATGTGTAAATAAGCCACATATCCTAAAGGCACCACAGTCTCCACTGTGCCTCATTTCTAGAGGAAACACAAACCCTGAGTAAGTGCCTGGACCCCTGGAATCTTGTACTGCTCAGAGAGTGGAGTGGCCTGTAACAATATATGTATATTTGGAGAAATTTGACCAATTTTCATGAGGACTTAAAAAAAATCACAAATGAGAAACATTGTGTTGTGTTGATTAATAAAGTGTTTAGTGTACCACATGTTTTGCTTAGTATTAAATACACGTCACATGTATGAACCCCACAAAGCTGTGAAGGAGGATGCAACGGCATGAAGGAATAAGTGGGCTTTCTGAGCTACCACGGTCTATGTTCTCAGGCCACCTTCAACTTCATGAACTTCAGTCTATTTGTTGAACAAGCTCTGAGAATTTTCAGGCCTAGTAAAGACGTCACCTGTGATCTTCACAACTCTTCATTTCTTAGTTCTCTTGATTCTCAGTACCAGTATGTACATCCAACTACCAGTATGTGTATGTTTAACATTAGAGCTTATTCGCCTTCAGAGTTAAAGATTGTCTTTCCTGCCAGTCTGTGGTGCCCTCCTTCTCCTCTATTGTGAAGCTAAGGTTCAGCTGGCCTATCCCCTGGCAACAACAATGGTTTCCTGAATGGAGGTGAAGGGGATGGGGATTCTGGGACAACAGCCTTATGTAAGGCTTCTTGACATGGTGTCATCAGCTGCAGGGAAGTGAAGCCTGCTAGGATAATTGAGGAACATTTTTTGCAGCACCACTAGAATAGACAAACCAACCTGACAGGTATTTGCAGCACAGAGCTGGGAGCCACTTTTGTCCTGGCTAGAGGAGGAGAGAACAGAGTGCTGCCTTTCCAACATGAAGGTAAGAGGAAGGCAGCAGGGAGCTCAAAATAGTCAAGGGCCACCAAAGCAATGCACAGTATCCTTGCAAGCACCTGTCAGTGCATGTGCCTTTCTGGAAACTCTTTTGATATTTCCTATGCTAAAGGCTTAGAATGGGGTAGGCAGGACAGGTAATTGCATCTGACACCGTGATGCCCCACTGACTAGTTTGGAAGCTGGTTGGCTAGCATGTGTCAGCCCCTTAGGCAAAAACTAGAGCACCTATGTAGAAAAGAAACATGGTGAATAGACAAGTAAATACTGTGAGTCAGTTTATCCTTGTCTGATAAAGCATAAATCTCACTTGCCCAAGACAGAGTAGAAATGAGCTTCGTGAACATCTATCGATGTGTCTGTCTAATGAATCAAGTGGGCATTTATGTGAGATGTGAACTGCATATTCCAGTGTCTCTGCGTGGAATGGAGCTGTGGGAAAGATTTGTGCGGTATCCGCGCATTCCTGACGTGGACCCACTGTGTGGTCACCTGACCTTTCTTCCCTGTTCGTCCTTTAGCACTACAACCCTAACAAACAAGGCTATAGAAGTTCTGAAATAATATGTCATCTTCTCATTCCACAACCCAGGACCAGGTTACTTGAGAAGCTGCCTTACCTTGATGTGCAGGTCCAACCCTGGTGTTGCGTGCAGCAACTTTCCACACAAATATTTCACTTCTGGATTCTTTGTGTGTGTGACTGTAATGCTGGTGCTATGCAGGGAAGGAGAAGCGCAACAGAATTTTCTAGGCCCAGTAGACTATATATGGATTGGTGCTCCGAACCATTTGCAAAAGCCGATACAAATCTGGGGAACAGCTCAGTGGTAAATTAACTGTGTGGCATTTCATAGGCACCACATTCAAACTCCAGCATCTCCAGGTAGGAGAGTTCTACCTGAAACCCTGGAGAAGCCTTGCCAGTGGAGGCAGTACTGAGGTAGAAACACCAATGGCCCAATGTGCTTCTTCTGTGGCACTGAAGCAAATTGTTCTGTAGAGTGATGATACCAGGGAATAATAATACAGTGGTACCTCAGGTTACATATGCTTCAGGTTACATACGCTTCAGGTTACAGACTCCACTAACCCAGAAATAGTGCTTCAGGTTAAGAACTTTGCTTCAGGATGAGAACAGAAATCATGCTCCGGCGGCACAGCAGCAGCAGGATGCCCCATTAACCTGAAGTAGTGCTTCAGGTTAAGAACAGTTTCTGGTTAAGTATGGACCTCCGGAATGAATTAAGTACTTAACCTGAGGTACCACTGTAATAATAATGGGGGCACGGAGGGTCAAAGTGCATTGCTGAAAATATTGAGGTCTGATGAAGAGCGGCAGGGTGCTGTTTACCTTCTTCTCATGCTTCCTGCAATTTCACAGAATGGAAAAAGAATACAGTGGTACCTCGGGTTACATACGCTTCAGGTTACAGACTCCACTAACCCAGAAATATTACCTCGGGTTAAGAACTTTGCTTCAGGATTAGAACAGAAATCGTGCTCTGGCGGTGCAGCGGCAGCAGCAGGATGCCCCATTAGCTAAAGCGGTGCTTCAGGTTAAGAACAGTTTCAGGTTAAGAACAGACCTCCAGAACGAATTAAGTTCTTAACCCAAGGTACCACTGTACAAAAGGAATCTAGTGACGGCATTAATTCTTGAATAAATATTTGAATGCACCAGGCAGAAATGGTCAGAATACTACCAAAAATAGCAGTCGCTTGGCCAATATCTCTGCCGAGCCTTGTACGAGATTGCTCTTATTTCACCACCACCACCACCCCTTCATGCCACCACCCTGGGCAGACATTTTTCGACTGCTGTTGTTTCAGCATCTCTGAATTCAGATACAGCTATCTCTAGATACTGCAGGAATAAGGTTTATTACAGTGCAGATTTTGCTGCAGGAGGTGCAGCATGCTGCAGTGGTGACAGCGGTTATTTTCGATGGGCTTTTGTTGCCTATCATATATTTGGTGTGCTTAGCTGCAGTCAATGAAACATGTAAATGAGCACGGGCTAAAACCTTTCTGCTGCTCCGAACAAAGCACCTCCCGTATCCTAAGCAAATAAAAGGATCAGCTCAAGCAGGAAACACAAAGAACTGTGACCGCACTGTACTCTGAACTGATTATATGTGCAATTTCCTAGTGGCTCAAACAATGTACGGGGACCTCGGTACATTGCAAGCAAGAAGCTTAGCCGGTTCCTAGCAGGGAATATTAGTTCAGGTCACAAAATGCAGGTTGAAGAGAAATATCTGTAATTGGAAAGCAAAACGCTAAATGGGAGGAAAAGGAAATGATGCAGATATTCACGACAACCTCCAAATAAGCAAATTATATGCCAGAGTTTAATGATTTGTTGCTTTGATGAAATGCACAGATTAGGTCAATCTGCAGAGGGAGGGGGAAAAGAATACGGACAAGGCACATGCAGACACTGAAAGGAAATGTTTCTCAACCGTCTTTTCCTGAGCATCTACAAATTAAGCCATAATAACGTTACAGAGGCATATCCAGTTAAGTGCTGAAGCCAATTTAAATGCCAGTGTGCTGATTTTACACCACAGGAGTAAAAGAGAGTTAAATGGGAGCCTCTCTGCTTTAATAGGGTTGCACATTGGCTGGAAAGGAAGTAGGGGGAAAAGGATTTCTCTGAATTTCATAGAATCGTAGGGTTGGAAGGGACCCCCAAGAGTCATCTAGTCAAGCCCCCTGCAAGGCAGGAATCACAGGTAAACTAGATCTTATTTATCTAGGTCTATTGGTAGATCAGGTCCTCCCTTAAATAGGGCACGTGCTGCGGTGAGACCTGGCAACCAAACCCTGTGTTGTGGGTGGGGATGATTGGTTAGCCACAACACTCAATTGGTAGGTCCTTTGATGCAGGGTTCAATCAGGCCAATGGGACGCAGGCTAAACGGATCAAGGGACCTATATATACCCATGCACGTGACCCAGAGCTTCCTCTTTCGGCACGTGCATTCGGGACACCCGCCCAACTCTCCCTACTTTAGGGCTTTGTGCTTGACCTTGACCAGGGGCACGGCAGGAATTTTCCCCACTTAGCGGATTGGCTGGTGCCATTTGGGTTTCGCCTGCTGCGTAGCAAATTGTCACAACTTGTAAGGTTGCGGATAGGCTCTGGTTCAGGTGATAGGGGCGGGAGAATGGTCTCACCATCCCTGTGTGAAGGGTATTCCGTTAAAGTATTCCAGGGACTCGATGGTTTGGTCAACCCCTGAGAGGGGGTTGTGCCCGTGCCTGAGTCCAGGGGGGCATTTGAGTGGTGGAGATAGCCTGTTCCCAACTTTCCGTTTATTCAGGTGTTCACCCTAGACTGACCTGTGCTGGTGCTCTGGGTCAGCACTACCTGCAACGGTGCAGGGAGCTAGTCGAACCAGAGCCTATGCAACCACCCACTTGCTGTAATCAATAAAGGTCTGAACATGCAAAGCAAAACAGAAGGAAACAACAGAAAAGCATAATAAAATGTGCATTGCTGAACATGCAAAACATTATATGATGCTCCATTCACACATTTATGCTTGAATTTGGATTAGTAGTTGGACTAGTCTGAGCTCAGCAACCTGCTCTCATATGTACCTTTCTCACCTGGAGCAATGCACAATGGGCTACTGATTGGGCCCAGCTTTTACAGCTATTTCATGCGGCTGAAAGCTGATGCATACTGTAAGTGCAGGTTCCCAGTAGTGATGCCCCTTTGAGGAACTCCTCCGCCCCAGAATCCTCTCAAACCCCTTTCACTAAGATGTTGACACAACAAGCAGAGACCTTTTCCCCACCAGACATCTGAGTGCAAAGTATTTTTTGGGGTCATCAGTTTAATTCTTCTGTAATTATTTATAGTGAATGGTTTGCTATATAATAACAATGCTGCATGAAAGCATTTTTTGGGGGGTGTCGTCAATTAAAGTTGGGTTACAAATTAAAAAAATTGAAATAGCTGGTATGATTTTTAAAAATAACATTGATGAGCTGTTAGCTGTGATCCATTATGGAACCTTTACCATTCCTTCATGTTAGCATATACTTGCACACCAACTATATGTTTATCTCTGTGTGTAAATATTGCTAATGTCATCCAGTTACGTGCTATATGAATACACACACACAATGCACAAACACACACTCATAATAGCCAATTCTTAGCTAAACGTTGGGATAAAAAGATATTTTTTTCCAGGACCACAAGTCAAATGCACAAGAACAAAAGTGAAATGTAATTTGCCCTGTAGTTAAAAACCCACAGGAATCTTTTTACTAGGGATGGCTGGATCTATTCATGCCATTCTAAAAGAATATAAAAGAGATGCTCTGAGATTTTGAAGTAAAAATTCACAACAGTATGTCTTTGCTTTTTTTTCTTCCCTTCAACCAAGACATCTTTTGCTAGAGTCCTTTATCTAGAGCTTTGTATACATATTTTTAATCCTATACAAAAATGATAGGATGTCAAGAAGGATCTATAATAACACCATTTTTTTATTTCACTTCAAAGACTTGGCAATTTCTGATCCATGTGACATTCACACTCCTTCAGGGTCAAACAACATCTTGCAGCCTTCATAAAATGATTAAATATTTTAAACAGCTCCTGCTTATACCTCCATCGCCCCTTGAGACTGATACTGTTATCGTTTTTGTCAAAGCCAGTTTCCATCCGCATTTGTCATTCCTGCTTGCATTTATGAGTTATCAATCGCCACGTCAAAATGCAAAATAACTGATGTTCTTTGGGCGGTATTAGATGGCCTATCTGGGGCTTTTAATCAATGCTGATTTTTATTTTTCATACCCATACATAAATCTTTACCATTCTGGGCCACATATAATGTGTTCATACAAAATGCAGTGACAGAAGCAGTAGTTATATTATCAAACATTATACCTCGGGGCTAACTGAGTATCAAGGGCTTTCAAAAGGGAACACTGGGAATTACTGTGCAGGAGAGATGACTGCAGTAGAGAATATAAGGGATTGGATGTTGCCATTTATAAATCAACATCATGCAAGCTAATCCTTCTCACTTAAATGCAGTCCAAATACTTTTCCTGATACTGCGAGGCTCAGTTCTATCTACACCGCCTCCCCCTCAGCCCTCCCCATTTTGTAAAGCTAGCAAAATGCACATGAACAATGGTTAGTTGCATTTTCTTATTGCTTGAACTTTTCCCCAGGGAGGTGTTCAGAACCTGTGTTTTCCTCCAGTGCTGACTACCCGACAAATATCCTCTTTTTAATCATATCTGAATCATATTGGTGCCCCGCTCCCTTCTAGCTTTCTTTTCTTCTCCCTAACGAAAAGATGTGTGTTTGGTTTGTTCAGGGGGTGTCCTCTTCATGTGTACAATCAGAGGGTGTTGCTCTGCTCTTTATCAAGTTGTCCAAAACTTAGGACAAATAATCAAACATCCAGCCCTGAGAAATGGACAGGATCAAAGCATCACACATTTCTAAGCGGTGGGGTTGCCTCAATTTCATCACTTAGCTTAGAGTACCAGTATAACATTTTGGGAGCTCTGCCAAAACATGGTAATCCACTTTCATCACTGGGTTAATCGTAATCCCTGTAAGAGTTATGCAGAACTGATCTATAGGCTTATGAGATATACATGGCACTTTGAATAAGGTGCTGCTCTACAACATAATGTGAAGGTGTGCCGGCTGACTTTTAATCAGGATTAGCTAAATTTTGCTAGATTTCAATTGGACCGCAGGCAGCTTTTCAACTGGGAATCCACACAATTACCTTAGGGATCCAGCTGTGTGGCTGGTGTTTGAGCCTGAAGCCAGCTTCTTATTGCTCAACTATAGTTAAGACTATAGTTCCAACTCTGTGTTTGCTTTTTATAGCTCTGGCATTGTATGCTTTTATAGCCCTGGTACATTGTACGCATTCTCTGAGATTAGGAATCGTGATGAAGCATCACAGGAAGGCCTGTGACCCGCACCTTTCCTAACTTAAATACAGACTCTAGTATACCTATAATGACACTGATTTGCAATCTTCATTTCAAAGTTACATTAAAGAAAAACTCAAACGAAACTGTCCACTGGTGCACACATAAATTCAAAGACAGAGACATGTCGTAGGTGTATCCCCTTCTTAAAATAGGGTTCGTGTTATCCTAAACTATTGCAAGGAAACATTTCTCTCGACGGTCAAAATCCGACTTGTGCTTGGGCAAACATTCACCAATGACTCTGATGTTCTGTAACAGAAACTAATTGCCACTAGTTAAGGTTGTATCCGTGTGATGAGGCATTTAAGCATGGGCCTAACTTTATACAGATGGTCTTTTTGATTACACTGCATTATACATTTGCTGCTTGGACAAGTGGGAACTTAAACTGCTGGCTGGCTTTCCAAAATGCCATTGCGTACATGAAGAAAAACAACGGTCTAGAAAGAACGTAATGAATTGGAGAGTGGGCAGTATGTTTGTTTTACAGAGAGAAACAGGTGGGCTGGCTTTGGGGTGATTTGTTGCATAACACATTCTCCTGTATATTAGGAGTAGCAGCATCTGTGTATTTAACTTTCTCCTCCTAAGCTAGATTTTACAGAAAAATTGAAGAGGGAAAGGGGAGAAAAGGTGAACAAAAATGTCCTTTTTGCCCTTCTGCAGCAATAGGGACTTTTTTTCAGCCTGGGAGCCAAGTTCCCTTCTGGGCATCCTTCTGAGGACCATATGTGGGCGGGGCCAGAGGCAAAAGTGGGTGTGGCAATGAATGCTAATAATACTCCGTACAGATGCACATATCCCCCTCTATCCTTCATGCAGGCAAGCAAGAAGCATACCAAAGTTCAAGGGCACATTCCATCCAGGCTGCAACATGCAAGGAAGTCAGGCTGGCGAGGGGTGTGGCCTCAGGAGAGAGAAGGTGTGGCTGAGAAATGGGTGTGGCTTGGGGAGAGGCCTGGAGGCATTTGGCCCCTGGGCATGGCGTTCTCTGTCACTGCCCTACTAGGAGTGAAACGGGTTTTATAAAGAAGTAGTTGTCAAACGTTTAAGTTAAGAAGAGCCACCAAGAGTTACATGTGCACCTGGAAGTAGAAATATCGGGTGGCGCTGTGGGTTAAACCACAGAGCCTAGGACTTGCTGATCAGAAGGTCGGCAGTTTGAATCCCCGCGACGGGGTGAGCTGCTGTTGCTCGGTCCCAACTGCTGCCAACCTAGCAGTTTGAAGTACAAGTAGATAAATAGGTAGCACAGGCGGAAAGGTAAATGGCGTTTCCGTGCGCTGCTCTGGTTTGCCAAAAGCGGCTTAGTCATGCTGGCCACATGACCCGGAAGCTGTATGCCGGCTCCCTCGGCCAATAAAGCGAGATGAGCGCTGCAACCCCAGAGTTGGTCCCTTTCCCTTTCCCTTTATGTTCTTGGAAGAATAAAGTGCAGAGAACTGGTAAAGACAGTACTGCAGTACATGCACCGAATAATTTCTTGTGCAATTGCTTTATTTATTTGAGTGGTATGGGAGGATTGTTGCCTCAGGCAGAGCACAAATGCTTCCCCCCCTTCCCTGCATAAGACTAGGACCAACACTTTTAAAAGTCTTGCTGTACCAACTCCTGCCTGCACATTCCTAATCTGCCTCTTTTTAAAACAAAAGTACTCCTCACTTGGCAGCCAGAGCGCACTCCTGTGCCTCCAGACCCTGGACCAGCTAAAGCTGGGCGTATCATGAATGGCTGGGTCTTGTCTGTGACAAACAAAATAAATGCCACATATGTGTAGACAGGGACTTGTCCAGACGATCTCTTTATTGAGCAGTCATCCTGATTTGCATTCAGGGTGTTTATAAATCTCCCTGTTAATAATTCAATCATTCAAAAGTTTTCAGGGCATTTCCCCATCACATTCCTAACCCCAAAAAGTCTGTGAGTTTTCTTTAAAGTGGATTTGTTTTGTTACGGCAACAGAGCCCTTGAGGGTTCTTTCCAACTCTTATGGTCCTGCTTCATTTGCACAAATTTTCGATGTGCATTTGAATTTCTCCCACAAAATGGAGTCAGTTTGCAGGCACCCTGGCTTTTCTAAAAATGGAGAATAGTGAGGTCATGCTGGCCAAACATTAGGAAACATGCTCGATAAGAGCCAGGTTCATCAGTAAAAAATATTGCACTCACATAAATAGACAATTTTGAGAGATATCTATCTATTTCTGAAGTAATTTCTCCAGCATGATTATTGCTAAAGGAAGAAAGGCCATAACTATCAGACCAAGAAAAGTATTTCAGAGAAAACTGGGATTTTATGTTGCCCAGCCTGCTACCTATAACAGCAGTAAACATGCTTTACCTTTTAGGCATTAGAGGCAAAAGGAAATATGAAAGCAGAATGGCTGAGAGGTTTATCAATTTGAGGAGAGGTAAGAAATCGCATTGCTACATTAGGAACAATTTGCAATTTTGCTAAAATGTGAGTAACTAGTCACCTAAAAGGCAAGCATTGCTATTCATCAGAATCGCATCTCCATCACAGATCATTAAGCATTAAGTCTATGCAGCCATATATCAATATGTAGGTGTGAGTGGCTATTCTTCTAAGAAAGCTCACAGTACCATGATGACTATATTGCTATGAATTCCTTCCAGGGACACCCATATTACTTTTATTCTCGAAAGAACCAAACTCAATAGTTTCCAGCCTAACAGAAGTTCTGTGTTCACTGCTAGGTTTGATTGTGCAGTGAAAAAAGAGGCATAAAGACACCGCACACGGACCAAATTTGGGGCTAAGACATTTTGCTGCCTGAGGCAAAAAACAAGATGATGTGCCCCACATTCAAACCACACTGGCAGCTGAATCTTGCTTCAACACTGTAGTTGGGATAACATCTGCCTCAGCACCTAAAGAGGCATCAACAGGCCACATGGCATACACAGCTCTGAACCTTCACCACCCCTCAGCATCTGCTTCCTAAGATAGCTGCCACACTATGCCTCATGACAGGACCAGTCCTGGCTGAATTGGCATTGGCATGAGATATGAAGCAGAAGTCCTTAACTGTGCTATTTAGAACACTGAAAGGAGTAGCTGGCCACTCACACAGCCACAGCTATTGCTCTGTAGCTTTTGTCTGGAGGTCAAAAATGTCTAAAGAAGCATGTTGTGAAGTTCTCTCACTCATCTTCCCACATAGCCTTCTGTATTATAATGCTTACAATGCACATGTAATGATTAAGCATATACACTTCATGTTTAACCTCCACCTGCTTAACTTAGGGTAGCCTGGTAGCCTGCTTTAAAGAGACCAGTCCTGTCCTTGAAGGACAGCTTCAGTGGTTCCCCCAAGTTTTATTATGAGAGAGGGATAAAGCTTCTCCCCATCCACACCTCTTTTATGCCTCCTGTTACTTGCTTTCTTCTGTAATCTCCAAAACTTCAAATGTTGTAATCTTTCCTCATGAGGCATTGCCCAAGGCCCTTGATCATTTTGGTTGCTTTAAAATAATAATAATAATAATAATAATTCCAACTCTTCCTGACAATATCCAGGCAGCTGGATCGAGGCGGGTCGGGGCTGCTGATTCTTCTAGACCTGTCAGCAGCCTTCGACATGGTCGATCACGAACTCCTGGACCACCGCCTTGCCGACGTGGGGATCCAGGGCACAGTCCTTCAATGGCTGCGCTCGTTTCTCTCTGGTCGGGGACAGAGGGTGGCGCTTGGGGGGGGAATTGTCATCCTGCCACTCCTTGGTGTGTGGTGTGCCCCAGGGTGCAATACTCTCCCCGATGCTTTTTAACATCTTTATGCGCCCCCTCGCCCAGCTTGTCCGGAGTTTTGGGCTGGGCTGCCATCAGTATGCTGATGACACCCAACTCTATCTGTTGATGGACGGCCACCCGGACTCGGCCCCAGACACACTGATCAGATGCTTGGAGGCTGTGGCTGGATGGTTACGTGGGAGCCGGTTGAAGTTAAATCCTTCGAAGACAGAGGTCCTCTGGCTGGGACGGGACGACATGGGACTGAGGGGGCAACTCCCATCTCTTGCGGGGGTGCAATTAGTGCCAGCACCGTCCGTTAAGAGTTTGGGTGTAATCTTCGATACCTCCCTCTCCATGGAGGCGCAGATTGCAGCTATAACAAAGGCGGCATTTTTTCATCTCTGCCAAGCTAAGCAGTTGGCTCCTTACCTCTCTCGCCCTGACCTAGCCACTGTGATCCACGCGACGGTCACCTCTGGATTATTGTAACTCGCTCTACGTGGGGCTGCCCTTGAGACTGACCCAGAAACTCCAGCGGGTGCAGAATGCCGCAGCGAGACTCCTTACGGGGTCTTCGCTTAGAGATCACATTCATCCGGTGCTATACCAGCTGCACTGGCTCCCGGTGGAGTACAGGATCAGGTTTAAGGTGCTGGTTTTAACCTTCAAAGCCCTATACGGCCTAGGGCCCTCGTACCTACGGGACCGCCTCTCCTGGTATGCCCCACAGAGGAACCTACGGTCTTCAAATAAAAACACCTTGAAGGTCCCAAGCCACAGAGAGGTTAGGCTGGCCTCAACTAGAGCCAGGGCTTTTTCGGCTGCGGCTCCAACCTGGTGGAACGCTCTGTCACAAGAGACAAGGGCCCTCCAGGACTTGACATCTTTCCGCAGGGCCTGCAAGACAGAGCTGTTCCACCTGGCCTTTGGTCAGGGCGCAGCCTGACTCCCTCCTTTGGCAATCTTTACAAAACTTTAGTTTATGGTTGCCATCAATTTTGATTTTAATTCATTTTTATAATGTTTTATAATGTTGTACTGTTTTAATGTTGTTAGCCGCCCTGAGCCCGGCTTCGGCTGGGGAGGGCGGGATATAAATAAAACTTATTATTATTATTATTATTGAATATCCTTTTTTGAGGTGAGACAACCAGAACTGTACACAGTATTCCAAGATCCTAAAGTGTACTGCGTATGCATTTTGACTACTTAAGAAAAGCGTGTTTCAAAATTTCAACGTAGAAAGAAGAGGCAGGATGTGGCTATGAGATTCACCAAGGCTTTGTCAGTTAAAGTTAAAGAGTCTAGACTGAGAAATGCTTCCTTCATCTCATCTTTGCCAAAGGCCTTTCAGTTTGTATCCCAGACTTCAGGCTCATCCTTTAATGCGTTCATATATAACAGCAAGCCATGGTTTACCATTCTGAGCATTAGCAGGCGCAAACCTTGGGCTCACACCATTTCCTTCTTTATGTATGGGGAGAGGACACTTAAAACTAAGTTGCATTTGTTGTTTGTATCAAGCTAGAGTTTCCCAGTTGGAACCACCTCCTGTTACATGTCAGACAGGCTGTGTCTATTGTCTTTTCAACACCTATTGTATACCTTCCTTGTTCAGCAAGCCTTTGAAGTCGATATTTTTATCCCAGTTTTGAAATTGCTTGTATATATGAAATTGTTTCAGTTGTGTTTATATAACATTTTTGTAAACATTTTTATTGCTAAATTGCTTTCAGATGTTAAATAGGAAGCAATTAATAAATTGAAATATATATGTATTTTTGGTTCACATTCATGAACCTGTGCCTTGACCGAGCCATATATATATTTAACAATTACATCTGAATCAGACCAGCATATGTCCAAGGAAAAACACTGCATTCTCTAAGCAGCAGTTGTGGTGGCATTTCATCAGTGTTCTAGCTCATCCTCATGCAAATAAGGCCTATGAGAGTCTCTTCAATTAATGAAAATGAGAATCCTGTTTAAGTCATTTTGATATTCCCATAAGATTTCTGTTTCCACGAGGTTCAGGTAGCTCATTTATAATAGCATTTTAAAAAGGAATATTATAGCTTTAACAAGCTATACTGTCCTCTGCCTTTAAAAGATTCTATGCATACTTGGGCATCAGAGTGATAGGAACAACAAAGTTGGGGAAAAAATACTATTATGACAAGTGACTAAAAAGTGCAAATGAATAGAGCAGTCTTCTATTTAATGTGGTGCATGCTGGTATTTAAACAGGCCTGTATCTGTCAAATAAGCCCCTGTTCTGAGACTGGTACCAACTATTCCACACTTGGCTTCCAGAATCAGCAAATTTACACTGGCAGAACAAAGTTGTCATAGAATCATAGAGTTGGAAGAGACCACAACGGCCATCGAGTCCAACCCCCTGCCAAGCAGGAAACACCATCAGAGCACTCCTGACATATGGTTGTCAAGCCTCTGCTTAAAGACCTCCAAAGAAGGAAACTCCACCACACTCCTTGGCAGCAAATTCCACTGTCGAACAGCTCTTACTGTCAGGAAGTTCTTCCTAATGTTTATCTGAGGGTATTTTGTTACAGCCATTGTCTCACAACTTTCAAAGTGTCCTAGCAAAATCTCTCTCCTTCCATTAAAGCAATTAATTAGAGGAAGTGATTAAGTAGCAGGAGACTGGGCTAAAAGCAATTCCACCACCATCTCAGATGTGAAGTTTAGAGGCCCAAATTGCTGCAGCTTTTTATTTCAGCAAAGGACCAGAAACAGTCATTAGAAGTCTCTTAAGCTGCTTAAGGACAGCTTTCTTGAATGGTATTTTGTATTTGCCTCTTCATTCATAAGAAAGAGATCCTGCACCCACAATTTTCACTCCCTCCTCAGAAGTAAGTCCTGTTGCCCTCAGAAAAATGCATATAGCCTTTGTGCTAAATATGGCCCACCTGGCCTTCCCAATTGGCTCTTAAGGCCATTTCCCCCAAACCACTCCTATCTGCCCCACACCTGATGTTATATGTGTCATCAGGTGTGGGGCAGATGCACAGGTTCAGATGCACATGTGATTTTTTCATGCAGAGAGAGTAGGTTTGAATTCTCCCCTCAGTAGCTGACGGGTGGTGGATTCCAGCCTGCTTGGTTTGGGTCCAGTCCCTACAGAAATAAGGCTAGAATTGATGGGTGCTGCTTTGAAGTGCCTATTTTTCCGCACTCCTAAGGGGAAACCTTTGATGAGTTGGTAGGACAACCAACCTGCCAGTCATTTGACATCATTGTGGCTGTTCACACACAGGAGTGCTATTGTGCTACAGTAGTTCTACAGCAGCCTCCCTCACCCTGGTGCCCTCCAGCTGTTTTGGATTAGACCACAGAATGGCTGTGCTGACTGGGGCTGATGGGAGATAAAGTCCAAAACAGCTGGAGGGCACCAGGTTGCAGAAGGTTGCTTTAGAGCACGTTCAGAGCTACAAGACTGCTTTATAGGTCTAGTGACGTGCTCAGTTGCCCAGATCCAGAACTGTTCTGTAGCATTGCAGTGTTCAACTTCGGGGATGCACTGCGACATTTTGTTGTCTGCCCCAAACATCATAAGTTACCAATTAATTGGCTCTGTCATTTCAGATTGCCAAAAAATGTTATATAAAATGGTGGTTTACATTAAAGTCTCACCCACCCTGCTGTCAAAGAAAGTATCGGTTTTATAGATTTTAAAGTGTGCACAACTTATCTTTGCTGTATTTCTCATGGCTGTTAATAGGCATCTTTCCTTAATTTTGTAGAGGCTTCTGTTTTGTTCATATTCACAAGCCATGGCTTCAGTACAGAGGGCAGGAATTGCTAAATGCTGCCTTCTCTCTTCCTTTGTCTTCAGGCTTTCTTAAATTTATGCCTTATTGCCAGCCACTTAAGGAATATGTTTGCCACTGAACTGTGTTTTGTTTAATTGTTTTATGCTAATGACTTGGGGTGAAATAAGGGGAACGCTGACGGTGTTGACATCCTATCACCTGTTTTCCCTAGACATTACCACAGAGACATCTCCCACGCATCCCCTATCAGTCTAGCTGGGCCCACACACGCACAATTAAGCAATTTTGGGATGCTGCACTAGAACATATTATATGTTTAGACTTCTTTTGTATCGGAATTGGCAATTACAAGATGCGTAATGGAGCACTTGGGGGAAAAAAGTTTTGTCTATAATTATTGCCCCACATGAGACCCCCCTCCTTAATTTAAAACTCCTGTTAGGGCTCTGGCAGCAGCTGTCTGCCTGTGTCTCCCACTCTCACCATTCTGCCCCACTTCCCTGGAGCTTTGAGTGTTTCTGTGCCAGTATACCAGGTGCCTGAAGACCCGGGAAATATAATTTTCTCATAGCAATCTGATGTTCTTAAGAACCCTGAGGGAAATCTCTTGACAGTTCTTGGGGCTGGGACTCTTCCCAAGCAGCGTTCTAGGTACAAGGGAGGTGAGGAGGAAAGCAGAGAAACCTCTCTTTTGCAAGTAAGCGGGTGAGTGAGTGAGTAAGAATGGTACTGAAGAATTCTCTATTTCCAATGGAAATTGACCTGAAAAGGCACTCCAGGGCTAGAATGCCTCCCTTTGATTCAAGATGACCCTAACAAGTAAACAAAGCTCATGTTCCAAGCCAGGTTTTATTAGCTGAGACACAACTTCACTCTTTTGCATAGCAATAATCTTCTTCCACTTTCCCTTCACTTACAGTTTCTCCACTTTAATTGACTACCAGGTAAAGTCCATTCATAAGTGCATTGTATCAGAATTCAGCTCAGTGGCTTGTCTCTTTATGTTTATATGTATCTAGCTGGGTGACTTTTCTTCTCTTTTCACATCAAAACAGGGTTTTTTATTATCTTTTAAAGGAACTTTCTTGCAGTCTCTTTGCTATCAGAATATTATTTTTTGGATAGCTGAGCTAGATATTACACAGACATTTTAAAAGCAGGTGGGAATGGGACTGCTTAACCCATTTGTTTGCTAAAAAAATAAAACTCCTTTCACACCTGTGGGGGGCAGAGATGGAGACTTGCATCTTTTCACCTATGAGGGAAAAAACAGCATCTTGGGATAGAACAAAAAAAAGGGGGGGGGAGGAAATGGTTTGTCCATCTGCTGTTTAACATAGAGCTTGTCATAGGATTGACATATATCAAGAAGTATTCTTATAATGAAAATGAGCAATGCAAAACTGTAGCTGCAACTCTGCACTACAATATAATTTACTGAAACCAACTATCAGGTTTAAAAGGAGTCAGGTCCAAAATACATTCCTATTATAAACACTAGCAACACTCCTCCATCTTAACATAAATGTATTTGCTTGCAAATGAGAAATAGGGGTTTCATTGTCACCTTGGCATAATTACCCCTCTTTTTTTGGTCAAATAGTTTGCTCTTTATAGCTTTATTTGCAAGAGGGGAAAGCATTTTCTCTCTTCTTTTTTGTAAAGTTAGTGTGTGTAGAAAAGATTTATCCTGACCCTCCTTTATTCTCTTCCTCTTAAGCAGTACAAAGAGGAGAGAAAGGCAGAGATATTATAGACCCATAATTACAGGGTCTGGAGGACAACCTGGCATTCTAAATTCACTTCAGCGGTAATAATCAGACAATAAAAATACTTGTTGGCCAACCCTATCATTTGAATGAAAACCACCCTTCTTGTTGAGCACTAAAACTGTGGGACTTGAACATTCTGATCAACATTATTTTTGTTCACCATTCTTTACACACACACACACACACACACACACACACAGGATCCTGTTACTTTAACACGATTTGGTGTTACTGTTGGTCTACTGTGTTACATCAGAGAACAAAGCTGGAGGAGAAAGTATGCTGCTGTGCTGTCACTGGAAGTTTAGATCAAGCTTGATTACAAAATTCAGAATTTAAAAGTATATCCATCTCTGTGGGGGAGAGGGAGAGGGGGGGTTGGAAGAATGAGAAAGAGCAATTCAACCCCCCCAACCCCCACAAAGTGAGTAATGCCATCGTTGATTTAATTAGCAAATTCTAGATGTGCTGACAAAGGAAATTTTCTTGGGAGATGCACTGTGTTGTGTCAGTGGTCTAAATGAATAGGCTGAGCTGAGTTCCTGGTAATAACAGATGAACAACACAACTCGCCAAACCTCAAACAGTGCATAAATCAATTTGCTGGGAATTAACCACTTGCTTCAAAATTAGGGGTTACTTGACAGGGTTTCAGTGATTAGGTTGTCAAGGATCTGTATCTCTAGCTGGGATTTATCTCTCATTGATACAAGTACATCCCTTTGCAGACAGCAGACTGACTCTGGGTAGCAATCCGCCGCATTAGGCTAGTTAGTCTGGGCTTTACCCTTTATAAGTGCAGATGGCATTTAGAGGTGGACAAATGAGAGTACAACGGGAACACTTATCAGAGGGAAAATGTGCTGGCTTTGTGAAATACTAACAATGCCTGGGATATTAGTAACGGGACTGTGGATGTGGAGAAACATTTCAGAATCCTCACATTATCACATGACCCTTCTGGGCAATAAGAACCTTAAGTGTTTGTTAAATGAGTTGCCTAAACAGAAAGTGCCCATTATACAGAGAAATTAATGACAAGCACAAAGTCACTCTGAGGTCACCGTGTCTTGTGAAAGTCGGGCACGCAGTGTGTTCCAGACAGGCTTGCCATTTTCGTGATTAAACCTCTCACCAAGTCCACTTATGACAATGCAAGCTACCCTCCTCACTGTACAGTCAGAAAGTGGCTGTAATAGTACTAAGTACAGATGTAGGGAAACGGGGAGGGAATCCTGCCTAGAGTTTCCAGGGTCTTCTGTATTCTCAGGGCTCTGAGTTACAGAGTACCTCAAGTGCCCAAGCGGAAATGCTGTACTTAAAGTACTTCAGAACTTTCCAAAGTAGGGATTTGGAGATCAATCCTGCCTGGGTGGCTCAGTCAGAAAGTCATTGTTATGGTTATGTTGGGTGGGACATAAATAAGATGGGCGGGGTATAAATAATAAAATTAGTATTGTAGTTCCTCAGTGGTAGGAAAAAAGGTACTTTGCACATTCTCAATGGCATTATTGTTTTGCACATTCCAGGACTGCATAAAAATAAGTAAAAATGAGGTGGGGGGGGGGGAGCATTGCTGGAGCAGACCAAGATCTACCAGTTCAGCGCTGGCCAAACAAATGCCTCAGGAGAGCTCACAACCAGGGCATGATTGTGGTGGCTGTGTCCTATGGTCTGATCCCAGCACCTTGTAGCCAGCGGTGTACTGCAGCTGCCCACTGGCTTTTCTCAGGGGAGGAGAGTGTTGCATGATGCTGATGAAATGCCCCCTGTCACCTGGAAACCCTCGGTTGGGTAGAGGAGAAGACAAGCTAAGGAGAGGCTGTGGGCCACAGTGGGTTCATGTGCTGGGACTGTGTTTGAATCTGGAAGCTCCATTTGGGTTTCATAGCTGTGAGGAGTTCAGCTACACTATCTTCTGTAATTTTGTGTGTGTGTGTGTGCATGTATGTGTATATATAAGCATTTACAAAAATTGGAAGTATTTTACACCATGGTTCTTCCCCCTCCCTCAAATGTTTATCAGTTAGCTCTGCTGCTAGGAAGAGCAAGGAGTTACAGACATTATTGTTGTTTTACTTACACCATTGGGACCCAGGACTTACATTAGTCACCACTGCCTTTAAAAATCCTATTGTGTTATTATGTATTAACATTTTGCTTAGTAACAGACTGAAAGGTAGCATATAAAAAGTGTAAACAAATGAATGCAATTTAAACAACTAGCTCAGGGAGGTCATACGAATTCGGTAATTTAAGCTGAAATGAAGATTTTAAATATGGCACACACACAAACTCAAATGCACAATATCCACAACCTTTTTTCACAGTGGAAGCTGCCCAAATTGTGGCTTCTCTTTTTGTTGTGTTGTGTTTTTAAATTAGCAAAACGATTACCGTTTGCAGAATGATTTTTTAGATTCAATGTTTTTAACTGATAATTGCATTAAAGAAAGTCAAATTGTATTGAATTACATGAATCAAGTTAAATGAATTAAGACATGAAATGAAATTGAATTAAATGGAGTCCATGTTGTAGACAAGTTCTCAAAGGAAACACATTTCAATCTGAATATTGTTTAAAGCAGTTTTTTTTAAAAAAACTCTATTTCTCATATTCCTTTTTAAAAAAATAACTTTCGTTTTATTTCTGTTCTTTGGAAACCCAACCATGTTAAAAGCCCTTGGAATTACTTCCCTGAATATGAATTCTGGCAACCTGCTAATGTCCTGTTTGTTGTCATTTTAGCCACCTGATTCTGCTATTCTCATGCAACCCTAAACCATATTACAGTGTTATGAGGATGAGCTGCTGCACACTTCATGGTCTTGTGATCATTCAGCAACTCTGGCGCAGCTTTAAGAAGTTTCACTTAGATTCACCTCATCGTGTTGTTACATCTGATCCTTGACAAACTTTGGTTAATCTTAACGATACTGTTCATCTTAACTGTGGTTTGTGGAAACAAGCCAACTTCAAACTCTAGTTTATGAACTTTAAATAAACCACGGTTAGGATTAACCACTGTTTAGGTTATGGTGCTATGCAAAATCTACGGTAAATAACTAACAAATGATTAACTATCTCCTACCTTTTTGTGATGCCAAAATCACCAGCCTCACTCGGCCTATTGGTAGGAACAGTCCCTTTCAGTGGAGGGTTGTATTAATTTATGGGGTGGCTTTCGGGCAGCAACCATGGTGCAGAGGGATGGCCTTCTTTGTTTAGGCGTAGAACACATGCTTCACCTAAGATCATGCAAAGCCCCTGCCATTGTAGGTAAAACTGACATGTTTGGACCAATAGTAATTATAAGGTAGCTTTATACATAAAAGAAAGAAAGAAAAAGGATATCAATCTGCCTATTAAGAAGCAAAATTAGGTTGCTTATGTAGATAGCAATGTTGTTAATGCAAATATTTGTCTCTTTGGATAGATAATAGCTAAGTTTCCTTTAACGGTTCTTACTGTAAACAGCGGTGCCTTACTGACAACTGCAATGACACAAGATTCTAGTGCGTGTCATGTGCCAGATGAAGATATAGCCAATCCAAATACCCTTCTTGATGATAGCAGGAATTGAAGTGTTTATGGGTGGTGCATGGAGGGAAGCGATTCTGGGGAAAACGAACAGAACTTGCTGCTTGGAATCAATTGAAAGAGTGAGGTTTGTGTGTGCTACACTTCCTCCTCCTATGGCATCATGGTGCCAGAAGAGAAATGGTAAATAAAATGGTGAAATGGCTACAAAATGGATCAGCCTGCAGGGAATCTGGTATTTGAAGGGAAGAAGAAGAAGAAGAAGAAGAAGAAGAAGAGGAGGAGGAGGAGGAAGAGTTTGGATTTGAAATCCTGCCTTTCACTCGCTTTAAGGAGTCTCAAAGCAGCTAACATTCTCCTTTCCCTTCCTCCCCCACAACAAACACTCTGTGAGGTGAGTGGGGCTGAGAGACTTCAAAGAAGTGTGACTGGCCCAAGGTCACCCAGCAGCTGCATGTGGAGGAGCGGAGAATTTAACCTGGTTCCCCAAATTACGAGACTACCGCTCTTAACCACTACACCACACTGGAACCACTACAGAAAATAGAGGAGGTTTTGTTCTGCATTCCATCTGAAGCAGATGTTCTGTTTCTTTGAGTGCCAGTTAAAGTAGCAGGAAAGGTAATAAATACTTTGAGTTTTCGGATGATACAGATGAAGAAAAGGAAAAAAAACCAAGTTGGTCAGTGTTGATTAAGTAGTTTAAATGCTGACATATGACAAGCCCGAATTCTAGATGTGACACTAATTGCATTCTTTGCAATTAATGTGCTGGTTAAACCAAATACAAAAAAGTGTCTGCTGAAGAGGTGGGATCACAGCAGGCATGGAGGGGGAATTTAACCCTTTCCTTCATTGCTCTGGTCCTGAGCCCCTCCTCTAAAACTATTTGTATTGCTAGAGGGTTACTTAAAGGCTGCAGCAAGGGAGAAAATACTTGAATTTGTTGTCCATGCTTGCTATAATTTCAAGTATAATAGGCTCCCCATAAAGCTGGTGAATTAGGCGTTTCTTAAACCCCATCAAGTTAAATGCAAAATTGCATTTAATGTCACATCTAACAAACTAGAGTGCCGTGTGACTGATTCAAAGCTTTCAGGGGATAGTCTAGTTACAGGTAGGTGGCTGTGTTGGTCTGCCATAGTCAAAAAATAATAATAATAAAAATCCTTCCAGTAGCACCTTAGAGACCAACTAAGTTAGTTATTGGTATGAGCTTTCGTGTGCATGCACACTTCTTCAGATACACTGGGGATAGTCTGTTACAGCAAAATAACTAAGTCTTGTGGCACCTTAAAAACGAATACATAAGCATAAGCTTATGACCTCAAGTTGTCAGCACAAACGTCTGATTGTGGGGAATTGTGTGACTTAATAAAGATTGTATAATTGGTGGCATAAAGTCAGACGGAGAGAGCCAGATTGCTTCTGGATCCTGATTTGAAATTGGAGGGAGCAGCTGAGAAGGCTTGGACAGCATAAATACAAAATGATGCCCTACAGTCTCAAAGTACTTTTTAGGACGCCTAAACAGCATCCTGCTTGGGTGGATGCAGTTAGCAGTTTATAAAACCCCCAGAAATAAGTGGCACAGAGGTCATGGGACTTCGCTGAGAGATACGTTGGGCAGATATTAAAGACTGAACCATTTGGTTTGGGGAGGGCATCTGGAGAACTAAGTGGAATAGACATGACAAGCGATGAAGTTCTAAAGCTAATTGACACATTAACACTTAACGAGTCATTGTGTCCAGAGGGCATACAGTCAAGAGTTCTTGAACAACTCAAGTGTGAAATTGTTGATCTAGCATTGTCCCACAATCCCACAACAGGAAATGATGCTCTGTGCATAATTAACAGACAATAAGAGGGTTTGTGGGGACTCTGTAAAGGAGCTTCTCCTGCCTTTCCCCCCAACTTTTTGGGCAGGGGAAAGAGATGTATGAATGGGATAGTGGAAGATTCAGGCTGTGGGAACCATTCTGAATCAAGTTCAGCTTGAGACACTTTGGGGACATCCCATACCCCTATAGCCATAAGGAGGATCACACTTTCCCCAGCCCCTCCCTCCCTCCCTCCCTCCCTCCCTCCCTCCCTCCCTCCCTCCCTTCCTCCCTTCCTTTTCCTTCCTTCCTTCCTTCCTTCCTTCCTTCCTTCCTTCCTTCCTTCCTTCCTTCCTTCCTGGGATGGGTTTTTGGAAGATGCTTTTATGTGTGTAGATCAGTGCACTCTGACCAACGCACAGTCTTCTCAGTAAGGCTCTGTTCCGATGGCATGAGTGGTCAATAAGACCAGTAAATTCTTATCTGCTGCAGCCTTCATCTGCCTTCACAGCTGTTGCAACATACCGCTTGCTATCATCCACCTGTTTTGCCATTGAGGACTTCTTGGATCATTCTTTGTCTAGCTCCTTCCCTTTGACCTTACCGCCTTGGGTGACCCTGCTGGGAGTACAAGATTCCCGACGGCTTTGCTCACAAGGGTCATAGGAACATGCAAGCCCACGCATCACAACAAGGTGATGATCCAGCGAGTGAGTCCCCAGCACCACTGACTGGCTCTATCCCAGTCAGATGTCCTGTCCACAAAGCTATGTCCCACAACTTATCGGGGGGGGGGTATGGGTGGAAGTGAAACCTTCCTGGCAACTGAACTCCCATGCTGTCTCCTCTCTTAAGATGCTGAGTATGAAATATTATAATTTCCCTGAATAGGGTTTGCTATGCCTTTTTCACCTGGCCTGTACATTTTCTCTTTTGTTTTACAGAGCGTAAAGGTCTTATGCAGAGCACAACAAAAATTTGCATTGAGAAACACTTTCCTTTTTCAGAAATACACATTTACAGAAAGTTATCCACCTGGACATCTTGTTACTAAAATTCACATGTTACTCTTTCAATTCCATGCCACTTTTTACAATCTCCAGGAATATAATAATTTCTGATAAATATGATATCAGGTCATTGCAAGTCAGCAGATAGGTGGCTTTTTCTTGCATCTCATACTCTAAGAAGGCCATTAATGTATCATTTATGCTCTCTCAAAATTGCCAGTGCTCTATTAATTTTCTTAATTCATTCACATATTCAGAAATTGCTTCATTTGCATTTTGATTTTGTTTATGGAAGTGGATACACTGTAATCACTAGTGGCTTTGGGGTTATGTGATTTTGTAGGATTTTTACTATTTGAAATGCTATATTGGCTGGTTAAATGGGAAGCTGTTAGGCAATACAGTAAATTACAGGTTTTAATCCCAATTACGTTCAGCAAGACTGCCACCTTTTTCTCATCAGATATCCTATTAGCCATTCCATATTGTTCCAATATCCCTCTATAAGTGGACCAATCCTCCACAGAGCTATCAAAAAGCACATTTCCCCCAAGCAGACAGTGATTTTAATCTCTTTCCACTGACTACTCATCTTTTAGTTTCACTTTCACTTACAAAGGAAGTTGTTACATTAAAGCAAGTGGGTTTAAAAGGGCTGTTGTAGGCAATATTCGTGAACCAAAACCCAAGAGTCACTCACACAGCCCATGTTTCCCAGACCCCAAATTGAACTGACAAATTACAGTCAGCAATGCTATGTTTTCCATTCCCAATTTCCCCATTAGCCCTTTTTGGAAGGCAGGAAAGTGCTTTATACTGCATTAGATCATTGGTCCATCTAGCTCAGTGCTGTTTAGTATGCAAACTTGGCCAATCCTGACTGCTATTATTTGCATGGTTATGGTAGCGCTGCTCTGAGCCATTGCAGTCATGCAAATCACCCCAGGCAAACTGGCAAGTCCCAATGCAGAGGTGACGACTCACATAAACAATGCTGCCTCTGCACTGGCATTACCTGCCTGTTCGCCCAAAGGCCCAGTATAGAAATGATCAACCTGCATGGGCTCTAAGGGACAAACTTAAATACAGGATAAATAGTGCAGATACAATTAACTTGCACATTTTTTGTTGTGTAAATAGCAGCCTCAGAGAAGCCTGAGCAGCAGGGCAGGGCAAAGGAAGTTTGACCTTTTTGTCCAATGGAAAATGCAGATAGAAAATTCAAAGATAATTTCCCCATCAGAACTATGTTAGGTAGGGAAAGAGTAAGATCTCCCCTCTCCCCACCCCCAGTCCTGAGGCTTCCCCAGCTTGCTCATCATAATTAACACCTTGGTTTGGACCAAAGTGCAAAGCAAAGCAACCATTGTCCTTTTCTTTGGTCTTCCTAGAATGTGCATGAGGCCTCTCCACCAACATAGGGCTGTGCATGCTCTTCTTGCTCAAACATTGGGACCATGGTTGGATTAAATGGATTTACACATAGAAATTGGCGGTTTTGATCACATTAAGCTTTGCTCACAAACAGTCTCTCATGCATTGTTTATTTTTGAGGGGGAGGAGTATTTACTGAAACCTTTTGTGGCTTCCATAGGAGATGCTTTTGTTTGTGGGCACTATGTCGCTGACCCTTGGGCTAAATTAATCTGGATGTTTCAAAGAGTGTCCAATTGACGTGTTTGTGGAAACTATGTTCAAGATTGTTTTCAGACAGGTGGACATTTTGGGACAGTAAGCTGGATCCCTTACATTGTGGAACCTGAGGTGGCAAACATGTGATTCCCAGGTGGTCTCCCACCAAGTTCTGACCAGAATCAGCCCTGCCTAACTTAGTTATTTAGTCAATTTACCTTAAAATGCAAGAGTTGAAACCTGCAGTGTGCATTGACCACTTGAATTCAATCAGCTGATCTCTGAAGTTAGATACACATTGATACTTTAAAAAGGTGAACTGTACAACAACAGGTAGAATTCACTTTAAAGTCTTAAACATGTGGCAAATCATTTTTCACCTCTGTATCCTGTATTGTCCAGGTGTTTGTTTTTCAGAATGAACTGTTATGCTGAATGTGTCATTTAGCTATATATAAAATCTTGGAATCACTTTCCTTAGACTTAATTACCCGGATTAAGGGTTTGTTTGGAGCAAATCTTTAGTTTCGTTCCTTTCCAAAAAGAGCAGTTGACTCTAAGCTGCATGCCGATAGTTCATAACAAGAATGGGTTAATTTCCTAACCTCATCTGTTCTTGTGCCACCCTCAGGGTTGTGAGAAGGACAGATAAGCATAGTGCTATTTTCTGGTTTTGTTTCAGTGTCAATCCCAAGAGTGGACCAATTTCATACCATTTGCTGCTTTCATTACTGTCACAAGGTTGTCACAAGAATTGATAAATTTCAGACTGTTTTTCTTGTCCTCATTACAATCTTAAAGTTGTCATGAGCGTGAATTGATTTTGTGCCATTTTCCATTCTCATTACAGTCTTTCTATCTTTGTCATAAGAATGGCTTCATTTGGGGCCATTTCTGTTCCTGTTACACCACTTTGTCACAAGAATGCGGAGCATTTGATGAAAGAAGCCAGCAGCTCAGGAGCTGACACACAGGGATAACACACTCTCGTGACAGAGATCATAATGAGAACAAAAAGTGCAACAAAATGTATCCCCGTCTCATGACGAGGTTATGATTTTTCTGGTGGTTGAGTTCACTAGGAAAATGAATCCACGGTTTTACTAGCGGGGCTACTGCTGCCTTAATACCTCTACAGGAAGCTAAGTGCCAATCTAAAAACTGAAACGCTGCAGGAAGGATCATGTGGTGCAGTTATTGCTGCGCTGCTCTCTTTCAGACTGCGGGTGGTGGAACACAAGTTTGCAAGTTCCCACATATTTTCTGAAAACCTGCCCAGGAAGTCCCAGCAAGGGAGGCAGACCCGGTAGGGTAAATGACTGCACTGGTCTCATGCTGCAAGAATGCCAGTCTTACTTACTCAGAACTAGATGATCAGGATAGCTGGAAATATGGTGCGTTCCAGTTTTTGTTTTTATGTACAGCTGCAGGAACAAGAGAGTGCAATTCTTACAAACCTGCCTTAAACAAGCGCAAGACCTTTCAGCAGAATGGGAGTAAAACATACTCAAGTCATTTGTAGAGTGAATAATGACTAGGGATAGGATTTGCTGTTCTGTACCTGTTCATCTTTTGATATCCAAACTGTCTGTTGCAGTTCACATTTCATTAAATTGGCATGGTCTTGGCCTGGCCTGGCAGTTTGAAAAAAGAATGCTGTTGTTTATTATTCTACTGAAAACGTTGCAATAGTTGCATTTGTTATGGATATCACTATTTACAATACCTCTGTTGTTGATTGCCCATCATCAAGTAGCCATTTGTGTTACTATTGTAGGAGCATTGCAAGAGTTTTATAATTTGCCTGTCTAGGCATTTACATGATGATGTGTGATTGCCATGTGTTTTTGAAAGAAGAAATTTAAAGAAAGTCATGGTGGAGGTGGGACAAAGAGTTGGATGGACTTTAGAACAACAACAAAATACACAGAAATCACTTTTTTTTTAAAAAAGAGGTTTATTAAAATATTGGTTATTTTGGGTGTGGATGGATACAGAACTCCATATGCAAACTCCAGAAGTCATGGAACCTCTTTTTAATAAATTGCAGTAGTAATACAAGGTTTTCTCTGCATCTTATTTTATTTTCCTTGGGAAGGAAAATAGAAATAAAAATTGTGTGTGTGTGAATGACACAGACCACCAGGCAGCAAGACATCCCTCCCCACAAGAAAAGTAAACATTATAATATGCAGCAACAAATGCTATTGTCTCCCTGACCCTCCTTTTTCCATCTTCTTGCAAGGCTGTGAATGGCCATGTGCTGGAAAAACCAGTTGGGAAGGGCAGTTCCTTAAAAATGCCTTGAGAGCAGCCGTGTTTTAAATGTGAGCAATATTTTGTACTATAGCATGTGTGTGTACAATATGAAAGTGTCTGCACTGTTTCCTCTTTTCAATTAGAAATAAATAAAAACCATAATAGCAATATATGATAACTTGAGGAGACTAAATAAAACTTGTGCAATTCAGAATGCTAGTTTTGTACAACAACGTATGAGATCGTACAATTCTGAGAGAAGCTCAGAGAATCTTTTTTATTTTATTTTAAAATGTATTTGCCTATGTATTTATAAAGCTACTAGTGTCATTAAGCATTACTACCCTCCCGCCCCAAATCATGTAAAGGAGAAGAGAGCTACACAGGATAAGACATGTAACAGTGAAAGTTGATCATCTCAGTATAGCAGAGTTCAAGGAATACACATTTTAGTGCATCAGATCAGAAAGTAACTCCAAAGCAATGACAACAAACACAGTGCTGTTTGTTTAATGGTATGAGTTCAAAAACTGACATTAAGTTCATACACACACACACACACACACACACACACACACTACAAATGCAGGTCGTGCTTGCATGAAACGCAGTTGGCTTATAGGGCTAGTGAACAAGCAAACAGCACAGAGCTCGCACCAAAATTTGATTATTGTGAGATTCTCCACCATCCCTAATGATGACAACAATTTTGCACTCGTAATTTATGATACAAGTCTTGTGATTATTTTTCAGTCTGTTCTACAAGCTTTGGGCTTAGGTTATAGCTAACTGATCATCAGAATCAGATGATGACTTGTATCCAATACAGTGCTAAGTAAGCATCCTGTCAATGCCAGATTTAAGATTATATTACGAGGCATCCTGTCTGTGTTGGTTAAAAGAATGGATGACATTACAGAATACTCAGGTCTTAGAACTAGAAGGATATGATAGCAGATTTGGTTGGCACACTTATCTATGATAATGAGAAAGCTAAGGTACATAAAGCTAAGGTAAATATGATTTTACAAATCATATTACTAGGAAGAATTTACACTGGGTGTGGGAGAAATATAAAAAACTTGTTAGAAAGGAAAACACCATGGTGGCTCTCCCCACTCAAAGCAATATCCGTGGAAAAAAAGGAACACGAGAGGGAATTGGGTGATGTATAGAGATTTGTTACAAGAAAGAGACTGATTTTATATTAAAGGGGTTTGAAGAGTTAGGTTAGCATTTAACATGTTGGCTGCAATATTTGCAACTTAATGATGTTTTTAAGGAAGATAGAAAAGATTGGGTTTACATATCAAACCTTGCAATTCAAGAGAGAACTATTAGAAAATACTGATAAAGTAATTTCTAGAATGTATAAACTGTTATTAGAATGGGAAACAAAAGACGAGCAGCTGAAGTCTGTGATGATCCACTGGGCAAGAGATATCGGTTACAATACTGAAATGACTGCGTTGGAGAAGTTGCGGAATATAGACTTAAAATTTACAGCATGCTATACATTGAAGGAAAACTTTATGAAAATGATGTATAGGTGGTATTTATCTCCAGCAGACTTGCAAAAAAGTATAAATCAAAATCAAACTCATGCTGGAAGTGTAAAGAAAAGGAAGGTACTTTTATCACATGTGGTGGTCCTGTAAGAGAACAAAAGCCTTCTGGGAAATGATTTATAATGAACTGAAGAAAATGTTTAAAACAACTTTTACTAAAAAAAAACCCAGAAGCTTTTGTTTTAGGGATGGTGGATATAGAGATTCTGAAGTATTTAAAAAACTTGTTCATGTATGCCATGGAAAGAAGATACTGTACCAACTAAGGAAGAGTAGCTAATTAAATAGATGGATTATGCGGGAATGGCAAAACTGACAGGTGTAATAAGAAACCAAGAGTTATATATATGGGGAAATTTGTAGAATATTGGAAAAATTCTGGCACACAAGCAAATTCATTAGTAGGATTAATTTAAACCAAGCAGTTAAAATTGTACTAAGATAAATGGAAGATAACTAAAAAATGGAATAAAGTGGAAAATGCAGTATTAAGTCCTGAATCAAAGAAATCGGCTGCACAATGGAGGCGAGAGCCGGCACGGCCGCATTTGAGTGGCTAAACCACGCCCCCGAGCTGCCACCCGATTGGGTGCCATTCAGGGAGGCGTGGCGCACCAGCGATGATGATAGGGCAGGGGCCGGAACACCCCCTGCATGGCGTGGGAATCGGTTCCTGCTCACAATCCCTCCCCTCCGGGAGGAGGAGAGGCTTTATAAAAATCTGAATTAGAAAAGGAACCACAAAAGGGGAGGAGAGAAGTCAAATATTGGAGGTATGTGTTTGTAAGGTGTGTATTTGTAAACATGTGAAAAATCGAAAATAAAATTTATAATTTAATTTTTTGTTTTATAGAAAAGATCCACTCTGCTGCATGAGGACTTCTGCCCTCTTCTTGGTGCTTGCCCAGCACCCCCACCCTAGATCTACTGTAAAGGGTTGGGAGGGGAGACCCCAGAACAGATATAGGGATTGTGCTGGGAGAGGAGAGGTGCACAAGTGGGAATCCTTGTGCTAATGGGATGCTTACTTAGCCCTGTATTGAATACAAGCCTATATATTTAGTTAGTTAAAAACCGTATACCTAGAAAGTGGGGCACCATGGAAACATATGAAAGGTTATTTGGTGAGACAATCAGTAATGTCAATCCATTACTATCCTAAAAACAGGTGTGTCTTCTGTTGCCAACCTTCTGGGTTCTGGAATTAATTCACTGTATAGCAATTGCTCCACCAAAATGATCTTACTGGCGTTCCAAGCAAACCGACTGCAAAACTTAGGAAACTCCTATAATTCTCTGCAACACTTGGAGCTCCTTAGCAGTTGTGGAAGGGTTTGTTTGTTTGTGCTTTTGTTTTGCATTTTGGCAGACAAATCCATGTGGCATTAAAACACCGAGGGCGGGAAGCTAAGAGCTGACAGACGTATCTAGACGGCGGAGTGTTGTTGGTGTAGCAAACTACAGGATTTATATAGATTTAAAAACTGGAGTGAGGCACATGTTAAAACGGTGGACTGGAAACTTTAAATATGATGCGAGCTGCTCATTCTTTGAAATATGACTTTTTTGTTGTTGCTTTTGTCAGTGTGTTATTCCTTGATCAAGCACAAAGAGGAAACAAATCCGAGCTCTCCCTTCTATTTATGTCAGTTATCTCCCAGTGTGGGGCCAAGGCATCCTTTTGAAAAGTGTAAACACTTAACCTCAGTCAAGTTGGTTCAAAGGCCAGCACACACGCTGTACTCCTGGGCAAGGAGCAGAGGAAGGAAATGTGTGCATGAGAAGGGTTGTGTGCATGTGCTGTGAGCTTTCTTTTTCATGTTTCTATTGGGCCAACTGGTGTCTTTTTTTTTTAGCGCTCTTTCTAAATACATTATATGTATATGTGGGAAATATTCCAAGCAGTGCCTCTGATCTCTCATTGCATTTTCTAGTCACACCCCTGATTTATAGTTTATTGGTGACTGGCCAGCTTTTGCGATGACTTGCCATAACATGCTACAGGCTGTCTTTTTCTTCATATAAAGAGAAACCGGCATCTCTTCTGGGTATGTGGGTTAAAAGAAAGAAAGGGGGAAAAAACAGTTGTTACAGTCATTGTTTCCACAGTGCCAGCTTTATGTCTTTAACGAATGAGCTTCTCCAGGAACAGTTTTTAAATGAGAAGTTACGGCTGCTTTTCTGATTGAAACAAACTAGTGTTGATTGCTGATCAGCCATCTGTAAAGGAGGGCATCTCAGGAAGGATATGAGCTAATGAAAAAATGGACCTGATTTGAAAGTGTGACGTGCTTCATGCCACAGGCCAGTCTGAGTGGCATGAGATTATATCAGTGCAAGTGAGAGGTAGATTGAGAATAAGTAACTTCTGTCTTAAAGATTAAATGGCAAATTTGCTATTAAATGTGAAAGACATAAAATGGAATTAACGCTTTGAGGGTGTTAGCGGTGGCTCTGCAAATGACACTTCCATCCTGTCACTGGCACTGTCAAACGGCACACTTCTCATTGCGGCTCAATTAATACTCATTTGGAAGTATCAATTAAAGAAATGAGGAAAGAAGTGTTGACCCTTAACAGCCACCATCAGATCACCCACTTTGGAAGGGCGCATTTTGTGTGGCATTAGTTCTCCAAATGACCTTTGGAACTGGTAAAATATTATTGATGAAATCATTAGGTTTCTTGGTAACCGATTGATAATTCCCATCTAGGTTGCTTGGCGCTGATGATATTACCCTTGCTGTAACTAGGAGACAAATGTTGGTGTGGAAGTATATGGGGTGTTTGCTAAGTGATGCTGCCTTTGTGTCCTGAATTTTTAACAAACACTCATAACACAATCAAATTTGGAACGACTGCCAAGTGAAGGTAGAAGGGGGAGAAAAGTCAGTTCAAAATGTAGCTGCTATGCTGCAACATATGTGGTGCTTAATTCTATACTTCATCCTGCCATGCCCCCTTGTTGCACTGATGCTGGGTAAAAACTGACATAAGTTTCAAAATAACTAACTAAGAACTGGTGACATACAGCAAGATATCCCAGTTCCTAACAGGAATGCTCCTGTTCAGGGTTCTAGCCAGTCTGGAACAGAAGCCTAGTGCTATTCTGGACTTGCAAGAGTATGTGCCGGACTCACAGGAAGGGGAAAAGAAAAAAGACAAAATATTCTTTCTCATCCTTCTGCAGCCTCTCTCCAGGGTTGGCTAGTTCTGCCCTGAACATGAGCACTTTATGTTCATTTATTGTGTATCTGGGAAAGGTTTCTGGAGAGTGGGAAAGAAAAATGTATTTTTTGCTTTCCCCGCTCATGAAACCCAAAATGATACAAAATACTTTCCCCATCAGCAAGCAGCGATGGAAAACCTTGGCTTTCTTTCCTGTTGAGGGTCATAGTCCCTTGAGGACAGCATGTGGGTGGGACTGCAGTGGAAGGGGCTAGTCCCATTTCTTCCTTCCACTCCTTTTCTCTCTTGTTTTGAACATCCTACTCTCTCCCTCCACCCCTTATCCTCCTCCTCCCTGCTATTGGAGGGATAGTTCACTATTACTAGAGGTCTGATGTGATTCTTCTTTTATTGTTCCATCTATTTTAGGGGTTAGGTTTCATGTTTCGCCCCTCCCACCTTCTCTCTCTCTCTCTCTCTCTCTCTCTCTCTCTCTCTCTCTCTCTCTCTCCTCCTTACCCACATGAAATTAGTCGGAAGGCCACATTTGGGGTTTCAAGCTGCCTACTCCATTGCTGTTGAATTTGACTTGACTTACAGAACATTGGGTAAATCAACTCAATTTCCTAACTTCGACTTGCTAACTTTCTGTAGTCAAAATAGGTGTTCTTTGGATTGGAAAAGAGTGGAAGAAAATCATGATCATGTTGTCCTTCTCACTGTGTATCCTCAGGGGATTGTAGTATTGGGAAGTCAACTGATTCAGGGGGTTGTAGTATTGGAAGGTGTTTTATATTTAATTTATGTAAGTCCTGGCTTTTCCTTCTCCCAGTTCAGAATGGCCCATTACATACTAAGTTGTTTTTTTTTTTAAAAAAATGACTGATATATTGTTCAGTAAAAATAAATTGAAATGAAATTGAAATTGTACTTTTTCCTATACAGTGGTACCTCTAGATATGAATGGGATCCATTCCAGAGCCCCGTTCGCATCTAGGGGTAAACGTATCTAGCGGCGGCATGTCTGCGCACTTGTGCGTTGCTTTTCACCGCTTCTGTGCATGCGCGTGACGTCACTTTGAGCACCTGTGCATGCGCAAGCGGCGAAACCCGGAAGTAACTGCTCCGTTACTTCCGGGTTGCCGTGGAGCGCAACTTGAACGCGCTCAACTTGAAGTGTATTTAACCCGAGGTATGACTGTACAGTTCTGAAATTCGATTGGTCCCAAAGAGCAGACATTTCAGTTCAGTCTTGTATCTCTTCTTCATTACAGAATATATTCAAGGCAAACTTGATCTCCCCTCCGCTTTCTGTGGTGTGTGTGTGTGTGTGTGTGTAATATATCCTACAAACTTTAGTGATTCGGACGTGCCTGTGGTTTTGCAGTCCATTTTCCAGACCACCCAGATTGATGTTTTGAATAAATATACAGGCTTTAGCAAGTACTGTCAACAAGTAGAAAGACACTTTCCTATCTCTTGAGAAGCATATGCACACTAAAGCTGTACCAAGGTGTAAGCAAACTCTGATGGAGGTACTCATTACCAGCAGGAAAGGTGGCTATTAAAAAGTGGGGCGAATGATAGTTTATAATTATAAGGACAAACATGGTTAGGCTTATTCCTTCTTTTGTTTCCTAGTAGAAGCACAAAGACTTAGTTGCTAATAGCAGTGGTGTAGCGTGGGGGTGCAGGGGGGGCGGTCACACCGGGCGCAACATCTGGGGGTTAGGGTTAGGGTGCGCAAATCTATGGGTTAGGGGGCGCAAATTACTTGCCTTGCCCCGGGTGCTGACAACCCACGCTACGCCACTGGCTAATAGCCATCATTGAGAATAGTTGGAATATGAATATAATAGGCTAAGAACTAGATATTACTACCTCCTCCCATTTCCCATAGTGACTTCTGTGAGAAGAAAAGCATAGAAGAATATGAAGGTGAAACTTAAAATGTTCCTTGATCTGAGAGAGGACAACTAATGAACCAGAGGTAACACAGTATTTTCTTTCCTGGCGTTCCATCAGGCTTATAATGACACTTCTTAGATAAGAGAGTCACAGTGGAATCTCTTCCTTAACTCTCCTCATTACTTATCATTTGGAGAATTTTCTTTTTCTTTTAAATCCTATGTCTATATGCATGACTCAACGTTATGTTACATGACTGTGCTGGGACCTTCAAGATCTTAAGCTGTACATCCTCTCAATGAAGCTGTGCAACAGTTTAAAACGCCAATCAAACACTGACTTTAAATGCAGAGCTTCACTTTATGCTGAAGCTCAGATAAAGTGCAATTTGCAAATTTCTCATGAAACTCTTACAGACAATGAATGAGATTTTATTTGCACACAGCTAAACATTAACATTTAGTGATAATACCTAACGATAGTGAGAGCCAGCTTGTGACAGACTTTTCCCGTCCCAGCTTGGCTCCCCTTGTGGAAAAGAAATTGGGCTGATAGGAATGATCTGCAGTGATATATGCTGTGAAAACTGAAAACTGATGATGTGGCTTTCACTCTTTCAGATACCAGCAATCATAACATGATTTACATAACATTTGAATCGCCCTTATGCACTCTGCATGAAAGGGAGCGTTTTGAACTTCATGTGCAGCTAGCTATTCATAGTAGTAAAAAGAGGTCTAGGGATATTGTTCTTCAGGTTGCAATTTAGAATAGCACACTTTTGCTTAATGTATGCAATTACCAATTGTCAAGCAGCTGGTACCACCAGAAAGTTCATATATTTTAGCTGAAACCCCCTTCTAATATGAGCCCACTGGGTCAGATCCTACTGCCTAGAGGACAAGAAAACTAATATGCTCCATCATCCATGTGACAGCTCATCAAATATTTGAAGATTGTTGTCTTATTGCCTCTTAATCATCTCTTATCCAAGCTAAAGCATTCCCAACTCCTTCGGCCTTTCCTCACAAGATTTCCAGGCCCATCTCCATGTTTGTTAACTTTCTCTGGACATGTTCCACTTGGGCAATATTTTTGTCTTAAACTGAGATGCCCAGTACTACACATACTTAAATATACTTGCTAAATTGGGGTGGGTGGGAGTGGAGCCTGTTCTTGCAGAGCTGCATCCCCACGTACATTTGTTTTACCCACTGAATGTTATTCATTAATAACAGGTTAATATATAAATAATAAAATTATCATTATTCGGACATTGAGGTCCAGCTCTGAGGGCCTTCTGGTGGTTCTCTCACTGGCAAGAAGTGAAGTTACAGGGAACTAGGCAGAGGGCCTTCATGGAAGTGCTCCCTGTCAGGAGATAATGTGCTCCGTCTTCTCTTTAGCAATTGCTGTCTAAAAAAGCACACAGAGAGTTTTATCTACCAATCACAGTTGGGAGATAAAGCTATAGGTGCTGGAGGGATATTTCCTGTGGATGCCCCAGATCCTGCAACTGCTGAAATGAATTTTAGTGCTATAAGAATGAAGAAAAACTGTACTCACTGTACTGGCAGAGGACATCCTGCTGCAAGACTGTATTTGAGAGGATTGGAGAATGACTTCAACGTGCTCCTCCTCTAGTGAAGCTAGGTTTGTATAGGTGGCATAGTACAAAATAGAAACAATGAAGAATAGATAAACAGAGGTGTTTTCTTCTGCTGACTTCATATTACATAGGAGGTTTGTAGCAGGCTTGGCAGTTTAAAATGGGTTTGAATTGCCCTTTTATGTTATATTAAAGGTAAAGGTACCCCTGACCATTAGAGGTCCAGTTGTGGACGACTCTGAGGTTCTGCGCTCATCTCACTCTATAGGCCAAGGGAGCCGACGTTTGTCCGCAGACAGCTTCCGGGTCATGTGGCCAGCATGACTAAGCCACTTCTGGCGAACCAGAGCAGCACACGGAAATGCCGTTTACCTTCCTGCCAGAGTGGTACCTATTTATCTACTTGCACTTGGCGTGCTTTCAAATTGCTAGGTGGGCAGGAGCTGGGACCGAACAACGGGAGCTCACCCCATTGCGGGGATTTGAACTGCCAACCTTCTGATTGGCAAGCCCTAGGCTCTGTGGTTTAGACCACAGTGCCACAATGATGTTATATTATGTTATATTATGTTATATTAGGTGATCCAGGTGATGTCAGACTACAAGCCCCATTATCCTTGGCAATGGGCTATTCTGGCTGAGACTGATGGGAGCTGGAGTCCATAATTTCTACAGCCCTGCTTTACATGAATAACCAAGGGAATGAGTGAACCGTTGTGTATATTCACTGAAGCAGCACTCTTTACTGAAGTTTAGGATAATGTTTGTAGTAACTAACTTTTAAACCCATAAGTAGACCTATTCAAGTTCCAGAATGGTACTGATCAATAAATGGGAAATGAAAACAATGCAGTTTGCAATCGCCCTGTCTTCTGGGTTTCAAATACTGAATATGATGTTAATGAAGAAAATTACAGAGGAAAAGGTATGAAAGTAATTTAAAATAAAGCTAAATCAAATAATAAACTGCCTACAGACAATTTATAAGGAAAATGAGTGGTCTGCTTTATTAAATTATTAGTTACAAATTATTTGTTTTATCCTGAGTACTGTTGAAACCAGATCCTGGGAACCAACCCTAGCTGAATAATTAAAATATTAAAATGGCTTAGTTTTAATCTTTGGTCCCATTGCATATCTGGATCTCATTGCAGAAATGTCATGTTTACTTGTGACTCATTATGAAGAAATGTGGGAATGTCATTATTAGAAGTACAGATTAAACTGAATCATACACAAAGATTTAAAGCAATGCTAACAATTCCTCTCATATTTTTTAAAAGCAGCCTTTCTTGGAACAATAGATGCTCAGCAGTACACAAATTTTCAATGGAGGTATTAAGAAACACTATCAGTTTCTTAGAAGGTGCCAGGGACTACCTGGAGGACAAAACAGTTGACTTCAGTAGGCCAGATGATATTCTAGGGTGCAGCCCAAATAGAATTGCTGCTGTCCAAGCCACACTGAAAAAGATGGCAGCTGTAAGTAAGTAGGATCGCTATTTGCTAGATATTGCAATTGTTAAGCACCCACCGTGTGGTGCTCCTATGGAGCATTGTAAGCAGCTTACAGCAAGTATCCATGTACTATCAAACCCAAAACATGAGGAGGGGGTGGAGGTTGAGGGAGAGAACAGTTTGCAAAACATATCAATGGTTTCCAAAAAAGACAAACACCAACAATTTAGCAAACACAGAATAAATCCAATATTACAAAGTAAACAATGTAGACTTAAATACCTAAGCACAAAGCAAAAAGAAAGGTAACAAACAATAGCTGACGAAAGATAGCTTTTGTTTCTCGTCATTCACCCTACTTTTGTTACACGGTAGCTTTCTTTAAACATCCTTTTTACGAACCTCATAACACAACATAGTTTCATAATTTTTGCTTTCTGTAAGAAGCTGTTCTCGTAATGGTGCTCATCAGTAACTTCGTGTATTTTTTTACATGAAGGCTAGATCTCTGCTTCCTGTAGAGTTGCAATGGATACTAAACTCCATCCTAAGGTCCAGTTCATTCATGACTTGACAAATGCTTTAGTGTCCATTGCGTATTATATAGGCATCCTTTGTAAATGCCAGATTCCCATGATTCTTCACTACAAAAGAAAGGAGAGTGCCAGCAGTGTATGTGCTGTTGTGCGTGGAGAATGAGTACAGGGGCCTCTGCCTAATTTCCCATTGCCTGTAAATGAACCTTGCAGCGAAAAAGATTTCTAGTTCCTCTCCTGTCTTTAGGGATGCTCCACATTTTTCTGCAGTGGCCAGACACAATTTGACACTTCCAACTCCCAGTTTGGTTGCCTGCTTTGTCCGATTTTGTCATGCAGTTTCAATGCACAAAAGTTGTGCACAAAAATACTCACTTTATGGTAGAAATGCATCAAAAAGGTGTATTTTTCAGAAAATGCAGGGGAAATAAATATTTCAGAGGAAATGGATAAACATACCTACAATTAAATGCTAACTTTTGTGCATTCTTTAAAAATGGAATGGAACACACCTTATACTTGATTGCCAAACAAACTGAAACAAGACAGAATTAGAGCGACCTGCCCATCTCTGCCTGCTGTTAGTAATATTGTCGCTGCTGCTGCTGCTGCTGCTGCTTTTTCATACCACTAGTCCCCTTGCTAATTCAGTGGGGGAGTGTCAGTCATTCACCTGTAATTTTATAAGAAGCCTCTGGAGGTCAGGAGGTCTTTTGGTGTGTGTGTGTTATTCAGCAAGACAAACTGCAGACTTCAAGTAATTACTGGCCAGTTGTCAGTCTCCCCTTCTTGGGCTAGATTCCTGAGTGGGTGGTTGCAGACCAAATCCAGGAGTTCTTGGAGGAAACTGATTTTCTAGATTCACTTTAATTGGGGTATGGCCCAATTTTGACACAGAAACTGCTTTGGTATGGTTATATGTCTGTTGTATGAATATGTATGTTGCGAGAAGGACAGGGGAAATGTGTCTTTGTGTATTCTCCTCGCGAGTCTCTCAGCACCTTTAAATACTATTGACCATGGTGTCCTTCTGTCCGAGTTAGGGGTAGGTGGCACTGCTTTGTACTGTAGGTGGTTCCGATCTTGAGCTTCCAAGACTTATTATTTTCACTCTCAATTTTTCAGTGTTATAATAGATGTTGCGCATATGTTGCCATGGCATACAAAACTTGGTGGACTTTTGGGATCCTGAGGAATGTGATGGAAGGAAATGTCTAGCTTTCTGGACATACTTTTAAAAACTTTCTCCTAACAATTCTAAAATTACTCCTTATTGGAACTTATATGTAGCTTTAGTGACCTTGTCTTCCATTTGTATTTTTCCTTTTCTGAATCATTGATTCTACTACTTGTAGTGTGTATGTTAGGAAGCCATCCATCAATTTCCTCATGACTCACTTCTCTACCCTTGATCTTCTAGCAGGTTTTAATTTCTTGTTCTTTGTCATGTCTATAGCTCTATCTTGGCCCCTTTCTCCATATTTTTGTAGAATTGCTTGCTTTTGATTGGCACTGCATAAATATTCTAGGCTCTTGTGCTCCTGTGAGATATGTGTCCTGCAGGCTTTCAATTTTCACGTCTGTATATCAAGGTGATCCATAAGTGTTGTCATATAATTATTTTGCTTGGGTCAATATTCAGCCTTTTCAATTAGAATTAATGAAAATAATTTCTCAGTGAGAATTCATGTATATGGAAATGCACTGTTGTTGTTATGTTAATTTCCTATAAGTAATCTTGGTTTTCTGTAACTATAAAAGTTAAAGAGAGATTATTCCAGGGGTACAGGGCATCCAGGAAAAGCAGACAGAGGCAAGGATTAAATACAGAAATTCAGGCTGCAATCCCATACCTGTGAGTAAGTTCCATAACTGAGCATAGAGATGAAAGGATCTGTCAATTTCAGTTTCTCTGAGTATCTCATTTTTTCCAATCTTAAATTTAGTTCGCCACATCAGCAAATTGCGATTAAAAAGCAAAACAGAAAACGATTCAACATTTTAGTACAAATTTATCCCAATAAACACATTTTGTAAGCCATTTTGACTAATGTACACATTTTGTAAGCATTCTTTCCTAATGCAAAGCATTTTAAAAAACATTATTTTCACCAACCTATTCATTTTTATTCACACTTTTACCTAATACATGCATTTTTGCAAACATTGTTTCGGTTGGAAAAGTGCATTGCACAATTCGAAGAAGTGTAAATTTCGATGGAGGGCTGTGTTTCAGTTCTCATACTATTTTGGAAAGGGTGAATTGGATAGATTTGGCTTTAAATGTGAACCGAATAAAATCACTCTCTGATCCCCAAACAAAACAAGACTTACATCTGAGTCGGCATTCACAGAATTGCACTGCCAACGTGCAACTGAAAAATTAGTAGCAGAAGAGCAGTGAAAATAAGATGGGACACAGATGAGAGTGAAGCTCAAGAATGAAAATAATTAAAAGCAAGAATTTCTAGAGGGTAGCTGTGTTGGCCTGCTGCAACAAAGCAACAAAGAGTCTTGTAGCACATTAAAGATTAACACATTTATTATGGCATCAGCTTTCATGCACTATAGTCCACGTCATCAGATGCATGAAGCATAGCCCATGAAAGCTTATGTCATAATAAATTTAGTGCCGCAAGACTCTTTGTTGTTTTTAAAAGCAAGACATTTCTTATTCTTCACATTGAACGCCCAAGGCATCTGGAAAGAAGTCTGTCTTGCCTCAAGAGCTCTCACCCTAACCTGAAGAGAATGCACTCCCCTATTTGAAAGGCTTTGTGACACATGAAATGCAATCTTTTATTCTTTCACATAAGGTAAAGTAATCAATAAATAAGGTAATCAAGCATCTGGGTTCTTAACGTGTGCACTGGTGTGACTCTCCGAAACAGGAGAATAACATCACTGAACATTGGCATAACAGCATGATTTGTGAAGTCAGACAGGTTTACAATCTCACAGAGATTGGTGCATCCATCCTGAAACATTTGCTGCCTCTGCAAGTCTTAGTTTTGGTGTAGTACTTTGTCTTTTGAACCTGTGCACTTCAATGGGACGTGCCAGTTGGAGTGCTTTGAACACTGAACTGAACATTTCATACGGCAATTGTCAACCCCTCTCCCTTTTTTAACAAGTTAGAGGCCGGACAGGAAGGAGGGTCTTGAGGGAGAACTCTGCCCTTACACCACCTCTTTCCTAGTTATGCATGCCTTTTGCAAGGAACTGTTTGCCTGTGTGTCAAATTTGCTGGCTTCCCTGAACCAGCCTATGCCAGTATTGTCTACTCTGATTGGCAGTGTGCTTCCTATATCAAGTACCTGGGATCCTTTTTGATTCCAGGCATTAGGGATTGTTGTTCTTCCCTCACCTGCCCTGCATTGTCTGCCCTCACCTAGATGAATTATTATTAGTTTTGGTTAAAAGTTACTGCAAGTACAAGTTTACCATCAACAGGTGGTTGTGCCATCGGTAAATTCATACTTAATTCATAAACCATGGCCTTGCTTTTATGGAGGCAGAAAGGATAAGCCGGCAACACTCCTGTAAAGTAACCATATTTCCTGTGCAGCTTCTACTAACCTTTCGGTGGCTTTCTGAAGTGACAGGAGCTTGTTTAATGTCCGCAATACTTGAATAAATTGATTGTCTGCTGCTAGTGACCCTAGCTGGTCACACTTTACTTTAAATGTCCATTACTGTTAACATTAACTAATGCTTAATTACAATGGAATTTCTATGGAAGTGCATAAGGCAGTCATATGCATGCCAAATGAGTACATTAATGATTAGTGTGATCACAGTGAATACCAAATGATTTCATAATGACTGGGGAGGTAATATATAATAAAAAGGATTGCTCCTTATTTTATACACTTGCCGTAGAATTAAAATTCATTCTTGGCCACTATTCAGAAACTATAACATTGCCCGGAGCCCATTACTGGAGTCTTGTGGGGAACTCTGCTGCTTCTGATACTGGGGTCTAACATAGAGACAGTATTCCACAAAGACCCTGTGATTCCCGCCCCCCTCGAGTTAATGGTTAGTCTTACCAGCTATCACTATATCCCTCTTCCATGTCTCTGAAAAGAAACTATATGGCCATACACCAAAGAGATATGCTGTGAATCTATACCACAGAATGGAATAGCACAAGCAAGGAAAGATCAATAAAAAGAATTCTCCAAGTACTTCCATTTATAGTCAGTAACAATTGCACGTTAGGGCTTGTTATTCAGCTAGTGTCTATTGGTCTATCACCACTGAAGGGTAAAATGCAGTTTTCCTTCCTATTTTACCTTGCCTGGAATGAAGATACTCAATGTCCCAGATCTTCCACTTGAAGGGATCCGGTGGAATATGTTTTCAGATGGGCTTTGCAAAATAAAGGTTTAGAGAACTATTGGCAAATGTGACAGGAATGCCTTCCTTCATCCTATGGTAAGGATTTTGTACAATAAAGTGAATGACATTCATAACAACCACCTTTCCCTCCCTTGAATGGAGAGATTGTGCATTTCAAACCAGGCCTGTGGTTTGTTAATTCTGGCAAAGGGACTGCTGTACACATTAACAGATAAATTGCAACTGATGTTTATCTTAAGTGATGCTAATACCTAGTTTGGTCCAAGAAGCAGAATTCTCTATTTCAGCCTTATAAAACTGGTAATTTAAAAGGCAGAAGATTTGAAGTCAACGATACATTAATTCCATCCTTCTATCTAGCTATCCATCCTAACAGATGGTTTGCTGAGAGCATTCAATATCACGGGCAGCTTTCCCTCCGGAATTGTATCCTAAAAGAAGTTGAGGGTATCAGGGGACTGTTGAGAGACTTGGTATCTAGTGGCATTCAAGGCCTGGAGATGCTGGGCATTGAAGCTGGAACCTTCTGCATGCAAAGCGGATTCTCTACCACTTAACTACGGCCTGTCCTGCTATCATAAGACAGTCTTCCCCTACCCATCCCTGTCCCATGCCTCTCTTTCAGTCATTGCTGTGTCTGTTTCTAGAAGCTCTTATTGAAAAGGTGTGAGGAGGCATGTTCCACTCCAAGTGCAGTTAGCAGTAAGTATTGATAGGACCAGTCCAATAATGAAATGGGAAATACTCTGCATGGAAAAAGGAAGGAATAGAAAACATCTTTGGCTTTGGACCAGAAACAGTTAGAGTGAGCATGGCTATTAATAAATGGTGAGTACTGCCTGATTTTTGAGGGATTTTTCCTCCTCCATAATGGTAGCTGCAGAAAGGTGTGGTAGCTAAACAGCCTGATTTTTTCTCCAAGCTATTGTATACATGATGAACATATATATGTGTGTGTGTGTGCGCGCGTGTGTGCGTGTGCATCAGTCAGCCCCATGTATGTATTAAGTTCTTAAGTGGTGAAGAGAACAGGTTTGTTAGCCTTATGCAAATGGAAAATTCTGATAGAATAAATTAATAGAGCTTTCCTACTCTTAATTTCTACAATTTAAGATGAGGATTGTGTCTTTAATAATAAATGGAAACCTGCTGTGTAGGAATAAAGAGGCAAAATGGAATGTTTTCTGAAAACTGTGAATTATCTTATGACTGCTGTGGTGATGGGAACTGTTTGGCTACCACTATGGAGAATTAATGAAGAACCTCCATTGTGAAGCACAATTCTTGGCTGTGCGTTGTTTCTCATTGGCCTTTCTTATGTCAGAAAATCATGCTGCTGAGACTCCCTGGAGCCTGGCAGTTGGAATGATATAAAATCCAATGAATCATAGCAGTTACCATAAGGGCAGGGCAGTAGCAAAGGAAGCAACACATACCAGTGGCTCAGCATCAAACAAACTGTTCAGCTTGTGACATCTGGCCTTTCTGATCAGAACAAATTTGCAGTGCCGAATGCTCCAAAGGATCAATCCTCTAGGAGGTGGTGTTGACATTAGGTGTGTCTTTGATGGCATCTGAGGCAAGCCTGTAAGCCACCGCATAGGAAATAAATAATGGAGGTGTTTTGGAGCTCTTTCCCTTTCCCCATTATTTCAGTTCAAGCAGGTGAAATCCTTGTTCGTGTGTGTGTGTGTGTGTGTGTGAGAGAGAGAGAGAGAGAGAGAGAGAGAGAGAGCTGGCATAATACATAATGAGGTCAGGATTTGATGGTGCAGTGTTGCTGCATTTCTGTGTGAGATACCTGGTGAGTATGTGCTGGCATGATACTGCCCCAGATCACCATATGGCACTTTGTAGGAAAATGTTTCTTTGCAGAACTTGGAAGCTCTAGGAGAAATCTGGTAAGACCTCTTATACCTGTGGATTTCACCCACAGGGAGCCCTTGTCTCACCAATGTCTCTACTGAGGAACTACTACATATCCAACCAGGAGCCTTTGAGTATTGCAGAGGCTCTTTATTTGACCAATTAGCAAAGCCATCCAGGCCCCCTTCCCACACACACCCTCCACACAAGAGAGAGAATGTGTGTGTGAATGATGTATTCCTCAGCCAGTCAAGGCTCTATTCACCCCCAACTATACCACCTGCCCGCTCTGGCCACTGGCCCACACCACCATGGCTGTTTGGTCGTAATGGGAGAAAGAGTGTCAGCTTCTGTTTTAATGCATCCAGATCAAGCAGTATCAAGCTTGCTTTTGAATAAAGTGGGGACAGCTGTTTATATTACAGGGGACAGGCTCAGTGGTGGAGCTAGATGGACTAAGGGTCTGACTTGGACAAGGCACTTTTGTATGTTTCTATACTTTATATTATTTTATATTAGTGGGGAGTGCCCAGCATTGCCTGGGAATTTTAAGAAACCAAAATAATAACTTTGAAATGGATAGTGTAATTTGTGAGTTGGATCTGTCACATCAAAAATCATGTTTTGATTCTCCATGTTGATTCGAAATTCTGCCCTTCATCCAAACTTTAACAAAGACCTGCCCTGCTCAGATGCCAAGTTTGGCAATGATATCTCAAGAGACAAGCAAACCTATGCCAAAGAATGGGCAAAGTCACACCAAAATGATGTTTCAGTCTGCCATCTTGATTAAAAATAGTGCCTAGCATCTGAATGTTTATGAAGTCTGCCGCCACCACCTCAGGAACTCTTGTGCGAAGTCTGGCAACAATATATCTAGAGGTGGTTGACTCTATGCCGAAAAACAGGCAAAGTCATGCCAAAGTGACATTTTGGTCCACCATCTTGAACCAAAATGGCAGCTGGCATCCAAACATCAACAGAGATCACTGCCCCCCTCTTCAGGAATTCTTGTGCAATGTTTGGCAATGATACATTGAGAGGCCATCAAACCTCTAGAGAACAAAGAAACAAATGGTCAAACAATGTTTCAAAAAACATAGTAGATAACCATATGCCTCTTCCTAAAAATGTGACACTCAGTCGTCAAACTTCTCTGAGAGGAATATTTTACTGAAAATTGTCGATGTCTTAAATGATAGATTTGCACCTTTACCACCTTGTATTTTATTTTACTTTAGATAAAGCTGGTTTAATTAACTGCAGCTGACAGGAAAAGCCGAATGCTGCTGTTTATATTAAAACATTTACAATTAGTGTTTTTATATTGATGGTACACCCTGAAATTTTGCTATCCTTTCTGATTGACTCTGCATATTGTCACTGAAATGTTCAGAATAAAATGGAATCAATTTCCTGTGATTTGCCAGTCTCAAAGATGATTTGTAGCTCAGTATTGAGAGCATAAATAAAGCACCAGCTCTTTGACATTCTGTGATTTATTCCATTGTCTAAAATAGGACTGGACAAGTTGTTCAGTACAGAGAACCTAATGAGAAATGTGTCATGAGCCAGAGGGCCACAATTAATTTGTGTGTTTTAAATACATGGAGTTTGCATAATTTTCATATAATCTTCATGGGTATGTCAGGTGCCAAGATACAGTTAATGAGCTCATTGTTATCATTCTATAGTATTCTTATTCCAAAAGATCTACCTTTTAAGGAAAGAAAAGCACATAACTGGAACTTTACAAACAACGGTCTTAGTAAAAATTATTAGTAAAAATATTTATCATTCTTCTTGCATCGCCACACAGTAATGGGGGTTAGGAACATACTCAGGCTTTTTAGAGAGGCAGAGATCCTTGGAATTCTAAGAGCCAATGTTGGCATTCATCTGTTTCAGGAGACAATGGAAGAGTGTGCCTTTGGGGGTGATGTCAAACAGTTGGAGAGTTACAGCGCCTGCTGTGGCTGTAGAGACCAATAGGAGAGAGATATGTTTTATTGCATCTGGGGCAGATGAAGGTACCCAGTTGTGCTGCTGCAGATGCACCATGGCATTTATTTTCTCTAGTCCTGAAGGACCAGGTGCGCAGCCTGGGAGTCATTCTGGACTCACAGCTGTCCATGGAGGCACAGGTCAATTCTGTGTCCAGGGCTGCTAACTACCAGCTCCATCTGGTACGCAGGCTGAGACCCTACCTACCCGCAGACTGTCTCGCCCGAGTGGTGCATGCTCTAGTTATCTCCCACTTGGACTACTGCAATGCGCTCTACGTGGGGCTACCTTTGAAGGTGACTGGGAAACTACAATTAATCCAGAAAGAGGCAGCTAGACTGGTGACTGGGAGTGGCTGCCGAGACCATATACTGTAACACCAGTCCTGAAAGAACTACATTGGCTCCCAGTATGTTTTAAAGTACAATTGAAAGTGTTGGGGCTGACATTTAAAGCCGTAAACTGCCTCGGGCCAGTATACCTGAAGGAGCATCTCCACCCTCATGGTTCTGCCCCAATACAGAGGTCCAGCTCCGAGGGCCTTCTGGCGATTCCCTCACTGCGAAAAGTGAGGTTACAGGGAACCAGGCAGAGGGCCTTCTCAGCAGTGGCGCCCACCCTGTGGAATGCCCTCCCACCACATGTCAAGGAAATAAACAACTATCTGACTTTTAGAAGACATCTGAAGGGAAACCTCTGTTTAGGGAAGTTTTTAATGTTTGATCTTTTATTGTGTTTTTAATATCCTGTTGGAAGCCACCCAGAGTAGCTGGGAAACCCAGCCAGATGGGCAGGGTATAAATAAGAATAAGAATTTATTATTATTATTATTATTATTATTATTATTATTATTAATTTTATTTTCTCTGTACTCTTCTCAACAGTCATTCCTCCTCTAGTCACTACTGTGGATACACAACCTGACTGCATGTCTCCAGGCACTACAGTCGTCTGCAGGGATTTCCACATGGCGGGGTTGATGTCGCCAACCTTCATGTCTTGTTTTCAGGCATCTTTGTAATGCAGAGTTGGTCTGCCAACGGGCCTGGTGCCTTAAGCCAGATCCTCGTAGAGCACATCTTTTGGGACCTTGCCACCTTCCATTCCGTGGGTCGTGACCAAACCAGCATAGATGTCACTGACAGGAGTGTGAACCAAGGTTCCCCTGTTGATGGACCTGCGACTGAGACAGCAGAAAACCACATATTGCACAATGGCCAGTGTGATCAGCAGGGCTTTGTCACTCTGTTCAGCCATGTCCCAGTTGCAATAAAACCAAGCTGACACTAGCTGAACAATATATTTCTTCCAATAATACTCAGTGCTCCCAGTTAATTAGTTTTGTCATTTACCATGCCTCCATCATTCTCACTGACTACTGCATATGATAACATTGTATCTGTTGGAATCTTTGTTTATCTTTGTTTTTTAGTGTATATACCTATACCTATACCCAGTGCTTTTTTCCTGGGGGTACGCATAATCCAAAACATTTGTGAATCTTTGTACTTTTGTCCATTTACTGTATTTATTTTTCCCGATTTGAACTATAAAATGGTGATTTTCTTGAGTCAAAATGAGAGTACCCCTAAACATTTTTTTTTTAAAAAAAGCACTGCCTGTACATATACATAACACACACATTTGCAGTGCAATCATATGGTAGTGGCCACAATGGGAATAAGCTAACCATGCCAGTTCTCCATAGTATTTGGGGGGGCATGTTTGGGGCTTATGATCCTGTGGCTCCACATTCTTCCCTGATACCCGTGTGCCCATTTTGCCTCTCCCCCACTGCCCATGGAACAGGACTGGTGGAACAGTGCCAGAGTTTTTTGCCCCTACTTTGTGGGGGATGGGACTCCCTAAATAAGCAAATAACCCTAGACACTTCTCACATGTCTCATTATCCAGTTTACATATCATGATTTTAATGTGGTGGAATGCTTCTGCTTTATATATTGTTGTGATTTGAATAATGGCTTTTTTCTTCCTGTGCCTTCCTTATCTTGGGTCATCTAGTTAATTCAGTGGGCCGAGCTTGTGTGTTTGTTCAGGCCACTACAAACACATGTTTTCAGTCAAGGACACAGAGTATGCCTTAACTTTGGATCTCCTTGTCTTTTGTCAGGAGATGTCTCATCCCTGAACATACTTCTTGTATAGGGTGTTAATTATTTCCCTTTCATGTCTCACTGGCGCAAGTGCTTTAGCACCTTACGTTGCTCAATTTGATCTTTGTGCTCAGGAACAAGGTAATTAAGTAAGCTACAATTTAAGGAAACGTTTGCCATGTCTTCTCGCAAGCCTTCAGACAGCCCTCCATCCTAAATCATTGGATAATGCAGGAAGCCTTGTGCACTCCTCTATTTGACTGAGGTTTAGTTCAACAGGTCACAAATCAGTAATTGATTCCCAGTGTGCCTCTGCTGGTTTTATTACAGTAATGAGGACTATCTTTTCTCATCTCTGCTAATACGTTACCCAAACCATCAGCTGCTCAGTTTGGTGTCAGGATGACTTTGACAGGTTGTTAGCAACTGTATGATGTACAGAACATCAGAGAAAAGGCTCAAATGGTTGCTGTGTACCTTAGGTGGTCTTTGAGTAAGGAAACACACTTGCAAGTGGAAATATCTCTAAAAAGAACTAAAATCCTAACAGAGAGGTTCTCTGTGCCATTTTGAGCTGTTAGAGAAGTTTCACAGATTGAAGTGACAGCCTAAGACAGGGACAGGGAACCTGTGGCCTCCCAGATGCTGTCAGCCTCAAACTCCCATCAGCCCCAGCCAGCTTACCTGGGGCAGTGGCATAGCATGGGTTGCCAGTGCCGGTGGCCACACAGATGCGTGTGCGGGAGGGAAACAGAGTACCTATGTATATTCAACTATGGCCATGTCACCCAGGAGATTGCAGCCACAGAGATAAGAAAAGAAGAGTCGTTCCGTTGTCCGGAGAGGTCACTTCCTGGTTTGCATGGGGAAGCTGTTTTCAACAGAGCCCAGCAACAGAAGCATACAGCTGTATTGAGGCAGCACTGGGTGTTGCAATGGCAGAATAATTTGAGGGTGAAATATCTGGTGTAAAGGCTGGAGTCTGAAAGGAAGCAAATCTCCAAAGCCAATGAAGTTAAGTCTTTATTCAAGGAAACAAAATACAACTCAGCCTAGTGTTCTCAGCAACCTTTCTCAGTAGGTCTTGCCCCTATGGAGCAGTTACCAGGACTGAAGGCCTTCTACTATCCTTAGGGCTTCTCCCCTCCAGGAGATTTCCCAAGCAGCCTTAAACTGTGTCTGCTCACCTCTGTTCTACTCTTTTCATTACTCTGCACTTTCTTGGAGAGCAGGGGGAGGGGAGTTTGTCGCAGCAGGAGGGGAGACCCCCTTAACCCTCCCCCTTCTCTGCTTCAACCTCAGAGTGTGAACTGCTCCCTGTCCCGGGCTCTTCCTGCTCACCAAACCCTGTTGCCCCTTCAACATCCAATCCCTCCACCCATTCTTCTGCCTCTGACCTCTCCTCAGTGTCCCACCACCAATTCCCCAGCTTTGAGCCTTCCTCCTCTTGGGGTTCCCTTGGGGGGTTCCCCAGCTGGTGCCTCACACCACTCTTCTTCATCATCCAGCCAGTTCCTGACATCTGGTTCATTTGTCCAGCTACCACCAGAACTCATCTTTGTGCCCAGGGTGAACAAATGTTTCACTACAAAGTAGTCAAATGAAAGGAAGTCTCCTTATGCTTATATTCTAACCTCATCCTTGGTTAACTGGTACATACAAAGTTACTTGAAGTCTTGCCCTCTGTGCCAGCAGGGATGTGGGGGGAAAATAAATTTGATTCAGTTCGCTCTTAAAAGTGACTCTACCTATTTTTTTCCTTTCCAAAACAATATGTAAACTGAAACACAGCCATCCTTTGAAATTTGCACTTCTTTGAATTTTGCAAACCTATTCTCCAGCCAAGTAATGTGTAGATAAAACAATGCATATATTAGTAAAATAATAATATAAAAATTGCACTATACTTTGGGGGGAAAGCTGCAATGTAAAAATGTGTATATGTGTGAAATTACTTGTAAAAATGGGAGATTTTCACATTAAAATGCTAATGAAATTTCATGAAGATTTTTGAAAATAGTTATAAAATCACAAACTGGTGTGGAAATGTGAAGAACTGAATGTAAGACTGGAAAAATGAGAAACCAAGATAAACCAAAATCAACAATTTCACCCATCACTATGAGCCAGCAATACTTTGCATGGAATTTCCTTCCTAATTCCTACACATTTCAGGAGAGATTCTTTTCTCTGTTTTATGACTCATTCTACAGTTTCCTTTCTAGGCAATATTGACTGACACAATTGTCTGTTAGCACCTTGTGGTGTTTTTTTTTACCAGTGTGAAGTGAAAAATGCTTCTGGCATTAGCAATGCAAAGAGGAAAGTACGGTATATTTGTTTATATTACCTATGCTGCTTTTGTTTGCAAATGAACTTAGGTGAGTGAGGGAGAAAAACAGCCTCCTATTATAGTTAAGCCATTAAAGAACAGGCCATTCTGGGTTCTTATCAGCTCAGTGATAGCCTGTCGCTCTTCCTTATAACAAAGCCTCACCAGCTCCCATCCCAGGAAAGGTTTCAGGCAGAGCTGTTCTTCTCTGCTCACTGTTCCAATCTTAAAGGGCAGTGGAAAACTTCATATTCTCTCAGCAGGAGAGAAGGGATTCAGTGTAGGTGTAAATCTCTGGCAGCTGACTGTTGGAGCCCACAAGCTGTACCTTGTAAATAATTCACTTAGGCAAAGGGGGGAAAATCTGCATATGAGAATGAAATGTCATTTATAACTCATAGGATATTGGCTTGGCTAAGAAAAACTTTCCAACCCCTTCAACTCATTACATATCACTAAGAGGGAAAGCAAAGAGGAGGGGCTGCGTAGAGCAGAGCATAAAATCTCTATTCCTGCCAGTTTCATAGAATGGTTTTTCAAATAACAAAGATTATAATGGAGCCGGGAGTGGAAAGGGAGGTTAGGATTCTTTATTCCTTCTGCCTTATAACGAGCATAGATTTAACAGGCACAATTAGCTTTTAGGCAGGTAAACTTCACCTTGCATTTTTTTAATTAGTACACAAACACACACAGTTTGACACAAGTCCTGTTATTTCCAGCTTTCAGCTTAATGTTTTGTCACCTGCCCACAATAAAAAAGGGACAAGAAAGTTGCATTGCTTGCTTTCTGGTTGCCTTTTCACACATGCAGCCTTTTTGCTATGTACTCACCATTAAGCCCCCTTCATGCATTGCTTGCATGAATGCATCAAAAGGGACAGGTGGGGGCATGCAAATTCCCTTGTCCTTGAGGTCATGTCTATTCCCCCACCTGCAATGCCCACACCTTTGGGGGCAACACAGAGGTCTATACGGGAAGGCTTCCCCAGCTCAGATGTCAATGCTTGCATTGAAATTGGGGACCCAGCCAAGCAAAACCACATGACCTTGTGAGCATGACCATTGATGTGGTCCCACTGTTCCTTTCTGTATATGGAGCCTCCCCCCCCATACTAGCGATGCATGAAAGGGGGCATTACTGTGATGGAAACAAAGGAGGCGTTGCTGACTCATTACTTTCATTGAATTGTACCTGTTTTATATCCAATATGCCTTTTGGAAATAGCCTTGCCAAGAAATGTAGATCGACCATATATATATATATAGTTATTGGCAGAAAGCAGAACACATGTAGGGATCTATGAATCAGTAACTCTTGGTTTCTCCCAGTCTCTCATTTTTCCAATTATTTTGTCATATTTCAACAAGTTACGGTGTAAAAAAAAGTTCCACATGAAAATTCATCAGCCTTTTGAGTATGAATATGCACAGTTTTGCAAGGAATTTTCCCGGCTACAATGTATTGTTGCACCCCCCCACACACATTTTATGCATTTTTAATGCATGCTTTGCAAATATTTTTGTACATATTTTTGGGTTGGAAAACTGCATTAAAAAAACCTAGAAGAATTGCAAATTTCAGAGCAGAGTTCCATTTCAGTTCACACATTAGTTTAGGAAGGCCAAGCTAAGGTATGTTCGTATTAAAATGTGAACTAAAGCCAATTACTCCATCATCCCTAATCACATGTACTCAAAGCAGTCTACAGCAGTGTTTCCCAACCTTGGATCTCCAGCTGTTTTTGGACTACAGTTCCCATCATCCCTCACCACTGGTCTTGCCAGCTAGGCATGATGGGAGTTGTAGTCCAAAAACAGCTGGAGACCCAAGGTTGGGAAACACTGGTCTACAGGACACCTTATCCTATCAGTCAGAAAGCTCACACTTGGGGTGGGAGAAGACACATATATTTTGGACTGACGGTTAGGCAGCTGTGCTATTCCCAATCCCAACACTTATTCATGAGATCCCAATATTTTATTCACAAGATCAACTTATAAACACTATTTTTTCACAGGTAAGGAATTGCCTTTGTGATACATTAATCCAACATGTGTGTCTTGGTGAAAAAAATTACCCACTTCCTTTTCCCCATAAGACTCTGTGAATCATCAGCGCCTTCTGGCGCAGCCAAGCAGAGCTTCAGCTTCCCTTCTGTGTGTTTCGACTGCACTGTTGCCAGCTTTTGGTTCATTTCTCCTTAATGGCTCCTAGGTTGAGGTTTGTAGACAGATGATGCAGTATAATTCATTATGAAGCAATTGCCAGGAAGCTCTGGCCACTTGTCCAGGGAAAGGTCCTAACCAGTTGTCTCTCGCAGCAGGATGATTTTATGCTCTAGAGACAAATAAACTGTATTGCATTAATGCCACAGCCTGAATTTACTACTTGGCCATGATTGCCAGTAAATACAGAAGTTTCGTTTGTGCATTTGCAAGTCTACGAATCCTTGGAATTACCCTAAATCCTCATCAAGGGAGAACTCAGCTGCTTTCAGATACAAAATTGCTAGGGCCTAAGCAAAGCTGTGGCTTAACACATTTGACCCATATTTATGATGCCACAATAGTTAAACCCTTGAGGCATGCCAGCTGACAATAAAAAGAGCCTTTGAGTGTGTGCAGAGTGCCTTCACTCGCTAATGTCTAGCACAGCCAGTTCCAGGGAGCTCCTGCCCCACATCTAGATTATAGTGCCAGCCCAAGACATTTTCTACCTGAAATGGCCTTCCTCTGCTAGGAACAGCACTAACAGGTGCCTGACAGGTCATGTAGTCCAACCTTACTGCCAGGATAGGAATTCCACAGCTACAGCATGTCATGCAGCTCTATTCGGAGGCCAAAGCCTGCCTGCCTTTATCCCTCAACCCTTTCATGGTGCTATTTGACGCTTCAGCCCAACCCTGCTAGAACAGAAGCAAACATTTTCCATTTACAGCTATTGCTATAGTAGTTCTTGTCACTATTCAAAGCATTTCACATACATGCCATCATTACAGCCTTACAGCAACTCTGCAAGGTAGGCCAGTATATCTCTCCATATCGTAGATGAGATGGGGTGAGATTTAGAAATGTTTTGGCAATCCATCCATTGTTTACAGAATCACTTATGATGGAGTGGATCTGCTTCATTACGTGAAAGACTATCCCCTCCCCCCGCAGGAAGATATACTACAGAGTAACATTGTAGCAGTGAAATAGTAATAATATACAAGAAACATGTTTAACACAAGGCTGGTTACATTAGCACATTGCTAAGGAGTGATCAGAAAACACCCTAGGCATAGACCTCAGTGATTCTGCGATAACAGTAATCAATAACTTACCTGGGTAAATAAGCAACCTACTGCAGCCTAATGTGAAGCGTGATTGAGTTTAATGGGGCTTTCTAGTAACTAAGATTTCAGCCTAGAAGTCGTCTTTTGGTCTTATACGTTCCCCTTCATGCTGTAAGTGACAGTGTAGGTGCACTTAACCTGCAACCCTATCTATATTATTATATTTTTTTAAAAAATAATTTTTATTAACAGGCCAATCAAATCACATTAATTCCAAATCACATAGATTTCAAATTACACAGCCAAATTTTTAAATTTTGTTGGGGGTACCCATACTTTGAGCCCAGAAAGGGATCCAAACATCTCTCTTGCTGCTGCTTTAATATACACAGTTCTGTCAAAATAGTATTACACAGTTCTGTTCAATCTTCTCTTTGTTATTTTCCTCATCTTCTTGTTGTTATCATATATTCCTTTCTTTGTGATCTCTGGTAGTCTCTGCAAGCGGGTTGAAAACAAATGTTGTTATATCCTGTGTGGATTTTACACTCCTCCAAGAGCCATATCAAAATAGACAGACGCCATTTCTGTACCTCCATACAAAACATTCCCAAAGTCTGTCCATTAATTTCCACAGGCCTGCCAGTCTCTCCTCAATTTTCTCAGGGGGCCCTGCCAGGTCAAACTCACAGTCTGATATAATAACAAACCATGGTCCTCCTCCCCCTCGATCTTCCTGTGGCCAGGCCTGCCGTAACAAATCTCTTTTTAACTGCGTCACAAAGAGCTTTCATTCCTTTCCCGATGTTCCCACAAGCCATGTCTTTGATTAGTAATTTATTTCCACACAGTTCTTAATTATCCTGCTTGTAATCAGTAATTGCAACAATTCTTTCTGGGGGGGGGGGCGTTTAGGTACTCACATAAGATAAAAAAAGAAAAGTACCCCCCCTTTCCAGTCCCGCTCCGACATACCGATCCTTTGATGAATCTTCTTCTTGATTTATTGTTGAGTCCAGCACATCGCTCCACTTCACAGAGATCACTTTAATTGGCAGTCTTATCTCCCGATCTTCACTCGAAATATGTGCATTTGCTTCTCTCTAATTTTTTATTTTGAGCTCCTGCAACCAGTATGCGCGATCAGAGACAGCTTCAGGGAGAGCCATCTCCCACGAGGGCTGTGTGCCTTATGCCCTCACCCCCTTCTTTTGAATCTGGGGGTGATTTATGGCAACCGCAGGCAAGGCAGTGTTCCCCATTCCCTTGAGGTAACAAGGGAGGCTGCATACTCCCATATCAGCCTCTTAATTACCTCGTGTGATCCGGAGAGATGTTATTGTCGGCCATCTTCCAATGCGCCCAGCAGCCCCCCATTTAGTATATTTCTATACCACCCTTCATCCAAAGATCACAGGGCAGTTTACAATATAAAAACACAAAAATACGTATCATAAAACCATCAAAAACAATACCTCCCACAGTTTAAAAGGCCATAGATTGTTTAATTGGTCAAAGGTCTGGGAGAAGAAGAATGTTTTTGCCTGGCACCTAAATATATGTAATGAAAGCGCCAGGTGAGCCTACCTAGGGAAAGCATTCCACAAGCGGGGAGCCACCATGGAAAAGGCCTGTTCTGGTGTTGCCACCCTCTGGATATATCCTAGAGTAGGCACACAAAGAAGGACCTCAGATTATGTTCTTGGCCTCTAACTCACATCAGCTTGACCAATGGTCAGGAATGATGGGTATTGTCATCTAGCAAAATCTGGAGGCCCACAGGTACCCTTGCTATACACACATACCTAGGAGTAATTCCCACTAGACACCATGCGTACTGCTTCTCAGTAGGTGTGCTGAGTTATGATATCATCATAGTGTATGTTTCCCTAATCCTGAAAATGAGTTATAGTGATGTGGAGTACAAGTGGGGAAATAATAGCGCAATGACCAGGGGTGAAATGGAAAATGTTGTGCCCCTGCTGCCACCTCCCTTGCTCCCTTGTTGTGCCCCTGCTGCCACCTCCCTTGCAGATCCCACAAAGCAGTGGTGACAATGGTGGGTTATGGCAATATCTCAGTGATATCTCATGATACCTTGCTGGATGTTGATGGCAAAGGTGGGATGGGGTGCCACCTTTTGGGCTTCTGCCATCAGAGGTGGCTGCCTCACCATATCTGATGGGTGTGACGGCCCTGGCAATGGCATTATGTGGCATTCATGTGTTCCTGCACACAAGGGAGAAGACTTGATGGGGAAGCCATTTTTGACAGCATGCCAGGGTCTGCCTTGAGATACCCATTCATTATATAGCCTTTGTGTGTAACTAAACAATTATAACCAGTATGGGAAAACATTAGAATTTATCAAGTTGCACATGTTGCTACATTGGGTTAGCAAGACTCAGGAAAAAGCAGTAGCATGCCTTTTGAATAATCCCAGACTGTAGTATCGGGAAAGTTTTGAAAAGAGATAGATAGATAAATAATAAAATAAATAAGCAAGCATTAACATTCTATTCTCTCTTGCTATTGGAAAACATCTTACTGGTGGGACTTTGTATGAATAGTTCTTCGGGAGTAAATTATGATCAAAATCCAAAGTCAACCATAAATTAAATGTGTGGCATTTTTCCCCTCCTACTTTGGTATACATGACTTTCCATTAAGCTAGCCTCATATAATATACCTCGGATGCGTTCAATAAAGCCCTGTAAATTATAGTAAGTATTTAAAATGGTAAATAGACATTGAAAAAGGCCACATTAGGATTAATGAATGAAAGGGTTGATACTGAAAATGCACTTGTAAATAAATAACAAGGAAAGTAAAATGACACACTCTTAGGTTAGAGTTACAAGTAGGGTATGATGATAAATTGTAGGGCTTTTTGCCCAGGCATCTCATTTTGGGAAAAATGTCTCTCAAGGACCTCTCAGACAAACCCCCTTATTGTGTTTTTCCCGTACTCAGTTTATACCTGTCACTCTCTAGGCAAGTTCATGTTGCTTCCTGTGGCTAGCTCTAGCCTTGCTTAACCTTTGCACATTTAGGGCATTTTGACACATGAGGCTCGGATATGCTTTGAGTCTTCCCCCTCCTCTGACTCTAATACTATTGCATTTTTTCTTAATGCAGAAGAAAAAAGTGAAGGGGCATTTGCAGCGCAAAAGAGTATTCCTGCCAATGGATGACCTTACATACCTGAGGGCTGGACTGGGTGTGATGGTGCAGTTCCTTGTGTTCTGTTGTTGTTGTTGTTTAGTTGTTTAGTCGTGTCCGACTCTTTGTGACCCCATGGACCAGAGCATGCCAGGCACTCCTCCCTCCCACAGTTTAGTCAAACTCATGTTAGTAGCTTCAAGAACGCTGTCCAACCATCTCGTCCTCTGTCGTCACCTTCTCTTAGTGCCCTCAATCTTTCCCAACATCAGGGTCTTTTCCAGGGAATCTTCTCTTCTCACGAGGTGGCCAAAGTATTGGAGCCTCAGCTTCACGATCTGTCCTTCCAGTGAGCACGCAGGGCTGATTTCCTTCAGAATGGATAGGTTTGATTTTCTTGCAGTCCATGGGACTCTCAAGAGTCCCCTCCAGCACCAAAAGCATCAATTCTTCGGCGATCAGCCTTCCTTGTGTTCTGTAGTACACGTCTTACTTCAATAACAGGTCTCCAGAGCTGCTTTTCAGGTAGATCTGATGCCAACACCCATATTTCCCTATCGCAGAACATGAGTTCTGATTTTAAAGAAAAAAGCCCTCCTAGTGGTGCTTCAAGAAAACTGCTAGCACGTTTGCAAAGTTAGGCAGGGCCTGATTTCAAATTGGATGGAGGAGTTGGTGTGTTGTGGGTGAGGATTGCAGAATTTCCCCCTTCCTTCCCCCATCTGTAGCCTACGGTCCCTATCCTTATTTTATAGAGGCACTTTCTTCCCAGCTGGGACCTGATATCAGGCATGATCTTAACTGAAAGCATTTTGGTAAAAGAATCTGTGGACTGAATGATGTGCCTTCTGGTGAATTAGTTCAAATTTGCCCTCCCACAACTCTGAGTCTTGTGTGGGTGGTGGTGGGAGCAAAATAATAAGGAAGTAAATGAGTGGCATAGAATTGTGTGCAAGAATTCTTTGTGATTTATAACTGAATAAAATAAAATAAATTTGTGGTATACAGTGGAACCTCTGGTTACAGATGCTTCAGGTTACGCCTTTTCAGGTTACGGACATGCCGAAACACAGAAGTACTGGAACGGGTTACTTCCGAGTTTCGGTGCTCGTGCATGCGCAGAAGCAGTAAATCACACAGAAGTGCCGAATCACATCACGTGTGCGCGCAGACGCAGTACTGCGGGTTGCAAATGCTGCGAGTTGCGAACGTGCCTCCCGCACGGATCACATTCGCAACCCGAGGGTCCACTGTATATATACAAATAATTAAGACTACAGTGGTACCTTGGTTTACAACCATCATCTGTTCTGGAGGTCTGGTTGTAAACCAAAACAGGTTGTAACCCAAGGCGTGTTTTCACCAATGGGGCCTCCCCCCCAAATTGGGTGTAATCCAAAAAAAGGGACACACATTTCCGGGTTTGATGTGGTTGTAATCCAAAATGGTTGTAATCCAAAACAGTTGCAAACCAAGGTACCACTGTATAGTAAAAATGCTAATGGAAGCTCCAAACATGAATGAAGGAATTCATGGCAGGGAAATGTATCTCATACTTCTTTCTTTTCTTTCGTTTTCATAACTTCAGGAGCAAGATATATATATATTTTAAAGCAATGCATATGGAATCTAACTGTAAAGGAAAAATATATATAGCTCGATATGCTTCACAACTGAAGTACAGCATAATTTGCAGCCCTGATGAACTAAGAGTAAAATCAGAGAAACTTTGCAAGTTTGTGCCTATTGCTAGTTCACTGTGGCTGTGATGAACAAACCATGTCTGTATGAACAAACCACATATATAGTTTGTTCATACAGCCCACCAATTATCTACTGCATTAACTGAGTGAACACACACACACACACATTACTCTCTAGCAATAACAGTGCTCCCCTCCCTGGGGCATGCTAGGGTGTTGGATGCCTCAGAGGAGAAATTGGCATTCCTGCACTGAATTCAGCTTGGAATGCTCAGAATGTGCAAATCTGTTCCTTGCTTCCCTAATACAATTTGGCTTTGATGTATACATAGATGGAGAAATGATAGACATATTCATTAGACTGATTACATCAGATAGTTAGAGGCACACAAGATGGTATAAGTGAACAACTGTTGCTGTCTGTAACCTGCAATCAATCAAGACTTGCACAATCATATTTGAGTGATTATTTTGGAATCGGCCTGTTTTTTTTTTTTAATAATAATAATGAGAAAAGCTTCCATACCTTTAGGCGCTGTTAGTATAGTGAGGCTTGTTTACATCTCCTTTCTCCGTACGGACACATTATATCCTGGATGACATGGGTTAATCTATAATGTATGGTGTGCATCTGGTGTACATATACATTTCTTCACTAGCCACAGGCCATTATTATATAGTTTAATGTCTGGATTATCCTCATTTGAGGAAAAGGGTGGGACGGGACACCTTTCATGTCCCTTCCAGCACTCTGAAAATATAAAATCCTACTCTTTTCCATGTGTTGGGAGGGCAGTTTTATAACCAAAATTTTAACTTTCCTTCATGGTATTCAATTTTATCCACATAGGTCCATTGAGAAAAAAATCAGATTATTTTCTCAGTGTCGAGTTCATGGACCCATACAGAAACAGGAAGCGAAGCCTTTTCAAATGTGCCTGTAGCACTCTGAATATGTTTGGGAAAGAGCATTTCTAGCCAAGAATAAATCCGCATACCTTTTTTTTTCTTTTTTGAATAAAGGAAGGCCATAACTACAGCCAGGGCTACCTAAATCTTTGATAGGCCCCAGGGAAAGATTTAAGTTCAGGTTCCCTATTTGAGTAAGTGCTGGGAGAAAATGGTAACATAAAGGTTAGTAGAAGATTATAAATAGGATAATAAATGGAGAAAGAAGGATTATACTATCAGACTAGAAATCATTTGATAGAATTCCTCATGCTTTGACATTAATTTTTTAGTGCCCCAAAACATGATAATCTAGCCACCTCTCTCCTACTTAATACATAAAGGAACATAATTATACTTCAAAATACTATTTAATGGCAAACCTCTATTTAGCTAGTGAGCTATCTCTGCCGTTCCATCCATTTATTCAAAGCACTTCTATATCACCATTTTATTCATAAAATATCAGAAGTGGCTAGCAGATTCAAATTAACACTAAACATATTAATCATTAAACACAGCAAATCATTGCTGATACAAGCAACAGCAGACAATAAGCAGCTTAATTACTCTATTTCCCAAATACTTTCTGCAATTGAAAACGTTTTTGTCGACATCCAGAAGGCCAGCACCAAGGAAGATAAGGCAGTCTGCTGGGGTGAAAATTCCACAGCATAGGTTCCTTCATTTATGTAACTACCTGCACCATTTCAGAGGCCAGGAGAACATGGTCTCTGGCTACTGCAGCTGCTAATCTAAGTGATGAGGCAGGTTTTGGTCAGAGGATATGGCACTTCAAGTATCACTAGTTATCAGTGAGAAGTTAAGCACCTTCCAGAAGAATATCCAGTATCTAGTTTCTGTGCCGACTGATCTCCTGTACTTGACCATCTGTAAAGATTCATTCTACCCCTCCAAAAAGGAGCCTGCCAGCTTAAGCTTGCCTATTGCTGCTGGCCAGATGAAGGACAAAAAGAGGAGTCTTGCTCGTGTACAAAGCTGAGCTGATAACCATCAATTAATCCAAGGTATACCAACTACAGTGGTACCTTGGTTTTCAAACGTAATCCATTCCAGAAGACCGTTTGAATTCCAAAATGTTCAAAAACTGAGGCGCAAAGGGCGGTCTGCAAATTTAATAGAGAAAGTTGAGAAAAATAACATATACACTCAGGGGAAAGCCATTCGACTTCCGAGGCATGTTTGAAAATGGAAGCATTTACTTCTGGGTTTATGGCATTTGGAAACCGAAATGTTCGTCAACAGAGACGTTCGGAAACTGAGGTACCACTGTATCCCCATGTTCTTTTTCATCCTAGACCTTTTATAGCCAGTCACCAAATTGGGCAGAATCCCTGAGAGATCATTGAAACTCAACCAGTTCGGATGCAATCCTTTATGGTCATGCAATGAGTTGAACATTTTCCCATGGAAGGGTTAACACCAAACATTTAATTTTTTCCCAGGGCTGAAACTGAATATAATTCAGGATTCGCTCAAAAAATACTCCAGTAAGCTAGGATCCTCATGTGGATGGTCCTAGGGGCCAGCCAGGATCAAGTTCATGAGGTTGTCCCTAGAGAAAACACTATGATGAATATGACAATTTGAAAGCTCTTATGTGTTCTCAAAATAATTGGAGATTAAATTGTTTGAGATCTACTACCAGTCACTATTTTCACAGGTGAAGGGTGAACCCAGAGTAACTTACTGAAATAGAGCCAATCCAGGATGTTCGCTTGAGAGGCATATTTCAACTTTGTGCCTTTAACAATTCAGATGTTTTGAGTTTTCAAGGTAATTTGTATTAATGTAATTGCACTGTATTTATGATCAGACCATATTTCTCACCTGTACTTTGAACGTATTTTAATGAAATTTGCTTTCCAAGTTGGAACATGCTTAGGACTGCAGCCTTTATTTGATGAAGTTCTGATCAACTCTTGGATAAAATGTAAGCCAAAAGGGATTAAACCTATATCACTTGCTCAGTTCAGTTGATTTAAGAAACCTGCTGTATAAACAGTTTCATTGCATTGATGTAATATTAAACATGTTGTACAAGTCTTCAGCTGGTATAAATGCCCATGTCTCTTGTAAATCAATTTCCCTTCAAGCTGAGGAACTGGACCAAATTTTCTAGCTGACTTGAAAGCTTGATTGAGGGTCATAGGAATAAGAAGAAAACTTTGCTGCTCAGTTGCTTGATGCATTTTGGTAGTTCTATAAATGAATATTTTATATATAGAATGGGATGCTTCTACATGTTTTGAAGACATTGCTTCAGAGCTTGCTTACGTTATGCTAAAAACAGCAATTCCTTAACCTGCTTCAGACTTGGATTGATTGAAATAGCAATGAATAAAGTTTAAAGAACAACAGATTCACTGAAACAGATCCCCCAACCTTCTCATTATATTTTAGGGCTGCCAAGTGACCACAGATACTACTGTTTGCATCTGTTGTATGGCAGAGGCATTGAACAATGATGTGGCATGTCAAAATAATCCCAAACCTAAATTCCAGATGAGAACATTTCCAGTTTAAAATTCTAATAACCATGGTATTCCCATGTCATTACAAGTGCCCTTTATTTAGTTAGTAGACTTCTGTAGTTGCAGATTCCTTAGATTTAACAGTCTAGCCCTAGGAGGCTTGGCCGCTGACCTTCGACCACCACCAACTGGAGCAGGCCCGAAAAATCCTGGAAGGCGATCCGGAACCGGCCAACGCCTACCACGGGAATGTCGTTTCCCTGGTAGTCTCTCAGGTGTATGCGGTGAGAGTCGAGTTGCCTTTTGGACACTCTGGGTACCAGTCTTTTGATGGTGCTCCAAGACACGATGGACAGAGCAGACCCGGTGTCGATCTCCATGTCACACGGAGCTCCTTCAATGAGCACCGTGACGTTCATCTTGCGTCGCGGAGGTGAGTTGGTTTGGCCAATTGTGGTTCCAGAAGGGCAGCGGCAGTTGGTGAGAGCGAAACAGCTTTCCTTGGCAGACTGGAGTGAAGACTTGGACTTGCAAGTAGGTGAAGGGGGGTGTCACACGGAGCCGATCGGCAGACCTTAGCGATGTGGCCCCTTCTGGAACACTTCCAACAGATGGCATCTCTGAATCGACACTTGGCACGGGAATGGTTGCCTTCACAGCCGGCACATTCCAATTGGCCCTTGGACTTCTTTTGGAACTTCCTGGGCTCCCGCTTTGTCGAGTGCACGTCATTGTCTTCACTGGAGGATGCCTCATCACTGCTGGCCTCTTCATGATGCACTGGAACTAGCTTCCTAGGAAGAGGCGGGCTGCTGGCCTTGCAGATCTCCTGGGCGGAGCGTTCGGCAGCTTCCGAGGCCACGGCCTCCTCAATGGCTTTCTGAAGCGTGAGGTCTGGCCTGGCGAGGAGACGCTGTTGCAGACTGATGTCCCGGACCCTGCAGATGATTCGATCCATCAGGGCATCATCTAAGTCTCGGAACTCGCAGTGCATTGCAGCCTGCCGGAGGGCAGTGGTGTAGTTATTGATTGACTCCCCCTCTGCCTGGTTCCGGTGGTAGAACGCATGGCGGGCAGCAATCTTGGACGGCTTTGGTGCGTAGTGGTTTCGGAGCTTCTCTTGAATCCTGTCCCATGGTGTTGCCTGGACCGCTTCAGGCACAACCAATGCTCGGGCCATCTCAAACACCTCAGGCCCACAGAGGCTGAGGAATAGGCCCCGCTTCTGCTCCTTTGATACTTGTGTCAGCTCGTTGGCTTAGAGGTAGCAGTCGAACCGAGCGAGGTAGGAGTTCCATGATTCAGAGGCTGGCGCAATGATTCCGATGCCGGCATAGATGGTGATGGATGGAACACTGTGCTCTAGCCAGAACAGTAAGCTCTGAATTGGTTCTGTTCAGTGATTTCACTCAGTGATTCAGCTCAGTGATTCAGCTCAGTTCAGAGGGTGGCTGCATCTGGCTGTGCTCTGATGTCCATCGATCCCATCCTCGTCGCCAGTGTTAAGTTGTGGGTGAACATATCAGATGACACAGCGATTCTTCCAAAGCAGCTCTTCTTTATTTGTAAGCTGGAACAGAACTGAACTGAAGGCCTCAGTCAGCCTGCTTATATAGAGCTCCAGTACCTTGTTACTGTAACAACTTTCTAAAACTATCCAATCACTGAACATCAATTTCGATCCTTCATTTGCATACTAACTATCCAATCACCGAATATCACTTTCGATCCTTCATTTGCATAACTATCTACAGTATCCCCCTGCTGGCCCAGGGTGAGAACTTCAGTACATAACAATTTCCTTCAGCAATGTTTTCTTCTGAAATTTTAAAGATTTTTTTTAAACCATGCTATGTTAAATGTGCATTCTGTAGTTGACCTCCTTTGTGATGATTCATTTTGAAATCATTAAGATAATATTTTAGTTTCTTGTTATTTATGCTGCTTTGCAAATACTTTATACTTGACTTTCTTCTGTAATGTTTTGTTCTGGATTGTTTTGTTTGATGTTGTAATGTAGGTTCTAAACTGCTCTGATTTTCTTCTTCTTAAAAATATAAAGCGGCATAGAAATGAAATTATTATTATTAATAATATCATAACCTTATCATAATAACAACATCATAATCTAATCTAATAATCTGTCTTGAGGAATTAATTGGGTGTTTGGATGGTGTTTGTGAGTGTGTGCAGAATTTGTGGAAATGGCATCCAGCCCAGGAAAAGATATCTACAATCATGAACGCTGTCATTTGCCAGTTTCTCTTCTTCCCCCATTTCCCCCAAACCCGCAGGTTGTGGGGGCTGGCAAGGCTGATTACTGTCCCTACTTTTCTATCTTCCATGATGAAAGCTCATGCTCAAATCCTCCATTGTCAACAGGAACTCTGGGCCAGTGTTCGTTTTTAATTTTTCCTAAAGTAGTCCTAGGGATATGAAAACTTTAATTCCCAAGATATTCCATTGTCAGTGGAGGTTTGAGCATGCTCAGAAGTCATAACTGAAGAATGAAGAAACAGCTATCCGCTTAACTCTAGGAATTTTTTCTTTTTTAAAATGAAACTCTTCATTCGAGTCAGTGAGTAATGATGATAAAATCTATACTTCCCAGAGCTTACTTTTGCACCAATCCTTGCACCAATCAGATTTCGACTCTGCTGCTTTTCTCCTTCCCACTTGCAACTCGATAAGTTTGGAAAAGTGTGACGAAAGGACACAGCAGGAAAATTGGCAAAAAGGGAGCTGGTTCCAGTGAAATTCAGAATGAATTTGGGCTTGGTCTGTAATGGCTAATGGATTTCTGGGTTGTAACCAGCGTTCCCCAGCATGGTGTCTGCTGTATGGTATGCTGGTACAATAACTGGAAACACAAATTTCTATGTAGTAGAGGAAGCAGATTTTTTTGAGATGTTTACAGTCACTATCTGTAGCCATGCAAGGGAACCCTACAAGCAGCTAACTTGGTGACTGCAATCATTGCCTACTCCTACATGCTTCACTTAGGAGGAAACACCTCAGCCTCATGAGAACATTCCCAGGAGTAAACACATACTAGAATTGTAGCCTGTATCTGGGATATGACCAACACCTTGAGTGGTGTTTTCAGATTATTATTTTTCTAATCTGCACCACCAAAATCCTGTCAGGAAGACCACACAGAAAACTAGTTCACCCTGTACAAATGTCTCGAGTTGAGGGGGAGCAGTTGTGTGAATTTTGATTTACTGGTGGCACTAAAAGAAGGAGGCCACCACCTAAGAAATGTATGACAGCATCTGAAAGTGGTTCCAGCATTTTAAAAGCAATTACAGAGGAAGATTTATGTATCAAACCTGCTCTGTATATTTGCTAAAAAGCTGTGGGTTTAATCACCTGAAGGAGGTAAAAAAGGTTTCATAATACTGAGCATTACAGGAGATTCCAAGTACTTGCTTGACGACTCGTGTGTGTGTGTGTGTGTGTTGAAGCAAGGAAGAATTCAAATAGTGAACCAAGCTGTAATGCAAGACTTCCTGAACAAAAGAAAACAAAGCCAGGAGTATGAGAGGTTTTCTTCAGAAATATTGAGGGAATGGTGAAGAAGTAATGCATTCCTCACTCCACTGGAAATTAATGGAGCATGCCTTCTTCATTCGCAGTCTATTTGAGGCTGTAACAGGGGACATCACATCTGGCACAACTACTTTGAGTCATGTTATTCCACTTATAATATCATGTGGACCTTAGGAAACAGCTTTCTGAAAAATAAGGAATACTGCACAGGACCTGACATTAGCCTTGTTGAAAGGCACTGATGAGTTGCAGAGTTTAAGAAACACAGAGCCTCATTTCTTCTTTTTTTCTTTTCTTTTCTTAAAAAAACATATTTACAGGGAAACCCACCCCTTGCACTTTATTGCAGAAAATTACCAGCTCCTGTAATTTGTTAACTGCGCTCTCTCCCTTAAGTGCTAGCCTTTGAGTAAGCGAGGGGTTCATATCTCTGGCAGGGCTCTGAAGCAAACCAAACATGCTGAGGAGAGCAGGGCAGATTGAGCAAGCCGTTGACAATCACAGTTTTTATCATTGCTAACCTTGGAGAGAAGCCTTGATTCCTGTTGAATACAGTGAAGAAGAGCATTCTGTAGATGTATCTTCCTTTCCATGTTTTAGGTTCAGTAGCGTCCACATTTCATGGCTGTACTTTATCTCACCTGTTTTCTCATGGACACATGAAACATTGCAGTAGTATCTTGTATCATGTGATAAAACAAAGCTGTTATCTCCTCACGTCGAGTCTCCACAATCTGCACATGGGAGGGTTCCATTTTTTATTTGAGACTTTCTGGGAATGGCTGGAACATCTTCATTTCTTCTAAGGGTATTTCTGTTCCTCCTTCCACTCTGGGGCAGTCACACCACCAGCTCACAATCCCTCTCCAATAAAACACAGTCCCACTTTGCACACCACTGTTACATTCACTAGGGGCGCCATATTTCAAAAAGTGAAAATCTGGACAGAAATGTCACTGAGCATTTTTTTTTAGTTTTGCCCATAATTGCTGAGCTTTTCTTTTCTTTTTTCTTTTTTTGCAAAATCTCAAAGAAATTGAGCTATATTGGAGGGAAATCAGCAAAAACGACACTGCCAACATGGGTTGCCATACGTCCGGGAGGAAATCGTCTAGATGTCCGGGAAAATCTGGACGCTACATTCACCCCATTTTTCTGAATGGTGAGAGGTTCCTGGTTTGGTTGCCACTGGAAGAAGGCTTATTGGTATTTTATAACAGTTGCATTTCTATACAGAAATACAGGTTGAGCATAGGTGGCACACAGCTTTAACACTCCCAGAGGCAGCCAGACTCTCACATCAGATCTCAGGGAGAGAGAGGTCTCCAAAATGCTATTAGCGTCAGAGCCCAAACTCATCTCTCTCTCGTCTTTGGGACATTTATAGTCTATGCTTCAAACTGAAGTTATTCTTCACACATAAGACACCTGGTTTCCAACATCCTTAGCTGGGTGTGAGGATTGCCTCCTTTTGCCCCGATTCCTAGCCATAAAGGAACCTTAAAGACAAACAGTTTTATTATGCTTGCATTTTCTTCAGCTATAGTCAGTATATTTGAGTATTGTGAGAGATTGGTGGAAGAGATAAGAAAGGTCAAATGTCTGCAGCTGCAGGTGTTGGCAAGTGGGTTAACCATTCAGAAAACCTAAGGAAATGGTCGCACAATTAGTTCCCATGGACATGCATTGCTGGGCTGCTGAGACGCCTTTCTCAAATCCCAAACTCTGGCCAGGTACCTCAAAGTAATCCATTCAGATAGCTGCACCACAGAAATCTGATAGGAAACCCACTGCTATTTTTTCCTGATGTTTAGCTGATTCCAGTTTTAGTTACTAAATGTCCCTAGTGTCCCATATTGCACCCATGATTATAAAAATATTTGAAGTCAGAGGGAAGATCTATGGCTGGCTAGAAACCTGTCTTGATTTATGCCATGCAGGGCTATGGACACACATTTGAAAGCAAGGTTTTTGGCTGACAACAGCATCACAGTAGCTGTCTTCCACCCATATATTACACTGATAACCCCCGGAAATTATCAGAATTTAATACAAGGCTGTAGTATAACATTCCTTAACAAAACAAAACAAAACAAAAAGCCCTCCTCTACAGAAGCAGGAGACAACATAAAAATTCATATTACTATTTATGTGCCATCAAATCATATTAGTAGTGATCTGACCCCATAAATAGCAAAATGACTTTTCTGGAATATGGAAATGAAAGAAAAATGTTCCATATAGGGACTATATATTAAAAAATAACAACAAATAGGCAACAATATTATGGCTTCAGGATAGAAAGGGGATGGTGAATTCTCATTGGAAGCATCTGTGCATTTGTTTTATTTAAATGCCTATTTCTGAAGAAATAACTTCCCATGCATCAGCAGAACATATTGTATATCACAGCCTAATTATAGATCTATATATTAAGGGAGCAAACCTGTACTCCCTGGAAGGGGGGGTAGGGACTATGGAATGCTATGGACATTTCTCTCCACCAGCTGTTTTGGTGTTAAGTAGCTGGTGGGGCTAGAAACTGAGAGATTTCTGGGCACGCTGAGGGTATGATGAAGTTGCCCATGGGCCCACAGGTTCCCTCAACGGTCTAGAGCATATTTATGGGCAGATGGGGTTGTGTGGAGAGAGATGACAGGGAAGTTACATTGCCTGGATAAATTTTGTGCTAGCATAACTGTTTGGTTGGAATACCACCCTTGGTCTGTGAATGAGGAGTTCTTATATAGACCACATAAAAATTCTTCATTTGTAGACCCAATGTCGCCCATGCTATAGACACTCAATTCACCTAAATGAAACCACGTTTAACCACAACCTTGAAAACCTGTTGGGTTTTCTTATTGATACTAGGTAGTTTTCAAAAGACCTGCTTTCAGACACAGACAGCACAGAAATGGCATTGGTTTATTTAGCGAAAACTAAATTGTGCCATTTGAAGGTTGCACTTCAAAACAGGGCAGTTATTTTGTCAGAGGAAAAGCCAGCTTGTCAAATCAAGGCTGTATTGGCACAAAAGAAAACTCATTTTATAAGAATACCCTTGCATAGGTTTGGGATTGTGAGGGCAGGCGTACGGCATCCATACAGATCCAAAGGTTCCATTCCCTGAGTCGCACAGCCAGCAATATGAGCACAGAGAGCTTCTTACTGAGAGAAGAAAGAGGTGGAGTAAGGCAGGGGCTATCTGAGATGCCCTGATGGCAGGAATTTGGGGGAGGCTTCCAGGGTGTCACTCAGCAAACTGAGAAGCAGGGCCCCCAATTGCAGCAGAGATGACTTCTTTGCAGCTTGCAGTGCCACATGGTTGGCACGATTGTATGTGCCGATGCATCTTTTCTTCTCATAAGAAAACCATAATATCTCAGTAATACTTCTTTATCAATTATCTCTATGTATTGTTCTGGTGGCAGTGCTAACAGGAGGGTGGGTGCATGTGTGCAAAGAACAAGCTGCCTCTGTGTTTGTGAGCACTATTTTCTATCCTGTCAAATATTGTTGCGATTCCTAAGGATGGAGATTCCTAATCCTAGGAAAGTGGGACCATTGGTGTTTATATCTTCTGGATAATCGAAAAGATTGGTTGGAATACTAGGAGCCTCTTCCATCTGAGTGGTGTTTGCACTAGCCAGAGCATTCAAAACAATTTTTTGTTATAGTATAACCCTTCAGTAGGACAACAGCTAATCGATTTCTTCATTACATATACAAGTGAACTTTTGAGGCCCATTTGTTTAAAATTGTTTTTCCGTAAGTTTTCATTATACCACTGTTTGGTTTGGTGCTGTTTCAACAAAGAAGATTTGATTTAATTTCACTGTTGTTATGCTGGGCTTGTATTTCCATGGGTGGGTTTTTTTTTTGTAAGTGCTTGTGCACTGGCATTTCACTGATAATTTTTATGGTGATTTGTAAGTTGGAAGCCACCTTGAGAGGGTTTGACCTGGAAAGGCAGCCTAGAAATATTTTAAATAAATGAATAAAATGCATAGGACTGAATAAGAATAGAAATCCCATTTGTTTGAAATGACTGAGAACAAGGCAGGATTTCAAATCCTGCAGACCCACCCATCACAAATGTAGTTAACCAAACTCTGCATCTTGATATTTATATAAGATTTTTTTCCAGATTTGACATACAGTCTGGTGACGTGTCACATCAAATACAGACAATCATGAAATTTTTAGAGATGTGTCAGTTCTGAGATATCTCCTTTCTTGCTTTGATCCATCATGGCTCTTAAGGAAGAGAAAATAATCATCTTGGATGCGTCTATCTAATTTTGTCTGTGTTGTTATTTTTTTTAAGTATGAATTTTTTTTTCTTTAACAGAATTCAAAGCATTTTTATCATCAATCAGAAAAATCACAGTGCGGCTAAAATTAACACTCTGAGGAACTTGAATTTTACAGTGGTTAATTTTTCTCCCCACCCCAGATAAAATTGCATTTATGTGCCACTTGTGGACAAATGCCATTAATGTCCACTTCCCATGGATTTGGGGTGGGCACCCCCACTTCTTGCCTTCATCCATGGCAAGAGTGGTGAATCTGTGGCCTTCAGGTGTCAGATCGAATCCCAACAGCCCAGGGATGACAGAAATTGTAATCCAACACCTGGAGGGCTGCAGAATCCCTGTCCCTGCTTTGGGTGGGAGTAAAGCCTGGGGATGCTCAGACTTTAACTGTCTGGATTAAGCAACTTTTCATTTTCCTGCTGGATATTCCCTCGTTCAGTTGATTTGGAACTCCGCTGAAAACTTCATCTATCTGTCCCCTCCATTTGACGATTTGTAAATGGATCCTAAAAAATAAATAAATGTTATTACACCAAGCTGTTTCCTGGGTTTTATAGCTGTTTCTCCATTGCTGTTTTTTAATGGCTTTTATGGATTGCTCTCAGAGTAAATATATATTTGCTGTAATGTATTTAATCCAGTTTCTTTCCTTTTTCTTTTGTGAGCCACATTGTGGGGTCTTTGTCCTAAAAGGCAGGAGGGGGAATACCTTAAGGTGCAAAATAAACTTTTGAATTCACAAAAGAAAACCTGAGAGAAGATGAAATAAAAACTCTGAATCCCTGCCTCCCCCTGCACAAAAAACCTGGAAAGATATAGTGAAGAAAGAAAGAAAGAAAGAAAGAAAGAAAGAAAGAAAGAAAGAAAGAAAGAAAGAAAGAGAAAGGAAGGAAGGAAGAAGCATGAGGGATATGACTGCTCTGGTGCTCACTACTGCATTTAGTGACTTTTACTTTGCGGGGCATTGGAGTATCTGGGCAAGACCCTGTGTGTGGCTGCTGGTTTGCAGAACAATGGGACTTGGCAGAACGCATCTGTTAAGCAACTATATCACATCTGTGGGAGACAAGTGACTGCAGACTGCCAGCTCCCTCTCAGGGCCATGGGTCAATTCATCAATGGGATAGCTACTGCTGCGAGGAATTTCTCTCAGGCGGGATGAACCTCCAGTGACTTTTTTTCCTTGAGTCTAGACATCCTTCTCTTCTCTCCCCCCCCCCCCACCATCCCCACCCGTCCCAGAGAGCTATCAGTCAACTTATGGTTGAACTCTGTTTCACCTTGTGACCTCATCTTCAACTCAGACACACATTAAAGTGTGATCCAGGCCTCAGTGGGGCCAAAAGCCTCTTAACCCAGCTTGGTTTCATTTCAAACCTGACCTTAAAAACAGAATTCCTATCCCTACTGATGCCACTTCATATTTGTAAGCAATAAAACAAACCTGCCGACTTTGCACTAGCCGCTACAAGCGTTTACACAGTCCGCATTTCCAGTGTACTGCTTATTGCCACTTTAGTGGGGATACATTAATATATAGTTACTTTCTTTGCAACATGAATTTATCTGTGTGCCCCGCACTCATACCATGCACAGCATGCCACAGAGAGGTCCAATCAAATGTATAGAGCTCCAGTCACCAACCTGGTGCCCTCCTGATGTTTTGGACTACAACTTCCATCAGCCCTGGTTGATAAGGCAGTGCTAGCAGGGCTTACATGGGCCATCTGTCTTTATGAAAAATATTGGAGGGGCCGAGTACCACACCAACTTGCAATTGCGAAGAATGCATATACCTTAAGCCACTGGAACAATCCAGACAGTTAAGGCGGGCACATACATGTTAATTATGAGGGTGGGATGAGTCCTACAAAGACTGATGCTAATAGTGCAGTGATAGGGTACATTTTGGGGAGGGTAGGTATGGGATGTTAAGGGAGAGTTAGTACTTCTGGTGGGAGACATGTCATGCTCCTTTTGGGGTAGTTTGTCCACCTTGGGTCCCTATCCTGTATTCAGCTCTCACCTGTGGCTTCCAGGTGTAGACAGCAGCCACACCTGAGGAACGACTTCGACTGGCCAGCTAAACCAGGTGAGGGAAGCCAATGGGTCTCAAATCCTTGGTGAGTTAGGGGCTTCCCCTGCAGGGGAAGACTGAGCAGATGAGACCAATAGTAGGTCCAACGGTCAAAAAGGTGGTTTCTGCACCTGCTGTGGAGCAGGCATAGGCCCTCCAGATGTTTTGGGACTACAACTCCCATCATCCCTGACCACTGGTCCTGTTAGCTGGGGATGATGGGAGTTGTAGTCCCAAAACATCTGGAGGGCCGAGTTTGCCTATGCCTGGTGTAGAGGGAAGTGAGGGGCAGGTGGGGCTTGTCGATGCTGGAAGGTAGCCCATCTAGGAGAAGAAAAACTGATCCTAAACCTCTGCTGCCTTTGGGTTATCTTTGAGAAAAGAAAAGGCTAAGGGGTAAATCCTACGCAAATTTGGAGTGAAGTGTTTGACTTCATCCCTGGAGGCGCACTTGATTGTCTCTCAAGACAGACGGGTGTCAAGAAGGGGACATTTTCCAGTCACATTTCCTTCTGGGAAACCACTTGGTGGGTGGTGTGAGAGGCAAAAGAGGACGGAATTTTTCCTTTCTACAGCAAACTAGTTTTTACACAAACACAATCCTTCATCCAGGCAAGCAAAAGGCATGATCAGAATTCATAGATACATTCCAGGGGTCCAGATGTGTGACTAGGGAGGAGGTCTGCACCCTGGAGAGTGTCCTGAGGGCCACATTTGGCTCCCAGGCCTAAGATTTACAGCCCCTACAATAGTGTCTCTGGGTTTTGAGGACATCTGACCATCCTACCACACACATAACTCCCTGGGTTGTATGAACAGTGTGGCCTAAGTGGTGGCTATTCATCAGCACAGTGTATTAGAAATGATGCATTCCTAAAAGAGCTTAAAATAATCCTTCTGAGGGGAAAAATATATTTATAATTGTGTTGACTGACATGGCCTGAGCCCATTTCCATTTCCAGGCCCTTGTGGGGAAAGTTAGATTAAAAGGGGGGGGGGGATAGTTTGCATAAAAATGATTTTCACAGAGTAATGACAGAAATGATAATACACAGGCTATGGAGCATCAATTACACCAATGAAATAGCAGCTGAGTGGTTTCATAAACTGATCTTTTGTCTTCCTGTTGGATAAACACATAGACATGTGCAAGCACGCACACAGAGCTATCCCAGGAATCTCTTGGACTTCTATAAATAGATACTTAACCTTCATGTGGAAATTTAAGCAGTGTCTGAGTTTTCTTTCCCCCCTCTTTTTATTTTTATAAAAAAATCCTATTTCTCAATGACTTCCTGATCTTCACCTGCTGTTTTTTGCTCTGTTGCATATTCCATCTCTCTTAAAGCAATGTCAAACTGATGCCAACTTGCATGAAGATAGCTATTCACTATATAAAAGTTTGTGAAAGAAGGAGGGGAAAGTTTGGCCTTTGGCAGCATACCCTAGTTGGGCACAGCAACTTCAAGATCAAATCAAATGACACTGGCTGGTTATAGATTCCAGATACAGTGGTACCTCTGGATGCGAACGGGATCCGTTCTGGAGCCTCGTTTGCATCCTGAAGCGAATGCAACCCGCGCTGCTCATGTGCGAGCGGGGAAACCCGGAAGTAACATGTTCCGTTACTTCCGGGTTGCCCTCTGTGGCAACCTGAAATTGCTCAATGCTCAGTGAAGTGACTTATTCACACAGTGCATAGTTAACAAATGGAATTTGATGCCACAACATGTGGTGATGACTACCGGCTTAGATAGCCTCAAAAGGATTATTAGAAATGAAAACACTGCTGGATCAAGCCAAATGGCTATCTAATTCAGCATCCTATTTTCATAGTGCCAGTCAGATGTCTGTGGAAAGCTAGAAAACAGAACTTGTGTGCAAAGCACTCCCCCCATTTGTAATGCTCAACAGTTGGTATTCAGAAGCGTACGGCCTCCAGTACTAGAGGTATACCGTAGCCATTATGGCTAGTAGCCAATGACATCCTTATACTTCATGTCTAATCTTTTAAAGCCATCCAAGTTGGTGACCATCTAAATGGGTTCTCCTCAGCTCCTGTTGGCCCCCCCCCCCCAATTTAAACACTGCTCTGCCACTTTCTTGATTTTCAGCACCAATACTCTTGTTCCATCTTGGTTCAAGAGGAGCCTGTATTTTTAATAACTTGTCCCAAATGTTATGCAATACCTACACAATCCAACCCCCCCTTCCCACTACCACCATTTCATTGAGGCCACTAAGCTGTACCTGTCTAGCCAGCCCTGCACCTGGAAAGGGTAACATTTCAGTGGCAGTTACCTTGAAAGTTCTAGGTTTGAACCTCCTACCTAGCAATCTAAATTCTGCTTATAGGTTTGCACTAGTACCATTGGTGCCAACATCTACCGACGTATTCCCAGCACTAAATACCAAGCTATCTAGATGACACATGACTTCCACAGCCCTGATGTCAAGCAGGCAAGTCACTATCTGGTCTGCATACCCAAAACAAAATCAAGATATTTATGTCCCTAAAGATATAATAACAACAGCAGCAGCAACAACAATGTTATTATTTATACCCTGCCTATCTGGGTGTGTTGCCCCAGCAAACCATCACTGGGATCCCCTCACTTAGGATATGTATTATTGGCATGAGAAGATAATTGCCTATTCCTCCAAGAATGGCTCCCTTGTAAGAGATCATTTCCCTCCTCCTCAGAATGACATCCTCTTCCCCAGGACCCACACCCTCCATGACAGCAGAGGAGTTGTCATCCTAGAAGTGGGGCGTAGCTATCACATCCCTGAAGGTCTTGTCCACAAGCTCTCTGGCTTTCTCAGCTTTCACCACATGCACCTACAAGGATCTTGAGATCTCCAGAAGCTTTGGGACTGAGGTCTTTTCAACAGTGGCTGCCAAGTTACGGAATACATTCCACAGAGATGTTCACCTGGTACCCAACGTTTCCTTTGACTGAAGTTTTTTTTTAGTTTCTTTAAAAATCTTTTCTGGCCTTTTCAATCTGTTTTAGCCTGTTAAATCTGTTTTAGTTTACTTTTTATTATCCGTTTCTTAAGGTTTATGCTGCATCATACTTTATCTCTATTGTAATTGTAACTGAATTATTAACTTTTGTTATGTTTTAAGCCACCCTGAGAACTTTTTGTTATAGGGCAGCCTATAAATCCAGTAAATAAATTTTCAAATGCACAAATACCTTTTCTTAGAGAAATGCAGCAAGAGAGACGGACCCACACATTCAGACCCACGTGTCGAGTGTCAATTTTTATACTCGCCAACTGCTGAACTCTTTCTACTTTAAAGTACAGAACCAACCTGGAAACATTGTCTCTTGCTTCTTCCACGACTATCAAAACAGTGCTCAACTTAGTCACAAACTTGAGAGTCTTTTGACAGCACCAATTAAGCAACTTAATTAATGAGTGAATAAAAATGATAATATTTACTGAACAGGAACATCCTGTTTTGCATTTCTATTCCAGCTATGCACCTGAAGAACATCAGTGAGTATGGCTTGCTTTCCTGCTCATTACTGTGGCTAGATGGGGGCTGTTTTAAACACTACTTTAAAAAACTAGAACAACCATTTGCCCACTTTCCCCAATGCAGAGGCCATCCTGCATGGGTTATGTCATGTGCAGCCTCCTATGGTTCTAAAGAAACCCTGATACCTAGCTCAAATCTGAGGGACAGTTTCCACAGTTCATTTGCAAGCCTGCATTTTATATCAAAGTGAGTGATTAATTCCTGATAAAGGGGCTAATAAAACATGAATGCTTTCTGCAATTAATGGGCTTTTGAATGACAGGGCCCCCCTCTAACCTACGCATGGCTAACATGCACATCAACAGATGCTCTGCTTTCCCCGCCATCCTCATTTGGCTGCTAATCTCAGTGATGCCCTCCATGAATTACTTTTTTTTTTAAAGGTTGCATATATATTTTCAATGAAACATATAATCCATCTAGGGTGCAAGTAAAGCCCCATACATAATTATTTCAGAATGACAGACAGTGAATTCCTTAGCTATTATTTTTGACAACCTTGTCATGGATGCCAAGCATATATTGTGGCTAGACCCTGAGAAACTTGGGAGAAAACCCACCTGGGGAGCAAGCTCCTTTTTTCTTTACGGAAAAGTTCCTCGAATGACAGGCCCACGATCCTGGCTAAGCTTAATTAAAAGTCAATAGAGGAAAAACTGAAGCACTTGGAAAAATTATTGAGCCTGGGTCTCCTCCTCAGCTATTTTTATTCGCTTGAGGGATAAAAATGTATTAATAGTGGCTTATTAGCTGTCCCTACTTCCTTTGATAGTCCCCTTTGAGCTCCTGCAACTGAACTCCTCAAACTACCAGTTTTAAGAATGATCAGATGGCCTCTCTGGAGTTATCTAAAGTTTGCAAGTCTAAGACAGTTTAATGTAACAAGGAGTGCCTTGCAAAGCATGGCATTGTTCCTCCTCTGATGTGCCGTGCAGTCAAGTATTACACCACCATCATTTATAAGCATATTAATACTGTCCTATTCACCAGGGGGGCGGGCAAGTGATTTTATGAAGATTGGGGATGGCGTCTACTGCAGTTAAACAGAAACAATGTAAGTGACATGCCCAAGCTGTAAAACCAAATAAGTAATGGTTTTTTTATTATTAAAAAAAACCTTTCAATGTTTTGACATTGGAAGCAGCAGTCATGCTGCACAGTTAAACAAACAGAAGCACAGAAAAATGCTTTATATCAAGTCAGACTAGATTAGTATTGTTTACACTGGTTGACAGTGGCTCTCCGAGGCTCCAGACTCTGAGATCTCCTCCCATACTATCTGGAGATGGAGAAGGCTCCTGAATGATTTAGTATCATTAGCAAACATGGCCACCTAACTGCTCACTCCTAAATCTAGATTGGTTAGGAAGGAGTTAAAAAGCACAGGTCCCAATACTGATCTTTTGGTTCTGGGTGATATCTGCTGTTAGTCTTTGATGGTTCAACATCTACTTGTTCTTAGTGTGTAGCAGCAGCTGCAGAAATTAACTTCTAGAGAGTACCTGATCTCAGATTACCCCGTCACAAACTAAGAAAAATGGAAGGGCGAACTACTAAGATTCCACAGACTAAAATATGAGATAGAAGCAGGAAATGTTCACTAAAGCAGCACTTTGGGACCCCAGTGATTCCTGTCTGCTGTTGCCCAAAGAACTTTCTCCTGAATCAGCTCTGACTTCACTCGTTAGTTAAAAACACTGAAAGGTGGGTCTAGTCAGGCTGTCTTATCCCACAGAAAACACCGATAAGGGTACCTACCCATTTTGCTTCATAACCTTCTTTCTAGGAGGGCTAGAGACCTACTTTCTCCCTCTTTAAAAACAGGAAAACTGGAACCATTGCTGTCTGTGGGCCAAGTACTTTTGTACCTATTGTGCCTGCCTCTTGGTTGCCCTTGTTATAGGACTACCTTGAATTGGCAAGGACCAGTCCTCACCCATTTCACTCATCTCAAAATATAGAATCATAGAATTGTAGAGTTGGAAGAGACTCCAAGGGAGTCTAGTCCAACACCCTGCAGTGCAGGAATCTCAACTAGATCATACATGACAGATGGTCATCCAACCTGTCCTTAAAAACCTCCAAAAAAGGAGGGTCTGCCATCTTCCAAGGGAGTCTCTTCTACTGTCAAATAGCTCTTACTGTCATAAAGCTCTTCCTGATGTTTAGTTGGAATTTTGTAGCTTGGAGCCATTGGTTTGAGTCCAACCCTCCAGAGGAGGAGAAAACAAGCTTGCTCCATCCTCCATGTGACAGCCCTTTTGGTATTTGAGGATGGAATAGGTGAATACGTCTATGTTGGTTTCTCTCAGTTTCTAATTTTCCAATCTTAAATTCAGTTTTCCATATTGTTGCATCAATTTATTTTGCCCTGGCTGGTGTATTCTGCGACCCAGAAAAGCAACAGATGACCAGACAGGACACCAAATGTTGAGATGAAATCAGACCAAACCATTATTGACTGCAGTGAGCTGGCTGTGGGTTGGCGTGGCAGCAGGCCAAGATCAGTGCATCATTCCACTTGCCCCTTGCTGGTGAAATGGGATTTGCTGGGTTTGGACTATGCCAAACCCATCCTGTCTTACCCTGTCATGGTGCAAATCAGGCTGGCAAGGTTCCATTAGCAACCGGTGTGAGTATTCTAGCTAGGCAGGGACTTTGCCCCAAACTCAGGGCTTACCATGGCCAATGCTCTCCTCCGGTCCCTTATGGTCCTCCCTTCACTATGTTGATCCTGCCTAATGCCATTTCAGTCCCTGTACATACACAATATTATTCCACCTAACAAAAGAAAGCCATATGTGAGGAAAAGGGCCAATCAGGTTGAGAGAGACAATTTCTTTCCTGCTCTGTTAACCAGCAACCCAAAAGCTCAGTGGAGGCTTTAACCTGAGCCTTTGGGTGGGCAAGAAAGCTCGTAGGGTGAAATGCCTCTGAACTGTGGAATGTGGAGCCTTATACAAGCTTCTCTCCCCTCCCCCACCTGTGAGAGCCCAAAGGAGAATTCTGTCCCATGGGCCCCCACAGAAACAAGATCTGGGCAGAACTTCCCCATTTTCTGCTTCAATGGAACACCGGGCAAAGATGCCCTGCAAGGAACAAAGCATTTTAAAAAGCACTCATGAAAATTCATCAGCAAATTTTGATATCTGTATGCAGTTTTCCTTAATATATACGTTTTTGCAAAGCAATTCCTCCCAATATAAAGCATCTATCAATGTTATTGTCAATAATAGTTGTGTTTTATGCACATTATACCCCAATATATGCATTCTTTTGGCTCTGGAGAGCGGTGTTGCAAATTTCAGAGAAGTACAAATTTGAAAAGATGGCTGTGCTTTGGCTTGTGTATTTCTTCAGAATTAGGTAGGTTCAACTTTAAATAGGAAGCGAATCAGATTTCTGCCCCATCCCTGGTTTTGATTTGGCTAGATTTTATGGGGCCTCCAAATGAATCATAGCTGTGACAAGATAGCAGCTGCCACATAGCTTTCCTCAGAAAATCCTCTTCTGAAATGTTTTTGTGAAATTTTGGAGATTCAGAATGGCTAGCACCATTCAAAATAAAATAAAAGGGACCTCTATAGTCCTGTTTGTAGCCTGGTAGCTCTATACTGTGCATTTGTTCTGATACGATTCTGCTCAAAGTAGCTTTTGTAGCTACTATGGCAAATTCTGATTGGCAAGTGGAGCAAAACTCCTCATGTTCTCTCTCTCACACACACCAACTTCTCTATTGCCTAAATATTTGCTACTGCAGAAGTTGGCTTAAAGTTTACTAGAGGAGCAAGGCCTGTAGGATGTTGAATTGAAGCCTGTAATATATAATCACATTATCTCTGATGGAAGAAATCTGGGAACAATTAGTTGTGTGCAGTTTCTGTTTATGAATCCCTGTCTGTCAATAAGACATACAGCCAAGTGCTTCATTAGGGCAGCTGTTAGGAAAATGTGGAGGCTTTCCTAACAGCTTAGAGGGCTGAAGCTTTGATAGTCTGTGTTGTAAAGCTGCAATATCTTAAACTCCTTCCACGGAATTACTCAGTCCAAAAGAAGAAGAAGAAAAGGTTTTAATCGAGGTTACTTGCTAATAATTTGAAGTCATAGAATGCAACTGGATCATTTACTAATCCTTTAGATATGCAACTCCTTTCAGCACCTTAGGCTGGTGCACCAACTGCAACCTCTTCCGGATAGTCTGGACCAGTTATCCAAGCCCTAGCCATGTCACACTGAATATACAATACTTCACTGTATGTTGGGCTGCCACTGAAGATGGGCCAGAAACTAGGAAAGAATACAGCTGTCAGCATATCAGCTAGAACCAGACCTAGAAACCTCATTGGCTCTTGGTTTACTTCTAGGCTCAGTTTAAAGTGGTGGTACTTTTAAAGGGACGTGGGTGACACTGTGGATTAAACCACAGAGCCTAAGGCTAGCCGATCAGAAGGTCGGCAGTTTGAATCCCCGCGAAGGGATGAGCTCCCGTTGCTCGGTCCCTGCTCCTGCCAACCTAGCAGTTCGAAAGCATGTCAAAGTGCAAGTAGATAAGTAGGTACCGCTCCAGCGGGAAGGTAAACAGCATTTCCGTGCACTGCTCTGGTTTGCCAGAAGCAGCTTAATCATGCTGGCCACATGACCTGGAAGCTGTACGCCGGCTCCCTTGGCCAGTAAAGCAAGATGAGCGCTGCAACCCCAGAGTCGGTCACGACTGGACCTAATGGTCAGGGGTCCCTTTACCTTTACTTCTACCTGACACCCAGGTAGCAAAAAGAATGTGTGTTCCTGTATTAACCTGCACATGCACTAAAAGGCAGGGATAGGGAACCATACTCAGCCCAAGGGCCACATTCCTTTGTGGTCAATCTTCTGATGGCCACATACTAGTGGTGGGCAGGGCCAGAGACAAAGGTGGATGGAGCAATAAGTATACAGTGGTACTTCAGGTTACATACGCTTCAGGTTACAGACTCTGCTAACCCAGAAATAGTACCTCGGGTTAAGAACTTTGCTTCAGGATGAGAACAGAAATGGTGCTCCGGCGGCGCAGCGGCAGTGGGAGGCCCCATTAGCTAAAGTGGTGCTTCAGGTTAAGAACAGTTTCAGGTTAAGAACGGACCTCCAGAACGAATTAAGTACTTAACCCGAGGTACCACCGTAAATGCTAGTTTTCTACAGTAGATTTCTCATACATCCCTTTCCAGCAAGCAAGAGGCATGATCAAAGTTCAGGGGAACATTCCAGCCAAGCAAAAATACTCAAGCTGGGAGGTAATTGGGCTGATGAAGGGTGTGGCTGGGCAAGAAGTGTATCCCAGGGAGAGTGCTGAGAGCCAGAGGGAGGATTGCTTTCAGCCTCCGGGCCCATGGTTACCCACCCCAGCACTAGGGTCAACTATTTTCATCTGAATGCCTCACTGTCTGAAGAGGTTTGACGGGTTGCATCTGGGCAAAGAGGATTTTTAGTTATGGTGCCATATCTCTGGAACCCTCTCCCCAGGAAGACTCACCTAGTACCCACACTGTTGTGTTTCAGTGCCAATTGAATACTAAAAAAAATGCCTTCAGGCTGTCCGAATTATTTTGTCTATGAAATGCTGCTTCTGAATGGAAGGAGGGTAATCATACAGGGGAATAATATGCAGTTACTGCAGGTGCACGTACTCCTGGCACAATCCTCTACATGTCTTCTCAGAAGAAGCCCCACTAAGTTCAATAGGCTTGCTCCAAGGACATTGGCTATAAGAGGATTGCAGCTTTAGGCTTAGTTGCAGAGGATAAGTGGATGAAGAAAATGTGGCAAGAACTTCACAGAAAGAAGTTGTTGTAATTATTTGCACTTAGCATTTGTTTGACACTTCCCAAGTTTTCAAAAACTTGTATTATCCAGTTGTGATTATTACATGGGACTGTAGTTGGGGAGAAAAAAAGTTAGACTCCCCTTCCCAACCTCACCACACTCTTCTGAAGCTGCAGTACACAAACCAAACCTATGCACCTTAATGGCATGCACACAATTAACACCGCAAGTTTGGCCCTGAGTTTGTATACAATGTGCAACAATGGTTGTGGGCTCCTCCATAAGACCTGTTTATTCAGCATTTATTTTGGTTTGCTTGCACAAAACTTACACAATGCTTGTTTTATTTATTTATTACATTTATATAGATCACAGAGTGGTTTGCAGCATAAAAATACAAAATACACAACAACAACAACAAACAACCAATAAATCCCACAGCACCACCACAGACACATTTAAAAGGCAATAGATTGTTCAATCAGTCCAAGGCCTGGTTATAGAGGAACACTTTTGCCTGTTTAGATGATGTCTACTCTTTATTCGGGAATCATTCTGATTTGTTGACAGGGAGGTTATACCACAATGAGAAGTTGACAGTTTCCTAACCACAAAAAGTCCATTTTTAAAAAGTGGATTTATGGCTATACAGTGCTTTAATCCACTTTCATTGCACAGACCCAAATTTTCAGGATGCAATTGACCCCCCCCCCCGCAAAATACTGGCAGTCTGAGGGTGACCTGTGTCATCCTATGTTCAACTCTCTCGATCATATCCTGTGCTTTATTTGTAGTTGTCAACCTGTAGTTTGTACCCTGTATAAGCTTGTTATTGACATTTGACCTTTTCTCAGCTACACCCCCAGATCAGGGTCTAAAGGCTGAGGCCAGATTCTGAGTGTAGTTTTCACAAGATGGAAGCAATACATATTTTAGGAATGGGAAATGAAGACCCAATTTAAAACCTGTTTGCTGACACATTGAATCTGAGGGCTGTCAGATGCAGAATTCCAATCTTGTAAGCACTATGGCCACTTGTATGCTTTAAAAAGCAAAACAAAAAACCAAATGTCAGCCAATCTGCATTTGGCCTGTGAATCAGCAACATGCATTGTGCTCAAAAGCCTGACTCCAACTTAACTCTATTACAAGGTACTCTGCTGACCACTTTTTGATGTGGCACAGAGTGAGAGCTCTTCAGATTGCTTAGAAATCTCTTCAGATACTTTCCTCTTGTCATGCCCCTGATATAATCTCTCCCTCTTCGTCTTCCTCCCTCTCAGAGCAGGGATGGAATTGGCAATCAAAGGGTTAAATATGTTGCTTTTATGAGTTGGGATGTTGTGAAATCTACAGTCATTAACTTTTCTGGGTGGCCATCAGGAATTTAATTAACATCCCTGGCATAGGCTGCTGTAAATGATATCTTGCCTTCCAGATGCCTATTGCTGTGGGAGACGGAGATTGTAGTTGTGAAGAGTGACAGCTTTCAGGAGTACGGTGGGGCTTTGTAGTCTGTCTAGTAAGAAGAAAGACAGCTCTAGTTGCCACCTTCTTCCTGTGGGAAAAAGGAAGGGGGGTGGGGAAACACACAGGCCTTTTCTCAGGTAGCCTCGCTCCTGACAGTAACATCACGTCTGTTTCTGCCCTTGTCAACACATCTCACTGTCCACAATCGCTCATCATCTCCAGACAGACAGGACTGGAAGAGATCATCAATTGCCAATGCAATTCAGCAGATACACTTCATAAATTTTAATTACATTCCCCCTGAAAATGAATGGTCAGAAAATCTAAAACATCTGCCATCCAGATCATTTACATTTTTTGTACAATAAATCATCAGCAACATCCAAAACAATGGATTAAATCATGTGCAGTGTGGTAGGTCAAGGAAGAAGGAGAGGCACCCATTGTGTGATTACTGTTTGGAGCCAAGCCATTACACGGGTGTGCGGTATGAAGAAAAAAAACTCATATAAAAAATAGTTACCATTTGTACTTGCACTCATAAATAAAAGATCCCTGGCCTCTGATAGACCATGTTAATGGATCTATTATACTGTGTCTATAACAAAATGAGAGCTTGTTTAAGTAAAAGAATATTTAGCTAATTATGATGGGAAACGGGAGCATTTATCATCTGATTGGCTGGTTTATATAGCTTGTAGGAAGCATAAATAAGGAAATAGCAGAAAACACTTAGTCTCTCTCTGTCTCGCTCCTTCTCTCTCTTTCCCTGAGATGCTTTCATAACATTACCACAAACCATAACAGCGATGTTACACTCCAGATGACGTTCAGTTCACACAAGGAGTTTTTACATGTCGGAGCCAACACCAGTTGATGAGTCTTTCAGCTGACGGGCAGAGGAATATATGTCAAACTTGCAACTCAGCAAGTTCGATCCACTTTTCCAAAAACGTTTTCCAGCCTTTGGGAACAGGCTGGCTCATACAGGGATGGGGAAGCCATTGTCTTTCAGATGTTGTTGAACTACAGTTCCCATCATCTCTGACCAATCCTATGCAGGATGGAACTCCAATAACATCTGAAGGGCCAGTGGGATTCCCCCCCCCCCATCATGGCTGTTAAGGGGTTGAATAATATTATTCTATGGCCAGATGTGTGGTGAGATCACAGGTTGCCTTCTTAAAAAATTAAGAAATTGGGTTTATACAAGGCAATGGTGAGTCCAATCTGCATGTGTCTGACATGTCAGACCATTCAAACAGCTGACAACCACAAATACTGACAACGATGCACAGTAATTCAAAGGAAAAAGAAGAGGAAAAAAGAACATTTCAAATGGTCACCCGACTCCGTGCTTACACAGAACTTGTTTAGAGCAAAATATGTATATACATTAATGAGCGTAAATGGGTAAAACAATTTGATCTGTCGCTACAGAGAAAAATAAAATTATGTATTCTGTGGAGAAAGATAATGAGATAGAGAGAGAGTTAATTATGAAATTAGTGTTATTATGAGAGAAGGGTACATTTCTTATAATACTAAAACCTGGGGTCATCCCATGAAGCTGAATGTTGATTTGGGGCAGGCAGAAGGAAGTACCTCTTCACACTGTACTGTAGATTTCACTACCACAAGCTCTGGTGGTGACCATAGATTTTCAGGCCTTTGAAAGGGGATTAAATGGTAGACAAGGTTCCTAGTTGCCACTAGTTGTGATAGCAATGTTCTACCTTCAGTATCCGAGGCAGTATTTCTATTAATGCCAGTTGCTGGAGAACATGAGTGGGAGAGTGCTAATGTGCTTGTGTGCTATAATATTATTTATTATTATTCTTGTTTTATTTATTTATTTATTTCCCGCCCATCTGGGCAGGCCTCCCCAGCAACTATGGGCAGCTTCCAACAGGGTATTAAAAACATGATAAAACATCAAACATTAAAAACTTCCCTAAACAGGGCTGCCTTCAGATGTTTTCTAAAAGTCAGATACAGTTGTACCTCGTTTTATGGCCGGGATCTGTTCCGGAATCCTGGCCACTCTCCAAAAAGGACGCAGGGCAAAGCGCTGTGTTTGTGCACGCGTGGGGAGCAGTTTGCGTTTCTGTGCATGGGTGAAGGCGATTTAGCGCTTCTGCACATGCGCAAGCAGCAAACCCGGAAGTAACCTGTTCCAGTACTTCTGGGTTTGCCACGGACATTCACTGGAATGGACGCTAGACAAGGCGGACTTTTGCGGAAGTATTACTGTAGTTGTTTATTTCCTTGACATCTGATGGGAGGGCATTCCACAGGGTGGGCGCCACTACCGAGAAGGCCCTCTGCCTGGTTCCTTGTAACCTTTCTTCTCATAGTGAGGGAACCTCCAGAAGGCCCTCAGCACTGGACCTCAGTGTCCGGGCTGAACGATGGGGGTGGAGACGCTCCTTCAGGTATACTGGGCCGAGGCCGTTTAGGGCTTTAAAGGTCAGCCCCAACACTTTGAATTGTGCTTGGAAACGTACTGGGAGCCAATGTAGGACTTTCAGAATGAATGTTATATGGTCTCAGCGGCTACTCCCAGTCACCAGTCTAGCTGCCACATGCTAGTGTGGTGCTTGTTGGCTTCCCATAGGCATCTGGTTGGCCACTCTGAGACCAGAATGTTGGATCTAGCATTGCTCTTCTTATGATCTTATGCAAAGCTGCTTAGCTGTTTGTGGACTGGGTATGCTACTGGGATTAGCATGCATTTGCTAACCTCTCTTTGGTTTACGTTAAATGGAAATGAACAAATGTTTATTTTGACTGGAAGCTGTGCCACTTGGTGTACGTATGTGAAATAAGAAAGATGCATGCTTAGCCCGGGGAGATATCTGTTCTGTTCAACATATTAAAAAAGGCATTGATAGATGGCGGAGAACTATACTTTTATCTTTTTTATGTTATTGTAATGCTGCTTAAATTTTTGTTTATTGCGTTAAAAAATAGTTCGTTCCAATGTCATAATATGAGTGTGTCTACAAAGGATAGGTACAATATACTCTTCCTTCCGATCATGATTTATTGCTTCGCAAAGGAAATAAAAAATCCTCATAACATGCGAGTGTACAATGCAGAGGGAAAGTGTTCTGGCTAGGATTTAATGCCTGAAAAGGGTTTGATTGTTTTCAGCTTCCATGTACCTGAATATTTCCCCTAAATTAAAAGATTGAAGAAAAATAGGTAGCAGCCGTGCCATTCTACTTCACGCTTTCCTCTTCCTCAATAAAAGTAATTATTGCAAATACCGAAAAAGCCACCTTGTTTCGTGTTATAGTTATTATCTGCTTTTTATACAAAGATGCCCAGTAATTCATAGAGAAAAAAGAGGAAAGAAAAACACTGTTAAATGCAATTTTCCTTGTCCCGGAGTTGGAAATCTGCTTGGACTCTTAGAATCATAGAATGGTAGAGTTAGAAGGGACCATGAGGGTCATCTAGTTTAGCCCCCTGCAATACAAGAATCTTTTGCCCAGCATGGGACTCAAACTCACAACTCTGAGGTTAAGAATACCATGCTCTACCAACTGAGCTATACTAGCCCCAGCCAATGTGATCAAGGCATGATGGGAATGGTAGACCAGCAAGACTTAGAGGGGGGCAGTTTCTCCATTTCTGCTTAGGTTTATTTGGTGAAACACTCATCAAAATTTGAATACAATAAATTGTATTTTGTATCCAGTACTTCACTTACTGCTCAATTTCTCAATGGCCTGGTTCATGTGTGATGATGAGCCAAACCATAGCTTATCATGAATGAGAAAAGTATGGAAACATTGCAAAGAGTTGTGCTTTCAACACACACACATACGCAAAGACATTTTCAAGATGAACAGAAACAACTCCAGCATCAGTCTTTTATTCACTAATTCAGTCCAATATTATTAAATATTATTCAATATACATATAAGTCATTAACTCGTGGCATGGATTTTAAGGCCAATCATTTATTCAGTATGGATAGTATTGTTTTATACAACACAAAACAATAAAGTTAAGAAGGAAGGGATGGCTGACTTCTTGAATTAGAAGAATCAAATTTACATTAAATGCAAAAAAGTCTTATCTGATACCACAAAGTGATATCCAGAGATGATAAATGTGGGTTAAGATCGCTTCCATGCTCCTAGGGAAGGGATATAATAATCATTAGTTTAGTTAATTGGTTGTGTAAACAAATAATGAATGAAGTGTTTTCTGTGGATGGAACTCAGAATATCTAGCTGTGTAAATAAACACACAGGTTGGTGGAAATGAAGATGAAATGTGTTAATTACACCTTAGATTTTTTCAAAAGCCATCTTGAGAAACTAAATAACACACACAGACAAACTGAGGCTACACCATATGGGATTTCTGAGGAAAAAACATCCATATGAGCTTTAACAGAGATGAGAAAAAAGTAAAAATATAAAAGAAAGAAAGAAAGAAAGAAAGAAAGAGAAGAAAGTGAAAGGATGAGAGAAAATCTTGTGCTAGAATCATACACAGAGAGAAACTCAGCCAGGTTCTCAGTGAAGCATGATAAACAGGAAAGTATGAGATCTGGAAGACAAGGGATAAATTTCAGCAGCTGCCCTTCATACTTTGCATGTCTTCATTATTGAGAACAACTTGTAGATTTTGCATTAGAGAGCATTTCTTTGCCTGCACTCTTCCTCTTTCTCACAATACATTACTTTAGAATTTATTTCCTGTATCTTGCCATAATGGCCCGTTTGGGAACGGAACCTTTCCCCTAACTTTCAGACCACAGATTGTAACACTCAAAGAACAGGTTTGTGCAAATGAAATCCATCTGATTGTAGCTATTCTCAGCTGTCTTGCCAATGTCTGACACTGTTTATTTCTCCTTCCCCCCACCCCCAAATCTGTCAGCTGCAGTTGCGGATACGTAGATTCTAGAGACGGTTGTTCTAGAGAAAAGAAATCCTGAAAAACCTGATTGATGTTGTGCTGAGCAATGAAATTTTGACTTAGGAACAGGGGCACACTTTTAGCTCCACCCCTGACATCATGTCTGCTTCTCAGAAGAACCATTCATTGTAATAAAAACATAATATGTGAGCTCTTGCTCACGTGTAGGAGTTTGCATGATTAGGACACCCTGCTGTGCATGCATGAAAACTCTGTTGCAGGAAGTAGATGGGAAATCAAGAGGGAAGCTAAAAGTGTGCTCCCATTTCCCTACACGCAAGTAATGGGTGGATAGGACTGGTGTGAAATGCCATGTGAGTAATGAATGAACAAGGCTGGTGTGAAATGTCAGTATAACAGAAAGTTTAAATTTGAAAGGTTTAAAATGAAAAAAAAATCCTTTTTATTATTTGTGTGCTATATGAAAATAAGCACGTGTCACTGAGTTGTAAAGATCACTTTCCAATCTCAGGGGTGTGAGACAGTTGTGGCCTGGCGTAGCCCTTGGGGCAGTGGATCCCTGGGTGGGAGAGAGAATGGCCCCCTTCTCCTTTGTGGCTAGACTTTGGTGTCAGCCCTGGTCAGCTGCTAGAGATGATGGCATTTCCCCCAAAAAAATTTAAAATTGAAATGGCCAGTAAAGACCTTTGAAGGGGCAGACCCTCAGCAGCAGACCAGAGAGAGCAAGGCTTCACTCTGGTCTGCCACTGCAGTATATATGCTGGCTGAACTGAGAGCCAGCGGAACAGTTGGGGGCAGATCAACCCCTCCTATACGCAGGTCAGCAGGCCATGAGTTAGGAAGACCTTGCTGTGGAAATAATTGGGCGTAAACAAATTGGGTCCATTTGGGGTTTTTCCCTTCCCAGAGCAAATGTCACAGCTTTCAGCGGATAAGGCATTGGGTTGCATCCTTAGTCTATTTCTTGGGGTGGTGTGAATTGGTGTATCACCTCCTTCCTTGAGCAGGTGCAATATCTTAGGGTAAAGGCATCTGGCTGGAAGTTTCTGTCCTGAAGACAAATTGGGAGCAGATGGGCTATAGAACTTCCAATGGTGGCTTGGAGGTCAGCTTAGTTGACCTGCATCTTGAGGTGACCCATAAACCATGCACGACCCTGTTCAAACTTCAGCCATTAGGCAGGAAGCTGATTCAGGATACACACCCAAGGCCTAAACCAAAGCCTACTTATATATCAATAAAGTAATCAATAAAGTTGTGGTCGATTTTCAGTTCCAGAACATTGTTATGCCAATTTTTTTTCTACCTGTTTGCCACTTCACCCTTCTTATCCCTGGGGGCACACTGCACATGGGTCAGCCGTAATCAGACGGCTGTAAAATGATAGAACTGTACGGCCATTGAGCTGAGTCCATTGAGAGAAGACGTCATGTTTTTAAAATGACTATATGATGTAGGGGAAACATAAGCAAGACAATATTATTGCAGTGCATCAGTGATGTAAGACCCTGATCCTAAACACACACTGTTGAAGAAAGTTCTATTTTAAATCAATGTGACTTACATTCATGTAATTGTAGTGATAACATCTGCTAGGTTATTCAAATTATACTTATTCACTCATTTGCCCATTTGTCTGAATGCTTTGATGGTTGCTCCATAATATCAAGCTCTTTGTTACTATCTCTGGTGTGCTAGTATTTAATCTGCTTTTCTTACTGCAGCAAATTTGGAATTGATAAACATGCTTTTTACTGATAGAACTGCAATTATCTGCAGCCTTAGCACATATAGCTGTTGATGAATCCAATATTCTAACATAGGGCCTGATGTCTCTTCTGCCAACTTCACTGCCCCAGTTGCTTGTGTTTTGCAGTTCCAATTTGGTAAAATTAAATGCCCTTAATAGCTTATTACGGGACTCCTTAGTGTACCAGAGAGGTGGTGAATACAAAACTAGAGTGTTCAATAAGTCAGCGGTAGTAACTTGTTGGCAGGTGAAACAGGCCGGACAGGTTCATTCCCAGAATATTCAGGAAGGAAGTTGCATTAGAGTGTCAATGTCACTCTGTTCACTGCTGTACAGTAGGTGAAACGTAAGTCACATTTTTGTAGGATTGGTGCTTCTTCTCTGTGACGTTTGTCAAGCTGTTTTGGAACCAGCTGCTGAGGAGTCCCTTATAATGTGACTTTAAAGCTGGATCTGAGGCATGTTATCTGGAGGGCAGTGCAGTCCAGCTAGGGATGGCCAAATCTATCGATTTTAGTTTCTCTCAGTTTCTCATCCTTCTCAACCTAAGTTCTGCTCACCACATTTCTCCATCAGTTTGCTTTTTCTAAAAAGAAAAGAAAAGAAAAATGTTCACGAGAATTCATCAGCATTTAAGTGCCAATCTTGAAGCAGCAACAATCGGTCGTTTTGCCCAGGCTTGATTTTCTGTTTTTTAAAAAATGTGTTTATGCAACTGTTCTATTGGTTTTAGTTTATATTTTTGTATTAATGATATTGCTTGATTTTTATATTGTTTGCCACTTAGAGATGTTTAAAATACTAAGCGGCTTATAAATGCTTAAAAAAAAAAAAATCCCCCTCATTAAGAGAAAATTTTCATATGCAATTTTGCCTAATATACTTTTTTTTTTTTTTACAAGCAATTTCGCCCTTATGGAAATTGATTGAGACGTGTCGTGTGAAATTCAAACGATAGCTGTGCTTCAGTTCAGGTATTGTTTCAGGAAGTGCAAATCAGGCCCATACATATTAACAAATGGCACTGACTTGAATTTCTCCTTCATCTCATAAGTACAGTTGGTAGCTTGATCATACTGGTGGTTTAATCCTGCCATGCTTTCAAACTCGGAATGACTAATCAGGGAACTTCCCACATGATGTCTTTTTTTTTTTTTAACTCTGAAGCATGAGGTACTTTGTGTCAAAGCAGTATGTCATGTCATAGGACTGGGAAAAGTTTTTTTAAAAATAAAAATACTGCATTTCTCTGCAGCACCACTCCATCCATCAGCTCTTTTACAGGTCAGCTTTCAAAGTCCATGTTACATGCTGTTTCACAAGTTCTTATTGAGCTACGTTTAATTACTTTGGCTAAATCTCCAAGAGCACATAGTTGCCCGAAAAAGCCACTCATTCCTCATAGTTTCAGCTCCCAACTATTTTGCTCAGGAACACAGGGAGCCTGCCTTATTTATACCTGATTAGACTATTTGCCCATATACTCTGATTGGCCAGAATCTCTCCAGTATATTTTCATGTAGATTCTGTTCACATTCTACTCTTAGGTTTAAGGACAGGCAATAATATTCTATTCATTTATAAGCCTAGGAAATTCTAGATCCTAAAAGAAAACCCACTGAGCTCCCTTCCATCTTTGATTTTTGTGGGTATTTAGTAAGATCTTTACCAGGATTGAGTCACCAATTCTTGATAATATCAAGAGCTCTTAGCTCACTTTTATTCTGGAGCAAATGATCATGTAAATCTACTAGCAAGGTGGGTGAGTGGAAATCAAAGGCCCACAGAGGAAAAACTGTGACCTACGAATGACAAAAGAGCCTCCGAGGTATGGAGCTAAAGCACCCAGCAATTATTTGTTTGTGTAGAGAGAGGTTGTAACAAATTACAACAACTTGTGTTAGGATTCTGTTAAGCCCTCAAGGCTCATTCTTAACAATCTCAACCTAGAGTTAAATGGCACTTCATGGCAATAGCAACTAATAGCAAACTCACATGCTGAGCTATAAAAGCTATGTAGCCCAAATGAGTAACTAGAGGGAGATTTCGGCAAGGCTTTGGGGGGAGGGACCTCAAAAACTTTATAGAATTAGGTGGAGGGAACTTAAGAGGGAACCTACTAAGGGGCACCCCCTCCTAAAAAACACACAGTCCCATGAGAACTGAGGATGCTCAGTGGCCACACAATGGTAAGCATCTGTTGAGCAGGGAATGGGGAAACCTTGAAGAGGAGATGGAATGGAGTGTGTTGGAAGAAAGAAAGGCTGCAGCTCAGAATAGAGGCACTTGACACTGCAACATTTTGTCGTGGGTCTCAGTTGCACATTTTTTAAAAGGATGCTTAATGCTTTTCCTTTGAAAGAAAATATGGCCCTTTTAGGCTAACTTGTGACTGTTTTCAGGTCAGATTTTGGCCCCATCTAGATGTAATATGAAAGGAAGGTGTTTTTTTAAAACAAAAATCAGATGTAAAGACCCAGAGAGGGATCTGCTTAAAACATTTGACTCCATAACTGCAGCTAAAGAGAACTCACTTATATTTTGACAGTGGCAAAAGATAGACATTTTTGTAAGAGAATGCACTGTGCTAAACTGTGCATGCTCTATATGTGCTGAACACCATTTGACTGCTGTAGCGATCTGTGCATGAGCCTAAGTAAATTAGCTAGGGTTATCCAATGTAGAATACAGGTTTGCTTTGGACTGCATGAATTATTGGAATCGTGTTTCATCTTCACTTCCATTGGTTTTCATTGGTGAGGATTGAAACCACTCATTCTTGACTTCTTGGCAGTTAAAAAGTTAGCATAGGTGAGGACTAAATCCAATCATTCATCGCTTTACTGGTGTGAGTGTGCCTGGGTATATAAATCAAAGTAACCCCTTTTAGTTGGATCCTGAGAAGTGCAATTCTCACATTTTCTCCACGCAATGTATTAAATTCTTACTTCTAAAGAAGAAGTTACGCAATGTGTTTGAGAAGCAGGTATTTAGGTTCTGCTTAAAGTTCTGCTGCATGCTTTCTGGAAGGAAATAACTTGTCAATATCTGATCAAGACGGTAGCTCTTCAGCAAAAATCTTCCGAAGCTGAATGTAAATTAAGTAGTCCTATGAATTGTAATTCATTTTCATACCAGGCCACCTCTCTCTCCAGATGTGAACTCCAAGGATCAATCAGTAGCACACAAGAAACTGTGACCTTGTTCTCACTCGAAAGAACTCTTGTCTCACTACATAACATGACCCTTGGTGTGATCTTCATAATTAGGGCTTGTAGGTCTAGCAACAATGAGCCCTAGATGGTCCCTAGGTGCTAAAGGAAAGCTTAATTCCTCTTGCTCAGAGGCAGGAATCTCTTTTCTGCCAATTACCCTTTTGACATTGCTTTTCAAGCTTCCTTTTACAAACATTGACCCCATAAACACTGTTCACCGCACAGTGGGGAAGAGAGAGAGAGAGTTTGGGGGAGAGAGGGTCAGGTTTAAGGAGAAATATTTGGTGTAAAGAATATTTTCAGAGTATATTTCTTAAGAAAGCTTTGCAGTTCAGCGTGATATTAGTATTAGGAAATTGCTTGGGTTGTTACTCTTGGATCAAAATATTATAAGATTAATGCGATACTGATTCACGAGAGGCAGAAACAGAGTCAAGCACCTTCGCTAACAATCTGATTTTGGGGAGATAATTTTTAGTTGATAATCTAAAACCAAATCCCACTCTTAACGTTCCTCTCTCCCTCCCTTCTACCAAATAGCTAAACAAATCATAGCCTTAGATGAACTTCCTGATTGATTGTGGAAGTTAGCACCAACACTTTGGAAAGAGGGCAATACATGGTCTGAAATTAATATATGACGAGCACTGCATTTGTGGGGGGAGCCACTGCAAGCCACTGTGAGCTAGATGGACCAATGGTCTGACGTGGCGTAAAGCAGAATGAGAGGGAGCCATTTTTTGATGAACATCATTTTCTGATCTGGAGGGTCACCCAGCCCCGTGGAGCAGATTTTGAGGAAGTGTGGGATGCTGCGGTAGCTATTTATTTCCATCAATACACAGTCACCACTGAGTACCATTCTCAGAGCCCAGTTGGCACCTGCCTCTCCCTCGAGACAATGGAGGGTGCCTTCAGGGGTGAAGTCTAATCTCTGCGTTAGCATCACCAACGTGACCTCCATGGGGCACAAGCCAGGGCAGGGTGTATGAGGCTCCTCGGCCTCGCTGATGTGGTCCAAAGGAAAGCAGAATAATATGTTTCGCACCAAATGGGCTGCAGAAGAGAAGAAGGTGTACAAGGTGCTATCCAACTGTCTTAGGGACTCCACACTGGATTTGTGTGAGGTTTACTCCTTAGTCCTTTCTTCTCCTGAATACATCCCACAAGGTAGCAGAGGTTTAGGGTCAGAGTTTTTCTCTTCCTAGATGGACTATCTTCCCAGGTTGATGAGCACCATCTACCCGATACATATAATATATATACAGTCATACCTCAAGTTAAATGTGCTTCAGGTTGAGCGTTTTCAGGTTACGATCCACGACGACCCGGAAGTAATGGAGCGCGTTACTTCCGGGTTTCACCACTTGCTTATGCGCAGATGCTCAAAATGACATCACGCATGTGTGCGGAAGCGGCAAATCGCGACCCGCGCATGCGCAGACGCGGGTTGTGTTCGCTTCAGGATGTGAACGGGGCTCCGGAACGGATCCCGTTCGCATCCAGAGGTACCACTGTATGGTCTTTTCTATTTCTTTTTTTAAAAAACCCCAACTTGTGACGTTTTAAATATCCCACCATTCTTCCATCGTGGAATTTGGGATGGTGAACACAGGGTTCCAATCCCCTGGCCAGACTCTGACCTGCTGAGCTTCAAAATGTTTGCTGTGTCATGTGGCTTTAAACCTTTTCTGGGGTGGGGGTGGGGGTGGGGGAAGCACCCCAAAGCCGGGGCAGCCTATTGCATCTGCGTTCTTCGGCTTCACTGCTTTATTTCTGGGAAATCAAATAAAACCGTTTAATCAAAAAGGAAGTAGGGAACAATATAAAAATACTGTGTAGTTTCTGTACAAATAAAGAATAAATGAAATAGAAGCGCATTCATCAAAATAAAAGTCAATACTGAAATAACGTTGGCCTTCTTTGATATACACAGTATGAGGTGAGAAAGAGGAAAAGCAGGGGGGAAACAATGAAGTTCAAGAAATGAAAAGTATTTTTTATGAAATAACTCTATTTCAAAATAGTAAAACAGTAATAGGTTCGACTCATAAATGTTACTAAGAGAGGTAAAATATTAGTATCAAGTGTACGTCTTTTTTATTCTCTGTCGTTAGAATTATTTCGGCTAAAGCACACAAATGGGAGTCGTGAGAAGGTGAGGCTAATTCTCAAAGCACTCCTGATCGGTGTACATGCTGGAAATGTGGTGATACCGAACATGCAGAAGGAGTGCGACCCCACACTTCTTGTTCTGCAATGTAGACAACACTACATACAACACAGACATTTGTGGGGCAATGGCAGCCCTCCCTTGGTTGGAAAGGTCATGGAAACCCAAGTCATGCTGGCATTTATTTATGTAATTCTTTATCAAATGGGTGCATACCCATGTCAAATGTTTCATTGCAAGTACACTAGCTGCACATGTGGGACACGGGTGGCGCTGTGGGTTAAACCACAGAGCCTACGACTTGCCGATCGGAAGGTCGGCGGTTCGAATCCCCACGACGGGGTGAGCTCCCGTTGCTCGGTCCCTGCTTTTGCCAACCTAGCAGTTCAAAAGCACGTCAAAGTGCAAGTAGATAAATAGGTACTGCTCTGGCAGGAAGGTAAACGACGTTTCCGTGTGCTGCTCTGGTTCGCCAGAAGTGGCTTAGTCATGCTGGCCACATGACCCGGAAGCTGTACGCTGGCTCCCTCGGCCAATAAAGCAAGATGAGCACCGCAACCCCAGAGCCGGTCACGACTGGACCTAATGGTCAGGGGTCCCTTTAGCTTTAGCTTTACACTAGCTGCACAAACATTACTTACAGATTTCACACGCCTGTTCAAATAGGGTTCACTAACGTGAAAAGCGTCTTCTATCAAAATATCCCTCGACTGTCTTGAGATATGAATCCCCACCGGACATGAGAGTGTAGACCATGTGCAGCTTTATGCTGACTTCTGTGTGCCATTAGGATTCAAATGTGTACACACTAAGCTTTTACACTACATGCAAAGCACCCCCCCCAAAAAAAGAATTTTGGGCACTGTACTCTAACCCACACAGAGTTCCAATCTCAGCAGCCCTTAGCAGACTCCATTACCCAGAATTCTTACAGAGAGGAAACGTGCTTTGAATGTGCTTTAAAGGTGCAGTGTGTAGGCAGCCTCAGCCGTAACCATCCCTCTGTTTCTGGGTGTGATTTTTAGACATTTCCTGTTTACGTTATTAAAGCCAAGTGACAGGTGGGAAAACTGAAGGATGTGGATTGGATTTAATTGCCCTGTATTCCACGTACAGTCCTTTGCACCTGTGCAAATCGAGATAGAATGATTCCCAGTCCAATTTCTTATCTGCGAAAGGTATCTGCTTTCTGTTTGCCTTTGCAGCTTTTCGTTGGAAACGTTTTGCCAAGTTACCAACCTTATGAATAGCTTCCCGTTTCTTGATCGACTTTTGCAGCCTCTTCAACCACTTACAACCACTGGCTTTTGTTTTCTTCAAGAAATGTTATTTTTGTGGGGGTTCTGTGCACCCACCTCTCCCGCATTTGCCCTGTGAAACTGCCAAGCACTTGATACTGAGGTTCATTTGTAGGATTCAGAGCCCTACTTCCTCTCAACACATTGAATCCAGCCTCCTAATTATCTCCAGTAATTCACATGCTGCTGCTTCTAGTAAAGGCACTGTCAGGAGGTTTCAATTTAAGCATCCCACATGCCTGATGAAGACATTCCTTTTTTCCACCTTACTTTTCAGTGTGGCCCCATAATGGAAGCTACCTAGTCTCCTGTGACAAAGATATTATGTCAGCTCAGCAGAGTATGCAAAAAATAGCCTCCTCTGCACCTGCCTTATCATCGAGAGAGACAGAGACTCGTGCTGGAGATACCGTTGATCAGGTGAAAGACTAGAATTAGGATCCCAGAATGCAATGGGAAGTAGAATAATAAACCCATGTCATGATGTCCACAAATGATAAATGGCTGCATCTACATGTCCCCCTCCTCCCCTCCCCTCCCCACACTCCCAGTGCGCAGCAGGAAGAACATTGCACCTGGTGCATTAGATGATTTTGCTTATCTCCTCCCCTTCTGAATCCATTATAGAAGAGCTGCATTTCATGTCTTATTTCATACTTTGGGCATTTAAACAGAGACACACACACTTGGCCTTGGGTGCAGCAGCCTGGCAGTTGCTTGCAAAACGCCACTCGCAGGAGGTGCCATCGGATAGGGTTGCCATGTTCTCAAAAGTGAAAATCCAGACACAGTTATTGAGCTTTTCCCCTTCCTTCCTTCCTTCCTTCCTTCCTTCCTTCCTTCCTTCCTTCCTTCCTTCCTTCCTTCCTTCCTTCCTTCCTTCCTTCCTTCCTTCCTTCCTTCCTTCCTTCCTTCCTTCCTTCCTTCCTTTTTCTTTCTTTCTTTCTTTCTTTCTTTCTTTCTTTCTTTCTTTCTTTCTTTCTTTCTTTCTTTCTTTCTTTCTTTCTTTCTCTCTCTCTCTCTCTCTCTCTCTCTCTCTCTCTCTCTCTCTCTCTCTCTCAAAGTTGTTGTTTTGGAGAACATCTCCACCCAAACATTTGTTTTGGGGCTTTTATTAGATTTTTAAAGAATTTTTAAAATAAAAAAATGAATTTTCTAGAATGGAATTCTGGTGAATTTACTAGAACGGAATTAAATGCCACCTCTTTCACTTTCCTTTCCTAATTTGCCTAGGAAATTTAAATTAGTAATGGGATCCTTGCAGGCTTAGCACATCTTCAAATTCAATATGACATGTATTTGCTGATTGAAATTATGCCGCCGCTCCACCTTTGCAGACCCTACCCCTCACCTACAGATTTGCGTGTGTAGCAGCGAGAGACTGTGTGGCCTTTGGATATTTACACATGAATCCCTGCCAACCGATGGGGAGTGTGGCCAGTTTGAGCTGCATCCAGTCCCCTGTTCAGGAAGGAATGAAAAATGTGAGGCCCCACCAGACACATGTGAAAGGCTATATGCATCCAATTTAGGAAGGAAAACGAATACATAGGAGGTGGATGGGAAGGTGTTGCAAAAGTAGTGGCAAACCTGACACTCTCCAGGCAGCACAGCCCAATGGTCAGGGTTGATGGGGAATTTTGCAGCCTGATTTTGAGATGTTTGAGAGCCCATTTCTCCCCTTGTGGCTACGGTGACACAGCATGATGAAGTGATATTTCATTTCCAGGAATGATGTCCCTGAGCAGTGCTGTGTAAACAGGCCTCTCCTTTGAAGCAATGAATTGTGCTTCAGTCCTGGTTAACATCACTCAGACAGCAATTTTTAAGGCATACAAAATAACATTATATAAAAGATTTGGATAATTCAGCCATGTGGCAGCCTGTTGGGTTTGCCACACCCTGCTTCTCCTTGGTCATGATAAAGGATGAGGTGGGCTGGCTTAGAGTATTGGTGTCTGATGTTGACATCATATGTCATCTAATAATTCTTATTTGGCTCAAATTGACATTTCCATATGACTGCAAGCTCTAGTCTAACAACATCTGGAGCATCACAGGTTGCTCATCCCTGGGATACTTCAAGCAGAAGTAGTAGTGGAGGAACACTTTGGGAAGAGACAGATGCAGGATGCTGCCAGCAAGATTTGATTCCTATTGATGGAGGCCACTGGATTTATAGACCCCACTGGATTCATCTAGTCTAGGTGTAGTTAACCTTTTTATGCCTACTGCCCACTAATACATCTTTCTTGATGGCAAAATTTCCTTACCGCCCACCAGTGCTCGATGGAAGGAGGATTCAGCTTGTGCTGTAGAACCCCCTACTGCCCACCTAGAATCCTGAAATGCCCACTGGTGGGCGGTAGGGACCACGTTGACAACCCCTGATCTAGTCCAATGCAGGAATCTCAACATGCGGTCCCCCTTCCAATTTGAAACCATACCAGACCCTGCTTAGCTTTGCAAACGTTGTAGCATTTTATTGCTGCACCACTAGGAGGAGGATGCAGTGCTCTTGAAAGATTGTGTAGGGCCACTGAGTGGGGAGGGGAAGGTTGTGATGTAGCTCTGTGTATCTGCTGAATTGAAAATAAGAACAGAGCAAATGGGAAAACGAGAGGCAGGGAAGCATATTTGGTGTCTCAGAAGAGGCACACGACCTTTGAGTTATTTCAGAGCAAATTGGAACTATGTTATCAAAATGGATAGAAGTGCCATGTAATGTTATTCTTTCATACACCTTATTCCCAAAGTTTACATTCTGTTTTTCTGTAGTTCAAACCTGGAGGCCTGGTATGGAATGATCTTAGCTTATTTATTTTTGCAGCGGACTCCATGCATGGTGACCCTTTGGGCTCCTCAAGACATGCCGATGTGCTTAGAAATAGAAATGAACACATTTACTGATAGGTTGAGTAAATTTGTTCTTTTAATCTTGTAAACCTTACAGAGAAGATCTCCATGGAGATCTTTGTGGACCCCAGCATTAAGGGAAGTGTATTTAGATGATGCAGCATGTACAGATATGAAACATCATTAAATTATGAGTAGGCAGGTACCACACACACACACACACACACACACACACACTCATCTGGTAAAGATCCAGTAGAATGTTTTCCCTTCCTCACTGTTTTCCCTTCCTCTGCCACCTGCTACTATTCAAGATGAAAGTTATCAATACCATACTGCTACAAAGTGGGTATTATGTTGATTTATGCTAATCAGATGTACAGATGCTGCCGTATTATGCTATTAAGTGATGACATTATAAAAATACTGCTGCTTCTAATGTCAACAGACCAGTAATGCTTGAGTAAAGTAAGAGCACACCTTCACAGGGGCTGGTTCTGTGGAGCTCTTGTTTCGAGTCAGGCTTCATATTCCATGTCTTTTTCTTCTGCATAAACATGACTAACATTGAATGATCCACAACATTCAGCATTTGCAAGAGCAAAGTACATATACTTCAGGATGTGGGTAAGTCCAGGCTAGGTTTTGATGTGCCTTAATCCCCTGGTGAAAGGCTGGTCTCTGTGTCCCAGTGTGCACATACTACTATAGGCAAGCAGCAGCAGCTGCCCCATTCACTTTAATAGTAGGGAATGCTCTGAGTGTAGAATGTGACCACTGTGGTATAACAAGCCTTATATAACCAACATGCTTAAGTCTAATTAATACATAAAGAAGTTAATACCACAGAGTAAGCTGTCCTGCCAGGTTTAGCTAGGCCATTCCCCCTCACCTTAGGAGGAAGATAATCAAGCCTATTGTTCTCTCCCAGTCTACCTGAGAGGCTCAGACTGCATGGCTCTAACAAGTCTTTATCATGTCCATATACCAATAATTTAGGAACAGATACAAAAACATACACAATATATATATAAACACTAGAGCCAATCACAACAAACACAGCTAACAAAACCCTTAAAAAACTCTGTGAATAAAGTCATAAAGATCCTGCCCCACTAAAAGAGGCCACAGATACTTGGCTGCCTTCACATTAAGGGCCAAAGACCTGGGTAAAAAGGGAAGTCTTTCCGTGGAGGGTATTCTACAAGTGTGGAGCCATCACTGAAAAGGCCCATTCTCATGTTGCCACCCTCTAGACCTCTTGTGGAAGGGACACATGGACAAGGGCATCAGATCCAAGGGTTCAGGTTGGTTCACGTGGGAAGAAGGGACTTTGAGGTATTAGCAACTTGAGTTTTCTCTATACTATAGGTTTAAAACTGAGACTTTGTTGCTTTATTGATTTTACTGTGAAGTCCTCAGGGATCCTAGGATGTAGTGTTGGATAGAAATAATCTAAATAAATAAGCTAATTTCTAAATTCCCATTGGTTTGAATCCAGCTTGTAAACACTAGCTTCTGCCATTCCATCTGCATTTCTGATGGTACCAATTTCCACCATTTTGTTCGCATATCCCCATTGAACACAGTTTTAACAGCTATATAATTTGGTTAATGTGTATTGTGTACTAACTTAAAAAGTTATCTGCAGGTTAATATAGTGCCTTGAATAACATGACCTTCACCTTCGTACCTATTGGGAAATTTTACCTCTAAGGATGGATTCTAGCTGGGTCATTTCTCATCTAAAGTGACTGCAGATTTATTATCTAAACCCAGCCTGAACTCAGTTCTCTTCTTTTGATCACTATATTAATTTAACTGAAGAGCCTCTAAAACAAAGGCAACATTGACAGAATGGAAGCAGAGGATATAGTGATACAAGACCTCCTTGGAAAGGAAAGTTGCCCTGAAGAAGTAGCAATAGATCAAACGTTCTTCATCTCCAGGCATGTCTATGATAATAGAAGTTAGCATGAGTCCATTCTTTTCATTGACACATTGTTTGTTTAAGGAGGAAATTCAGCTTGACACAAAGGCTGCAATGATCATTTTGCAATGTATGGCAGGAAACGCACAGAGAGAGTTTTAATATAAAGAATTTGTTTTTGTGTTTAGCGACGGCTTGTTTTGGAGGGCAGGGCAGAGACATACACTGCTCAGTGGAAAAAAAACATTGTGTTGGGTTAGAGAAATAACCTCCTTCCAACCTGATCTCCTTTCTATTTCATGCAGCAGTTGCTTCTGTGGGGAACCACATTCAACATGGTTGCTATGTGAGAAACACCATTCTGTCATGGATGCTGTAGTAAAAATTCCTGCATTGCAGGAGGTTGGACCAGACGACCCTTGTTGAATACCTTCCAACTCTGAGATTCTATGATTCTACATGGTAGTTTCTTTGACTAGGATAGTTTTCTGCACTTTCAGATACGTACTAAAGCACAGAATCAGGAGTGTGAGAGCTTATTGTTTGGAAGTGGCTTTATATGGTTATATGGAAGAATCATTTCTGTTCTTGAAGACTGTGACTGCCTCAACCACCCTTTGTAGTGTGCAGACAATGTACACAACTGCTATTGTATATTGTGGAGATGTACAAATCTGGCATTCCCAAGTACAGCGTTGCCTTATTTAAATTTGGTGGTTGTTTACCATCACTAAGGGATCAAGTTTATCTCCAGCAAACAAATCCCAGTTAAAATGTCATATTTCTTATTTCTGACATCACATGACTAATTAATTCAGGAAAGTAAAGACCAGTTTCAATTTGCCTACTCCAAGCAAGTGCAATGGACTCACTACTGCAATGGGGTTTCCCTTGTGTTGGGATCAGAAACTGCAGTTACGGCAAGATGCAGCAGCAGAAACGCCTACAGCAGTGATGGCCAAACTTGGCCCTCCAGCTATTTTAGGACTACAACTCCCATCATCCCTAGCTAACAGGACCACTGGCCTACAGGAATGAGTCTGTCAGCATATTATACTTGTGCTCAAAGATCTGCATTAGCTGCCAGTTTGCCATCAGGTTGAGTTCAAGGTGGTACTATTGGTATCCAAAGCCCTTAAACGGCGTGGGACCAGTTTACTTAAGTGTCCCAACTCAATCACTCCCATCTGCAGAACTTTCATTTCTACAAGCATCATGCCTGCTCTATGTTCGTAAGGAGTCATACTTTAGTGTGTTAGGAACTGTACTTTGGAACTCGCTGCCTACTGATATTAAGCCTGCGTCATCATTGTACTTTTTTAGATGATGGCTGAAGACTTTTCTATTTCACCCAGCCTATTCAGACACATGACTGGTTAGATATTTCATTGTGTTTCATTGCTTTTAGATGTTTTAAACAATGTTTATAGGCTTCAAATGTGTTTTTATTTTATTTTAAATTGTGTTTTTATTACAGTTATGTTTGCTGCCCATGCCTCCGTTGGGAGGAAGGGCAGAATATAAAATTGAAAAAATAAACAATAAATCAACAAAGTGTTTTTAATGCAATTCCTACAATTAGGTGAATAACTGAACTGATAGGAAACTTAGTAAAACCAGGATATTCTATATATATAAAATAGCAATTTATTTTCCTTTTCCATTCTTCCATCTGTATCTTATATTTGTTGATTTTAAAATACATTTTTAAAGTTGCTTGGCTGATTGTTTTGATGCCTTCAATGCTTGAGGGATTAATTATAAAATGGCACACTTCATTCTGCCAGCTGAATAATCCAGAGCCTACCAATGAGCAATAAGGGAGATATTGACAACAACAGATCATCTGAGGATGCACCAGGTACACCCAAATCTCACATATGGGAGGCTTGGCAACAAGAGAATGGGCTGAATATGATAACAAGAGGCACTTTGGGAATAAGGAGAAAGTAACTGAAGGAACTACAAGGTACTGAGATACAGAACAGAGGGATGGTATTGCGGGGGGAAACCAGTAAGCTTATATTGTTGCATGAAATAAATTGAAATAATAGCACAATCATATGCACATTTGTTCAGAAGTGAGTTTCTCTGTGTTGAATGGGGCTTCCTCCCTAGGAAGTGTGTCCAGGACGGTGGTTTAAATGAGTTAGATCTTGTTCATATATCTTTTGGTAGAGAGACATTAATAGAGCACGAAGATACATTGACTCAGGTTGGCTGCAGTTGCTGGCCATCAGAAAATAAAGCTTGACTTCCGAAAAGCACACATTTTAGTGTAACTTTGGAAGCTGTGCCAATATTGGGGCACATAGACACACTAAGGCAGTTATCTCTGCTACTGTTCAATGTCACTTTGTGCTAGGTACTGTGCAGATACTGTTCCTGCACATAGAGGGTGATATAACGATATTAATTTATGTGAGGTTCCTAGAAGCTGAAGGGTAAAGGATTAATATGGAACTATATAATTGAAAATATTTAATTCTCTGTGCAAATTTTAGAGGTGTGATGCAATTATTATGGTATAAATTCTCAGCTGTAATCTCCAGTGCACCCAGACTCAAAGACATGAATGTACTGTTCACTGTGTGAAATCTCACTTATGGTGAAAAGGCAGGTAGCAGTACATATCTCAGATGGAGATATGCATTTGTATATTGAGACATGCTATCATTGGTGAGATGAGAAGACAACTTAACATTTCTATGGAGATATAGTGCTCAGGCACAAGTGGTGTGGATTGCAATCCAGATTCCCATGTATGCTATTCAACCCCCTGCCCCCCACCCCATATGTGCATGTTGGTTGCTCATTAGGGATGGATGAATGGGTCAGTTTTGGTTTCTCTCGGTTTCTCACTTATCTCCCAATCTTAAATTCACTTTTCCATGCTAGATTTGGGGCATCCAGGAATTTGAGTGTCTTTCTGATTTACCACCCTCCTTCCACCTAGAAAATTGCCAGACCCCAATTTAAGCCTTACCAAGATCTAAAAGATGTCCACCCTTTGGTGGGATCAAGATGTGTGTAAGGTGCAGAATTAACACATGATTTTGATATGGCATTAAATGTACAACAGATTTTTACCTGATACAATATCAGACTAGGTTATCTTTAGGGCCCTTCAATCGCCATCGTTCCTGATATGTTGTGATTCTTTAAACTGGGGAGTTTACATTGCAATTGCAAAGTGATCCTTGCTATTTAAAAAGAAGCAAATCAGTGGCAGGGTGTGTTTCTTTGCAATTCATAAAAATCTGTTAATTTCTTTATATTTATGTAGAACCATCAGTGTACTTAACAGAATGTCATAAGCAAAAAAAGATAGCCTCCTTCACCAAGGATGTTACAATTTGGCAGTATAAAAGGGGGAAAAATGGATGATAGCTTGGAAGAGACAAGGGTAACTGTGGATTCCTGTGAACATCATAATTAAATGTTTGCAGAGACTAAGGAAATAAAGGCTTGGACACCATTTTGGAACTAAACAGGCCACTTAGGCTTCAATTCAGTTGAATATGATGACTATTGGATTAAGTGATATATTAAAATGCACTTTCTTTGTAGGAGGCCTATAAGTAGCAAAACTTAGAGTATATGCTCAGAATGATCCTAAGGACATTAATCACAATTTAATTCCACTGAACTCAATGGGACATACTTCTTGCCTCGGACTGCAGCCTTAGAACATTTCTGGCTCCTGAATCAAATTCTCTGTCCAATGTCTATCTCACTGTTCCATCTCTATATCAAATGGAAATGGAAAAATGTGATAGTGTTGAAGTTAAATAACACATTTTTTTATGGCTAGTGCCAATAAATCTGCTTAAAGATTCATTACTACTTTTCTTGAGGGATAATTTAGACTATGTATCAAAAGCAAAAAAATCAATAGTTTTTTCTATTACAAATAATTGCCTGTTTGACTCCATTCCACTTTTCTCCTTTATTTATTTTCGTCTTAAAAATTCTTCTACCAAGAGGGTCTTGCCTTTCAAGTGGGAAGCAGTAATAGCTCCTTGAAAGGGGGAGGAAAGAAAACAAAAAAAGCATCTGTACTTAACAGAATGTGCCCAGCTTTGCACCAGCAGGATTTGGAGGTTCGTTTTATGATGGAAAAGGCAACAGAGAGATTTATTTAACAGTACTTTATAGCACTTACATAATATGCAGATGAATGTCAGGAGATCACTGAATTAAAATCAAGATGGGACGTCGGTAAAAGCAAAAGCACAAACGAAATGATAGGCTTTTTTTACAGGAAGCGCTGCATAGTTATGCAGGCAAGAGCTTCAGCTGATGCTTTCTGAGTGGAAAGAGTGGGTTTTACAGTCCCAGAAACAGGTGAGAAAGCTAAGCCAGTGGTCCAAGCCAGGGGTGGGAAGCTTCTTTCACTGCAAGGGCACATTCCCTTCTATGGGCCCCACGCCAGTGGGGGTGGACCAGAGGCAAAAGAGGACAGAGCAGTATGTGCGATTTTCACCTTTATACAGAAGGCCACTTTCATCACACTTGTATATCCCTTTTACCCTTTTAGGCTGTTTCCCACTCCTTTCTCTCCCATTGCAGTTATTGGGAGGGTATTAATGCATCAGCTGCAGGCCTGGTGTTGCTGAACGCTCCTTTTGCGGGTTAGGAAAAGGAGAGTACTTAGGAGCCTTCAAGATGTCAGATGCCCACAAACCACCATTTTGACCTCCACTGCTGGCGGAATCTTGCCTATTGGATATCCATGCTAGGGATGTGCAAATCTGTCAACCCCCCCCCCCCAAATCTGAAGGTCAGATTTGCACATCAGTTTGCATTTTTTTTAAAAGTCTTTGTGAAAATTCATCAGCATTTTAGGGTGAATTTTTCTCAATGTACAATTTTTTAAATACACAAATTCCAAAGCAATTTTCCTTCAGGTGACACATTTTTGTATATTGTTTTCAGTAACATATGGATTTTCATTCACACTAGATCCTGGGGATATATATGTTACTTTACTTGAGAACTGCATTAGAAAAATTCAAAAAAGTGCAAAATTCGCATTGCAAAATTCAGAGAAGTGCGAAATTTTAACTTTTCTGGCTTTTGCAATGGCTGTGCAATACATGGGGAGTTTTTTTGGGGGGGGCAGTGTGAATTAAGCATTTATCCTTTAAATGTGATCTGAATTAAATTTCTACTCCATCCCTAATGGTCAGCCCACAGAGCTTCCCACCTCTGGTGCCTCTGGAGGCAGAAGGAACCCCCTCTCTACCAGTGGAGTGCCAGACATTGCTCCCTAAATCTCTGTCACAATGACCATAATAGCAATAAACCCTCAAGAATTTCCTTTTGACAGCACACCATTGCTGTTGATTTTCTTTTGCAGTTAGTTCCTGTTTGAATAAGCAGTTCAATTCTCTGTACCATGGAGTTGCTTGTAATGGTAAGGAGAAGTGGGTTTTTTTTTTACCTTAAAATGGTAAATGCTTAATACTGTGCCAGAAATGAAGGGCAACGCTTATCTTTTCAACATCACATTGCTTTTAAGTTTGTCTTCAGAAGATTTTAAAAGTAAATAATTTTCCTAGGCACATACCTTTCTCCCCATCTCTGCTTCTCCTTCTCTGGGGGAAAGCAGAAGAGAACCCTACACATGCCACCAGAAGGGTGTTTGCAGATATGTACAAACAGTGAAGAGGAGGCCTATTAAAGTAGCATCTTTGCCTCTTCACTTCCTTGAAGAAACTCTGCTTGATAACAGATATGTCACGAAACAGCTGGCAATGAATGGGAAAAGATACAGCAGTGTGATTAAAAAAAGATGTTTTAAAACACACACACACCCTCAAAAAAAAGGGGGGGAAAAAGAATGGGTGCTAAAGGAGCTGACTGAGGTTTCTATCCTCTGCCCATTCAGATAAATGTCAGATTTAAAATGGCATCCATAGTAGAAAAATACCCAAACAAAACACAACCTTTTCCTTTTCTTCTCTACCTATGCTCTCAGAATAAGGCAGGAAAACAATTTATCTTGTTATTAAGGAAAGGAGATTATTATGACTTTGTGGGAAAGGAGGGACCATTTCTTATTCGGCATACAATAGAGTCATAATCTGACTTGGTGACCTTATCCTTCGGCATATTTCTAGTTTTTGAAAAGCACATTATACTCTTGGTGAAATTTTGTAATGAAAGAGGTGGAGCGCCTTGTTATGTGTTCAGATTCAAAAACTAAACAGGTTTCAGACTGAAAATAATAAGAGAGCAGAATCTTCTTAGAGCCAGCGATTGTTTTTCTTCTCCAGAGAATGACAAATAAAAGGATTGCTCAGACAAACACTTTTCCTAAATAAGTCCCATTCACTTCAATGGCACTTGAGCGGCAGGACTAAGTGGATTGCATCTGAAAAAGCAAGTCACATGTTTGCAAAGTTCTTAAGAACCTCATTAAATACCTGCTGTTTTTCCCCCTACCAAGTCATATATTCATGTACTTTAAACTTATGCTTAATAGGGTAGGTGCTAGAACTTGACACAGCTTGATACATTTATTTAAGTACAAAAAGGTTGGATCTAAGCGGAAAATTCAGAACAATGAAATGTATTTTGGGATCTAACTTTTTCTGCTGACAAATGGACGCATCTAAACTAAGTTAGATGAACACAGTTGCTATTGATTTCTCTCCAGCTGATTTCACGGGGCCTCAGTTCAACTTACTAAGACAGGATCCCTCCCAAAAAGTTTAGCTTTGCCAATTAAACTTGTGCGTTGCCCTTCCAAGATATGTTTTTTTAAATATTGTATTAAATCACAGATTCTAAGTTTGGAAATCAAATGTCAAAATTTCAGTTTCAAATCTGCTTTTGGAGCTTGGGAATTTGTATTTAAATATATATATGTGAGTGTGCAGTGAAGGTTGGTCTTTTAGGGTGAGTGGAGTGCTACTCCAACAATTTCAATCTGCCATTAATCAATCCACACCTATCTGTCTGTCATTAGTTCTGGCTCCACTTACTGTTGACCTCGATGCCTTTTGCCATATCAATCCCAATGGGCACAAGCCACCACTGTGTTTGTGTGTGTTTTTCACATATCTATCATCTATCTATCTATCTATCTATCTATCTATCTATCTATCATCTATCAATAATCTATCTATCATCTGATCTCACCTGTTCATTGATGGTGGCTGGCAGACCTGCCATCCAGAAGAGTGTCAACATGGATGAATGGGAGTCCTCACAAGGGTGAGGAAACACAGCTGCTACAATATGTGTGATGGCAGTGGCCCTTTTTATGAGCTGTGACAATCATGCAAATGTTAGCAGCTTCATGTCCGCTTGCCATGTAGAAGCTCCACCTCATGCAACCAGGAACCCACACAGTCCTAGCCAGGTCTCAAGTCTACTGGAATCGCCCTATCTACTGCCATGGTGGTGGGTGTCAATTGCTTGGTGCTCAGTTAGCATCTGAACTAAAGAAAGTAATGTGGAAATGACAGTGATAACAAAAGCGAGTCAAATATGTCCACATTGATAATATGATGCCTTTTTCATTCTGTACCAAATAGACACCTACATATAAAAGGGAAACAGAAGGTGTGTTTTTAAAAACAAACAATTCTGAGTAGCTATACTATTTTGTTGTGCACTACAGACTGTGGAAAAAGGTGCACTTGAACATATAGCCCAAATTTCTTTGTGTGTGTTAGGAAAGTTAAAATATCCTGCAACTCCCCGCTGGATCTTACTGTGTGGAGAAGATAGCAATGGTCTACTAATTGTCTGTGAGTTGACTAGTATATACTTTATCTTATTTCCATTTTCTACTTCCTTTCCTTTCCTGGGTCTATCCTCTAGGGTGGGCTGCATGCTGTGTCTCCCTCTGCTCTCGATGGGCAGCTGAGCCCAGAAACATCCTGGATGTGGGGATGGACAAGGATCACGCAGGGGTGGACAAGCTCAAGGACCACATTCCCTTCTGGGCAACCTTCTGAGAGACACATGCCAGAGGTAGGCAGGGCCAGAGGGAAGAGTGGGTGGAGCCAAAAATATATGTGCAAATATCACTTTTGTACAGTAAACTACTTTCTACCTCCTGTCCACCTCTCTACCCGCTATCTAAGCAAGTTAGAGATGTTATCGGAGTTCAAGGACATATTCCAGTCAGTCAAACTCTCAGAGAAATCGGGCTAGGGGTTGAGAGGGGTGGTGACCTAGGGAGGATTCCAAAGACCAGGGGTAGTGGTGGCATTTGGCCCTGAGGTTCCCCACCCATGGTCTAAGGAATATTCAGCCCACAAGCTGCTTGACTTTTTTGTGTGTCGTTTCCTCGTCCTCCATCCCCTCCTTGTCCTCCTCCTCTGTGCATCTCTACACAGCTGAAGCAGGTCCCTTAGATTTGGGCACCTCAGTTGCCTAGTTTGGCTGACCTTATGCAACCAGACTACTCCTGTTGACCTGAGGTGGAGTTAATTGGGACGTGTACAGTCAAGTGACTGCCATGGGCCAGGAGTCAGCTTTGCGTACAGAACAGCAGCCTGAAGGGGGAGAAGGCCGAGTGACTCCACCTGCAGCTGATCAGCCTTCAAGGACACAGAGGAGAAGGCACTGAGAGAACCAGCTGGCTCCAGTGGTGGTGTAGTGGTTAAGAGCGGTAGTCTCCTAATCTGGGGAACCGGGTTCGTGTCTCCACTCCTCCACATGCAGCTGCTGGGTGACCTTGGGCCAGTCACACTTCTCTGAAGTCTCTCAGCCCCACTCACCTCACAGGGTGTTTGTTGTGGGGGAGGAAGGGAAAGGAGAATGTTAGCCGCTTTGAGACTCCTTAAAGGGAGTGAAAGGCGGGATATCAAATCCAAACTCTTCTTCTTCTTCTTCTTCTTAAGCAGAGCTTCCAGCAGTAGTCAGATGCTGGAAACAATGATTGTAGTTCTTGGTCCTACCTTGCTGCTGCCTGCTCGTCTTGGTCCTTGATTATCTAATTCCCTGACCCCTTGACTGTCTGACCATGTGGATTGCTGTTTGCCCTACCCTAGGACTGGACTGGACTTTGGATGCTGACTCTGCCTCCAGGCAAGTACACATCAGAGACTCTTCTGGTTCTCTGGTCTCCTGCTCTACTGAGCTCTGCGCATTGTTGCTCAGCAATGAGATTACCACAGTGACATACTCGAGGTGAACTTGTGTTTTAGGTTGTCTGTCAATGGCATTAAAGCCAAAAAATACTTGATTTACCTCAAGTGAAAGTAATATTTTTATTGCCAAGAATTTTCTAACTTCTTAGTCTGCCAAGACACGACCAGTCCTTTCTCAAGGGGGAGTAATAACCATATCAAACATGACAACTTTTTTTAAAAGAAAGAACCCATTAAAAAAAACAACAACAACCCAAGCATGTATGTAAGGTGCGTGCTGCTTTTATTCCTCCCCCCATCTGTCTTTTAATTTTTTTTAATTGAAAGCTATTTTAGAAATGAGTAAGGGAAAAAAAGAAGTGCTGTGATTTGCTTAGCAGAGAGTTCTGTCTGCCTCTTTGAAGTGTTCAACCCAAACCATCAAAGGCAAGAGACCAATTACGTCCACCCAGCTATTGTTCTGGATGGCAGCAAACATAATGCAAAATGGAAATCAGATGGAAACAAATTATTACAAATTAGCACAAGGTTTGCAGATTTGATATATTAAAAAAAAACCCTTTTCAAGCACAATAAGCTTCTTGCTTTCACAGAACGAGAAATCCTAATCTGGCAGAAAATGCACATCTTTATGTTACAGAGATGTGTTTCCTGACATATTTCTAAGAACCCATGTCACACTAAAAACCTCCACAGGGCCTTTATGAACTAAATTTACACATTACAATATGACAATTTTACATTCCCAACAGGGATGGCATGACAGTGACCCACTTAACGGGTATAAGGCTGAAATATTGAGTTGGATGGATGTTTCTCCTTTTTGTAACAATGTTAACTTTACAACACTCAGAACTGGGTTTCATGCAAGTCTCCAGGGCTGATCTAAGTCATTTTGCTGCCTGAGGCAATGTTCGAGATGGTGCCCCCCACTGCCATACAAAAGCTGACCAAACTGGCAGCTGAATTTTACTTCAGCGCTGGCAATGAAGGCAGCAAGCTAGCTTTGAGGCTGACTGTGTGACACATACAGCTCTGTCCTCTGAAAACTTGCCACTACTGCCTGCCTCTAGCACCTGCTGCTGCCCCCCTCTGCCTAACATTAGGACTGGCCCTTCAGGTTTTCTAGTTCCTATGAATTTTACCAGGTTGACCTAATTACTGTGTAACCACACCACTAACCACCTTACAGGTTATCTAAATCTTTTGGACTTGTATCCAGATGTCAAAGTGATAATTATACGACCTACTGTATCTCATCTGATGTTTGGAGGGTATTCTATGTAGGGTGCAACACTGAATCATATAAGTCCACAACCTAATTTTAGGTTGTGCAGTCTAAACAAGTGTACTTCAACCTTGGGTCCCAGGATGTTGCTGGACTACAACAACCATCATCCTCAGCAAGCTTAAACAATGGTCAGAGTAGTTCAACAACATATGGGGACCCAAGGCTGAAGAACTCTGGTTTAACCACCCGAATGAGAATTGGGCAGCTGACTGGGTTGAAGGAGGGAAATATATTCATTGATTTTCCTGAAAATATACTCTCTGCCTTAACTGCATTCTACCTGTATCACAACCTATGGCAAAACAGTCGGGATGCAACCTGGCCAAAAAGTAAGCACTTCTAAGGCTTATTTGCAGCAGTTGAAGTTTAACTCTGGCTGGGTAGTGCCCAGAGTGCTACTGAAAATCTTCTGTAATTTGTTTGGTTACATATTGCTTTCTGCCCTCAGCCTTCTGGATTAGACTGGCTAGAAATGGAGATAAAGAATAAGAAATTGTTGTAACATGCACAAGCGGCATGGGTTATTTTAATGGACATATTGCTTTAAATTGAGTTTTCGCCATCTGTTCTGCCCTTAATTTTGAATGCAAAAAGAGTATATTTCACAATTACATCTGTAAGTAATGATACAAGCAATTTAAATGCATGTATATGTTCTCTCGATGCAGCAGACATCTGGGATTTCTCCCCCATCCCATACATTTTTAGCCACAAATCGAAGGGACTCCTCCCCACCCTTTAGAACACAAAATTTCTCTGCAATCCAGGCAGCCATTTCCCAGCAAACCTGGTCTTTCCTATAAGCTGATTTTAGTATACCTAGAAGGAGTTCAAGGCTGGCTCAGTAAACTAAATCAGAAAGTCATTTTTACAATGCTTTCCTTGTCTTCATCCAAATCCCCTCTGGCTTGAATGACAGCTTGGCAGATGCAAGGCATTAGATCAATCAGTTTCAATTGATGTTCAGTAGGAGACAGGTCAGGCTGTGTGGGGCAGACTGTGTTTTTTCTCTCCTCCTCAGTTCATCCTCTTTAGTTACAGTACCACAAAAGTAGGCTTTTCTAGCATAGAGCATGGATATTATGAAACGGCAACTGCATCCGAGCTCATTTTAGCAGCTAGCAAGCAATCCGATAAGACTTGCTGTGTTGGATCAGACCACTGGTCCATCTAGCCTGGCATTCTTTCTTCTGACAGTGGTCATAAAAATGTACCAGCAGTGCAGTTTGGCAAGAAGGGCTTCATAAAATATATCCATTTCCTGTTGTTGATGCCCAGTATTCTGGTAACCAGAATTATAGGCTGTGTACATCCCATGTTTTAAAGGACACAACTGCCCCCAAAGAATCCTGGGAACTGTAGTTTGTTAAGTGTGCTTATAGGGTATTAAGGGAATTGTAGCTCTGCAAGTGATAAACTGCAGTTCCCAGGCATCTTTGGGGGAGCCATGTATAGTGTATATACACTCTCTCACACCTAAGAGATAGACAGAACTTTTTCATGTCTGATTATTCAGAACAGATTGGATTGAGCTGGCTTGATTTGAAGCACAATAGCTAGAAATCCAAATTAATCTGATTTAAAATGGGATCCATTCAGAATCGACACAGCCACATCTCAATTCTCATATCATAGTTAGGAGAACAAGCGGGGCCTAGAGGATTAACTCTTGCCAAGCCTGTCAATGGTATTGTAAGATGCCACTTGCTTTTCTGAACCCTTTCAAGGTGTGTTTGTGTAGGAAGAGTGCTCTACAGGCACAAGACTGGCTGTTGCCACAAGTGTAAACAGCAAGATGGAAGGATGCTGAAAATATAAAAAATCAGTTGCTGAGAACCAAGGGGAAAATTTATTCCCCATAGTTCTGAGCATGGATAGCAAGAGTTCTACATGCTTGTAGTGTACAGTCCTATTGCCTGAAACCTATCATGGTGGTTTGCTAGAACTCTCCTTCCCATTCTTCATTCTAAAGTAAGTTTTGATAAAGTATGAATTCCAGGATTCTCTGTGGACCATGATGGATTGGAGGGGGGGGGGAGAGTCATGTATTCCACTATCGAACTCACATTTCTGGATTCTACCCTATCTTCACTTGAAATAGATGATGCACATTAGTGGATAGTAGCACTGGTGGGTCTATCACTTCTTTTATATTAACTTTCATTAAAGTGGTATTCTGCAAGCAGCTCTTAATGCAACATAACCACATCACTTTAGACTGCAATCCTAAGCACACTTTCCAGGGAGTAAGATTTTGAATAGACATGTCTCGGACTGCACTATAAGCAGATTTTGAGTTCTCATCATCATAGGACAGGATTTGGTTTTGCAAAGCAAAGCACAAACAGCAACATGGCCAAATTAAGTCATTTGTACGCCTATGTAGCATGTTGTTTGACCCAAACCTCCAGTAAGGCCTTTGAGGGCACAGGTGGCTATATGGGACAATAGAAAATAAGAAACTTTCTTGTTTAAGTTCTCTTAGTATCAGAACAATTGTATCTTATCATTTAGATCATGTGTGGGAAGCATTTGGCCTTCCAAATGTTGCTGAACTACAACTCTCACCATCGTTGGCCATTCACTAGGTTTGCTAGGGTTGATGGGAGTTGTAGTTCAGCAACTTCTGGAGGGCCAAAGGTTCGCCAGGACTCATTTAGATGATAAAGGATTTTTGTTAAAACATAGGTTTGTTATGATTGAAATGTGTTGTTAACAAAGTCATCTTCAAACATAATCAAGATCGCTTTATTGTTCTGATTTCTCTCTCTCTCTCTGACTTTTGAAACTCAAAGGCTTACATTCTGTTTCATCAGCAAAAATAGCGTTAACAGAAGTAGTAAAAGGCATCATGCCCCACTTTGAACCAAATACTGATTCGTTTATTATAAAGGCAGATGAAGGTTTCAAGGCAACTGTTTCTAAGAGCTGCCAGAGATTAAGATGGTTCAAAAAAAGTCTTCTTATTTATAATTTTTCCATGAAATTAATGTGGAAGGTAAAGACAGACGGGCAGCTTTAGGAAAGTCTGAAGCCATATGGACAATTGTAGATTGATACTTTCCTGTGGGTACAATCTATTTTGAAATAAGGTTCTGCTTAAGAAATTATGTTATTTGTGCCGTGTTGCAAACAGGGGATAGTTTTAGAATCAAACGCGTACAGCAGCCAGTCAAAATATAACTGTCTAGTTAGGTTATGTCATGAGAAGAAGTAGCTGAAGGCATTGTGTACTGGAACCAGTCTGTTTCAACAGTCTGCGGGACCAACGCAAGAGATCACTGTCAAGCCAGTAGGAATGCCAGTGGATGTATGTTCAAAGAAATGTAACCCTGCCAGACTTCTGTTGGCATTGCAGCTCTAACTGATTGATGGCTATGATAGTTGCCAGTCATTTTGTAGAGCATACGGAATGTGCCGAACATATCAGGAGCTCCAGCAAGTGCTGTCAGCAACATGAGCAACAATGTCGCAAAGAAGCAAGGGGCGCAAAATAATAGCTTGAAATAGGGGACCAACCCACCATGTTACAGGCAGGACCCGGATACAATTTAAAGCTGCTCCACATGGCTGCCATCATGTACAGAGGTTCTTATGAGGTGCATAGCGCTCAACAGTCCCGATTTAAGCAGGACGTTCTGGAATTACAGAAGCCAATCCTGGCTTCTATGTGGATCCCGGAATGTCATCTTTTTTTGGTCCAGCACTTTGGAGCAAGCCAGCTGACTCACGCTGGAGTGCCAGACTGAAAGGCACTTGTTTTGGGTCTTGTGAGACCAAAAAAAGAGTGTCTTTTGGTCTAGCAAAAGGAGCATCCTGATTTGGGTCCCCATGATGTTGGCAGGTATGGAGGTCTACCCTTCCCATCTCTCCACATCTCTGCCACCTGGTACCAGGAATTTCAGGTACTTGTTAGAGACAGTTCACACAACTCTGGACCTGGGAGGCTGGGCTTCGAATCCTAGCATAGCCCATGAATTATAGCACGGCCTTATACAAATTATATTTCAGAATCAGCTGACCTGTAAATGGGCATAATATTGGCTTCTGTTATTGTCATCATTGTAGATGACTATGACTGAGATAAGGCATTCGGAACACAACCCTATGCACATTTACTTGGATTTAATCCTACTGTGTTCAAGGGGGTTTACTTTAAAGAGTGTGACCGCTTAGCAGCACACCTTTCCCCTCTCAAAGATACAAGTTGGCATGCTCTGTTAACACAGGGAAATCACTAGAATCACAAAGTGTGTTGCTTTTCTCTGCTACAGCTCATTCAGCCTAATTTAATTTCTTTGGGCAGCTCTGTCAAGCGTGCTTCAATTCCTGCTTTGCAAAGGTAGTGCATGAACACGAAAGGCATGGTTCTTGAATCCTGGATAGAAATAATTAAGTCAAGAATCAACCTGTTGTATATTGGCTATTCTTTGGATCCAGAACTCAACAGAGAGAGCGCAAATGGGGATTCCAATGTGCATATATTTACACGAAACCCAGTATAAACGACATCTCAGTGGGAAAGTGCCACGCAGCACATGCTACTCCACAGAACAACCAGCTTCGCCCACAGGTTCTGCAGTTCTGTGTTTGTAAGCCAATGAAGGCAGAGTGTTTCAAGGAGGTGATGAATTATTCTTCAGAGAGAGGACAGCAGCTGCCCTCCTTGGTGAGAAGCCTTCTGGCACGTTGCCCACACCTATTTGCAGGACTGAATCTAAGCTAGCATCCACTTTCTTCGGGAGGGGAAGGGAATAAAATAATGGCATCCAAGACAAATTCAGGCAATAGAAAAGGGGGAAATGAATTAAAAAGGCAAAAGCAATTGCACTCAAAATAAATGGGAGTGACGTATTTAAATATATATGGGAAAGACAATAGACAGACAATTGGCAACATTACCTGGTGCAGTGCAGAATAATTCAATGCTGTATGCAGGTTTACTACCAGAAGGGGAGTCACAAGCAGGCATGCAAGAGTCTAGAGTAATTGTCTGAGTTTACCAATTAAACACACATTCGGGACACCTAATGTAAATACAGCACAATGGAATATAGTTGGAAATCTCGGTGGTAAAATGGGAATATATTTTTTACTTTCAGATGAATTTCCACATCTGCATGGGTAGACATCAATGATATCTTTGCTAGTGGTCGTAGTGTACATATAACACATACACAGTGCCATGTAATGTAACTAGAATTGTCCCTAAGACTTCCTCCAATGGTGATTAGAAGTTCACTCCCTCATTTGATAATATTAACACGGAGAGGAGTTAATATTGAAGGAGTTCCCAGAATGGCTTCCATAAGATCAATAATTATAAAGAATATAGTCACTGTCTGGACACATACAATCTGAAATACATAACACAAGAGGAAAAGAGGATGAGAAGGGAGGAGGAGGAAAACAAACAAGGACTGTCACTGATTTTTAAAGTTACAAAGTTCTCCTAAGAGCCATCTTGAATGAAAACAACTCAAGGTGAGAAGGAACTAAATGGTGCCGATCTCTCAGTTGAGCCAATGGAGTGGCCTATAGTCCTGTTTCTCCCCCCGTTGCAGCCAGATTAATATCTCTATTGAGTGTGGGTGTTCATGGAATACTTAAGAAAACCATTATTTTCTTAATAAAGACAGATCTATGGATCATCAATCTCAGCATGTTTAAAAATACATATGATTTGTAACATGAATGCTTATATGGATCTGATGCTCAAAATCAAATTGGAAGTTGCAGTGGCTCTTAGAAAATCGTTTGATAGCAACTGAGAAGGATGATAATTGAATCCACGCATAACAACTTATTACATTTTTATTTATATATCCCACGATGCAGATCAAGATGCCGTGTCTAGGATTCCCAGATGGTTTCTCTTCCCACCTCTAGGTATTCACAAGATTTAGACCTGCTTAGAGGTAACATGTCCTGAAAACACTTTGCAACGTCTGACGACAGAGAAGAAGATATGGGGATAGTGAAGTAGGGGAGGTAGATCTTCACTCACCCTTCTTCCTTGGTGGAGAGGGGGACACCATTTTGTGGTTTGCCTCAGATGCCAAAATGCTTTGGGCTGGCCTTGGGGTCTACACTGGCTTGGGATTGCATTCCCTGGAGGAAATGTGCTCAGCCGTCAAGAAATATATATTGCCTGTTTGATAGAGTGCTGAGTATCTCCAGGATGACAAGGACTATGGGCTAGAACACAGCAACTCCATTAACGACACTTGCGACATTTACTTGCTCCTCATTTGCTTGGCTGCTACCATGTTTTACAACCTTAGATATGTAGCAGGCTATTACGTTCTTGTGCTCACGTCAATGATTTAATAATTATTCGGATACATTTCTGTTTTATTTTGATAGTTTAAATCATTGCCATTTGTGTTTGGCAGCTTCCCACAGAAGTGACATTGTGATAGGAATCTCACCGCCTTTGGAAGAAAGTTCTACTCATATACAAGACCACAGCTTTTAACCTCAGATTAATTCTATTCTGTAACACCATCGATGACACTCTGGCTGCCTGCTTGCAACCACTAGGATTATTAATGTCTTATACACACCAATTTGCTTTGGATCAGTGAATGTGGAACAACTGCCACCTGCTCAAAACTTGTCTGTTAGCAGGTCAGCAGAGGTGCTGCATCTGGGCTCCCATCTCACAGGCATCACCAAACACTTGATTCTTCTCGCACTGAAAGACTGTTAAGTTTCCATTGCTTTCCAACAAAATATTACTGTTGCAAAAAGCCTACACTACCCCCTAAAAAAGTAAAGGTACCCCTGCCCGTACGGGCCAGTCTTGACAGACTCTAGGGTTGTGTGCTCATCTCACTCTAAAGGCCAGGAGCCAGCGCTGTCCGCAGACACTTCTGGGTCATGTGGCCAGTGTGACAAGCTGCATCTGGCGAGCCAGCGCAGCACATGGAACGCCGTTTACCTTTCCGCTGGTAAGCAGTCCCTATTTATCTACTAGCACCCAGGGGTGCTTTCAAACTGCTAGGTTGGCAGGCGCTGGGACCGAACGACAGGAGTGCACCCTGCCGCGGGGATTTGAACTGCCGACCATACGATCGGCAAGTCCTAGGCACTGAGGTTTTACCCACAGCGCCACCCACGTCCCACGGTACCCCCTACCCCACTCCAAAAAGTGAGTTGTGTGCTAATGGGAGAAAGAGTTATTAAGCTGAATGGCCTCACATGGAACTAGAATTTTGTATTTTTAGCTCCATGCCCTATGCACTGCCATTGACTTATTACTTTGATTTTTTCCCTTGGCAGATAACAACAGTGTTGTTTATATTTTTCCAAGTTTTGCAAACAGGTGGCAGAAGATAATTTCATATATCAGTAATAATTTGGGGTCAGTGAATACGTATGTGCATTTCAAGTCTATTTTAAACATACACCATTGCTAGGAAAAGTTGGTGCGGGTGTATGTATGTATGTATATATATATATATTTTCAAGTAACACATTTTTGTTAAAACATGCCATCAGCTTCAAACCTTAGAGAAAGAAGACTGCTTAGGCATTGCTTTGTTCCATACACAATATGAGTGAGTATGGATGAGCAGCTTACAAGTGATTAATGTTTTGAAGGACACATTCTCTGGCCCTGCAGATTGTAATTTGTTGCATGGTTGTTTCTTGCCTATTTAAATAATCGTAGAATCACAGAATTGTAGAGTTGGAAGAGACCCTGAGGGTCATCTTGTCTAACCCTCTACACAAGTAAAGCCTGTCTAGTCCCACATCCTGTTTTCACAACAGCCAACTAGATGCCTGTTGGAATCAGGCAAGCAGGATCTGAGTGAAGGGAGCAGCTGGCCATCATGGCTAGTGGCCTTAACCTCCATGAATTTGTCCAGTATCCTTTTAAAGCCATCTAAGTTGATTGTCAACAAGCAACACAGAATTACCCAATTGTAAAACAAAAAACCTGATATTTCTCATAATGTTAATAATGATCTATATACAATGAAATTTCTGGAGAAATACTAATGTGTCCTCTCTCTTTTCTTCTCCGTCTCCTCATCATTTTCAAGCCTTCAATCAGTGGATGACTCATAGATAGTGAAAGAAAAAAATGTTCAGCTATGCAGGGAAAGCATAAATATTATGTTTCCCTTGGTATCATAATTAACTGCATGCTTCAAATATTTCTCTCCTGTTTGCTTTCACAATAGGTAGTATAATTTACTGTTAATAGGATTAAGACATTTCTTTAAAAAGGAGGGAGGAGTAAATACTTCACTGGTTTAAGAATGTTTTCTCTTGTTTCTTTCTTATATATATATATATTACTACAGGCTCTGTTCAGTGCAGAAAATAATGAGGAATTTGTAGATAGCTTGTGCAGTCCAGGAGCTAAATGCTTATTCCTACCCCCACCCACTGCTTTATTTTCCTGCTGGGGATTCAAATAAAGAAACAAACAGAAGAAAGCAGGAAAAAAGAGTTTCCTTTTACAGACTGAAAAAGAAAGAAAGAAAACCTTACACTTCCAGATCATGGACAATTTTGAGTTCAAAAAGAAGGAAGGGATTGCAGACTGAAAGCAAATCTTGTACTCTGAGGAGTTGATCCCAATAGTTTAGAAGCCTGAAAACACAAGGGTATCTCTTTGAGATGTATTTTTGAAATGGAGAGTAAAAGGAGAGAGACAGAGAGATGGGAGGGGAAGTGCAGGGAGGGAGACAGAGAGATTTAACTAGCCCTTTAACTAAGGCAAATCAGTCTTAAATATTTCACCAAGTGCTCACTGCTGTGACACTGAGATGCGGCTACAAAATGCATCCAACTTCAGCAGCTCATTAAAAGCACTGAGCTCTTGAAACGTTCTAGCAGACAAAAGGTAGATTAAGCAATAAGGAGAGTGAAACTGCAACAAATCATAATCACCGGCCAAAGTTTCACTCCGTGCTAGAATGGCTATATGACCATTAAAAAAAAACAAGCAGATGTATGCAGAGGAGTATTCCGTGCTGCAGTGCTTCCCAAATGCTGGAGTTGGTTGGCAGCCAGGATTTTTTTTCCCGGAGTCTGCATCTGGCTAGGCTTTGGGATGGCTCCCTCAGCTACAGCCATATGTTCCCTTCTCTCTCTCTCTTTCTTTCTCTCTCTCCCTCATTGATGTCACAGGTTTGCTTCTGCGCTAGTAAGAGGAGCATGATATGTGGCTGTTATTTCCTGTGGCCATATAGGATTCCACCGGGTGGAACTTCTGTAAACCTCCTTTGATTCATTGTTAATAGAGCTTCAAGGTACACAGGGCTCGGTTTCACAACACTGCTACGGATACATGTAATGGATGGATGAAACATTGCATGTGTGGGGGCTTTGCTTTCTCCCGCATAATTATCAGTGGCATCACCATCATTATTTCCCAGACAATGCACTGCCGGAACTTGTTCCCCGCAGCTGGCATTTGTTTATACAGGTGTTTGTGACTGCGATCTTCTGTGGTATGGCAGTTCAGGATCTACTCCACACTGGACCTTAAAGTCCTGCCTTCTCATATTCAGGTTCTTGTTCCACCCAGGCAAAGATCATTAGGATCACAAGGAGGTACTGGGAGGGATTGAGCCGTGGGCCTGGGCGGGAACAGCTGGTGGTGTAGGATGTTGCTGTGTACGTAGCCTCCCAGTGGCAGTGGCATTGCTCTGTACTGGGACAATGGAAGGGCAGTGGAAGAAGACAATGAGATTGGAGTGGGGTGGCTTTACTAGCAGAGCCAATCTGGTACTCCTGCCAGTGCACCCAAGCCCCCCCCCCCTTGCTACCACTTTGTCCCCAACACTGTCCTTATACATGGCAGTGATGCCGCTCTCAAAAGGCTAGGTATCCCCTTCTCCACCTGCCACTGCTCTGTGTTTGTGTGTGTGTGGCAGGGGTTCTCTTTTATTCTCACACAGCGAATTGCACAGTGCCAGCCCATGATGTTTTGCAGCTTGAAGGTGCCCCTTTTGCTACGGTCAACACTTCAAAAATTCTCGTCGCACCATTCAGTCATGAATTCATAGCTCCCTCTGTTCCCTGAGTGCTGTCAGAACTCCTGCTTCAGTTGCAAGGCAGGGCCCAGGCCCACACTGGCTCATATCAAAAAGCAGGATAAATTTGTGATGTGATCAGTGCTATTTTTAAAGAAAAAGAGGTGCCAGAACTCACCATAAATGCCTCCCTTGTTCTCTTGAAATGACAATGGCACCCAACTGAGAGGTGCCAGAGCTGAGTTTCGGTGAGTTTCAGCTGGGGGGAAAAAACAGCCCTGAACGCTATCCTTTCTGGTCCTGAATGCCAGCTACAGGGAAACTTAAGCAGGAAAACGCTATTGTGCTCATTGGGGACAGACGGCTTTGGTCCAATCCAGTGGGGCTGTTGGGCCATGAGTGTGTATGCATATGTGAGCTGAAGATATTTTGTTTATCACCAGTTGCTTTGTAAGCCACCTTGAGAATCATTTGATTGAAAGGCGGGGTGTAAATAATTGAAGGAAGTAAATGAACTTGAAATGGAAAAGCTTCCCCTTTCTTAAAATTCACTTTGATTCCTAGGCTAAATAAATAAATAAATAAATAAATAAATAAATAGGCCGCTTGTAGAAGAGTTTGCCACTGGAAGAACACCACTACAGCTATAGAGCAGAAATGTATGCCTACATAGAGGCACATCTTATTGTGAGTTTATGATTGCATTTGGGTTTTTTTGTTTGTTTGCTTGCTTGTAGAAAGCTGCTTGAAAGCAATTTGGTCTTCCCTCCTTGCTGCAACAAATAGAATTTGGCATAAACATTTGGATGTACTCACTTAACTGCTTTCCCATCTACTGAAGTTTCATTAGGGAGCCATGCACATTTGCAAAGGATGAATGGTTTCATTAGCACTGAGACTAATAAACTTATAAAAGTTAATAATGTGAATATGTTTGATTTGTAATTATGCACACAGACATTAAGGACCACCAAAAAACCCACAAAAAACCACCCTTTAATAATACCCAGCTTTTGCTAGACTTATGCAGGTGGGATTGGAACAAAGAGGATGCACTAATTTGTCTTCTGTTTATACTTCAACACACTGATGTTCAGTTAGGACTCTGAAAGTCAAAGACGGTTTAAGGCTTTTATCTGATCTAGTCAAAGTTGTTGAGGTTTGTACTTCCAGACTAGGAAATATAAGTCTCCAGAGCCAGCAGCAGAAATTGTGACTGCCACTACAGGAAAGGTTGTCTCCATTAATGTCCCGATTTGATCCTCCCCAAATTGTCAAAATGCCCCAACTGTAATAGGGTGGCGAAGGAGGGGGATTTAGCCTAAGCCGAAACATTTATTGTCTTTGTTGTGGGGTAGAATAACTTTATACCACACTAATAGCTCCGTTGGCAAAGAATGAGACTCAATCTCAGGGTTGTGGGTTGGAGTTCCACATTGGGCAAAAGATTCCTGCATTGCAGGGGTTTGGACTAGATGACTCTTGTGGTCCCTCCCAACTCTACAATTCTATGATTCTAAGTGGCAAATATTTTCATGCTACTTGAATGACCCGTTTTGCTTCCACAAAGCTTATGCAGAGATTGGACTGTGCTTGGCCTTCGTTGAGTCTTTGTTCTGATTTGTGGGCATTCATCTTTATCCTGATTTGCTTGTATGGTGGTTATATATCTTCCTGTTAGTCATCAGTTCATGCTGTTGTTTTTTTTTTTAAAGTATATATGTGTTTATCCAATGACTTCCCTCCTTCTCCTTCCATGGTTCATTCCACTTGTCCTTTATTCCTGCATATTTTACTATAACCATTTTATTCAGTTTTCCACTCCTACACCACTCAAACATCAATTACACTGTTGTTTTTATCTTAGTGCTGCTAGCGTTTTCAGCTGTGTACAATTATTTTCCATATACTCAATAAACATTTTCCACTCTTCTTTGAATATATGTTCTTCTTGCACTCTTATTCTGTGTGTTAAACCTGCAAGTTTCGCATATTCTAACATCTTAAGTTGACAGTCTTCTTTGCCTGTGAACTCCCTCACTTTCCATTTTGGGGCTAATGAAACTCGTCTTGCTGTTGTGGCATACTTAATTTTTTCTGACACCTAGGAATTTCTATCTGGGTTGTGGACTCTGGTCTTTAGGACTCTGGTCTTTAGGGGAAAGTTATTTTAAACATTTTTTTTCAGCTCATTATAGATCATTTCCCAATATTCTTTTACCTTTTTACATGTCCACCACATATGAAAGAAAGTTCCCTCCATTTCCTTATATTTCCAACACATATCTGACTCTGCTTTATACATCTTAGCTAACCTACTCGAAGTTAAATGCCATCTGTGAATCATTTTCATATAATTCTCTTTCAATCAGTAAATTTCAAATAATTCTTCCAAAGTTTCTCCCAGAGGTTTATATATTGTTTCCCATACCTATTGCCCAGTGTGTCATTGAAGCTTTGACTAGCTCGTCTTTTGTTTCCCATTACAAAAAAGTTATACACTTTAGACAATAGGTTATCCTCATTCTGGAATAATTCACTTTCAAATTGTGAGCTTCTGTCCAAAAATCATTTTTTTTAAAATCTAAACATTCTAATGTAACTGGTGGTACTGTACCAGTACCACATTACAGTGACAGTCATCAATTCATTGTGAACTTTTCTGTCCATTTTCACATCAGCTTCCTAACAACAAACATCAGTTTCCTCTCCTTTTCTTTTTGTTGTTGTTCCAGGACAAAAATCGACTTTTAATTGGGCAAACCTAAATTTCTGGCATGCACTTGAGTCACTCCTGCAAAGTATTCAAAATCTGGAGATTACCACAATTGTTGTTTTTTTAAAAAAGAATTCTGGGAAATCAAAGGCAAATGGCTATATTTTGGAAGCTTGTTTGTTTTTGAAAAAAAGCTGCTAGATAACTTCTGCGTTGGAGTGTGGGAAACCTGCTCAATGTCATTTGTGTGATACAGAACAATAGTGTATTTGCCACTCTGATGGAAATAACGGAGAATCACTATTCTCTGCATAGTGGGCAGTTTATCAGTTGGACAAACAGAGCAAGGCCACAAAGTAGTTCCCTCGCATGCTTCCAAAGGCGAAACTTGCCCCACCTTACAACGGGGATCAGGTTTCACGCTAACAATAGCAGTTGCTGCAGCTGCAGAAATTAGAAATACATTTGTTTCTTTGTCAGCTGCTGCAATGGTATATCAATTATGCTAATTTCACATAAATCACCCATCATGTACTGGCACTTCATCCCTGACAGTATCAGGTAACTAATGTTGTGAAGCCTGTCTATTCTAACATGTGTGCCAGAATGAAAGTGTGGCAACTGTGCAGAAGCATCTTCTTTAATAACAACAACTACCCCAAAACCAAATTAGCCTTCTACCATTTCCTTGAAGTGATGTGAGGCAGGTTTTTTTTTTTGCTTTTTTAAAAAAGAGAGAGGGAGATGCAAATCTCTCTCTCCTCAATCCCTTGTTACCTCCCTCTTAGGCACCTGGGGAGATGGAAAGAGTGCTGGGTAATTACTGGGATTTTTAACTGGTAGATTGGAAGAAACAAGGATTGTTTACTCCCCAGACACAAAGCATTAACGAGTAACTCCATAGGACACAAGGGTAACTGGATTGTAAGTGATATGATGAGGCAACACTATCAACGGACAAAGTCATCACTTCAGCAACAGATTCATTTAATGGACTCTGTTCTCCGTAGAAAAGGATTTCAAAATTAAGAAAAGCCACAGGGTAGAGGAGGTGCGTGACACGAGATATTTGACAAGTCTGCTTTTACAGGGTTCATGCTGTTCCAGTCACTAACGGTGTCCGTGGCTCAGCATGCATCTAGGATGACCAGGGCCGCCCCAATCCTTAAGCAAAGTGAGGTGGCTGCCTGAGGCAACTGGTGCTGGAAGGAAGGGAGATGTTTTGGACGACAGAGCTGTGTCTGCTATATGGCCTACTCTGTGCCCTCCATGTTAGCCTGCTTCCCTCAGATATGGTGCAGGATGCCAGTGTTGGAACAATATTCAACTGCTGGTCTGGTTCCCTTCTGTACATGACATTGTGTGTGTGTGTGTGTGTGTGTGTGTGTGAGGAGAGAGAGAGAGAGAGAGAGAGAGAGAGAGAGCGCATCTTGTTCTTCTCTTCAGGTGGCAGAATGGAGCAGGCCCTAAGGACAACCAGCTAACTAATCACAGGCAGCTTGTAAGTTCATATATGGCTCCTCTTTTGTCCCTCTTTTTTCCTATCTCTTGTCTCCATCATGGCATTGAGGGAGTTGCAAGGAGAAAATGTCAGGGGACAGGATGGTCCATAGGTGTCCTGCCCACTGGGAATTGAGCCCAGACTCCTTAAGGTTTTTCCATTTTTTTTATAGAGAGAAAGCTTTGTTACATCAGCCCCTTAAGGCTTTCAGGAAATACATATAGATAAGCAAGCCCTAGGCTCTGTGGTTTAGACCACAGCACCACACAGAGTGTAGGCTTTGCTAATTCCCTCTTTTCCTACCCTGACTACTGAACTGTGCTCTAGCTTTCAGAAAACTGATGGACCACCATGTGTTCCTTTGTGTCCCCCTAAATGTGGAAGACGGGGGTGGCACTGTGGTCTAAACCACAGAGCCTAGGGCTTGCCAATCGGAAGGTCGGCAGTTCGAATTCCCACAACGGGGTGAGCTCCCGTTGCTTGGTCCCACCTCCTGCCAACCTAGCAGTTCGAAAGCACATCAAAGTACAAGTAGATAAATAGGTACCACTCCAGCGGGAAGGTAAACGGCGTTTCTGTGCGCTGCTCTGGTTTCACCAGAAGCAGCTTAGTCCCGGAAAAACTGTCTGCAGCCAGTAAAGCGAGATGAGCCAGAGTCGTTCACGACTGGGCTTAACTTCAAAGGCCCTTTACCTTTTTTAAAATGTGGAATGGAGACCCTTTCAGGCATTCACTCCTCCTTACTGGGCGTTGCCTCCTCTACTGCCTGTGTTTCTCAAACTACTTCCACCTCTAAGTGCACAGAGACTGTCTCACCCTCATGTGCCTCCTTCATGTGCCAGGAGCTGGTGGTGGGAAGATGGGGTGAGCCTGCTCTGGAGAGGCACGGGCAGGGAATCAAGATGTACTTTCCTCTCCCCCTCCCCATTTTTAGTCTCTGATTCTCTCCCTTAGTGGAGGCTCCCACAGTCTGCTTGGCCTCTCTCTGGGCTCATCTCATTCTCATTTGCTGTTCTCCGAAAGCCCCTGACACTAGGGACACATGGAGAACGGTTACTATGAAGCAGGGGTTGGCCCTGTGCTTGGTGGCAATAATGGGGAGAAGTGGTTAGGTAGAAGGAAAGGAGAAGCAGACTATTATGGGAAGGTTGGTGGAAGAAAACCTGTAGTGGTGATGGGAGCTTTTCACAGATAGCTCTTAGGTTTAGCTACTTTCTGGTGCTACAGGGCATTTAAATGCTCACTCCCGCAGCTCTGTAAATGTTGGGGCCACTCATGGCTGTTTTAAATAGAAATATGACAGTATTTTATCAGTTTATTACAGCTTAGTGATTTTCACTGTGCCTTTTTGCCACAATATTTTACTTATGAGTTGGTACTTTATAAATGCCCTTATGAATGGATGGATGAGTCCTTGTGGAAAATCAACTATTTGGTAAAGACTCCTATGGGTGCTGCTTGTGTCTTTATAGAGCTGAGGCAGGAAACCTGTGGCTCTTCAGATCCTGTTGAACTCCAATTCCCATCATCCCTGGCCATTGGCCATGCTGACTGGGGCTGATGGGAGTTGGAGTCTAATGACATCTGGAGGGGCACATTTTCTCCACCCCTGATGGAGAGGAATCTATATATTCAGATGAATCGGGGTATCATAGAATTATAGAGTTGGAAGGAACCCAAAAGGTCTTCCAGGGCAAATGCAGGAATCACAGCTAATCTTCCTGGAATTGGAACACTTCAGAATGAAGGTGATTAAATGCCAATGGTTGTAGCCTGTCTTTATCCCTGATGTGCTAATTTTGTCTTACAAGAGTGGTGTAGTTGCTGCAACCTTGTGTCCCTGTCACATATTGTTCATGCAATGTTGCAGCAAAAACATGAGAATGTTCTAAGAGATCACCTGTTTTCTCCAATAATATTCAGAAGAATGCCTAATCCACCTTTGTCAAGCAAATGGGTACGTGAGACCAGCCTATCCCGTACCAGACAGCACAATTCAGAGAAATACTGTAATTGAGGCAGCTGGTAGTATCCCCAGCAGACCAAGCCTTTATAAATCCACTGTAGAAAAGTCAGTCAACAGTTATGTAAACAGTTCTCAAGCTCTTTTATTTTGCTGCACTATTCTCCTTCGGCAGAGCTCCATTGGCTATTGGGTTACCTCATTAACTCTGAATTAGTCATTCATAAGAAAAGTGCAAAAATAGGAGGGGGTCTTGGGTCGATGATGTTATCAGGTCAAGAAGGCAACTCAAAATGACACAGGTGGCTGGCTGAGGACTTGTGGGTTTCAATCCAATGTTTTAGATCCTGGAAGTTGGAAACAGAAGAAGATCTTTGCCATCTCTGTGATAGGAGTCGTCTCAAAGCTCACACCTTCAAATACAATCTGCATAATGATTGCCTTATTGTCCCATCCAGGTTGGGATGATTTGCTGAATTTATCTATCCCAAACGGAATATCTGTTATAATGGACAATATCATCACCCCCCCAATTACTTGCACATTAACATGTCCACCTAACCTCCTTTTTGATATGCTTTCTTTTCACTACATACAGGGAGGTAAATGGGAATTATTTAAAAAAACAGACCAGAGTAATAAGAGTTTAGGAAATGCTTTACCACAGGTGTGGGGGACCCTTGGGATGCTGGCAGCTGTTCCTGAACTGCAACTCCCATCATCCCTGACCATTGGCTATGCTGACTAGGACTATTGGGATCTGTGGTTCATCAACATCTGGTGGGCCAAAGGTTCTCAGCACTTGCTTTGCCACTTCCAGCTTCATTGAATGTCCCTGACTATCCTCTAATTGCTCCACCAACAGATTTATGCACATACCGGTAATTTGGACTGGAATGTGTCACAAGCATACAACAAAAGTCATCAGTGTGTGGCCTCTGTTGTTTAGCTTTTGAGTTCTTGGCTCATCCTTATAAGACTTAACTTGCAAAGTGAAATGTGTCATCTGAACACACAGAGAGAGGGGGGGGGAGAGACTGGTCTGCATACCTATTGGGGTCGACTGTTGCAGGCAATGCCCTTTCCACAGTGATTGCTTCTTAGTCAGTACTCCGACAGCAGTGGGAGAAGCACAATCTGAAACATTGCTAAGGAGACGCAAACTTCTCCCATTGCTCCTTGGGATGATGCCGAAAGGTTAGCCTGCCTGCTAGTAATCACTTACGTCTCTGAGTTAATTCTCCTCATCAATTGTTGTCTTTGTCTCCGATTGACACTAAACACTATTGCTGCATCCTTCACTATGACTTGTCCCCAAGGATACTTACCTGCATCTTTACTGCCTTTTAAATTGCAGCTCTTCCTTTTTCTGGGCTCCATTTCCATACGTCATTTTCCCTTTTTGCCATTCTGGGAGCTGCAGCACCAAGCTCTGTAAAGTATTACATTTCTGTCCCTGTGAACTATTTTGTGGCATTCTGTTTGAGGGATGGTATATAAAAAATCAACTGCACTGCACTGTATCTTCATAGACTGGCATATCCTTTTTACTTGGCTCGTTCAGACTAGCAATATCTCTGGGAGGGGGGGATGTTGCTGGAGTTTAAGGACTCCTTGGGTAATGAATCCCGATATTTGCCCCCAACGATATTACAGGTTTTCTAATGTTCATGTCACCTCTTGCCCTGAACGAAATACACTGGGTTCATGGGTAATTTGCAAAATAAGGACTTGTAAAGAAAATATCCTCGCAACCTACCTTTCGTAACCTCTCTTCCACCTTCCCTCTGCATTTGACTTGCAAATGACCGCTATTATGCTACTTACAGTAAAGCATTGCAAAAATTCAGGGTAATATTGTACCACTGTGGTGACAGTGAAACAATCAAACAGCTTGCTTATGCACCTATTTGGCTTGGACTGGAAAATGAGAGCAGCTTTAATCTTTTAGCAGCATCAAAGATGAAATCTTTCCCTGGAGTGGAAGAGTTAGGAGCATCCTAGTAAGAGCTGGCATGAAACAGCTTGCTGAAGTGTCACTGCAGGATACCTGTAGCCTTCACACATAAAAGCTTAGCTAGGGTGTGGGAGTGGACTAAGGGGGTAAAGCTGGAGAGCCCTATAGTGAATAAATAAATATTCTGATCAAGCTCTCCTGGTATAATGAAAGCTACATGATGATTCCTCATTAATGTAAACCTCATTGTTACACAATTGAAGCCTTATTTTTATTTATTGTCCCTGGTACGCACAAGAGGGATTGGTCCTTCAAGTTATTCTGTACAGGCACATTGTTGTACCCGTACTAATATCTTTGAGGATGAAAAATGCTGTGAGCAGGAGTTTATAAAGGGTGGAGACCTGTGCAGAGCAGCTTGGAGGTTTTGGAATCATTTGTATCTGGGATTTCTCATATTCCATTTTGCATTTTGTTTCACAGTGTGGCTAGTGTGGCTGTTAAATTCACTCATTGTGCCTTCCAGATAGGCCTAACAAGGCACTTTTACCATCAAACTAGGGGGTGGATTACTTTGCAAGTGGTCTACCTTGAGGTTCAGACTACTTGTCCACATGCTTTGTTTTGCTGTGGACTTGACGCTAAACCCGTAGGCCAAACCTGGCCTGTTAGGGATCCCAGTTAAGCCCCTGAGGTTGTTTTCCCCAACCACACTTGATATCATGTGCAGTGTGAGGTGTGGAGACGGTACTGATGTGGCTTCAACGGAACAACTGTGAACTTAAAGTGAGATGGTTGAATAGCCTGTTGCCAATGCATTTTTTCCTGCCTTCAAGATCTCTGAAGCTGCACGTTATGTGGAGTTCTGTAATTCTTTTCCCTTTATGTACACTCTTCACCACAGAACTATTTGGCACAAGTTTCAGCCTAAGCAGAAGGAGGGGGTGGCAGGAAGGTGCCTGGTTCTTTCCCAGCTTGACATTATCCTTCACAAGCTACTGGTATTTTTAAAGCTTAGCATAAAATTGACAGGAAGGAAACGGATTAAGCAATGTCTTCGTGCCCACCCTTCTCCTATTCAGACCCAGTCATTCATCAAGTATCTGGGTAGATCTGCTCAGCACTTTGAAAAGAGATTTTCAAGGGAAGAGATAAATTCTGAAGATATGAGGTTGCTGTTTCAGCAGATAGGTTACAAGTCCAAGGCCTGAAGCAATGGACAATTGAAGGTTTTCTCTGGCTGATGCTGTCCATTTATTTATGTGAACCCTTTAATACATTATTTAGTTACATTTATACTCAACCTTCCATCCATCATGGAACCATCATGTGGTTCCTATCCAGGCCAAACTCAAATCTTCAATTACAGATAGGTAGCTGTGTTGGTCTGCCATAGTCAAAACAAAAAAATAATAATTCCTTCCAGTAGCACCTTAAAGACCAACTAAGTCAGTTCTTGGTATGAGCTTTCGTGTGCATGCACACCGTATCTGAAGAAGTGTGCATGCACATGAAAGCTCATACCAAGAACTGACTTAGTTGGTCTTTAAGGTGCTACTGGAAGGAATTTTTTTTTGTTTCAAATCTTCAAGAAATGGTAGCCTTCAAGAAGATGGTATTGGGCCTTAATATGCTTTCAGTTAACATTTTAAACATTATGGTGCTTGTAAGAGTCCCAGGCTGAACTCCAAAGCATTGAAGAAATGCTTTGTTTCCTTTATTGTGCAATAATTAGTGTACAGTGGCTAGAGTATTGTTTTTTGGATATTGGAGTCGAAGGTCCCCACTCATCTACAAAGTCTCCGGAAAGCTTCTATTTCACCATAAGTCCAGCCTGAGCTACACTGGAAACAAACATGGTAGAATGCCAAGATTCTTAGTAGGACAGAATGATGACATGGTAACACACAGAATGGTAACAAAGTAAACACTAAGAAGATGGTTTAGCACCATCTGCTGGTTGGAGTTGTAATGTGCCCTTTAACTACAGTATCCCTAATTGGCTAATTTTAAGGTATGAAATATTCAGGTGATGTGTAGTAATTTAAATATGCCTTTTTAGACAAGCTCCTTAGCCTATAATGTTTAAACAACTCTATTTAGTACAGTGCAGTGCAATGCAATGCAATGCAATACATTTTAACATAGCACAACCTGAGCTTCTTGGACACCATTGACTGAAACAGTCCATCTGTAAGTATAAAGTATTTTTAAACTTGTAAAGCATTTATATAAAAAATTTATGTTTTCAATGTCTCCTCCACTTTCAGGACCCAAGCCCTGTTAAATGAATCATTGACATTGCATAGCCAGGATAGTTATCAGGGTCTTAACCTACACAGGGGCTGTTGCATACATGAAGAAAAACAATGTCTGGTTTCATTGATGACAATCTGCCCAAACCAGCATGAGCAATGGCTAGGGATGATGAGACATCTATTCAGCAATATTGAGAGGGCACCGGGTTGGGGAATCCTGGTGCAGAAGGAATACTGAGCTAGATGGTCTGGCTCTGTATAAAGCAGCTCCCTGAATATTAATAATTTCTTTATAATCATAACTGCAAGAAAAGTAAGTATTTACTTATTGTTAAAAAATCAAAACTATCCAGAAAGTAAAACTTGCAGAGACCATCAGACATCTGTGAAGGCCTGCTCATCTACTATGGTAAACAACAAGACCCCACTGCCTTATGTATTTTACCCCTTCCCCAAACATTACATGGATCTGCCATCCGTTTTTGTTTGTTTTATTAGCCCATCATATTGAAGTTCTTATTCTAAGGCAAGACTGAAACTGAATATCTATGTTTAACTTAACCAAAATGTGTGAGTGTGAATCCTCAGTCAGGCATCACCTCCATAATTGTTATTGAGTAATTAATCTATAATTCATTGTGCAACTGGCAAGCAAATAGGTTTAACAAAGGGATTTGTAGTAGCTGAGATGAATGTTGAAGAAGCAAGTCTAGAAAATGGTGAATGATTTATTATTTTACTTATAGCTGAAAGTAAATCACCCTAAAGCTGGCAATATGTTACACAGTTGGAACTGAGTCTGCTTTTAAATTAAAACAAAGCCTCATATCTTTCCTTTAAAAAAAATCCTTAAATTCTAACTATGAAGCAAAACAAGTGAAGATTTAATTTAGAAAACTCTCATTTTGGATGAAATGCTATAGCTTGTTCATTTTAACGAAGTGTTGGACCAAGAAAGGATACCATTTATGTAAGCAGTTATAAGGGGATCCAAAATAACCAATATATAATATACTGTTATGGAGAGAGTGGTGAAAATGATGTAGTAAATAAGGTTGTATCATTTTTGTTGCAGAGAAAAATGATGCAGTCTGACACTATGTATGTTTATTATTTGGAAAGCATTCCCACTGAATTCTGTTGGACTTGCTCCCAAATAATATTGTGTTGAGATTCACCCATACTATTGAAAGTGCCTACTTTTCCAGAAAACTCCCTAAATTATCTGCATTGGTTCATATTTTGCTTCTTGGAACATAGCATTGTGAGCATGGCTTGGCACACAGGTGTTATCATTGTGCCTATGAGGTGGCAGTGGTGGAAGTGAACAAGTCCTAGTTCACAGATACCACTGTGTCCTCATGCGGCTGTTCAGAAGGGATGGGGGAGAAGGTCAGCTCGGTTAGCATTTTAATGTGAAACTCCATAATTTGCACTTCCTGAAATAAAGCCATTGAAAGCCATTTTTTTCTTGAATTTTCTGATGCATTCTCTAATCTAAGAATGTAGAAAAAGTACATTAGGGAAAATAACATAAAATAATATGTCATATTAGGGGAAAGTGTTTGCAGAAATGCACATATTTGGGGAAATGTACCTTAAAATGCTGGTTAACCCTTGTTTTGTCCTCCTGATGAAAATGCTCAGGGGGATCTTCAGATGGCAGAGCAAAGAGGCATCCCAAAGACGAAACACTGTAATAGTAAGTGACTTCAACAACCCTTGCATAGATTAGTTACAAGTATCTGACTCAGTCTAAGGTGGCTTCCAGTATTTTCTACCTTGGCTGAAAGCAACTCTCCAAGGCTTCCTGCAGAGGACATTCCTAGTCTTACTTGGAGATCCCAGTGATCAAACTTGGAACCATCTTCATGCAGAGCTGGTGCTCTATGGCTCTTCTATTTTAAACTTAAACTTCAGAGTTTGCTTACTGACCCACTTGCAGTTCAAGATCAGCTCTTGTTCCTAGGCAGCAAGAAGAGAGCTTTGTGTCATAATTGTAACCTCTATTACAATTCAGTGGCCACCTTCAAACCAAAGCAAGCATCTCTCCTTCTGCTCAATCTCTTGACGTTTTGTTCCAGACAGTGTCAGGCAAAGGCTGTTTGATATGTAATGAGGCTCTTATCTGACGTTTTGCTATTGTCCCCAGTGGTTGGGAGAAAAAAATCATGACTCCCAGGGAAACAAAGTTTACATGTTGATAAGTGGTGTAGAAAGGAATAGCATTGTGATGAGAAATGGCAGACACACAGTCTTGAGCCTCACTGTCTTTGATAGGAATAATTCGCATCCACATTTTCTGTGGAATGGGTTGGGGGCAGTTCTTAAATTTTCTTTCCTTCGAAGAAGCATGATATGTAGTGTCTCTGGCCTCTCCTATTTTTTTTTTATGCTACGGGGTAGGTGGACTGAGAAAAGGGGAACTGCAAAAAACAAACAAAGGTAGAAAGGAATGAATTTGTATCTCAAAGGTGTGTAAATAATGGCTAAGGGAATAATCCTATGGCAAGATCCATTGGGATATGTAATTTAGGATGCAACACATCTTTGGCTTAGTTGGCTGATTCCTGCAGACTCAGCCAGTGTTGTCTCAACCACAGCTCAGCTGAAGGTACACCAGTGTAACTTGCTCATCCTAGCTCAGCTGGTGCAAATTCCTCCAAGGGCAGGACCAAAGAGTGAAGCTTGGTCAGAACCCTGGCTCAGAACATAATTCTAAAGGCTTGTTTTCCTTACGCCAGGCTTAGTCAGAGCAGCAGCAGCAGCCCTGCTGCTGAACGGGTTGCAGATCTGGTGTAACTTTACACCAATTTAGCTTACAGAGGCATGATTCATGCCAGCTTCTTGTGCACAGGATTGCTCCTTAAGAGTAATTTCCTGCCATTACAAAAGTAGTGAATGTTAAAATGTTTTATTTCTCATCCCAAAGATTATTTTAGACCTTTAATTCCAGGAGGGCACCCCAGAAACAGCAGCAAACCCTTTGAGACTTATTGCTGAACAAAAGTTTGCAAACAGAGTAAATGGAAGCCAGTTGAAACTTCCAAGTCCCACCCCAAGGCTGGAGTAATTGGGCCCAAAGGAGGTTTGAGGAGGGACAATTGTGGGGTGTAGGCTTTTCAATGCATGGAATATAAACCTTCCTGTTAAAAACAAAGGTGTGGAGTCTTCTTTTTAGGTGACATTTTAGTTAGAGGAAGTTGTTTCAAAATGTATAATGTGGTTATAATGGTTGAGGGCAGACACATGCCTTCCTGCCCCCCATCCCTCTGCCTATCGGCCAATAAATTCCAGCTATAGTGAAGGAGCACAGCTTAGTTTCTTTAACTACACTTTGCTAAAGAAGGAGCCTAGGGAAGCAAACAATCTATGAAGGTTGACATTGCTGACCCAGAAGAACAGAATGATGCAGAGCAGAGGGCACCTGTTAACAGGTCCCCTTGCATTTAAATCAGGAGCTATCGCTTTGAGCACCTCCTCAGTTGACCTTGGTTACCTTGGAATCAGAAAAAATACACAAGAGTAATCCCACACAGGGATTTAGAGGTGAAAACCAATACCACTTGTGAAGGCTGCCCTCTGAAAACAGGGGATTTTGTTTTCAATAGTAATAATAAATAAAGTCTGTGCCCTAACAGGAAAAGTTTCTTCTATTCTGGCAGTGGTGCAAGACCTGTCAATTTCCCCCCCCTTTTTTGCAGTTTTCTATGCCTCATTTTGAGCTATCCCCTTTCACTTACTAAGACATTTCCCAGGCTACGTTTTCCAGGCTAAAAGATACCACGTTATGCAACAGCATTCTTAAAAAGCCCAATCCACAACGGGTGTAAATTGAAATGCTTAACAGTCTGGACAAGCAGCAGTGCAGATGCTATAGACATTTGCTTGAAATCAATAGGATGTATGTGAAATTGAATGTATTTTAGGACAGTGGGAAGCTAGGAATCAATATGGCTTGCTCTTTCATGAAGGGTTATGTTTGCCTTCTGTTTCAGCATACGGTTTGGCTCACTTACTTGAATAATCTGGAGCTCTTGTTTGATTGATTGGGGTGATTGTGTAATGGGTGCAGTCAATAAGAGCAAATTCTGGACATAAATAGGGTTCCCATTACTTTACTTATTAATAAGGATGGTATATTTTGCAGTAAATTTAGGTGTACTTATTTTCAAGAGTTTTTATTTTAGTATGTACCTTAGATTAACACCTGTCTGCTTCTCCATATCAAAAAGGCTGGAGCAGAGAGGTGGGCAGAGTTCTGTTGCTTCAGCAATGAGGCAGCTCAGATCGAGGATTTATAAAGGAGCTGGAGGCTCCACCCACTTCTGGGATCTCAACCAGACCCAGCCAGACTTTTCTCCATGGAGCCAAAGGTGGCTTAAATGGTTCTCCCTTCACAAGGACCATGTGAGTCCCATTAAGCTTGCAAATAGTTACTGGCCTGATGACACTTCTTGGGCAAGTGGGGATTTGAACTCTTGCCTCTCAGGTCCTAGCCCTGGACTCTGAGCACTACAGCACACCAGCTTCTCGGTTCTGAGGTAGCATCTTGACCTTGCAGACATATTTGGTGTTGACAGTGCATGCAATTTGAAAAGGCATTTTAGATTTCAGGTGAGTTTTAGACTGTTGTTCTGTTTCTTTTAAAAGAGTTTTTATTTGCTGCATTTTGTTAAATTTATTTCTTTTTGCCTTTCAGTGGGTATTTCCACATTGTGCCAATTGGTTTTATTTGCAGTTTTGTATGAATACAGTTTTTTGATGAAACGTGGCTCAGAAATATATCAAAGGGTGCCTGCCCTGCCTGTGAACTCCCCCTGCCCCAACATCACTGTCCAGGGCATTAGCTGGGAAAGTGCTAAGATTGAATCCCTTCACTCATGCAAAGAAAGTGCTTGACCCTTGCAGCACAGAGAGACTGCTCTCTGGTCCTTTCACTAGCTGTCTCTTCCTCAGCCATTATGAGTTTCAGTGAAATATTTAGCAGAACCTTAAGATATAATCGTGTCCATACTTAGAGTGACTGCGCTGAAATCAATAAAGCAAAAGTCTGCCTAAGCACAACTGAACCCTGAGGTTTAAAAACACCTTTTGATTTAATACCAAATGCAACAAGTGTCTCCTTCCAAACAAATGGGACTTGGCAAATACATCCATGCTAGTGTCAGAATCAACATGCCCGGCATTTTAAGCCACTAGGACAATCCTCTTGGGGAAGAAGAAAATCCCAACACCACCTTAACTGTAAAAAAGAAGATCCACACTGCTCCACATATGTAACTCTGGGCACCAAGAAGGGAGCAAACCTGCCAAAAACTTATCTCATTAGTGTGCTTTGCAGCCGTGGAACAACTGTTTGGCTGAAATGATGTCAACTGAATATAAAACCATGTCTTGAGGGGGTGAAAAACCCAGCATGGGGATTATGCTGGGAGAACCATGTACCAGAATGATGTTGTCGGAAATCCCCAAATGGGGGAGGAAAGGAAGATTTGTCTGCATGCATGTTTTGATAGCCAGCTTGACAGGAGAGGTATTTTCTCCCCAGTGAGATATTTCTTTGCAGCCAGTTCTGTTTTGGATATGGCAAGTGCAAGAACAATATACCTCTCCTGCATTGGCTTGCACTTAATTCAAAATGGAAACTAAGACGGACGCCTTTTTCTCGGGAGCTCAAATTAAGTGTGTGGTGCCAGGGCAAGCATGGGTTTGCATGCCCTCACTACAAAATACAAATGTCATCAGACATTTGGGAGTCTTCGTTCTTTCCCCCCTCCCCTCCTTCCGTTTGGATTTGTTTCTTTATACACTGTGAGGATTTCATGTGTCATTCTTTCTAGTTAAAGAAAGCAGCTCCAGACTGACTTCTGACATGCCCTCTCCGATCACATCTATCAGTGCAGTGCGCTGAGTATTAAATGAATGTCACCACCGCAGAGTCTGTCGGCCCTCTTTCTCCCACCCTCTCTCAAGTTTTAAATTTCCCCTGCAAGTGTAAAACTTAATGAAAGCCCTGGAGTATACAATAGCATTTTTTGAAAACAGGAATTTGTGACTGCTGTGAATCATCACTCACAGCAGGGACCCAGAAATGTGAATTGTGGGAGGAACAAGCCGAGCGCCCTTCTCTTTTTTACTGGGAATTTATTACAGGCGTGTCATTATTTACAATGCACCATTCACATCCTCTAAAGAGCCAATAAACTGGCTGCTGAATATGCATTCTGCTCTGTGGTTGAACACAGATGTTTCCAGCTAATATCCATTTCATTTAATTTCTTTTCTTCCCCCCTCCCCCTCCTTTTTAACATAACATCTATCTTGCTATTTCTGTAGCAGCTGGGTAACTATTTGCCCGTCTTCTGTTTCAGAATCGCTCCTTTTGCTTATTATAGCTGGTGCCATTCATGTTGTGATGCTTAAAAGTCTGTTGGTATTTCACATTATTTAGCACAATTTTTAATGGGTTCCAAATTCATCAGGTAAAACAGATAGACAGACACACAGCCTCTTGGCCTTTAGTGAAAAGGGATGGCAACAAAGGTCTTAGGATAGGCCCCACTTTTTTCCGCTCTAACAGTGTGTGCAAAATAATATAAAATGTGGATATATTGCGCAAATATACAGTGTGATCAGAAATCAGCAGATTTCACCCCCCACAATAGCTGATATTATATGGAGTGCCATCTAGTTCTGTGAAAAATCAACGTGGGCTTTGTCATGGGTGGCAATGGGAGAAGATTGCTCCTGCTAGGTGTTAGCTTGCTTCTCCATACAAATTGGAAGTCAGCAGAAGAGATGTGATCTTACAGAAGCGAATGATCTGCCTTTACACATAGTTCTGGAAAGCTTCAGATAATGAAGTGTTTGAGTAAGCTAGAACAGTGATGTCCCAGCTGTATGAACATGCAGGGAGGGAGGAGAAATTTGACTCAGTTCACATTTAAAGGTGAGATTACAAATCCACGCTTTTTCTGCAACTATAAGCAAACTGAAGCACTGTTTTGCATGTTATGAAACAATACACAGATGTACAAAAATGCATTTATTCGGATAAAGTCTGCATAGAAATGAATATATTAGTGGGAAAAGCACCATACAAAATTCCATTATATTAGTGGAAATAATTTTGCAAAAGATGTGGATATTAGGATAATATTTATTAAGACTTATTTTGTAGAAATAAAATGGCAGACTGATGTGAAAATGTGAAGAACTGAATTTAAAACTGGGGAAAAAATAGAAAGTGAGAAAAACCCAAACTGGCAACTTCACCCATTCCCATTAACTGGAACATGAAGCTATACAGCGTGTGTGCAAGGGGTTGGTCCTGGGTAGAGCAGAACCTAGGAAATTTGAATAATCAGCAGTTTCAGATCAACATGCTTGGATTTGTGGAGGGGATATCACCCAGTGGCTGGGAACTGCAGGAAGGCAGAGTGATGCTGATCTCATGTTCAGCTTGCTGGTTACCCACAGGCATCTGGTTGGCCACTATAGACCCTCCAGGTGTCCCTATTTTCCAGGGACAGTCCTGGATTTACAGAAGCCGTCCCAGTTTCTGGTTTGATCTTGATTGTCCCACTTTCCCCTAGGATGTCCCTGTTTTCATCAGAGAAATGTTGGAGGGTATGGAGTTATGTGACCTCTGAGCCAAGGAGATAAGTAACTATACAACCTTTAGAAGACATCTGATGGCAGCGCTGTATAGGAAAGTATATATATATATAAATGTTTTATTATGTTTTTATATATGTTGGAAGTCACCCAGCTTGATGGATGGGGCATAAATAAAAAAATTAGTACAGTGGTACCTTGCTTCCTGAACCAATCGGAAGCTGCGCCTTGGTTTTTGAACGGTTTCGGGAGTTGAAAGGACCCCTGGAACAGATTAAGTTTGAGAACCAAGGTACCACTGTATTATTATGGAATAGAACTTCCATATTTTCTTTTTTTTTAAATAAATATTTATTAAGGTTTTGAATACAAGTGCACAGATAGTAAACAATATAACATATATCATAACATAGTTTCACAACTTCTTTGGACTCCCTCACGTCTCCCGCTCCCATTTTCATCATTATAAATTTTTACCAGCAATTTATCATCTTGTTTACATTCTTGTGTCCCATACATTTAATTGTGATCTAATAATTCTCCAAAAAGTTTTTGTTTTCTCAATCTCACTTATCATCCTAATTCCATCTAGTTTAGTGGTGGTCAATTATTTATGATCTAGCACCCTGCTTAACATTCAACCAAATTACAATATTTTTGTAAATAAATCTTAAATTTCTTCCAATCCTCTTCCACCCTCTCCTCTCCCAGGTCTCGGATTCTGCCGGTCATCTCAGCCAGTTCCATATAGTCTATCAGTTGCATCTGCCATTCTTCCAGTGTGGGTAGATCTTGGGTTTTCCAATGCTTAGCGATGAGTATCCTTGCTGCCGTTGTTGCATACAGGAAAAAAGTTCTGTCCTTCTTTATCACCCTCTGGCCGACAATCCCCAGGAGGAAGGCCTCTGGTTTCTTAGGGAAGGTATACTTAAATACCTTTTTCAACTCATTATATATCATTTCCCAGAATGCCTTCACTCTAGGGCATGTCCACCAGAGGTGAAAGAATGTTCCTTCATTTCCTTTGCATTTCCAGCATTTGTTATCAGACAAATGGTATATTTTGGCAAGTTTAACTGGGGTCATGTACCATCTATATATCATTTTCATTACATTTTCCTTCAACGCATTACATGCAGTGAAGTTCAACCCAGTGGTCCACAACCTTTCCCAGTCCTCAAACATAATATTATACCCAATGTCCTGTGCCCACTTTATCATAGCCGATTTAACCATTTCATCTTGCGTATTCCATTTTAACAGCAAGTTATACATTCTTGAAAGTACCTTAGTCTTTGGTTCTAACAATTCTGTTTCCAATTCCGATTTCTCCACCTGGAACCCTAACTTCTTGTCATTTTTAAAGACTTCTTTAATCTGAGCGTAGTGTAACCAGTCTCGCACTTTATCCTTTATTTTCTCCAAACTCTGCAATTGCGTGTTGAGTCCCACAGTGCCACCCCCCAAAAATTGCACACATCACACGTCAATGTTTGTTTAAGGTTTTTGGCATAATTTTGGCCACAACTTTATTCAAATACAAAAAATGTGAGTGGTTGCTTAGGCATTGGTTATGACTATCTGTCCTTGCACCCCAAGGACAGAGCTGGTCCCTTCCGGACACCACCGGAAGCCAGCGTGGGAAACAAGTATTGGGAGAGAAATGAGGCCGGGAAACAGACCCTCACTTCTCACCCTCATGTTCCGGTGGGGCTTGCACGGCCCAAGTCCGGCACCACGGACAAGGACGAAAGAATGGCAAGCCCCTGGATTCCTTTAACGGAATTCCCTTTCCGCATCATTTGGAGGGATAAGCACCTTACCCCTCCAAGCACCAATTTAACCAATGCCTAACCGCCAACTTTACAAGTTGTGACAATTTGCTACGCAGTAGGCAAAAACCAAATGGCAACAGCCAATCAGCCAAATGGCAAAATTCCTACCAGGCCCCCGCTCAAAGGCGAACGACCCCATGACAGGCATAGCAAGGTCATTGAACCCAAGAACCACCCTATAAAAGGGAGGGGGGCGGGTGATCCGAAGCAAAACGGCCAAGAGGACGCCTATCGTCTGTCTCCTATATTTATAGACTCTGACCCCTCCTCCGAATTGGCAACACTCAAAAATCCCCAGCAACCCAGTTAACCCTTTACAGGCTTGGGTTCCACCAAATTTGCCTAGTCATGATGGTGGCCTGTTCCCCCAACCGCAACACGTGCTCTCTGCTAGTGAGAACACGCTTTTCCAATTGTCTCCGTCTTTTTCTAATATTTAGAACTTCCATATTTTCATGGGTTAAGTGTTGGAAGGTATGCCATTATGAAAACAGGATGCTGGGCTAGATGGACCATTGGTCTGATCCAACAGGCTCGCCTTACGTGGAGAGAAAAAAATGCTATTCCTGAGATGTTTATTTCTTCTACTATACAAGGTTGGAATCAGAAAAGGGTAGGGCTAAAAGGGGACCTCAAAGTAAAATGTAAATTGAAGCACATGAAATAAATAGCAAGCAATCCAATCTTCTAATTTAAGCTACAGCAGAGCAACAAGTTATTAAACAAATGTGTCCTTGTACCATCCTTTCCTATCATTGGCCTCTCCCCCACTATGTAATCAACATTTTTGGTTATCCAAGTGTTTTGGGTACCCTACCTTAAGGGATAAATTCTGCATATATCCTGCGTTTTCTCCAGTGGGCCTGGTTCTCTCATTCCCTTTCACCCTCACAACAACCCTATGAGGTAGATTAGGCTGAGGAATAGTAACTGAACCATTGCCCTTCCCTCACTGTGTTCTGTTATTAGCACTTTTGGTGATCCAGATGTTTTGGGTACCCTACATTCCAGAATTATATATATTGCCACATTTATATCCTGCTTTTTCTCCAAGGTGTTCATGGTAGCACACATAGTTCTCTCTTCTTTTTATCATCACACCAACCCTGTGATGCAGTGTAGGCTGAGCGACAGTGGCTGGGCAAAGGTGAGCTCCATGGCTAAGTAGAGATTTGGAGCCTAGTTTCCCAAGTCTTAGTCTGACCCTCTAACCACTACACCATAATATCCTAGATTGTCCTTCACTGATTTGTAGAATTGTTTTGTCTCAAACGTTTGCCCAAGACATTCCAACTGTAGCTTTAAAATGCATTTGCTCCACTTCAGTGGGTGTAAAGACAGCTTGATTCTTCCCCAAACAGCATGCCACAGAATGTATTCATTCTGTAAGAACTCCTGCTATGAACAAGATGTCCCTTCTTCTGCTCTACTCTGTCAGAGTACTGCTGCAACCCAATTTCCTGCTCCCTGGGTTGCCTAGAGTGGGCCCTGTTTAGATCTTCCTGCAGAAGTCAAAGTCATCAGAGCTCTCATTGGATGCCAATCTCTTAATTCATGGAACTAATGATTTCAGAAGACATTATGCCGTAATGAACCAAGCAAATAATATAACACTTCTGATAATGCACTGAGATCCTTGTGTCGTTGATTCATATGTTCTATTATTAAAGGGAAGAAGAGAACTGAGCAGTTTTTGCATTTGCTGTTCATGGTAATAATAATGTAGTGTCCAAATTAGTCTTAAGTCCCAATGAAATCAGGGACCTAATTGCCAAAGAATCTTGGCCTATCTTTGTTGAATCCACTGCATCAGCAAGACCTTAGGCTAGCACTCGGTGACATACTGAGGTGACAAAACTTTAACAGGCCTCCCTAACATATTAGTGTCCATTGGGTATTTCAGTGGAACTGCTTAGTTATAGATTTAAATAATGATAAATGGCCAGGTGTGTGGGGAAATTAAATAGCGCACTCCTAACAATCCCCAAGACATTATATACATGATAATAAAAGTTTTAAAAGTCTCTTGGTTCCTATCTTAATATATTGTAACAAGGTCTATGGGCTTGTGCAGCTCTGTCAAGACGACATGTTCCACATTTTTGGTGCTCTCTGAATTCTCCTCTTGGGGCATTATTTGTGTTTTTCTTTTACTAATGCCCCCTCCCCTCAAGAAATATGGGGGCTCAAAAATGAAAGTGGAGCTACACCCCCAAATATTGCAGCGTTCCATTTTAAGTCAACACAGTGGCAGATAGTAAAATTGTGGGAAGCTCCCAGTGACTTCATTATTGCTCACACATTGCATTGCACAATTAAAGGTTAGGTGGCAAAATGTGTTTCTAAATCATTCCAAGAAACACAAACAGGACAAGAGCGGGGGCATAGGTTTGCTGCAGCCGTAATTAATTAGACTGTGCCAAAAGAGGGCGGGATATAAATGATGATATAAATAAACTCGTATCTCTGAGTTATTTCTGTTAACAGAGGTTCATATGCATTTTATATAATCCATAACTGGCATACAGAAGTCTTCTAAAGTTTTCTAAGCAATCATTATAATATCCTTCCTTGGTTTGGCTGTGGGTCCCAGGAGTGAAGTACTTACTCAGGTTTCTGTGCCCCACTCAAGTCTCTTGGTTCCTCTCTTACTATATTGTAGCATTCAATATATTGTAATACTGTAATATGTCAACAGGCCAAGTAGGTTTATTAGGAACAACTACCAGAAGTGGGAGGCACAACACAGGGATGGTAACTTCTCCAGCTTTACCGTTTCTCATGTGGGACTCAAACTGGGCACTGACACACATTTACCCTAACCCTTATCTGATCATGCCAGCCTCAACAGTGTATAATATACCAAACAACAGAAATTAAAATGCTGTAACAAAAAATAGGCTGGGGCAGAGGAAGGGAGGTGACCAGAGCAGGAGGCTGTGGAGGGAATAAGAGACTGTACTAACGCAAAAGCCTTGATAAACTATAGATAAAAATAGGAGACAAGCTCAACCCTGCAGCCACTGAAATCTGAAAGAAATCCTAAAATTACCTGAGAATGAGGAAGAAAAGTGGAAGCTTCTTTCACAGATGAAAGGAACTTTTGAGAAACTGGAGGATAGGTTTTGGCACAGCAACAACCTGGTTTGTCCATTTTTGCTATAACAGAGCTTTTCTTGGTGCTGAAGTTTGAGCTTGGGCTCTGGTTCCTTTCCTAAGAACAGGGATTCCACAAATCGTGCCCACCCCAAAAGAGGGCACTTGACTTGATCTTTATAACGGCCATTGGCCCGTCACACGACGGTTTCCCATACCACCATAATGTACCCAAAAGAGGGCATGTGTTGTGGTGAGACTTGGAGACCAACACCCTGTGTTGTGGGTGGGTGAGATTGGTCAGCCACAATGCCCGATTGGTAGCTCCCTCATTGTTGGGTTCAATCTGGCCAATGGGGCGCAGTCCAAACCCATGCATGTGACCCAGAGCTTCCTCTTTTGGCTCGTGCATTTGGAACACCCGCCCACCTCTCCCTACTTTTAGGTCATTTTGCGATTGACCTTGCTATGTCGTCGTGTGTCGTCTCTCGTTGGGACAGGGGCAGGAATTTCCCTACTTGGCTGATTGGCTGTTGCCATTTGGGTTTTGCCTGCCACGTAGCAAATTGTCACAACTTGTAAGGTTGTGGATAGGCACTGGCTCAGGTGATAGGGATGGGAGAATGGCCATCCCCATGTGAAGGGTATTCCGTTAAAGGAATCCAGGAAGTCAACTTGGTTTGGCCAACCCCTGAGAGGGGGTTGTGCCTGTGCCTGAGTCCAGGGGAGCACCTGGGGTGTGAACAGAGTCTGTTCCTGGGCTATTCACCTACCTCAGGTGCTCATCCTTGGCTGACCTATGCTGGTGCCCTGGGTCAGCGCTGCCTGAAAGGGTGCAGGGAGCTAGTCAAACCAAAGCCTTTGCAACCACTCACCTTCTGTAATCAATAAAGTTGTGGCCTAAATTCTGCCAAAAACCAAAACTAAAATTTCAGTCAAGTGTGTCTTTATTTAAGGAGGAGATCTCTGGGTCTGAACAGGCAATATTCGTGTTCCTTGTAGTCTGGATGATGCAGGAAATGCCTCTTGGATTTGGATTTGATATCCCACCTTTCACTCCCCTTCAGGAGTCTCAAAGCGGCTAACATTCTCCTTTCCCTTCCTCCCCAACAAACACTCTGTGAGGTGAGTGGGGCTGAGAGACTTCACAGAAGTGTGACTGGCCCAAGGTCACCCAGCAGCTGCATGTGGAGGAGCGGAGACGCGAACCCGGTTCCCCAGATTAGGAGACTACTGCTCTTAACCACTACACCACACTGGCTCTTGTGAGATTCTTGCCCTGTTTATTTTCCATTTCAAAGCTCACTTTATTGATGCTTTGGTGTTCGTGCTGGTACCTCTATGGATAAATCAAACGCAGCATAAACACATAAATGTGAGCACAAAACATGCTTTCTTTAATAAAAGAAACCACCCTTGTCACCAGATGAAGTGAAAATTAAACCACATAAAGGGGGGAAATGCTGGTTCACCCCCACCTTCATAGATCTTCATTACATCACATTTGATCATATTCTTCCATAGAATTAGAGCGTCAACAACACTTCGTACGAATGAGCTCTCGCTCATTTCATTCCTTGGGGCCAATAATGTTTAATAATAACTCCAAAGCACGCAGTTTAACCAGTACCCCCCAGCTTGTAAATTGTATCATTGCTCATAATTTACGGAAGAACAGTGGTGGCCGGAAGGTGAGGGTGGGCTGGGAAGTGAATGTCTTTGCATCTGTAGCTTCGCCCTGTCTGTGTGCCATATACACCAAGGTCAATAGACTGGGATGCAGTTATCTTGCTGTCTCTTTGAAGCAGGACTGCCAGGCGGAAACCCTAATTAAACCCAGGGTGTGAATCCCTGGGGGTCCATGACAGAAGGCTGTGCTTGCTAATCCACTACCACAATCAGTGCCACGTGACGAGATTCTTCTGGCAGCTGTATACAAAGACCTGCCTTTGCAATTCTGAGCGTTTGGGTTACACTGTTGTGGCACTTGTCGTTTAGCTGCAGGTAGGAGTGTCAGAACGCCCGTTAAGGGGCTCTTGTGGTTATTTGATGCACTGGCTCATTAAGAGCCTCTGCAGAGACAGACTATGGGGGGCATTGCCGAGAAAATAAGTCATAGATTGGCATCAAATTTGAATATAAATATATATGAATGAATGAAATGATTTGCTATGCTTTAAATCAGGAGTGGGGCACCTCAGAGCTGGAGGCTGAATGCAGCCCTCCAAGCTTTTTTGCCTGGCCCTCAGATTTCTTTCCAGGAATCACTCTTCCCCAGCCATACCCACTACTGGGCTTGCATCTCATCCTCCAAAGTGGCTGGAATGTGCCCTTGAACTCTGGCTTCCCTGAGTGGAAAATACAGAGGTGTATGTACAGGACTGGCCCAAGGCATTTTGGTGCCTGAGGCAAACCACAAAATGGCGCTGTCTTCCCCTCCCCCTCCCTAGCCAGGAAAGAAGGAGTGAGTGAAGCTCTACATCAGGAACAAGGGGGAAATAAAGACCTACATCGGGAGCAAGGGTAGTGGTGGGGGACCAGCAGCACCTTCTGTTGACAAAGAGGCCACTGTAGTGTGGCATGGAGGGGGGCTGCCAAGGAGGCGGCAGATCTGGCCTCCAAGCAGCACACTGCAGCTGTCGCTACCACTGCAGCAACAGCACGGTGGCAGCAGCGGGTGATGCATTCCTTGGAGGCCAGATCTGCTGCCTCTGCAGATTCTGTTACCTGAGGTGGTTGCTTCACCTTGGCTCAAGGGTGGGCCTGTGTGTTGAAACTAGCTTAATGCACCAAGGTGAAATTTGCATAGCTGCTCCACCCACCTTTTCCTCTAGCTCCGCCCAGCACTTGCATGTGGCCCCCGGAAGATTTCCCAGAAGTGATTGTGGCCCTTGGACTGAAAAATGTCCCTCACACCTGCTTAAGAAAGACAATGCATATGGGGGGGGGGGGCTGTGACCAGGTGACAGGTGTGCCTGCTCAGTCCACTGTCCAGAGTTGAGGGGCACATTCAAGGCCCTTGCTTTCCCTCCTTATTGTTCAAATGGAAGATTGTCTTGTAAAGAACACTAGACTAACTCTAGGCTAACAGGAGAGAGAGAGAAGAGAGAGAGAGAGAGAAAAGGGAATGCATAGATGCAGATTTTGAGTTGAAGAGTTAATGTTCAGTATCCCTAAACCAAGACATTGCCTCGTCTTCCTTCTTTTATTCACAAAGAGGGAGGCACGCTGGAAGCAACAGCACAAATATAACAGGAAAAGCTTGTGAAAAATCAGTTTTAATAAAGCCCCAGTGCTAACCTCAGAAACGTGAGTATTTATACTATTGACTTGTGTATGAGGTTATTTGTTAAGGAAAAAATTGTCTACTCTTGTCTTAAGACCTGAGGAAAAAAAATAACTGAAATTAGAGAAACCGGAGATATAAATGCAGTGAGTAGAATGGAGCAAAATACCTCTGGGGTGTTCATCTGCCATAGTAGTCATTTCATATCTCATCTGTTATATGAATGTGATAGCTCCTTCTCTTTTTGATAGTATCATTATGTAGACTCTGCAGATTCAATTCCATTTACAAGTCAATGGTGTGAGATTTTATGACAATTCTTTTTACTGAGTTGATTCTGTATGATCTTCTGCAGCACAAAAAGATAAAGATATATATGTGTGTGTGTGTGTGTGTGCATGCACGCACACACACACCAAATAGGTTGGCAGCTTTTTAAGGGCTTTAGTAAGGTGTGTGCTGGATATAACTGACCTTTTTCTTTTTAGGCAAAGTCATCTACTCTTTTCTGGGACAAATATACACCCTGATAGTTATTGATTCTAGCCACTAAAAAAGCAATGTAACATACAGATTCGAACTCAGCCCCTTGCCCAGGACTAGTAACAATCCCTTTCAGACAAACAGCTTGCTAGATTTGCCTCTCAGCTTGATCTGTGGCATATAGGTATATGCTGCTAAAACAATGTTTGCAGAGTTTTTATGTTCAGTGTTGATGATGAGAAGGCTGTATTGCGAAAGAATTGTGCTGGGACATCAGAACGTAAACATTTAAGAACAGGTGTGTTATTTACACAAAACTCTGTGTATGTGTGTATAAGTGTGCATAGGAGCCAACTTCTAGGGGCTGTGGTCCCTTTGTACCCCCCTAAAATATTTGATTGGCATTGCCATTCAAATGGTGTGCCTGCCTACCATGTCTTGTGATCAGTTAGGTGGGGTGGGGCTTACCTGGGCCCACCAATGTTGTATTTAAGTTGGCACCCCTGTTCTTTAAGTGCATAATTATTTGCGCACAGAACAATCAACAATGCCTCATGGAAACAGATGAAGATGTTGTTTATTGCTTGCATTTGTCCAGCCCTGACCATTTGTGAAGTTGTTGGGAGTTAGAGCTCACCCACAATTTTGTTTGTGCTGCAATTCCTAGGCAACGGTCCTTGATTTGTAGACATGGGCCCAATTGGAGTTTGTTCCAATTCAGCAGAAAACAGTGGTTCTTCCCATTTCTCTCCTGCAGGTCAGGCTCGCTCTTCTTTTGGCACCTTCTGTCTTTATTTGAAGGAACAGCATCAAGGCACTACCAGAAAAGACAAAGGGAGATGAGTTAATGGAGAATTAGGAATAGGTTGCAAGTTGCAGTAGCCATAGGATAAGCGCAAACATCCACCCACCTTCCCAAGCCTTTGAAGGTACAGAAGTTGAAAGGGTACTCTCCCCAAAATTTGTACATGCTCAGCAGGACTAGAAGGTTGTTGGCAAATGCCAAAGTTGCAGGCTACAGTGATTGTGGTATTTTCTGCGTAGCTAGCCTAATCATCACAGGTCATAAAATGCTGATTTATTATCATGTAGTTCTACGTAGCACCCGCCTTTAAACAATACAACTACATCATTTCTTTTGACTTTGCATGTGGAATAATTCTTTTTGCTTTGGTTTATAGTATTGTTTTCTGGATTTCGTCTCCTTTTCAGAGGTCATTCCAACATGGATTATGTGCTGCAACACAACATTTTAAGTCATCAGCACTTTAGCTTAACTAATGCTTTAGAGTTACAGAGGGTTCCCTGGACCCGCTTAAGTAGATAAATGAATAGCAGCCGTAAAGTAATTTAATAAATGTAATGAGAAATGCTTGCTTGATTTTTTTCAAATCATGTGTCACTCTGATATACAGAGCTGGCTATTCTTCTTCCTTTGTGCATATATAATATATATGGTCCATGGCAGGCCAGCATTCCTACAGGGCAAGTGCCTGTTGGCTAGATTTCTGTGCTGTGCCTGAAGTGTTTGGAAACTTGAAGCTTTGCAATAAAAAAATGGCCCTCTGAGCTGCAAGATTACTGTTGACAGGGAGAAACTGATGCATTTCTGTTTATTTGAGTTTGATTATATTTAACACCAGAGTCTCCTGTCTACTCACTCATTCAGTACTGGCTCTTGGTCTCTGCTTTTGTTGTTGTTTAAGTCTTCTGGGATTTTATGATGCTCTTCATCACTGAGGTAGGATGGCTATCAGTGGAAAGAAAGAGGAAAGGATAACATGTCCTCCCTCCTGCTTAAAAAATGGAGATGTTGCAGCATGCACCATCATTATTTATCATCTACTTAGATTTTTCTCTCTCTAAGTGACCACTGCCTCCCTTTTCCTGATTCCCTCCATCCAAATAGGTTCCACAAGAATAGGGAGTTTAAGGGCTGCCACTGGAAAACACCTCGCTCCATGTAGGGATGGTCAAATCTTTTGATTCCAGTTTCTCTCAGGTTCTCGTTTTCTTGTCTCCTCATTTGCACATCAGTTCATGATCAATATTCTTTAAAAAGCATCCCAATGAAAATGTATCAGCATTTTAGTTCAAATTTCTTCTTGATATACACATGGTTGTTGGAAAACAAAGAATTGGGGGAGCACTGTAAGTATGCTCCCAATTCTTGCCTTTCTTCTTTTACAGACTGGCTGGAACTCAAGTTTTTTGCCACAAAGGACGGTCCCTGCCAAAAGCAGAGTTTGCAGCCACTGTTGATCAGCTGGCCAACAACTGGAATTCCTACTCTGGTGGGGATCAGCTCCCATCAGGAGCTCTCATGTGGGACCAATTCCAGAGGGCTTCCATTTGCAACTCCAGATTTTGGGTGGTGCAGGCAGGTCCCCTGCACAGGGCACCGAGCTGAGGGGGTGCAACGTTGAGAAGATCCATTTGAGGGCACCAGATTTGGGGCTCACTTCGGGTGCTCTACTACCAAAGATAACCAGAGTCTGCCCCTGCCATTTGTGAACTGCTTTGAGTTTGTTTGTTTTTACAATCAAGCATTATATAAGTTTTGTCTGTAGCTTGGCCCTGCATATGCCCTGCTACCCACTCTGCATGTGGACAAAAGGGGGTGGTATAGCTAATCTGATTTGGCTGGCAGTCAAACCACCCAGATCAACTGTTGTGGCTGCTACAGTATTTACACAAAGAGCACAAGACTGTCAATACATAAACTTGGCTAAGCATATGCCCTGTGTCTGAGGCTCAGCCAATCTGTGCTTATGGAAGGATGCAGTGTCCCATTTTGTGAAATATTACCCCTACCCCTCTCCCTGCTGGTGCATTCCAGAATACTTACTAATATAGTCAAGGAATAAAAGGAAGGAGTGCATGAGTCAGCTTTCACATTTTCAATGGATTGCACTCCATGTCCCTCTCAGGTTAATGACAGATAACAAACCTTGGCCCGAGGGCAGTAGGACTCTTATTGCTTCTGGCAGTAGTGGTAACTAAGGCTGGAAATTCTCTTGTCACTTCCAATCTGACCTGAACATTAAGACAGAATGAGGAAGGTAGGCTAGGATGATAGATAGAGACTCAAAAGATCAGGAGAAATTCCTTGGCAACACTATAGGTTCCTAGTCAGGAAAATGGCAGTCATTTCCCCCCTTAAACAAACTCCTTATTTGGGATCAAACTGATATAGGTTTCAGTTCAGAGCAAACATACTGGAATCAGTGAGATCTCTCTGCACTTTTGGGCTGAATTCTCACGACCACATTTTTATCAGTTATCTGCTGATGGAGAAGATCTTATACTGGAGACTTCAGACAGCTGCTGCCAGTCTGAGTGAACTGTTCTAGGCTCGAATGACTAATGGCCTGATGTGGTATAAGGCAGCCACATAATTATACCAGGTTAGGTTTCAAGCCCTGAGCAGACATCTCCACTGCAGAATGCATGAATATTACAGAGAACTTATATAAGATAAAATTTAATAGCAAGCTTCTCTCGTAGAACTATAAAATCTCCAGTCATTGTGGGCACCGAAATCCTTTTCGGATTGCATTTAAATCAACATTCTTATGACACTTTAAAGATGAACAGATTTATTATGGCATAAGCTTTTGTGGACTACAGTCTACTTTGTCAGATGCATGTCACTGTGGGTGCTAGTCCATACAAGCTTATGCCACAATAAATCTGTTTGTCTTTCAGCTACAACGAGATTCTTTGTTGTTTATGCTGGAACAGATTAAAATGGCTATCTGCCTGCGGGTTGTATTTTGAATCTCACAAATGCAGTCAAAATGCTATATACTAATAGTAAACTCATTATATAAGTGTGGATCTTTATGTAGCCATAATGGTACCATCCATGCACAAGAGGAAGATGTCAGCAGACTTGGGAGAATCTGAAGGTTAAATATTATTATTATTATTATTATTATTATTATTATTATTATTATTATTATTATTATTACCTTTGGGGAAAATGCCAATGTGGATTGAAGTGTGAAAACCTGTTGGTTTCTAGAGCTGCTAGGAGTGTACAGCTCAACTACTTTTATATGCAAGTAAACAGATTGAACACTTATTGAGTGTAACATTTGAACACCCTTATGGAGAAGCCTACATGAGTACAGCTGGCTCACCCTCCAGATCTTTGCTGAACACACATGTCAGAGGGCCAGAATCTGGTGCATGTGCATATTGTTGGGGCCAATGCCAACTTATTCACACATTAGCTTTATACAATGCATGGAAGGGACTGGTGTTTTCCACCACATCACAGGGCAGGCAACATTCCAGTCTCTAGCTTTTGTCCATGGCTACCTATGATGAGTACATAGGATTCTCCCTTAAACTAAGTTAGTGTGAATCCATCTAGCTCAGTTTTGTGTATACTTGGAGGCAACCAGCTGGGCTGTGTGGCTGCATTGCTCTTTCGCTTTCCAAATGTGGCACATCGCTGCCACTTAACCAAGAGGGGGCAGGACAAAGCAGCAGGAACTTGATGTGGTGTGGGCACTGCGGCAGAGCCAATGTGATACTCTTGAGACTACATCCACACTGAGCCTGCGTCCTGACAGCCTCCTGCTGCCTTCCCTCTTCCCCTCTCTCTCTTGGTCAACTGTAGCATTCAGGAGACAAGAGAGCAATACAGCCTCACCTGCACAGGCACCTTGCCACGATTTGTTGTTGGCATCTGCCTCTCTTGGGAGACAATGAAGGAATGTGCCTCTGGGAGTGAAGTCAAACTGCCAGAAGATTGTAGTGCCTGCTGTGGCTGTAGAGGCCGATATGGGAGAGACATGTTTTGCTGCAACTGGGACAGATGAAGGCATCTGGTTATGCTGCTGCAGATGTACCATGGTGTTTCTTTTCTCTGCGCTCCTCCCAGTGGTCATTCCTCTGCTATGGATACATGACCAGACCGTTTGTCTCCAGGCACTGCAGTCATCTGCAAGGGATTTCCACAGGGCAGGGCTCATGTTGCCTTACCACTATTTCAATAAATACATCACACTGTATTTGATGTGTGGTATAGTCTCACTGCTACCACATTCCTGACAACTTCTGTTCCTACAGAGCCCAATCCCCTTCCTTTGCTCTGAGACCTCCATCCTCTCTCTCTCTCTCCCCCGCTCTCTCTCCATCTCTCCATTCTCCAGCAACCTAAACATATAAAACTCCTCTGCAAGCGCCACACTTGCAGTTTTACAAGCAAAGTCTCCAGGTACATCCACATGAGAACATCCAGCTGCTGGGTGGAATTTGTATTCAGGGGCAAGATCAAAGGTTGGGGAAAGCCCCCAAGCGATGCTGCAAATGGTTTGAAAAACAGCACTTTCCCCAAATCCATCCTGCTCCCACTGTCAACGGGCTGCATGTTTTCAGTCATCCAATGGCCCTTCCATCCCTCCCGGCACTGACCTCGCTAAGTCTGCCAGAAGGAAGGCAGAGAATTAAAGGGAGCAGAGGGAGATGAGCAGCAAGTGGTATATATTAGAGAGAGGTACAGCAGGCATCTTGTATTTTGACAGCACAGTGACATTATGTATATATAGCCTCATCTCTGCGCAGGTGTCTGCTAGAGCAGCTACTGTAACCATGATGTAAAATATTCAGTGACTCACTACGGATAACCTTTTAATTTAGAGTAATAATCTGGTGACAAGACAAACAATGTTAAGTTGTGTCAACTTGCGAGGAAAAACATAAAACAAAAATACCTCTGGCATCCTAGAGCTGGAGGCGATACACATGGGATTGGGTGTGTGTGTTTGTGGATAGACAGGGGCTGGAAAGAACCTAGTAGGGTCCCAGACAGCCCTTGCAGAGAGTAGTAAATTGGAGCATGCAGTCATTAACAACGACACTTGGCACTATTCTAAAATGGCCAAAAGTGGAATGAGAATACTTTGTCCAACATATTTTGCTTGGACTAGAGTGACAACTTAGATGGGGAGGTTAACGGAGACTGGACCGCTTTGTTGTCCCTGCCAAAAGTTGTTCTGGAAGAATGTAGTAGATGATAATAAAGTACACTCTTTTTAAAAGTGGGCGTTTGTTGACAGTGTTTGGTAGTCAGTGCTAAACCTACTGTTAATAGACTCGCTGAAGTTAATAAACATGGCTAACTTAGATTCAGGTAGGTAGCCATGCTGGTCTGATGCAGTTGAAATAAAATAAAAATTGTCCTGTAGTACCTTAGAGACAATCTAAGTTTGTTCGTGGCATAAGCCTTCGTGTGCATCTGAAGAAGTGTGCATGCACACGAAAGCTTATACCAAGAACAAACTTAGTTGGTCTCTAAGGTGCTACTGGACAATTTTTATTTTTATTTTTTTATATATTTCGATGGCTAACTTTGTATTCAAGTAAGACCTATACAAATTAATGAACCTATCAATAGTTACCATAAGCAACTTAAAAACAAAAAATACAGTAAGTCTGATGCAGTTGTTCACCTCTTGCCAGGAAAAAGAAGTCTGGTTCAAGACTTCTACTGGATGCCCCATTCCTTATCAAAACAATATGGTACAAGGAAATGTGCAAAGAAACAGACTAGGGTCTACTTAATACATTCATTTCTTGATGTCTGAAATAACGGCTACTCTGAGTGATGTCAGAGTCAGGCCTGGTAAGTTTGGTGCCTGGGGCAATGGAGAAGAAAACACACACATCTGCTCTCAGACATTTCATGTTTTCCATTTCTTAACATTTATATACCGTTTGATTGTAAAAAGAACCCAACAACCTCAAAGCTGTTTTCAGAATCTGACTCTTACCAATTTTCATATATATTGAATATTTTATTAATATCATTACTATGCAAATATCACAAAATAGCAAAATAATAATATACACAACTACAGTTTGATTACATCGCTCCCTTAAATTCCATTTCTTTTCTAAACTTGGCATAAATAAATATACTAATCATTTCTAAAGCTCATTAACTCTCATATATACTTCAATGATCACATCATTCTTTGTTAATTTAATCAAATTCATAGCCCGTAAAACGGGATCCTGACTATGATATCTAAAACATTTCTCAAAATAGTTCAATCAAACTCCTTTCTCTCCTCTGTCTCTATTTTAATCCAATGCATTGATTTTGAGGATTTAACCAAAATTCAACATTTTATTTCCTATTCCTCTGTTCTTGGTATTTCTGTTTTAAAAAATAAAAAATAAAAAAAATCCAGTGCTGGGCAACTGATAATTAACTAATTCTTTTTCCATTTCTTATCTAATTCCCTCCATACACCTCAGTAAAATCATGATAGGGTCCTAGCTGAACATCTGTTTTCTTAATCTTCTTTTATAACTGTATCCAAAAATTTATCTTATTATAATTCTGACCATGGTTCAGCATCCCCCATAGACCCAGAGAGCATCAGGCTAGCTTTGGCCCCAAGTGCACACAGTTTTGGCCCCAGACTCCTTTCCAAGGCATGTCCAAGAGAGAGGGGGACCTTTCTTTCCAGGCTCCTCTTTGTAGGGTAGGGTAGGGTACCAGCAACAGGAAGATGGCTGCATCCCAGTTTATATGGACCACTATCAAACACATAACAGCACAGCTGAACCTGGAGGGGTGGGGCTCAAGAGAAATGAGATAAAAGCTCTCAAAAGCAGATGCACTTTGGAAATTAGTACTCTTCCATTATAACCTCAGAGGCTGATAAGTAACTTCCGCATCTAGGATTACTCTCACTCCATTCTGATTTGTCTCTTTGGTCCAGTTAGACATTACTTTTATTGGGTTCAGCAGACAGAAGAATCACTTTATCAGATTTGTGCAGCGAATTGAATTCCAGATATTACGAATTTGAGAATTGTGTGTCAGATATTTGAATGTTACATTATTAATGAATATTCAGAGGTGTGAGTGATGCTTCCATCTGCTGTGCTGGATGAAAAAGTAACTTCTAAACTGTACCTCCAGTAAATCTTTAGAGGAAGCAGTTACTGCACCCCCACTATTATTTCCCATTTTGTCTTACGTTATTAAGTAATTGGCTGGTGTGAAATAGGATTATCTATGATAACTGATTGATGATGCCGGCTTTGCATGTCATACCCTCCAACATTTCTTCAATCAAAACAGGGACGTCCCATTCCATAATGATAATTTTACTATTTATATCCCACACATTTTACTGGGTTGCTGCAGCTTCTCTGGGCAGCTTTCAACATATATAAAAACATAATAAAACATTAAGCATTAATAAACCTTCCCTATACAGGATTGCCTTCACATGGCTTGGGGGTTGGATAACCCCATACCCTGCAACATTTATCCAATGAAAATAGGGACATCCTAAGGAAAAGCGGGACATTCTAAGATCAAATCAGAAACCGGGATGGCTTTGCTAAATCAGGGATTTCCCTGGCAAATAGGGGCACTTGGAGGGTGTGGCATGCTGAAACAGCCAAGTTATAACATGTGTTGAACCTATGAACTAGCTGTTTCTGGTTCCAGAAATCTTTGACCCATATATATATATATATATATATATGTTTATTGCAATGCAAATCCATGTGAAGTTTCCTTTGTAATCAATATGGGACTTTCTTGGATGCTGTTGATTGTGCAGGTGTTTGGAGAATGTGGTGGTAGCACAAAGCTAGACCCAGTGGATTCACCCTCTGCAAGCAGGGGAAGATTTAGGGGAACGTGACTGGTTCCCTTGCAATGGGTGCTGAGCCAAGAGGGCACCAAGGGGGACACTGCAGCAATGACTTAGACTAGAGCAAGAGAGCCGAAGAGCGCTTAATTTTGGTGACACAGGGCGACACTGAAATTTGAGATACCTAAGTCCACCACAAGCTCTTTCAATGAGTGCTGGATTTCTCAATCCTCTTATATTGTATTTTATAGTGGTCTGATTGTTGAAACCAAGTACCCCGTGCATTGTATATTGATGAGAGTACTGCGAATTCTGTTGCAGATTTGTAACCCGTGTCCCAAATTGGGTAGAAGGAATGGCTCTTAAACCAAGTTGAGCCTATAGTGCAGATACATCTTTATTGTCGATAATGGAATGCCTTGCACTTCCAAGCCTTTATTTTCATACAGCCAGCAACGACAGTTGTGCAAACATTTGGAAGATTTTAGTGTTTAGACGGAAATAAAAGCCACTGTAATCAGTGGAGGATTTCAATGCCAGAAGAGGAAATTATACCATAGTTTGATGTGTGCATGTGTCAGAGAGCAGGGAAGAGGGAGAGTGTATGCACAATGGCCAAGATGAAACATTAGTGTTGCAAGCTGAATGGCAGTGTGTCTGATTTGATTTGAACTAATTGATGGTGGTGGCTCAGGACTTGCCCCTGACACCATTGGGACACAGCTCTGCAATCTGCTTCTGCCTGATGCAAACTCATTTTTCTTTCTTTGGCTGATGTTTTGGCTGCTGGCGGGCCGGCCAGTTTATATACCTCAGTGGCACCGTGTGATTAACGGGCCTGGGCACAAAGGTTTCTGGTACACTGTCCAAGCTTCTGCAGCCTACAAGGTACTGCGCTCCTGTGGCCCTCCACGAAAGCTGCTGAGATGTGCAAGAAGACTCCTAAGCACAACAGCATAGAGACAGAACCCCAAATATGAAGTCTGAAGAAGAAGGCATTATAAATATAAGGAAAGACATTCTAGATCAGACCAAAGGCCAATATAGTCCAATACAGTATCCTGTTTGGCATCCTTGCTAGGCAGATGCCAATGGGAATCTCACAAGCAGGTCATGAGCACAGTAGCCCTTTCCTGCTGGCAGAGGGTCATGTCCTGTGAGAGAGATTTTGGGCCATGGGAAAGGTGCTACTCACTCATGGAACTGACTGCTCACTTCTTGACACGATCACTCCCTGTCATCTCTTTTCATTGCCATCTTGAAATCCATAACATACTGAGGCGGGAGGATTATTGCTTTTGTTAGTTACTATGGTAAGAATTTTTGTGTTTTTATATTGTAAACTGCCCTGCGATCCTTGGATAAAGCACGGCATATAAATTTGAATGATGATGATGATGATGATTTCTCCTGGGCCTTTTCAGTGCTGACTCCTTACATGTACGACTTTCTCTCTACCGAGGTATGTTTGGCTCCAACTCTTTTTAGCTTTATGGATTTGGTTAAGACACACCTTTTCCATGGGCATTTGGGGGGAAAGGGACATGACAAGACATGACAGCTATGTCATAATAAGTTGTGAGTTGCTGTGTTGTTATTTTTAAGGACTGTGTTACTATATGGATTTTATGTATTCTTCATATCTTATTTTATTTTGTTTCCCACCACCCTGTGGCTACTGCAAAGGGTGGGAATAATTATATACTATTTCTCTGCCTTTAGCCTTTGAAAATACAGAAAGGGTGGCATGAAAACAGCCAAGCCAACAGGCACCATGGTGGCAAGATTAACTGTGAAAAGAAATCTGAGAATCTTTCACGTACCCTTTCAAAGCTCTGACCAGGAGTTTGTGGCATGTAGGGCCCCTGGAATCAGGTTATGTAAAGTGTGTCTGGCTTGAGATGGTTATGGATGCTTGTGACATGTGAAGAAAATGTCGATTTCACACGTGCTTTTAAATGCTTGGGTTGTTAAGTGCTGAGGACCTTGTTGGTTTTCTATAATGGCAGACAGACAGTTTGAGGGGACCTGGCTAGCCATGGGAGACCTGAAACAGAAAATGGCTTCAAATCCTTGCAATGTATGACCAATAGGTTTCACAGAAGTTCAGCCAATGCTCTGGACATAAATGGAAACATTCAAGCTGTCCCTAGGAGACAGTAAATGCCTACGATGAAAACAACTAGCCATCAAACAATTTATCTAACTGAGCTTTAACGGCCATAATTCAGCAAACTTATTAAGACACCTATCCAGTCGTCCACTTAATAGAACTACTCTAGAAAATTCCCATCCACTGAAGTTGAATGAGAATGAGTGCATTATAACTTACATTACTGCCAGCCTAGCAGATGAAGCAAGCGAAGATGAAACTGGGACCATTATAATATAGTGATCTTGTTGCAATTTTTTTTTTCGCCTATCAGAAACCGCACATAACTTTTGGAGATGCAAATTTGTAAAATGTCGTGGCTTTATGTATTTCATTTTTGACGTCTACTTTCCTTTTTAAGAATGGATGTTGCCTAATTATGCAGTGCAGCTTTGCATGAGGAAAATATACTAAGTGTGCATTAAACAGACAACTTGAAATAATGGCACTTGTGCTAAGAAGTGTATTTTCTGGCAAGCCACTAATTTATAATAGCCATAGATATATGCATTAGTGTATGAAATACTTGTCTTTATTTATTGATTTGGAGGCGCAGGGTTATATTTTTGAATACGTCTTCTTTATTAGGTCTTGTTTCTATCTCCAATGGGCCTGGATATATTTCATGTGTTAGGGGATTCACAGCACCTAAATGATGGTCAGCGAGAGTAATTATATTCTATATAAGATCACAGAAAATGGTGTCAATTTAAAAAAAATGTTAAATGAGTAGAACTCTTAAAGCCCATACACTCCCTTTCCCCATACAATTTCCTGCATGAGTTTCAAGGGTTTTTCTCCTTCTCTAAGCGTGCACATTGAAGGTAAAAAGAATGATATTAAATGACCAAATTTACTGTGTTCTTACTGCATAAACCACTACGCTGGATCTTCCTGAGCCAATTTAATTTTTAGCTTTATTCGTGGCTTAATGCAATGTTTTAGTTCATTGCGCTTTTTGGATGTGCAGAAGCAAAGATAATGTGTTACACTACATTCATTTAATGTTTCATCAGACTTTTCTGGTGTATCTACCTTTTGGTTATTTTAAAATGTTTCATCCTTATCACTTCAGTCATGAAATGTAGATTCATTAAATTACTGTGCTGGGCTAAGCTCAGTGCAGAAGCCTTGTTTAAAATGAAGCACTGATTCATTCATGAAGACAATGATATATGTGTGTGTGTGTGTGTGTGTGCGCACACACACACACACACACGTGCATTTCTTGAGAATTAGGCCTTTCCTCTTAACTGTAGTTCTCAAACCACATGCACAAATGCACACATGGACTTTTTACTAAACATGCATAACACACACAGTAATGTGTTTCAGCTGAAAAATAGAACCAACATTTTTTTAAATGATTTTTTCTTTAAACTTTCTTTATTATAAGTAAATGGAATGGATATCCTTTTCCTGTTTTGTTCAGCTTCAGCTTCTTCCATTCCTGATGTTGCTCACTGATGGTTCTAGGAAAAGAACAAGTAATCATAATTTTGGCATTGAATATATATATATATATTTATATATGTCACAGGATTGCACACCTTTAGCCTGTTGACTCGAAAACAGTGTCTAGGAAGAGTTAGTAACTAGGATGTCCACTGCGACAGTGACCTGTTCCTGCTTGAAGCAAAATGATTGCATGTCACTGTCAGAATAAGTGAAGCACATGCTCTGATCTTCTATTGGCTTAGAAAATGCAATAGATCTGGCTGAATAGTGCTAAGGCTGAAGTGGTTTAAGACAGCAGGGATCATTCATATTTAGTTATTTGTTTCATGTGGCATATTGCAAAATGTCAGAAAAGAACCGGCATAGAGAGGTACCTGAGATTGTGCACTGGGTTTTGCAGCAGTCTTTGCTAAACCACTATCACTTGGTGTCACCTGACATATGGAGGGCATTTGGAAAGCATAGAGTCCTGGCCAGTCACTCAAGCTGTGGAAACTATTGCAAATGGCTCACTTTTATTAATTAAGCTGGGAGTATTAAAAAAGCAACTAGGTAAAAGCTAGTTAGTTCCTTATTAAAAACGATTAAATGGCTGTCTTTCTATTAAAGGTAAAGCGTAAAGGGACCCCTGCCCATTAGGTCCAGTCATGGCCGACTCTGGGGTTGCAGCGCTCATCTCTCTTTATTGGCCAAGGGAGCCGGCATACAGCTTCCGGGTCATGTGGCCAGCATGACTAAGCCGCTTCTGGCGAACCAGAGCAGCGCACGGAAACGCCGTTTACCTTACCGCTGGAGGGGTACCTATTTATCTACTTGCACTTTGAGGTGCTTTCAAACTGCTAGGTTGGCAGGAGCAGGGACCGAGCAACAGGAGCTCACCCCGTCATGGGGATTCGAACCGCCGACCTTCTGATCGTCCTAGTCTGTGGTTTAACCCACAGTGCCACCCGCGTCCCTTATCTTGCTATTAAATTATATTAATTAGTATCTCTCAGCTTAATAAATAAATAAATACGCAGAACACACTTTTAAAAAGTGCAGTCTTCCCTGTAGTTTTCAGTGGTTCCTTGCACACTCACTTTGATGAGCAAGACTACAAAGCAGAATCCCCCACCTATCTATCTATTTGCCCACAGCACCTTAAGCAATGCTTTCAGGAACCTCTGTTTACACGAACCTGCTTTGCCTCAATACTTTTGCATTCTTGCTTTCCTTTCTCTCAAGCCCAATGCCTGCTTTTCTTCTGCCCACATCCAGTTTCTCTGTGCTCCTAATCCGGCTCCCAGATTTATCTCCACTCTAGATCACCTTTCACCCTACACAGGATGCATTATTCCAGGATATTTATTTCTGGTCCTAATCATCAAAATGCTGCTCCTGTGGTGAGCTGAAGAGTGGTGTGCTAATTTTGTGGGCAGTGAATATTAATAGGACTTCAAAAACAATCTATAGGCACAGTCAAATATTTCAGGTGTTTCCACACAAGGATGGCTATTTATGCATCACCAGAAGACAGGACAGAGCAGGACACAGGTTTGCATACAATTTAATAATGCTAATTTATATGTGCTAGTGCACGTTCATAAGCAATTTGCTATAATTTAATGAGGAATACAGTACTTGTCCCCCATCATGGATCACTGCCTTGTTGTGGCGAAGGGGCTTGAATAACTCCAAGAAGTGATGATCTATGCCTTGCAGGGCCACCCAAGACGGACAGGTCATAGCCAAGAGTTTAGACTAAATGTGATCTACCTGGAGAAGGAACTGGCAAATCACTCCAGTATTTTGCCAAGAAAACTCCAGAGACATAAAAAGGAGAAGCTTTGAGAAGGAAGTGAGTTTCCGAGGCATGCTTGTCACCATAGCAGGGAAGACTATGGCCAGGTGTCTTTATGTCCCTGCTCAGTCTGCAGTGGTAACTGTCCATGGAACAACTTCATTTCCCCCTTTGTAAGGTTCTCTATCTTTAAACTAGACTTAGGCTGGACAGCTCTGCAAACAGATGGCACCTTCAAACAGAAGGCACCTTCAAACTGCCTTCTTTAATGTGAGACGCACAGGCACCCTGTTTTACATGTCACCGGAGAGAACGCTTAGAATGATCTCACATTATTTTCACCCCTAGTGAATACTTTTAACGCAGGACAGGAAGCAGCAGAAAGCATAGAGTTGAATTCTGGCCGCTATTTGTTGTGCGTATATTGAAGGCTGGTTCAGTGTAGTGACTAAGAGGCCAACATCGCAATCCAAACCCAAGGCTGAAGAGGAGCAGAGTGATGCAAAGCCCTATCTGCTTTTGCCAGTCAGGGTGGAAGGTGGGTAAGGGCTCTGAGCAATGGATAAAGAAGTTCACCGTTTGTATCTTAGTCCCCATGAAGACAGGACCCTTTTGTTTGAGGGGCTGTCAGAGAAGTCCTCTGTTTGAAAGTCTGCACAGTCCAAGTCTGGTTTAAAGATTTAAAAAATAAGTATGAGGAGGAAGGGTTTGAGGTCTGAAGGTGCCCATTATGAGTTCATATCAAACTGAGCATGCACATCTGGTCACAATTGTCCCCTTTATGGTGTGATGGTTTGCTTTTGTATTTCCATTTGAACAATAGTAATTATTTCCAGATTTGTAGCTATACACATAAATCAGAATATGCAAAGTTTCAGTAGACCTGGGTCTTCTGTTTTGGCAATGCCAGAAACCCAGCCAGTCTGAGCTAGATGGACCCAGACAGTCTGAGCTAGATGGACCAACAGTCTGACTGCTATGGCTACTTCCTATAGGCAACTTCCTATGGAACCCAGGGATGGAAACATCTGTCACTTTTATTTCTTTCAGTTTCTTGTTTTTCCAATCTTAAACTCAGTTCTCCACAATTCTGCAGCAATTTCAGAATTCAATGTGAATTTCTCCTAATAAACACATTTTTATATGCAGTTCTGACTGATGTACACATTTTTGCAAAGCATTCCCCCCAATATGATTCATTTCTCTTTGTTATATTCACTAATATATTCATTTTTATGCAGACTTTCCCTAACAGATGCATTTTTGCAAACATTGGTTGATTGGAAAAGTGCATCACAACATTTTGATAAGTGTGAACTTCAAAGGATGTCTGTGTTTCATTCCTCATATTGTTTCAGAAAGTATGGATTTAACAGATTCACCTTTAAATGCAAACCGAATTGAATCGCATGCCATTTCTAGCATCGCTTCCCTCCCAAGAATCCTCCGAAGTGTAGTTTGTTAAGGCTGCTGAGAGCTGTCAGAACAATCAGTTCTTCTTCCCAGAGAAGTCTGGGAACTGTAGCTCTGTGAGGAGAGCACATGTCTCCTAACAACTCTCAGCATCTGTAACAAACTACAGTTCCCAGGATTCTTGGGGGGAAGCCATGACTGTTTAAAGTGCTACAATACTGCTTTAAATGTGTAGTGCAGATAGGTCCCTAATCTCAATTGTTTTCACACTTTCACAATTAGGACAATTAAATTCTAGCGTGACAATCTGAAACAGTTATAGTATGGGATGTACAAATATAGCCCAATACATTTTGGATTTTTTTTTTTTTTTGCTGTCCCCAATCACCAACATGAACAGACAAGCTGGGGTTCAAAATGGAAAATCAACTTGTCCCTTCTGGCTGATTATCAGTTAAGGACAGGCATGGCCAAACTTGGCCCTCCAGGTGTTTTGGGACTACAACTCCCATCATCCCTAGCTAACAGGACCAGTGGTCAGGGATGATGGGAATTGTAGTCCCCAAACAGCTGGAGGGCCAAGTTTGGCCATGCCTGGTTTAGGGAAAGAAAGGGAGGGAACCTTGCAAAATACCTCTGACTGTTTCTCTACCTCTTGTGCAGGATTGCAACCTAGTTTCTCTGTCTGCATTAGACACACACACACACACACACACACACACACACACACCTGTTTCAGTGCACATGAGCTGGGTGGAGATTCTAAGCTGCATGAATGCCTGTGGTTGTACAACCAGAGGTTTGTAGTTTTTTTCCAGAGGTGATGGATACTATTTTATGAATAAAGAAATAAAAGAATGAGAGCAGTCGGAAGTCAGAAGCTAGTCAAAACTCAGCTCTGATGCTGACTCTATCGGATATCAACATTGCTTTTGCTGGAATGATACTGAAAATGGACACCTTTGCTCCCTTCCGTTGCCGTTTCATTAGCACCCTGGCTTGGCTCTTTAGCCAACGAGAATACAGTGTGTGTAGACTACGCCAGTCCATCTCGCCTCATCTCGTCCCTCTCGCATTCTCGCATTCCTTACAACCACACACGCTTACACCCATGCAACAGACATGCACGGAGAAGCACAAATGTGTACCAAATAAAATAAAAAAGTGGGGGGAGGAAAGAAGAAGACGAAGAAGAAAAGAAGCTATTTAGGGCAGCATTCCCATTAGGTTTCTCTGCAAAGCAGTTTAACTGTAGTTAGTAAGTGCTTAGTGTAATCTAATAAAAGCCATTTTGCAATATTAAGCAAAAAACATCTGGTACCCAGAATTCCCTGATCATTTTTAACTAGATGCAATCTCCCTCTCTCTCTCTTTGTGCTTCTCTTACAGATACGTGAAAAATAGCCTAATAAGGATCCTTGTGGTAAAAATCAGATGGAAAATGGGGAGGAAGAGTTCCACAGTCTCCAGCAGCTCATTTGAAGCAGCTCCTCCGAGTTCCACAATAATCATCAGTGCTGGCCCAGTGCCGCCGGATTATTTTGTATATTCATGAAGCTGCTCATCAGCCGTCAGGAGAATGTGCAGTAATCCTTGGATGAAATAAGGCCAATCAGTGGAATAATGAGGAAGGTAATATCTCCCAAGAGGCCTGGAGTGGGTTTTCATCAAACCCGCTGTAGCTCTCCAACTATTTGCTTTACAAATGCAGCCTTTGATCTTTGATTTGGGGAGAAGAGGGGGCGAGACAGACCCCAGTGTGAAAAGTCCAGTGTGAAAAGATAACAAGCCAGCAATGGAAGGAGGAGGAGGAGGAGGAGGAAGGCACGGCAGGACTGTGACTGGGGCAGGGAGGGGGGAGAGGAGGAAAACAACAGTGGGAGGAACCTGGATTTTAAGTATCAGTCAGTTCTGGTTAATGAAAACCTCATAGCCTTTTTATGTACTGCTGTCTAATATATATTCACTTAGTCAGCCAATTGCTGAGAGTTTTTTTCTCCTCATGTACATATGCAGAGCCTAAGTCCGCTTTCATCAGAAAGCTGGGTTTGCACAATCCATCTCTGCCATCGCTCAATCACCTTGACCCCCCAGTCTTTCCCTGACTCCCTTCCCAGAATTCACATGAAACCTCCATATCTTCATGTAGGGTAGAGAAATTGCTGAGTCTAGAAAACAGAAACCTCTGCTGACAGAAGGACCAATTTTATCTGCAGATCCTCTGGTTTAACAAACAAACAAACAAACAAACAAACAGCTTGAAATTTAGGGGAAGTATTATTTTATATAATGCTTGTCTGTGGTTATATGCGTAATTTTAACATTTTCATTTCATTTCTGTGTGTGAGAACGACAGCAAGCGTGCTAACTAGCTATCTAAAACAACAAATAAAATTCGGTATAATATCATTAGTACCATCAATTAGCACAGGACAGTTATGCCTTGAATGAATCAGAGGACTTGATACTTGAATGAATCAGAGGACTTAAAGGGCATCTGAAGAAGGACTTTGAGACAATTGAGAAACAGAGATTGAATCATAACAGTCCTCTCAGTGCTGTTAGGTTTAGTCTGTCCTCCGCTTACTTTTTACAATAACCAGGTGCTCCCTGTCCTTTATGCTGCCAAAGTGGAATCCTTTGGCTTATTTCTCAAACTCTAATATTTGCTATGCCAACTGTGTATATAGTTGAGGCGTGTATATATTGGATTCATGCATGAACTTTTTCCATATGAAAAGCTTCTTATCAAATTACATGTAATGTTTGCTGTATGGCAAGCAGCCACATCAGGATTTTAAGCAGGACAATTCTAGGCACAAGCACCCCTCCCCTTTCATCAGGAACACAGAAGTGGCTCGCCAGGTGGGGCAGAGCTCCTACGTTAGCTTCCTTGCAGGTGGGTCACCAGCAGAGGAGAGGGATGGACAAGGTGGGGGGAACTTGGTGGTGAAAATGCCCTGGCCAGAGTGCTGGGTTGGCTCTCTCTGTGTGTGTTTGCATCGTGCTGACCTCTCCACCACCTACACCTCCCTTCTGACCCCTCAGTAGGCAACAGCAAACCTAGTAGCTCTACTTTTCTTCAGAGGCAGAGTGGCACTGGGGAAGGGAGAGCAGGAACTGCCCCACTTTCCCCCTGAATACAATTGAATGGGGGGATGAACAGCTGAATAGGCCACGAATGGCTCCCACAAGTGATGCTTTTCATCCACATGACCCCCCTCCCACTCCTGCCGCCACTGCCAAATTATCTTGCCACAGTTCAACAGAATTCTACATTGGCATGCCTGATGTGAAATGATTTTCATTATGAAATGAAAATTCAATAAAATCCAAACCTAGGGCATCACAAAATTATCACATAGAGAGTTTAACCTAGTTACTATGGATTCTTGCTGAACTATGACACTAGAACAATGTGAAAATATTCAACACCACTGTGAAGAAATCCTGTTTCTTTAAAATGCATTTTAATAGACATTATACACTGTATTATGTCATTTGTTGCATACCACCTGAATCTCCAAGTGATGTAAGATTCCAGGGGTTCCAGCCACTCACCCAAGGTTTGTGTTTCTTTTTGGCAATGAGGCACAGCAGAGACTGAGGTGTCTTTATGACACAGTGGTACCTCCAGTTACAAACTTAATTCATTCCAAAGGTCCGTTCTTAAGCGGAAACTGTTCTTAACTAGAGGCATGCTTTCGCTAATGGGGCGTCTTGCTGCCGCTGCACCGCCAGCACACAATTTCCATTCTCATCCTGGGGCAAAGTTCTCAACTTGTGGTAACTCTTCCAGGTTAACAGAGTTTGTAACCTGAAGTGTTTGTAACCTGAGGCATTTGTAACTCAAGGTACCACTGTATATGATTTATTTACACACATATATAACCTGAGCCTATGACAGAGGGGTTCACAGCTATATCTGACTGGGTATGTACCACATCATCCCACAGTTACCAAGGCTATTGGGTGCAAAGAATATAAGTGATATTAAACGGTGTCAGTGGTATGTGCTTAGAAAGCTCATTGAAATGGAAGTTGGGTTTTATTAATAAAATAAGGAAATACCCCCTTTCAAATACCCCCCACCATCAAACAAGCTTTTTCACTTTGGAACACTCTTCTTATTGAAATCAGACAGGCACCTGCAATTTTGTCACCTGCTGAAAATGTTTCCATCTTGCCAAGCATTTTTAGTGTTTGGTCATTTCTTCTATATTTATGTTTTTTATAATGTTATGAAGTTTTAAAGATTTGATTCTACATCACCATGACTTTTTAATGAGCTGGCAGTTTAGAAATACTCATAAAAAATAAAACTGTGCTGGTGCTGTTCACATGTCATTCTTCAACCTATGTACTTGCATAGAGATGATAAATAATTTTGTATCAGTAAGAGATTGGTCCTTAGTCCTGATCTTCATGATCACCACCCCTATATGTTCATTACTTGCTCCCTGCTATAGCTCCACTCCAAAAAGACAGACTGTCCAGCAGCCTACTTAGTGATCCTGGTGGGGTGCCATCGCGACTGCTCCCCTGCCCGCGCTGGGTGCCACACCACGCCACGCCACACCACGCCACGCCCCCAGGACAAGTTGACAATGGCTACAATCTAAACAACTGAGTGTGAGCTGGGGCTGGAAATAAGGTTGCAACCAAGTCATAGACAGAGTGGACTCATTGAAATCAGTGGACTTAAGTTAGCAATGATCAACACCAGTCTATTGATTTCAGTGAGTCTACTCTGAGTGTGGCTTAGTTGGATCCAACCCTAAGTATCTACCACTTCTCCATTTCCACCAGAGACTGATTGGTAGAACTGCAGCTTATTTGACAAGGCAATTTATGTGCAGCCTTGATGATTGTGCATGTACACACAACTGCATTATGGTCCCTACTTTTCTTGTTAAAAGACAAAAGTAAAGAAGTCATCTCTCAATATACAGAGCTTCCTGATATACAAAGTCAGTCCATTGCTCCATCTAGCTCACTCTTGTCTAAACTCATAGAGGGTCTATGAAATATCAGACCAGAATATTTTTCATCTCTGGCTAAAAATACTAGAGATTGAATCTGGGGCCTGTTACATGCATAATTTGTGCCCCACCACTAAGCTATGGATTGTTCCCCATCTATGGAATTCAAGCAATGTGTCTGTTGAGCTTTGCAAAAGTTTTAGTACTCACTTTGAAATACAGAAGAAATATTATACATTGTTGTATGACTTAAGCTTTAATCATACTACTTTATCTATACTGTCTAATGACATAGGTGAAGGAGACACCTATGCTGAATGCATATCTTGTTGATGACATTTCCTGTCAAGCATAGGTTATATTTGGAAGATTTAATTTAGAAGAGTTTTCCATGCTGTTCTTGCCACATGTCCGGGGGTATAAAAGCAGTGGCCCCTGGCTAATACTTTGGGGGTCTGTAGTAATATGAGCGAGACATCACTATAGCTAGTTCTCCTATATTGTGTATTGACTTCCATTGAAAAACACAGTTATAAATTATGTTGAATAGGGGAAGCCTCCCAAACTAAGGCAATATAATTGAGATTATTTAAGCTAACTAACTTCCGTTCTGTTCGTGAGGGGTGTTGGAATGAGACTATTGTAGAAATCTACAAGAGGGCTAAAGTTTGACATTTGATTTGCCCTGTTCTAGGATTTTAAACTGTGATGTAAATTAGTTGGAAACAGGTCTTTCTTCCATTTTCTCCTTTCAAAATGTAATACAGTTAAATGACAGAGATTAATTACTGAAGTAATTACTGCTGGAAAGCAAGAGGACAGTTGGATGAGACATGATGATCTCTCTCATGATGACCAAGTCTTTCTTGACAATTGTGCTTTAATTCCCACAATGATTATTCTTTGTGGCAAAATCTATCTGAAGAAGGGCACCCTTGCATCGACACATTCTTGCTCAATAAGGAATATTAGAATGAGGTAATTATATTTGACTAAGACTTTCAAGCTTTCCTTCTGGGTCCATCACTAGGTTATTTTTGTAGGGATATAATGCCCCTTAAATCTGGCACTCTGGTTTGTATCCACTTTTGTTATAATTTCTGGCACTTATTATCTCCCCCCCCCCTCTTCTTATGGTTTCTTCCTTTCCTTCTGTTATTCACCATCAGCATGCATGCGCTAAAGTTCACATTCATGTGACCACAGCCCAACCCATGCTGATTGGTGGTGACAGCAAGCCTCCCTTGCCAATGAGCAATCAGAAACTTGCCTTAAGATCCCTTGATTGCACGTGCTCTACCTGTTCCACGCATGAAATCACATATGACGTTAAGTGTGCAACAGATGCACATGGTTTGGGGGAAATTGCCTTGTGGGTCAAATTGGGACCTGGGCCAGGCTTAATTAGTAGGGCTCTAACTAGCTCTCATCCACCAATCGGTGGCCCCCTGGATCATGCCTATTCTCTTTGTGCTACCCCAGGGACCAGCCATCCCACCGTGGACCCATGCCTGAAATAATTTTAAATGGCATTTTGTACACCGTTGGCAAAGGAGCAGCAATTGGCTTTACACAGGATTGGATGATCTCACTTACAACCTGGTAAGCACCTGCATGGTGCTGTTTCAGGGGGAATTAAAGAATAAGGAGATGTCAGGCACCCCCACCTTCTTCTGCAAAGATGCAGTCACCTGATAGGTGTTTACTTTTCATGGTTTCTCTGCCTGCTTCTCCTTCTTCGATGACTTCCCAAGATCACTCAACCTGACCTGTAGGAATCTGGGGCTGTCTCAGCCCAACTCAGCCAAGGCTTTGGGCACAGGAGTTTTTGCTAAATATATATATAAAGCCCTGCTTGTGAGAGGCTCCAATGATTCTGGTTAGCAGGGTTACAACAGGGATTTTAGTAGAGTAGCTAGGTATGCTGGACATTTTCATTTGGTCCACATTTTCCAAGTGAATGAGAACACTGGAGTGCACTTATTCTTTGGATTATATACACTGTGGTTGTTGCCTGAAAAATACCAAAATACACATTTTAAGGGAAAATGGGTCAAAACTGGTACTTTAGGGGAAGACTCACACAAAATGCTTTTTAAGGGGAAATGCATATACTTTAAATACACGTTGTGTGTGTGTTTTAAAGAAATTTGCAGAAAAATCGAGATGTAATAGATATAGGATTGAACACATGCAAAACTGAAACAGAACAGAAACAGCCTGGCCCATTCATCTCCATCAGTGACACTTTAAGCGTTTCAGGAAATTGGGTTTACTAAATGCACTTTCTGCTGAGAAGTTCTTTAAGACCTTAACATCTTCATGACACAGACACTGAAGAACCTGAAATGTTGGTTGTAGCACACAGATCACACCTTACAATATTTGGCTTCTCATTGTGTGCTATTAATATTGTATTTAATTTCCAGGATATTCTTCCTTATTTACCTTGCGTATGTATATGATTGGATGTGTTTCTTGTAAAAATCTAGGCTTTCTTTTTCTTGTGGAGGACCCTGACTTTAGAACCACCAGTCAGGAAGTTCAAAAATCTAGGCTCAACCTGAGACTTGCCAGTTTCCTATTTGGTAATCTGGCACTGAGCACAGGCATGCAGAAAGACAGAAGTGAGCTTTCTTCATAGAATCATAGAATTGGAAGAGACCACAAGGGCCATCGAGTCCAATCCCTCTCTTTCTCTCTCTGACTTGAAACTGCTTTTTAAAGCTGTTCTCTCTCTCTAAAAACAACAACACAATTTTAAAAGAGCAATTAACAAAGTGATAGGTGTGGGGAAAGAGTCACTTTAGTTCTCTTGACATCCATCGCTGCCACAATTATGGCCACATAGTTTTATGTAAACATATCAACTACCAATGCCTCGAGTTTTGGTTTATCTCCTTCCCCTACCACTTGGATTAGAAACGGAGCCAAAATTCCTGAAAAGAGATCTTTTCTTTTTCCCATCACTCCCTGTGTCCCTTGAATATCCCATCATTCGTGTGCATGTATGGCAGACACCATTTTCCTCTTATGATACTCTGGAATAATGCACATTTGGAGGCTCTGTGGAGGAGTACTTTGGTGTCAACACAATTGCTGTTACTATCACTTTAGTGACACCCCCCGCCCCCCCAAACCACCCTTGGTGGGTGGGAAGACACTGTGCTACTGGTACCACTGTTGAAGGTGAGGCCTATCTCCTGAAAAACTGCTGAGGAATTTCAGTGAAATGGTTCCCTCAGGTTTTGTGCCCAGAAACAAGGTGCAGAATTTTGAGAGCCCGTTTGCACATACCACTCACTCAGGTATTTCGGTATTCCTTTAGCGCTCCTATAAGAAAGCTAGTCGACGCCGTCTCCTAGTGACCTGAAAAAGCTAACAGCACCTGTGTGTGCTTACTAGTGTGCTCACACACAAGAGAATCTCTCTCTCTCCCTTTCTCTCTCTGTCTTCAGGCTCTAGTGCTTCCTTCCAGGTGTCTTCGCCTGCATGATTTCATCTGTGAACCATAATCAACTTCCTTAATGAAATACGTAATTAACATATTATAATTGTGGTAAAGATGATTTTGACAGAAATCATTTTCCATATCTAATACTATGCTAATTTAATCTGTTCCTCGCTCCCCGACATGACCTTTAGTGATTAAGTTTCATGGCAGGTTTTTTCCCCTTTGCATGTGTGATGGATTGATTTATCCACAGTAGTTGAGACCCTTTTCTAGACATGGCTGTCATTTCCCCCCCCTCTCCTCTCTTTTATATGGAAGAAGAACAGAATGGCAAATAAGCATATGGCAAGAAGAAGGGGGCGGGTGGATTCAGGCCTACTGTATGTGCCTCTCTCTGTGTGAGATCCAGAATCGGTTGAAAATATAAGAAAAACAAATATTAAAGCTGATTTGAGACTGTATACTGATGACTTGATAATGACAGGCATGTGTCCTATTTGACAGAAGACAATCCTCTATTTTGAAGCACCGCCGGAAGACAATCCTCTATTTTGAAGCACCGCTATTTGAGGGCTAGCCATTCCAAGTATGATTTAAAGATAAGGAATCATAAAATGGGAGAGCAGCAGCCTTGAAGTACCCCATCAACAGTCAGCAGACTGAGCAAGCACACAAGTCACCCGGTGTCTTCCCCGCTGTAGCGAGTTGCATTGTATTTCTCTTTAAATTATAGTAATTATTTTTAAATTTGTGTCTATGCATATGAATTATCACGTGCAAATCTGATTCAAATTGAGGGCCCTCTTTTGTCTTCTTTCTTGGTGATGCAAACCTCCTGTTTTTTAAATATTTTTTATTTAATTTCAATGCATAACTGGCATCTTAGGTCCAATCCATAAGTAACCTGTAGATCAGCTTTTACAGCCTAATGGATACAGGTAGAGGACTGTGCAGTGATAGCTGGAGTTGCATGATAGGCAAGGCAGTTGGTACAGAGCCAAACAGTACAGAACTATTCCCTAGATGCCTTTAAAAAAAAGACTGCGACAATACATTGTTGTGGGAGTTCTGCTGGTGCAGTATGGGAACATAATTGGGAGAATGAGTCTGCTCAGTGGCTGTAGGATGCTGTTCAAGATGGTTTTAATGTCTCATCTCCTTCTCAACAAAGCCTCTTAAGGGAGGTCAGATGCAGAAGGAGGAAACTGGGAGGAGGAGGCGTCAGCAGCAGCAGCAGCAGGAGAGGTGACAGGGTTTAGTGAACAAGAAGAGTCTGCGGCAGAGTGCAGTTCAGACTCTGAAACTGAAGCAGAGGCTGGAGAGGAGGGGTGTCAACAGGCTGTTGAAGAATCCAGGGAGTCTCCCCCTCCTGCAGCAACCAGCTCCCCTCCCCCCGGTCTCTGAGAATATGAAGAGAAATGAAAAGAGCAGACTGGAGATGAGTTGTACACAGACACAGCTTGAGACTAGAGCTTGTGGGCAGGACTCTTTGTTACCCAGGCACCTCATGCCTTTGCTCTGGTGCTGGTCCCGGGGGGAAGGTTACCGTTGGCGTAGTCAAATCTGGTCCTGGGTCACTGGTCTGGAAACAGTTCACAAGGAGCGAGGTGAGATCCGAAGCAGGAAGCCGGGTGGGGACAGGAACACTGGAAGGTCAGGTCTGGGTCCGGGCAAGAGCAGGTACTCAACGACGTTGCTCCCACAACCTGGGACCGGGCTGACTGGCCTTTATCTTCTCTGAGGCCAGGGGTGGCCCCGGCCCCCAGGAGACCCGCCTCTCCTGGCCTTAAGGCCAAAGTTGGGTTTCTCCTCCTGGGAGAAACCAGTTCCCTCCGCCTCTCTGCCCTAAGCCTTTGCAGTTCAGGAGAGGCTGGGGAGTTACTGGACCCAGGGGGAGACTCACCTTCCTCTGGCAGGGCCGGGAGAGGTGCACCTGTAGGCACTGTGTCCTTAATCACCTCCGGAGCTAGAGTGGAATCACCTGGTGCCTGCTCCTGAGGATCTGGCACAGGTGCAGGCGCTTCACATTCAAGGCCCTGCCCCGGCTCAGCTGGCCCTGGAGGCAGGGACTCTTGTGCAGGCTGGGGTTCCTCTGGTTCAGCCTCTGAATCGGATTCCCAGGCCATCACAGCTCTGTTCCCAGTAAAGTGGCACCTTTCCTTCCCTCTCTCAGCGGCGACAGCCCTAACTGCAAAACTGCGAGCAAGGCGAAGGTGGGGACGAGCATGTGGAGTTTGCAAGGGGTCACGCCGGAGGGTGGAGCTTGTGCAAACACGAATCCACAGGTTTCTGCAGACACATCCACGCTTCTCTCCATCCTCCATCTTGATAAGCAAAAGCCTTCATCACAGCTCAAGGAAATATTCCAGCCAGGTCAAAAGCACTTGAGGAAAGTGTAGAGAAGGGCTGCAAAGATTGGGGCAGGCTGGGGAGCTGTCATGAGCTAGACAGACTTCAAATGACCAGACAGAAAGAATCTTTGTTGTTGGTAGCTGTTTAATCGTGTCCGACTCTTCGTGACCCCATGGACCAGAGCACGCCAGGCACTCCTGTCTTCCACTGCCTCCCACAGTTTGGTCAAACTCATGCTGGTAGCTTTGAGAACACTGTCCAACCATCTCGTCCTCTGTCATCCCCTTCTCCTTGTGCCCTCCATCCTTCCCAACATCAGGATCTTTTCCAGGGAGTCTTCTCTTCTCATGAGGTGGCCAAAGTATTGGAGCCTCAGCTTCACGATCTGTCCTTCCAGTCAGCGCTCAGTCAGCTGATTTCCTTAAGAATGGATAGGTTTGATCTTCTTGCAGTCCATGGGACTCTCAAGAGTCTCCTCCTGCACCATTAGAAAGAATCCTAGATGGCTGCATTTCAGCCTCAGGACAGAGTTTCCTGCTACGCAGCACTAGTGCACTTCTTCTGCTGCTGCTTACCTCCGAGTTGTTCCCCCTTAACAAAGGGAGAAAAGTTATTTTGCCCTAGCACTGGGAATCTAGGACCAATACATATGTTCTGATGTCTCTGAGGCACAGCTTATTACTCAGCTTAGCAGTATGTCGTTTGCTTGATTGAGGTCAAAAGACTTAATCAAATATTTAATGTTGAAGCACTTGACTGGATTGTACACTAACCATTACTTGAGCGCTGCCACCCCCACCCTCCGCTTTTTAAAAAAACACTAAATTACTAAATTTCCAAACACAGGGAAAGAGATTACTGCTGAATAGTCCCACTGACTTGTGGAACTTCAGTTCACTGGTGTGAGTAAAACAGCCTGTGATTCTGAATGAATAGGAATGCACTTCTAAGTTTTCAACTACCTCAGCAAGCAAGACTAAAAAGTTTTAAATAGGTTTTCCTTTGCCGAATCGACAAAAGATGGTGGTCAGGTTCAGATCCTTATCAGTTTTGGCCACAGACCCCAAGAGTTAGATAATTCTTTCCTCTGTACTCTGTTTTAATATAAAACATCCCTGGAAGACTGTGAGTTCTAATGAGTGAAAAAAGTAAAGAGAGGCGAATGTCTCTTTAATTCTTTTCTTTTGGTCACCCCCCCCCCCAAAAAGTCAGAATTGCTCTCTTTTCACTAGGATAGGGCAAAATAGAAGTTCCTGTAGCTTTCTTTGAATTTCTCCCTTCCTGATGAAAAAGTAGTTTGGGGAAAGGGATTTCAGCTGGAAAATGACCAGAAGGGACAGAGTTAGGGTGCTTCTAGATGAGAGGGTCATAAGAATGCAATTCGGCTGTCATTCAGGTCTCCACTCTCAAAGCTTTAATTTATTTTATACATTTATTTGTATTTTTAACCAGCAATTAACCATTTCAGTCTCAGAAACAAGGCATTTTTTAGTAAAACAAAGCCACTCACAAGTGAATCCTCTTGAACATCCTCGGTCACAAGATGCCTGCCTAAATAAAACAGATCTTAGATTGTAAGATTGGGATGAATCATCCCTGAACTGCTGTTTCACCTAAATTGGGGGAGGCACTTCATGTGTCAGGTTGAGGCCAAGTCATGACTCATAATGGGAAATGGTTCACAGGAGCATGAGGGTTAGCATATGAGCATATACATCAAATTTGTTTGGATCTAAATTTTCTCCTGCTTACTATATTTAAATCAGTAGGACTTAGTCACAACTTAGGTCCCCTTGATTTCAATAGGTCTACTCGAAGTATGAGTAAATCTGGGTGAGTAACCTTCAGTTCACGGATCAGTTCATTGGGCCCCCTCATTTTTCTGAAACTGTACCCAACTGCCCCACACTTGATATATATGATATCAGGTGTACAGCAGGTAGAGATGTGGCTGCAGAAAGCAAGACTGAACTTCATGAAACCAGCTCATTTGTGCAGAATTCCATCCTGCTTGGTTTGGATGCGTGAATTGAATCTGCATGACGGGGTGAGCTCTCATTGCTCTGTCCCAGCTTCTGCCAACCTAGCAGTTCGAAAGCATATAAGTGCAAGTAGAAAAACAGGTACCGCTGTGGCGGGAAGGTAAATGGTGTTTCCGTGCACTCTGGCACGGTCCTCTGTGTGCCAGAAGCAGTTTAGTCATGCTGGCCACATGACCCGGAAAGCTGCCTGTGGACAAAGACAAGCTCCCTCAGCCCAAAGCGAGATGATCGCTGCACTGGATATAACTGTCCAGGGGCCCTTACCTTTTAAAAAAAATAAATAATAATTTTATTTATATTCCACCCATCTGTCTGGGTTTCCCCTGCCACTCTGGGTGGCTTACAGTAAATATAAAAACATAGTAAAACGTCAAACATTATAAACTTCCCAATACATGGTTGCCGTTAGATGTCTTCTAAAAGTTGTGTAGTTTTTTTTATCTCTGATGGAAGGGCATTCCATAGGGAAAACACCACTGCCAAGAAGGCCCTCTTCCTGATTCCCTGTAACTTCACTTCTTGCAGTGAAGGAACCACCAGAAGACCCTTGGAAGAGGACTGAGCAATGTGGATGGAGATGCTTCTTCAGGTATACTGGGTAGAAATATCTGGCTGCCTGGGACAAAATTTTTCTAAGTTATGACTGGGGCACTTAAGAGTCCCCATCCCAGTGCCTTAAATGTTGAAGGCAGAAACGTGAAAAGATACTTCATGTTGAAAAGTTGATCTTCCTTGTTGAGGAAGATACGTTTAGAATTTTTGGCCAAGTTTTGTTGAGCTGACCTTCCTTACTGATTTTTTTTTTTAATCCGTGAAAATCTATTCATTTGAAGGCATCATGTCTCATCCATCCTATTTCTCCTGTCATTATTACTAAACAATGTAAGCCACTTCCATTTTATTTTGCTTTTCAGATCTATGTCCTTAAGATTTGTCCTCTCATTGCAGACCAAGCTATGTAATGAAGACGCTCTGCATCACAATCAGAACGCAGATGCAGCAGAAACAAAGAAACAAAAAGAACTGCTCATCATGTGACATAGCAGGTCTAGTGAGCATGTTTCTGTCAATCTATGAGCCCTCCCATTTGTAACACTATAGCTGCAGTTTTTCTGCAGTTTTCTGCATGTTTCCTCCTGGTCGAAAGAAATTACAAAATAAAAAAATTGCCCAGTAGCACCATAGAGACCAACTAAATTTGTTCTGGGTATAAGCTTTTGTGTGTATGCACCTAAAGAATTGTGCATGCACATGAAAGCTTATACCCAGAACAAACTTAGTTGGTCTCTAAGGTGCTACTGGACAATTTATATATATTTTTATTTATTTCTACTGCATCAGACCAACACGACTGCCTACCTGTTTCCTCCTGGTGTTATTATTCCATTGCTGTTCTGCAATACTGCAGTCATTAAACCACTTGTTCTTCTTTTGCAAAAAAAACCCCAACATTTGTGAATGATCTGGAATATTTCCATTGTGTGGAAGGTGTTATGTGCAGTTTCCCAGACTTTATGTTGTGGTCAGTGTGTGTGGCTTGAGCATTATGCATCTCCCCCCCCCCCCCATTTCTCTCCTTCCCCAGGAGATTGGTTATCCATAGCCTAGAACAGAGTAATGAAATCAATAAATTCTGTCACCTAACATTCCTATTTTTTTCTCTTGAATGGAATTCTGGAATATCGGGTGTGAAGTATCCCTGCACCTCCAAAATGAACTCCCATCATAGCAGGGCTATTATTACCCTGCACAAAGCTCCAACATTTACTTGGTTGGAAGAACAAGAGAATTTGAATGGGTGTGACTACAGCCACGGAACTTTTCTCAATCCTATCATTGGTGTGGATAGAAAAAGCTCCCCCCCCCCCAAGAAAAAAACAAAAAACCAGTGACATGCAACCGGTGGCATGGATGGCTTGCTACAACTTTATTTCCCCAGCACAACCACCACAGCAGCTGTAACACTACAAACAGCACATATGGAAGAGCTTTGTCTAACCTGGTGCTCTCCAGATTTCTTAGACTATATCTCCCATCAGCCTCAGCCAGCACAGTCGTGTTGGCTGGGGTTGATGGGAGTTGTGGTAATCTGGAGGGCACCAGAATGATCTAACTGAAGAAAAAGCTTTATGAATATATATACAATTCATCTTTAAGAACCGCTACTTTTTATTTAAAAAAAAAAAATCAAAATGCTTTCCTTGATTTCTTCCCATGCATGCATATAAAATTTGGTGTGCAAATATTACTGATATATCAGGGTATCTTTGAGTATGTTTCAGCGGAGCCCTAGCTACCTGTCCAGTGCTAAGACAAAATATGAAGCTGAAAGATATTAATGTTTCAAGAGAAGGAGTTCACTAGAGCATTGAGGATTAAACCTGCAAATACCTTTCTGCAAATGCCATTAAACCAGCTTTAGCTGTAATGCTGTCCTGCTAGCAATATAATAGTGGGAATGTTTTGTAGATCAAAAAAGGAAGCCCCTTTGTAAAGTCTTTTGGGGGAATTTTGTATGTGAGGTGATGGGTATGCATGATTCAATATTCAGCATGCTTAGGCCTTTTATATTTATCAGCCTGAATGCCGTCATCATGCGAAGTCATGGGTTTATGTCATCTAAACAAAATATAATATGAAGCTTTCCAGCATTAAAAAAAAATACTTCACAGCAACACACAGACATACACACACGAGTAGAGATTTTACATGTGGTAATCAAAAATATGTGCTAAAGACTGTAAACAATGTTAATTTGCACTTGATACTTTGAGTTTAAAAAACACACAAACATCATTAGAAGTGAAGACTTATATAGACCAATTAAAATAGCAAAACAGTGGATATATAGGAGGATATGTACTTTGAAAAAAGCCATACAAACATACACTGAACAGTGGTCTGGTGCTATATTTATGCCACATAGAAGGGTACGGACCTCTTACTTTTGCAGAATCTTGTTTAGACATATAAAATAAGTGTTAAATTGTGTTTTTAAGAGTTTGCTTATTTGACTTAATATTGTGAACCTGAAGGCTTCTGCCACCCTCCGCCAAATAGGTGACAGACTAGGGGAAAAGAGATTTATCACTTTTTAATTAAGTTTGTGTCAACTCATAAGGTTTATTTCAGTACAGATTTGTTGACCAAAGTATCTCTGGGAAACTTACATTTAACTGAAGACTAAATTCTAAACACACTGGAGTGAACATACAGAGATATACAGCATGATCATAACCATGCCTACTCTGAAGTAAGTCCTATTGAATTCCATTGGGCTTACTCCCAGGTAAGCAAGGTTAGGCTTGCAACCGTGATTCTGAGTGAACCAGCACAGGACTATACTCTTAGAGAGCAATGCTTGGGGAAGGTTGCTGAGGGGCCAAAGGATGTGCTGCCAGTTCATGGGCAGAGGCATCCCCAGTTCAGTGCTCTATGGATGACAGGGCCAGAAATGGGATGTGTTGGCAGCAGATTGGGGGAAGCCTTGGATCCACAGGGTACAAATGCCCTTCTTCCCACTAAGACCCTGCCCCCCGAAAAAGGGCAAAATAATCTGTGCCAGTTCTGGGGACCATTGGTGTCAGTGGAAGGATTTAAAGCAAAGGTATGCCTTTATTTGTACTTTGTTCCATTTCAGGCTCTTTTGAACCAATAGCCATATCCACCACAGTCCCGGAAACTATCTATAACTTGACTCTTGCCAAGGCCTGACAGAAAGGCATTTTCCTCATTCAATGGAAACTCAAATTTGATAGCTGATTTTCCCATAACCAGAATATTCTGTGCCTCCCCTTACCACTGTGCTTTTGTATGTTGTTTTGGCAAATTATTATGCAACATATAAAACTGATGCTACAGCCCCCCTGAGAAGGGATGGGTGCCAAATGTGAACCAGTCCTTGTTGAAAGGCAAATTTAACAAATTCGTACTTTCTGAAACAATATATGAAGCAAAACACATCCATCCTTTAAAATTCACGCGTCTCTGAATTTTGCAAAGCAGTTCTCCTGCCAAGTAATGTGTGTGTGCATAAAGTGTGCATTAAAATACATATATTAGGGGTGAAAATATATACAAATTTATATAAAGGCAAATTGCTTTGCAAAAATAAGTATATAAGGGGAAAGTTGTCCTGGAATGCTGATTAATTTTCATGAGGACCATCCCCACATTTTAATTGTTTTAACTGAACTTTAAAGGTAAAGGTAAAGGGACCCCTGACCATTAGGTCCAGTCGTGACAGACTCTGGGGTTGCGGCGCTCATCTCGCTTTATTGGCCGAGGTTGCTGGTGTACAGCTTCTGGTTCATGTGGCCAGCATGACTAAGCCGCTTCTGGCGAACCAGAGCAGCACACGGAAACACCATTTACCTTCCCGCCGGAGCGGTACCTATTTATCTACTTGCACTTTGACATGCTTTTGAACTGCTAGGTTGGCAGGAGCTGGGACAGAGCAACGGGAGCTCAACCCGTCGTGGGGATTCGAACCGCCGACCTTCCGATCGGCAAGTCCTAGGCTCTGTGGTTTAACCCACAGCGCCACCTGCGTCCCTAACTGAACTTTATGGACAAGTAAAATAGGTAATGTAGTATAGTATAGTATAGTATAGTATAGTATAGTATAGTATAGTATAGTATAAAAAACCTTTTGAATGGAACAAATTAATTTCCTATATATTTAAAATGCCAATAACCTTTTTATATTTTCCATTCATGGCTATCCTTTTCTTGAACTATTTTTTTTCATAACATAAACTAGTCCACACCAATGCCTGAAATATCCAGTTCTCTCTTTACATAAGCTGTTGGCTGACTACATTTATTTAATTCTTCTTGATAATTAGCTACATTCTTCAACGTTGCTGACAACTTAATCAAGCTCAGTTGTTCCCATATTTTTCTGATGATATCCTGCTTTGTTAGTTTATGTGCGCTTTCCCATGCTTTGGCATATAGCAACCTTTCAATGGTCAAAACATGCAGAATCTGTATATTATACGAATATGAGGACTGGCATTTCCCAAAATTTAATAAGCAGACTCAAGGCTTTAAAGGTAGCTCCACGGATAAGCTTTCTCCCATGATTTCAACCAGGCAGTTCCAAAAACACTTTCCTATACAGTGGTACCTTGGTTTACGAATGTAATCTGTTCCAGAAGTCCGTTCTTAAACCAAAACCATTCTTAAACCAAGGCACGCTTTCCCTAATGAGGCCTCCCTCCGCTGGTGCCCTTTCACTCTTTGGATTCCATTCTTAGACTGAGGTAAAGTTTGCAAACTGGGACACTACTTCCGTTTTTGGGGATTTCGTAAACTGAATCATTCATAAACAGGACTGTTCTTGAACCGAGGTACCACTGTATTTGAAAATTTGTTTTCATGAGGACTTTTTGGGGATGGGGAGAAGGAATCACAATCTGATCTGGAAATGTGGATAACTGAACTGAAGACTGGAAAATGAGAAACTGAGAGAAATCAAAATTGACAGATATGCCTGTCCCTACCCCTGAGTGAGCTTTATGCTCAAGGAACATCATGTATACCTCTACCTTACTTCATTTTTCAGCTTGTGTGTGGATAGTGTTAAGACACCTGAATGCACTAAAGAACATGTGGCTCAGGGTATAAATGAAATGTGTTGAAAAGTAACGCGTGGGTGCAAAATTTCCTCTTTTATTGCAGTTCACTGCCATAGCTTCTGGCTTCATTATGCTCCAATAAGTATCTGAGGGTTCAGAATATGCCCATGTGAAGCAAAGTGTCAAATGTGAGAGGGTGAGATGAAACACCATCTTTGAAGATGAAAATAAAGAATAAGCATCCTGTTCATTGGTTAGTAGGACACATAGTATGTAATCTAAATAACCTTCAGCTGGTGTGTTGAAATATTTAAAACTGGAATCCTAACCATTCAGGGCAGGGCTGGGGGTCCTCAGGACTAAGGGCCTCTCTCGCCTTCTGGCCCTCAGACCTCTTTCCAGGCCGCACCTCTCACTGGCCCTGCGGTGCAAAGTCCTTGGGTGTTTTGTGTGACTGGAATGTGTCCTTGAACTCTGACAATGCCTTTTGATTGTCTGGATCAGGGTTTCCCAAACTTAGGTCTCAGCTGTTTTTGGACTACAAATCCCACCATCCCTAGCTACCAGGACCAGTGATCGGGGATGATGGGAATTGTAGTCCAAAAACAACTGGAGGCCGAAGTTTGGGAAACCCTAGTCTGGATGGAGGACAGAGACAGGTAGGTGTTGGTGTGTAGAAACTAGTCTAGTGTCCCAAGGTAAAGTTTACATCCATTTCTCCATCTAATGTTATCTCTGGACCCAATCCCTACTGGGTAGTGGTATCAGAAGGCTTCTTATCTTCCTCTAGATAAACTTGTGAAACACAGGTCATACAAACAATACTCAGGATTTCAGAATATTAGTATATTTTAGCCCCATCACAGATTTTCTAGATTAGACTTTGACTCACCTTTTCTTCTTGGTTATAACACAGTAGTGCTCAGTTTGAGTTTCCTTTGCATAAATTTCTGGTACAGCCAAACCTTAATGAGAGCCAGAGAGCAACAGTACTTATAGCCAAAACCTGTTTTCTATTGCTCTGAAATATACGAGGTAGTGTTAAAGCCAAGTGTGTTTTTAAATCTTCCCAAGAGCTCTTTTACCTCATCACCGCATATCCAAGAGCAGCTCTGCCATATATTTCATACCAGGGGCAGTGGAGCATGCTTCCAAGTCACTTGTGTGTCATTTCCAGGTAAAAGCATGTTAAGTGCTGGATATGGCAAAACCACAACCTAACTGCATTTAATGTCGAAGATCTCAGCATTCCTTATGGGTAGCAATGGGGGGGGGGTATTTACTTCACTTCACGTTTAAAGGTGAACATACCCAATTCCCACTTTCTAGAACAATGTGTGAAACTGAAACACATCCCTTCATTGCAAATTTGCCCATCTCCACGTTTTGCAATACAGTTCTTCAGCCAAGTCGTACGTACAAAAATGCACATAATAGGGGTAAGTGTGCATAAAAATGCATATATTAGTGAAAGCAACATATTTATATTGGGGGGGGGGATGCTGTTTTTATGAGGTCTTTGAAAGTAATGTAAACAGATGAGGAAATATGGAGAACTGAATTTAAGATTGCAAAAATAAGAATGAGAAACTGACAGAAACGAAAATGGACCAATTCCCCCATCCCTATTTATGGGACAATAATTTTATATTTCATGCACTGGGGCTTATATTATATACCCACTTAAATATAGTAATAATAAAGACAAGTGTGGTACACACTCATCTGTTCTTGCTAATAAAGGTAAAGGTAAAGGTACCCCTGTCCGTACAGGCCAGTCATGACCGACTCTAGGGTTGCACGCTCATCTCACTCAAGAGGCTGGGAGCCGGCGCCGTCCGAAGACACTTCTGGGTCACGTGGCCAGCGTGATGAAGCTGCAACTGGCCAGCCAGCACCAGTGCCACACACGGAAATGCCGTTTACCTTCCCGCTATAAAGCAGTACTTATTTATCTACTTGCACTTAGGGGTGCTTTCAAACTGCTAGGTGGGCAGGAGCTGGGACCGAAGGATGGGAGCTCACCTCGCCGCGAGGATTCAAACCTCCAACCTTACGATCAGCAAGTCCTAGGCACTGAGGTTTTACCCACAGCGCCACCCACGTCTAAAGAACCATGTAACATTAAGTTTGGAAGTCTACAAACTCTTTATCTGACTTCCCTTTAACTGTGGTCTCATGGGAAGTGTCGTCGGCTCTCAGTTTGGAAGATGTCAGAATTTCCTGTACCTATTTTCCCTTTGCGTCCAGTGTGTCCATGTGCAACAATTGGCCATTCCACTCTTATAATTTAAAGCAATAAACTTCATTTGGGGTCGGAAAATGTATCTTTTTAAAATGTTGTTTTATATGGTTTCTCGAGCACACATGACAACCAATAATTGCTGGTTTTGTAGCATGTATAATTTTTAGGAGCAGGGACAGAGGAGGAAATATTCTTTTTACACATACACACATTCTTAACAAAGCTGTAGGGATTTATATAAACACAGTGCCTTGAAGCACCCCAGCAGAACAATTCTAAGGTGACAGGAAGTTATATGCCTAAGAGGTTTCCACACACCACATGAGCTGAAGCTTGCATTTGCAGTCCGGTTTGTAGTATTATGTACCTAGATAGTGCTATGGCAAATACCGTATTGCCCCAAATATAAACCACACCTGAATACAGTGGTACCTCTGATTGCGAATGGGATCCGTTCCAGAGGCCCATTCGCAACATGAAAAGAGCACAACCCCAACGCAGCTGTGCTGCGTTGCCGGCAGCCTTTCCCCTTCCTCGCTCTCTCCTTTCCTGGCCAGGATGGGGGGGCGGGAAGAGACCTGTGGCCTTCAAGAGGCTGTTAGACTGCAACTCCCATTTGCCTCAACCAGCATGGCCCATAGCCAGATGTTGGGAGTTGTAATTAAACAACATATTGGTCAGCCACACATGTACACAAGAGTCCTTCCTAGTTGTACCAGGGATTGAACTTGGAAACTTTTACATGCAAAGCACATGTTGTAGCATGTAGCTAGGGCTCTTCCCTTTTTCAATGGTTTTTCTTCTGGTGAAGTACACCTGTACACTCAGTCACCCAGGTACTGCAACATATCAGCTATTACAATAGGAGACCAGAATTCATGTTCAAGATACCAATGTAGTCATTTCCCTCTGCTTCCTAAGACTGTGGTCCGTGTTGCACATGCCCACACACAGAAAAAGAAAGGGAGGAGGCTTCCATGCATCTTTATGCTGATCTTCTCTTATGCTCTTGGCTTTGCAAAAGACAGGAATAGAAGCACCCATTTTTGCTTCAATATTTTTACTTTTTAATGAAATGATTGAGATTTGTAGAGTGCCTCTGATGAGCATGGCCCCTACTGATTTTGTCATGTAAATCAAATGCTGTGTGACACATTTGACTATTATTTAATACTTGATGAGGATTTACGCAAAAGAAACACAGTGCCAAGCCTAAAGCTGTTTAAATCTTTTAACTAGCAGGGTTTTCCTCCCCTGTGTTTTTTTTTTTTAAATCTGAGGAGGGTGGGGGAATAGGTTTTAATGTGCAATGTATTTTGTACTGGAATGATATGATGTCAATATTTCTAGAGCTGCAGGGGCTGTTAGGGTCACTATGAGTCCTACTTTACAGAGGACAGTCCTCTGTTTTGAAAGGCTGTCACACAACAATCCTCTATTTGAGGGTGTCCTATCCAAGTCTGGTTTAAGGATAAGGAATCATAAAAGGAGCCCCCAAGCTGCCCATCAACATTGCCCAATACAAAAATATACAAGACAAATATTTAAATTGATCACAGCTTGAGTGATCAGTTAAACACATGATGAGAAGTGCTGTTGACCTAAGCTTATGCTGAGTTTGGCAAGCATGTAAGATGCAATGCCGTACTTTTAAATAAGTTCAAGGTTTGGAGAACAGGGCCATGAAAAAGGAAGTTGTACTTGTTGTGAATCATGTCGTCATGCTATTGCATCTCAGAGCAACATGACTGATTGCCATTTCAGTGGAAGAAGAGACAAAAGTCCATCTCAAAGATTTGTTCAGTAGTATAGTTAGTTCCCAATGCTGTCCAGCAGACCTCAGTGGGAAGTATCTTTAAGCATTCCCAGTGCCATGTGGATACCCTGGCTACAGGGAAGCATGCCACTGATGGAGTGCCAGAAATGAACCTAAGCACACTTGAAGTCTGACGAAAAAGCGATCCTGTAATGTGAAACATTCTTTTCAACACACTAGTATATATCTTCAGTTTTGCCCCACTAGTTTAGGAGACAATGTGCCGTCCTGAACAGCTTTAATTGTAATTCAAGAGTCTCTTTTATGCAACGACACTATGTGGTGAATGCAACAGTCGTTATGACAATGTCATTGGGAGATTCTCTTTCCCCCAAAGAGCAATTCAGATGTTAGCATATACTTACATGATTTCCTAAAGAGCTTTTATCAGGCACTTCCATTAGCGTCATATCAACTCCAAAGGACCCCTTTTAAAGAAGTCAATGACAGTGTCTCATTGGAGCCCTTACAAATGGAAGCTAATGCAACTGTTGGATTCAGCAAAAGATGATGGCGGAAAGGCATTCCTTCACTTTTTATTTACCATATGATTCTACTCAACACACGGTCAGCTTTAAATGTCTTAGCTAAGAAAGGTAGTACTGAAGACTAGCTTAAGATTGCTTCCGCTGGAGCCTAATCCAAACCCTATTCACATCTCCTGAAGAAGAATGTGATGTCTTTCCCAAGTGGAGTTCCTGCAGATCTTGGGTTTTCCTCCCTCCAGGAAAGTGCACATTTAGGAAATACAAACCTCCTGCTTTGTTACCCTGTCAAAGGCACCATGGTAGCAGTCCAATTTCAATTTCAGTATTGTTCTCCTTCCCCTATTTCTCTTGGACACTTTTTTATCTGCCTTCCCCTAATACTCCATTAGCCTTTTGCTTTAGCTGTACATAGGCCACAGGACTGTGATCTGAGCCATCTCCAACATGGTATTGCATTATGTTTACAGCCTTCCCCACTTTCCAGACTAACAGTTCCTTGTGGGCTTTCCTTCAGATTTTGTGTCAAAGAAAAGTAGTGATCCCATATGTATGGTGGGGATAATGAGTCCAGCTTGTTCCAAGACCAGCTGCTGCTTCCTCATGTCTTTTAGTCATTCCCAACTGGTCATGCCACTCCAAAGTACTAATCCACCATCCGAGCCTCATGGAAAAACTTTGAAAGCAACATAAAGCTCTAAAAATACAAAAAACAACAACACCGAAGATGACTTTGAGGAAGCCTTAAGTACACTCGGCTTAGGGAAAGGCCATGCATTTATTTATTTAGCTCTTGCTATTGAGGTTAAAAACTGGCTTATATTTACAGCTGATTATAGTTATGGAGATCTTGCCCTTCTTATACCTTTTATATTTATGACTTAGCTGTTTGTGTTTCTTTATGCATGCGTTTTCTGGCAATAGTGCGGCTCACTTAGCATAGAAGCATAAGTCATTACCAATTCCACCTCCTCCCTCCCTCCCACTCCCATTCCCATGCTCTCATTGCTCTAGAATCATGTCAGGGGCAGCATTCCATTGTGACTAAGGCCTCTATAAAACTTTAGTCAATAAGTGTTTAATACAGCTATTGACAAAGGTTTATGGGGTCCTGATTCATAAAGGACTGGAGCTTATGGTATTGAGCACTGTTCATGATTTGCATTCTAAATCACCTTGCAAATTGATGGCACTTATCTGAAAAGAAAAGTTAAAAAGTTCAGTGTTAAGCAGTGCCTGATTAAGTATCAAACCAAATACAACCATAAAAGAGATTTATGTGATCCAGAACACCTTGTTCTAATTGGAAAAAGGGATATTTATGGCAAATAGCAAAGGGACGAGTTTACACTTTTAATTTATTTTTAAATGCCATGATTTTTGGCCTTGTGGTAGTATCTTTCTGAAAGAGGTTAGGGATTTAGGGGGCGTTGATGTCACATATAAAAGCCCATCTATCAATGCATATTAATTTATGCTCATTCTTAGACAGCATCAGTCTGATGTTATGAGGATCAGAATGATGCTACATTTTAAAGAACAAATTTTATATTAATGGTGGGGGGTTTTTTTTGCCTCTCCATGTAACACTATAGGCAAGCACACTATCATTTGTTGACATTAAACATGCCATAAATAAGAGGTTCTGAAAAAGCATCTCTGTGTCCATAAACTACCTGGAGTTCTCTCATAGTTGATATACTAAGTGGATTTTTAAAAAATTGCTATCCAAACTTTAATCCTGTCAGCAACTAAGTCCTGACCAGTACACAATCCACACCCACCTACCCCAGAATCAGGAGACAGATCAGATCACTGAATTAGGGAATTCATGGGACTAACTTTCCCTACTTGCAGACACATTAATGGATTGATTGGTAGTACTATTACACTTTTTCATGCCAAATCCTCTATGCACAGAAACTATTTGATCAACAGCTGAACATGTGCTGGAAAGAAATGTATGCCATGCTGCTGCAGTTGGGACCAGGATAATGAATCTGTTATTGCTGTCTTTAGTTCTAATGTAATATTTCACCATACAGTTCTTTACATAGAAGTTGGTAGGTCTGAATGCTAATTTGCAGATGCTTCCAGGCTCACATCAAATATACATCTCATGAAACCTGTAATTTTTGTTGTATGTTGAAGATGCACCTCTCTACCCTGGTACAGATTTTGGAACCCATCCTATTCCCTTGATTGTAATTTGTTTTAATTGATATTAATATTAACAATTGTGGTAACCCACTATGGGACCTCATGGGGAAAGGCAGGTAAGAAATCTAGTAAGTTGTCATCATTGTGCACGGGGTATGCTTTTCCACTGATCATGCTGTCTTGGCTTTACATGGTGCTACAAAGCAAGAAATTCTAATGGTACCAGCCTTATTCCAGTTTTTCTGGATCGACAATATTACCAATCAGTTCAGGACTGACACAATCACCAATATCTTCCTCTCCCTCGCTCTGCATACTGCATTACCAAGCAGTGTAGCTGTGCTACAGTACCAATGGGTAGAGGCACATTGAATTATACTAGTCACAACCATGTACTAATCTAGGAGGGCTAGCACTAACTTGGCAGGCCAGGCACTACAATACTTATCTACAGAGATGTCTGGGAGCTTTTGAAGGCAGCTAAACTGGCTTCTGAAAATGTAGCATCATAGCATCTGTTCCATGCAAAGTAGAGCTCAGTCAGAATTTCTCAAAATACATTTCCCTGAGAAAATGACTAAGATTGTTTTGTTTCCTTACTCCACCCCACCCAGAAAAAGAAGACTACTTTGTCTATTTTTCTCTGGATATTATCTACACATACACACACACAGAGCCTGGAACATTGCTAGGCCCAGAGCACCATGGACAGAGGTGGATTTAGAGGAGTTTGACTGGGTGTAAAATCTTGGAGGTGCCACAACTATGATGTAGAATGGAGAGGTGGTGCTGAATTTTGGTGTTGCACAGGGGGCTGCTGAAATTTGAGGCCCCCAGGTCTGCCAGTGCTGTGGAGGGTGGAGAATGGAGGCCATGATGCCAGTGTATTTGCTGTCTTGACTTATAGAAGCAAAATAAATACCTGGTATGGAAAGGGGAAGATGTTGTGCTATTGTACAACGGTGAGCTCTGCTATTGTAATCAAGGTAGCCATCAAACTGGGAAAGGCTGGTTTGCAGAATGACTTCCCTCTCAACCCGAAGTATGTATTTTTGAGGGTGGGGTTTGGTTTCTTCTTCTTCTTCTTCTTAGCAGCAGAAGTCTTTCCAAATCCCTAAATCCACAATGAAAAAAAAAATAGCAGAACAAAATGTTAGCCATTAGCTAGTCAGAACTTAAGCTTTTGTTTGTTTTGGGAAATGCCCTTGAGAATGTTAAAACTCACACAACTGCAGTTTGCTCTATAGCAGACTTTACCTAACTCGTTAAAATAAGCAAAAATGAATAGCTTGTGGAATTTGTCACAATTAACTGATTCAACACAACTTGAAACTTATACAATGAAATATCACTTTTTACCAGGTTTCAATCTTTTATAAGAATGTAGAGAGCAAGATTCTTTCATACCAGATGAATGTTGGCACCATTTCATAGTTTCGTGTCCTAAGGTAGCTTAATGTTTGGCGCAATGCAGGCCTGCACACTCTATCAATCACATATATTCATGTCTGTTTAAAATACAATGGTGCCTCTGTTATGTGGTGAAGATCAACACCTGCACAAGAACAATGATCCCACAGCTTTTGAAGCAGCTCAACTTAAACAATCATGATTCACTCTAGATATGCTAATGCATTCTCTCTTTTATCCTTCTCTTCACAATCCCATTCACTCACAGTTTATATATGAAGCTGGTTTGTCTATCATTCAGGAATGATACTTCTAACTCTATCTGAATCCCTACCCCACCTCCTGGCCCAAAATAAATAACACCTGAAGGAAAGAACATTATTTAGCTATTTGCTCTCTTGATCTTCTTCCTTCTTTGTATCGAAAGACAAGAGACAAACACAGGGATATTGTATATCACCCAAATAAGGCTGGTCATGTGCGTGAGCAGACTAAATTTAACACACTTTACTGCCCTTGTAAAGCAAAAGAATCATACCAATATTAGATTAATTGCTGCTTTTTCCTTATGGTCCTTTTCCCCAAATCACCTGATTTCTTAGAGTATCCCAGGTGCCACTGCATGGAGCTTTCCTTGTTTTACAAGTTTGTGTTGCAGCAAACTTGGGGACGAAGAACCTAACTCTATTATAAATGATCCACTAGATTGGGTAAGAGACAGAAGCCAGCATAAAGTATGTAGGCTCCAAACTCCATTCAGGAGTAGGGCTACTATTGGCTAAGGCAGCCTAAGCCTGGCAAAGGGAAAGCAAGCCTTTAAGACAGAGCTTGACTTAGAATACCCTTTTTGACAGAGTAAATTCTGCCGGATTGCCATGTGATGTGACCAAGCTGAACAGAGTTAGGATGCAGCATAAGTCCCTCTTGTCCCCTCTTGCCCCCTCCTTTGGAATGCCCATTCCAGCTGTGTCAGGATGGCAGACTTACACTGTTGAACTTCTGGTTGAGCTGATCATGGGGGATTATGCTAGAATAGCCCAGCTGATCTGGGAACCTGCTGACAGAGCCAGAAAGCCTCCCACTTCAGAACTCGCTCATTCTAGCAGATCTAGGGTTAGGATTGTACCCTAAATGAGGACCATTGCACAAGACCCTTCTGAAACAGGGTTGAGGTTTTGTTAGTCAACTCAGCCTGATTGTAAGCTGGACTGCCTTGCTATGGAACAAGTTCACCCCCTGCTCACCCTCCTCGTATGCAACCATTCACCCTAGATAGCACCAAACCAAATTCCTAACTAAAAGAAGAGTAGAACAAATGGGGATATTCATTGTAAAGGGAAAATATTTTTTTGAAATTTTTGATATACTTCAAAGCTATTATTTAAGATAAAATTGGAATATCCTTTTGTGGAACTCCTATGTCCTGAAGTTTAATGACATTAAGACATCTTCCTTCCTTCCTTCCTTCCTTCCTTCCTTCCTTCCTTCCTTCCTTCCTTCCTTCCTTCCTTCCTTCCTTCCTTCCTTCCTTCCTTCTTCTTGTCCCCTCTTCTGAAAGTAGATTTCTAAGTGTACAGTTTGGTTTGTCAATTTGGTTGATTCCCCACCTCCTGTTACCATCTTCATCCACTATGGGGTGTCGTGGAATCTGTTCTCATTCTTAATTCCAGCTTACTTTTGCCTTATCAGCTCCTCTGGTGAGAGGAGCAAATTTTCACCCAAAAAATTGCCATTGCCATTCCCTTTCCTGATCTAGCTTTCCCCCCAATCTCTTCCAAGAAAGATATCTGAAGACACTGACAAAAGCTTTGTTAAGGTAATTTGGCAAGATCAAAGCAGAGGAAGTATCTGTTCTGAGTCTGTATTTTATATCTCCCCCAGGGTATGGGAACTGGCATTACCTAATCTCCAGTTATTTTACTGAGCTGCCAGAGTCAATTTTATGTCCTTCTGGACCATGAATAATGCTTGCAGTGTTTGACTTTCTTTAGAAGTTGCTGGCTGTTTGAAGGCTCCATTGCACTCTTCCCCCTTGTAGTCCTGCAACCTTAGCAAGATTCTTTCTTTTATCAGTAAATTTATCGGGCTCAGAAAACCAGTTGATACCATGCTGGTCATGGGAAACAAATAATTTAAAAGGCCTCTCATGTTTTCTGTTGATATTAGTACAGCAACAATATGTCAGGAAAACACGACAAGGGTGTTTTGCGATTCTAAAAACTTTACAACTCTTCAAACCCTTCAATGAATTTTTGCACAATGGGTATCATCATTGTTGCCAGTGAGGATCCCTCTTCAGAATTTATTATTAATTGTTGTTGTTGTTGTTGTTGTTGTTGTTGTTGTTGTTTATATGCTGCCCATGTTGTCAAAGCCACTCTGGATGGCCTCCAACAGAATATGAAAAACACAATAAAACATCAAACTTAAAAAAGTTCCCTGAACAGGGCTGCCCTCAGATGTCTTCTAAAAGTCAGATAGCTGTTTATTTCCTTGACATCTGATGGGAAGGTGTTCCACAGGGCAGGCACCACTACTGAGAAAGCCCTCTGCCTGGTTCCCTGCAACCTCACTTCTCGCCCTGAGGGAACCATCAGAACACGGTTGGAGCTGGATGTCAGTGTCTGGGCTCAATTGTACATACCCTTTCCTAATTTCTGCCTCATGCCTTTTGCACTTGATCTAAACCAACCCAATTGAGAATAAAAAAGTAAATGGCTGTGATTGTGTCATGGATAGAGTGAGGGAGAAAATGTTTGCCATGCTGGATGGAGTCAGGGTTTATCTACCTTACCTAGACAATGTGGTGTCAATGGTGATGAAAATGATGGGGCTGGGTGTGGGGCTACTGCCTAAAAGGCCATGAGTAGAACTCAATGCAAGGCTGAGGTTGAAAACCTGTGACCCTTAAGGCGCTATCAGATTCCAGCTCCCATCAGCCACAGCCAGCATGGCCAATGGCCATGGGTCATAGAATTGTAATCTTTGAACATATGGAGGTCCTCTGGTTGGTTACCGCTGGGAGAAAGGTTGGATCCAGATTCAGGAAGCAATCCTATAGCAAGCTGGTACGAGTGGGTTAGGATCCAGAGGATTTCCAGTTGAATCTAGAGAATCCCATTGCAGCTGGGCTATACCGCCTTAACTATGTTACTCTTGGCTCAGCCAGAGATACTCAGGTGTATCTCCCTCATCCTGGCTCAGTCAGGTCCCAGCTGGTTGAGCTGAGTCCAGCAGATCTTAACCACCAGTGTAAGCCCTGAAAAAGGGGGTGTTCTCAGGACATGCAGGGGGTGGGACCAGAAAGTGGGGGGTGTAGGCTGGATCCTAAACCCATTCAGTTTAGCCATGTGACCTGGCAACCCAGCATAAGTCAAGCCAGGGGAAAAGATGGTGTCAAACAAATATTATTTTTATGGCTTGCTCTTCCTCTGCCAGGTTTAGGTTGGCTCGGCCAGCAGCAACTGAACAGAGTTTGGCTGTGGTGTAACTTTGTGGTGACTTAATTTACACCAGCTTGCTTTGCCTCAGCTACTTGTGTACAGGACTGCTCCTATAGTTATGCTTAGAGAAGACCCACCCAAAAAGAATGGAAGTTAGGCGTGACTTATGTAAACTGTTGCTGTAGAACTACACTAAACGTGATTAAAGCTGATTACCAATGATTGTGGCCTGCTCACACAGGACTTTCCCTTTATCTTCTCCACTCTGAAGCTCCCTGCATGCTCCCCCATATTCTCCAGAGGGTTAATGGATGCTGTAGAGCACACTGAAGGAGGCATGGAGGTCAACTGGGCAGAGAGCAAGGGGGATTCCTGTTGCATCTTCTGGTACAATGTTGGATGTCATCACCACTTGGTCTTAGGTCATGGTCTGAAGCAAAGGAGACCTGGGTATGGCCACTGGCTGGTGGAACCTCCTGGGGGGTGGGGTCTCCTGATTTCATCTTGGGCTTCATAAAGGAAGTGAGATTAAAAATGTAAGCAAACAAATAATGACATGTGTTTGTTTATTTCATTTACATCCCACTTTCCCCCCAAGACGTCTACCACCACCATTTGTATAGCTGCAAAGCTCTGGAAGGAGCAGAAAGCTAGATCAAGACATTTGGATGTGGTCAGTGAGAGCAGCCTATAGTATATTGCAAAGGGAACCTGCATTGAAGCTTGTTGTTCTTTCTTTATATATTTATAAAATTATGTTTTAAATCAGCTCTGTTATATGCGAGTACATATCTGTTGGCAGACACTGCTTTCTTCCTGCCTGGATACATTTCTCCACTTTAGTTTGCAACAATTATTTTTATTTTTTATTTTTACTTGCTAGCATATGTCTTTTTAGCTTTCCCATTGTTGGAGTTTGCATGTTCTCAATACAATATCAGAGTTTAGATTTTTTTTTTTTTAGTATAACAGATGGGCAAGAGCATTATTTTTCTACATATTCCATTTTGCTGCTTTGTTTATATTTTGTGTTGACATAAAATAAGTAGATCAGGTTTTTTTTGGGGGGGGTGTCTTTTTTCTACCTGAAGGTACCAAAAGAAAAGAAAAGAAAAGAAAAGAAAGACACTAGCTTCTTAAATGCTTTGATATCAAAATGACAAAGATGACTGAAGTATATCAAATGCTCATGATGAAAAAAGTGGGAAATATAAAATTGGCACTTAAAGTAGTGCAAGTTATATTTTTAGCTAACAGGATCCTCCCCTTTTCATTATATTAATCTACAAAAAGTGAGAAACATTCAAACAAATGCGAATCATTTTTGAAATTTAAGAGAAATTATTAGCTGTGAGGATATTGGATTTGTTTATTGTTCTACTTGAAAAAAATCATTTTGTTGTTTGCTGCCAACCTTGGGTTCCTTGAGAGGCAAGGCAGAATAATAATGATGATGATGATGATGATGATGATGTAGTCCAACTTGATACAGGGAAGTTCCTTATGTATTTCCACATGGCTGGTTCCATCTTTTAGGAGGAACTGTTTCAGTTGCCAGTCTGATGTGGTTCCTGCTAATATACATTATGGAAGACACTCTGGCAACTTACGGTTGAAGCTGAGCCTCTCTCTAAGTTTCCAAACTCTCCTTGCAAGCCATAGAGCTTGCTTTCACCAGCATGATTCTTCTTCCAACTGAGAAGTGACCCATGCTCTGGGAGTAACTACCACACCAACAGATCAGAAGCAATTAAGTTTTATTGTCAAGTGGTTAATTATGTGCTTGTTGCCTCCTAGAATTACTCACGCAGACTGGTATACTGAACGTGGATTGATCAATCATACTTAGAAGCAAAATCCTTCCTTAATAGTTTATCGGCTTACAACTAGGCGGCAACAGCTGAAATGTTTAAAAAGAAGTAGGCTCCTGCCTGCCAGTACTTAATTTATCAAAAGACAGGTGTAGGGGAATAAGCCTTCCTAGAAGCTAGGCCTCCTCATGTGAAAAGCTTGCCTCAGAATCCCAAAAGTACTGAGTGTGTTCTTACAAAATATGTGCCAGTTATCTCCAAGATGCACAAATCAAGTATACAAATCAGGTATGACACCTTTCCGTGAGAGACGTGAAGTACTTAACATGGCCTATTATTCTTATATATCACTTTATCTGACAAAAGTTTTCTCTTTCTAGCTGTTTAATTGCGATGAGGAAGAAGATAGTGGTTTAGGCTCAAGGGTTATAGGGCATGCAAGTAGATAGGCTATATTGTGTCAAAAGTACTCCTTTTAAAACATGTATATTAAACGATTCCTTCATTAAATCTGTCAAGTTTTACATGCCATAATGCACTTGGACCTATTTACTTTAGGCTGCAGTCATAAGAACATAGGATGGTTGTAAAAGAGGGTTAGGCAAGTTAATGAAGGTAAAGGCTATCTATGACTGCTAACCATGATGGCTACATCCTGTCTCCAATGTTGCTGGAAATGGCCTGAGGAGAGAGTGTTGCTGTGCTCAGGTCCTGCTTGCAGGCTTCCCACATGCACCTGACTGGCTACTGTGGGGTCAGGATTCTAGTCCAGTTGGGCTGCTTGCCTGATCCAGAAGGTTCTTACGTTCTTAACATAGAGGAAGCTGCCTTATACTGGAGTCAGACCTTTGGTCCATCTAGCACAGGTAGAAGCTGCACTGACTGGCACTGATTCTCCAGGGCTTTAGACAGGGAATCTATCTCTGCCCTGCTGGGAGACATCAGGCATTGAATTTGGGAGCTTCTGCAGGCAAACCAGTTGCTGTACCACTGAATCTGACCCTTCCCATCTTAAGATGGCAGGACAGGGAGAACCATCAATCCAAAGCCCAAAGCTCTTTCTTCCGGAAAAAAAGAAGTTTTATTTTGAAATTTAAACAATTTCCCTCCTATTGGAATAATGGAAGAAAAGTAAATTGATAATAAACCTTGCCCCTTGGTTTGTGAGCATATGAGGGGTTCCACGACTTTCCCCGCCCCCCCAGTATACACCTAAACCACCTCTGGTATACTCCCCTGTATACCCACTTCTTGATGTTACCAATGTTAGATGCCCTTCCAGGGGGTATAGGATTGCCAGTGCCAGCACTTTTCACTGAGTAAAGGATATCACATTACCAGTATATGTAGTTGGGAGTGCCAAGAAAGTACTAGTTGCAATGCACCACAGATAATGCAGTAGTCTGGTAAGGGCAGTCATCTGTTAGTGTGGTTAGAAATTGGCAGGGGAAATGCAGTTCAGAAAGTTGAAGCTTGGTTTATCCAGACTGCACTCATGAATAGATTAATAAATAGATAAATAGTGCTCAGAACTCTCTCTTTCTATGTTTTTCTATTCCAGCCTGGTTTGGATGTACCACCTAACCATATTTTAGCATTATGAGAACAGGCCTGCTTGAATCCTAGCTCTTTCCCCTTTCCTCTCGCCTTCCAGCACAGCTGCAAAGCGGTGGCTGGAAACATCCACTTCCTGATTTAGACTAAGTAGAATTTCCTGTTCCTCCCAAACTGGGAATTTCAGTCTGTCTGAAGCATGGTTTGTTGCAACAAACCAGCATCAAACCATGGTTTGATCCCAGCTTCTTTCTATAAACCATCATTTCAATTACAGTAATCATGGTGGCACAGCTGTGTACTGTAACAATAAACCACAGCTAGCATTAGACAGGAAACATATACTTCCAGTCTTCTTTTTGTGGATGAACTTGAGGAGGAGAGGGAATGGAGGATTGCACCAGTGCAGAACTCAAAAAGTCTCACTCATGTAATGCTAAACTATGTTTTAGTGCTATGTCTGAATAGTGCCACTGTTTCTGTCATCCTGTCTTTGCAGACAGTGGATTGCTGTTGCAAATAACAAGATGCCAGTCCCAGAAACCCCATGAAGGAGGAATAAGATCAACAGGCATGATATTTTTCCTTTTGATACTACTGTCCCAGAATTCAACTATATACACAGCATAAGGTTTGAAAGATTTAGCAAACTTTTGCACATTGTTCTCCCAAACTAGCAATTACATTCAGGCCATTTTTCCCATTGGGGAAACATTTTATATTTATGATTCCTCCTCCCTCAACCAATTGCTTAAATTTGGGGGGTGGAGGGGGAGTAGGGGCTTTGTGGTTATTCAGTGGAGCACAAATTGCTGTTCATACAGATGCACTGGCATGATTTTTGATTTGCAGGCTGCCACTGCCATTAATAACCTTCTAGGCTGTCAGGCTGTCATTCCTTGTTGCCGCAACAATTTGTTTCAAATATAGGGGCTGATTCATGAAGAATAAAAACAACAACACCACAGTTGTCTTATTTTACAGGAACCTCAAAATATTTATATTGCAAATGGGTGAAACATGCACAGACAACTTTTATCTTAAAGAATGTGATTGTTAAACACCAATCTCATTTTCACGTTAAAAGATGGGTAGAGTACAAACAGGAAATCTGAGTGGAAATGCATTGTGGAACCAGATTATTTCAGCAAATGTTTCACTCTACATTCTTTTTATGGCTGATGTGCCACTGAAATGATATAACTGATGTGCCTCATTACATGCACCATGTTACGAAAGGCATGGGGGACTACTCGAGAAACAAAAAAGATTAAAGCAGATTTTGGAGAAAGTTCATCTTGTTGACCTTAGAAGAGTTGCGTTTATTCCTGATATAGAATTTGACCATGTGATCAATCATTCAACATTTTCTACACTGTTTCCTTTGGCTTATAGATGTTCCAGTGTTTCTGACGTGTGAAACCTGTCAGTGAATTTCAGAAGTGAAAGGAGTTGCAATACTGACTTACTTGGGAGTAAGGTAAAGGTAAAGGTACCCCTGCCCGTACGGGCCAGTCTTGCCAGACTCTAGGGTTGTGCGCTCATCTCACTCTATAGGCCAGGAGCCAGCGCTGTCCGCAGACACTTCTGGGTCATGTGGCCAGCGTGACAAGCTGCATCTGGCGAGCCAGCGCAGCACACGGAACGCCGTTTACCTTCCCGCTGGTAAGCGGTCCCTATTTATCTACTTGCACCCAGAGGTGCTTTCGAACTGCTAGGTTGGCAGGTGCTGGGACTGAGCAACGGGAGCGCACCCCGCTGCAGGGATTCGAACCGCCGATCATGCGATCGGCAAGTCCTAGGCGCTGAGGTTTTACCCACAGCGCCACCCGCGTACTTGGGAGTAAGCACCAGTAAATTCAGAGGGACTCACTTCTGAGGAGACCTACACAGAATTACATCCTTAGCTTCCTCATTAAGGAGGAGAAAGGCTAGCTTTGAATTTCTCGAGTTCGAAAGGTTTTGGTCAAAGCCTGTTGGATCGCCTCTGAAATTTTTATTCACATTTCTCTCTGAACTTTTTCTCCAGCATTAGGGCCTGTGCACATTCAGTAGAATTCATTTGCCAGGTATTTTCTAACATCTCAGTAGTTTCAGATAAGCAAGTGGTTTCAGATAGTAACTAGGGGGAAAGAGTACTTAGGCTGTTGGACAAATTATATATAGCAATTTATACTAATGTTTTAAAGAGCTAAGTTCCTAATTGGCACTATCTTCTATGGAATGAATATTTAAAATTTGGAAAACTTTGCTACCCAATCGCTTGCAACCAACCACCAAACCTGTCAATGCCATATATTTTCTTAATGTTTAATTAATAGAATACTATAGCAACAGGTTTTTCCCCTCTCTCTTTCTCTCTCCTTTTTTAATTTGATCTCCATGGCATTATAGGAACCTAAAACTTCCAGTAGGAATATATTCTCCCCCTTTTCTCTTGTCAGAAGAAATGTATATTCATTTTACACTCATGGAGGCAATTATGGGAACCACCAGTTGCTTATAGGAGTTAATCAAAATGATAACCTACAAGTTCTCAACTCCCAATGAGAGAGATACCATTTGCCTCTAGCTGATGAATGCCACCTGAGCAGCAATGGCCTAACGGTTCTGACAATATGACGTTTTAACCAACCGCTAGCGTTAGAAAGCCTCTACTCATATCTCATACAGAAAAGACTCAACATTTCACAGTGCTAAGGACATGCCAAAGTGGGATTTCCCCAAACTGTTGGTTTTGGTGCAGTACTGTTAAATAGAGAACTGGCATCAGAATTTTTTTTAGCAAATACCAGTTTCTCTAAGCTTGCTTCCATTTGAGCGTCATGACCCTTTTGTAACATATTTTTAAAATATGGAGGAACTCTCCATCTTATTAGTCCTACCTGCATTTTAAAGCCTTCACAGGTTATCACCTCAATGAGAGCTAGGACTCTGTAGTCAACCGGCAAGACCTGACACTCCCAAGATAGCAGTCCTAGCATATCTTGAAAATGTCCATCCTCAAGTCTATTGGGGCAACTTTGGTTGGTTGGATTTTTTGGTAATGAAAAGAAAATAATAAGCATAGAGAATTCCTGGATGTCAAGATCCAGACATCTTGGGGCAAGTACTCTTTGGTGAGAGAAGCCCAGCAGAGATTTAAAATCACAAAATATGCAGCAAAGTAAAGCATGAAAAAATAGGCTGTTGGATCTTTAAAATATCTCCTTCTAAGTTTCTTCCAAAGTTTCCCTCTTCCCTTAGCATAGAAAGAGACCACACGTTTGGTAAATTAAAATGGTTTACTTTTAACTCTTCAGAGTTATGTGCTTTTCCATGCAGCATTCAGAAAACACAGGCAGAAATACTTAGGTTCCAAAGTGGTGCATGTTTCTAAATTATTTGTATAGATACACAAAGATGGCTTTGTAGAAAAGCCATGTGGTCTGAGCTGGGAGCAATCAGCCCAGACCTCTTTACATGGTAGACTGAGGGAAACAATATATCTTCCTTCCTTCCTCCTAAGGTAAGGAGGAGTGACATAGCTAAGCCTGGCAAGACAGTTTACTCTATGGGATTAACCCCTTAATGCATTAATTAGACTTAAATATGTTGGTTATATGAGGCTGATTATCCCACAGCAGCTACAATCCACAGCCCAATCTTGATAAACCTCTATGTCTCAGATTCTCACATCACACTTATACTTGATGTGTAGACAAAAGAAATAGATAACCTAGGCTGGATTTAGACACATCAAAGAAGCGTTTCAGTTAAATGCATTGTAAATTTAAAAAGGGGAAACAGGTAGAGAAAAATGGAACTCCACAGCAACATCTGGTGGCACAGTGTTATGTCGCATATACAACGCATATATATCACATATACATTGCTTTTTCTTTACCAATCTAGCTGAATCCATAGTACTGGAAGAAGAAACTGTCCCCTCTCACCTTACCTAATTTGATTTTATTGCTTGGGGTCATAAGACTATCCAATGAGTTTACATTTTCCACTGCATTAGTGAGAAAGGCAATATAAAAGATAAACCTAAAATTGTCATTTTATCACATCATTATTTTCTAAAAGTTTAAAAGCAAGTCATGTGGAGAAGAAGGAAAAAAACAAAACCTGAAGGCCGATTCTAAGGCCTGCATTTGATTCAGTGCCATAAACTTTGTAACTAGCAAGAACAGCACAGCTCTGAGACTTTATTAGATTCCTTATAAAGAAGCATAAAAGCCACCCACGCGAAGAAATTCTCAGTGGCTGTGCTATTATCCCAATTTCTTTATTAAATCCGAGGGCTCTCTATAAGGCTTCTGGCCAGGTTTTGACGTTGACATTCAGGATGTTTTAATTAAATGAGCATCCCAAAGGAGGGTTTTCATTGGGTGTGACATAAATCCAGGAGGATTTCACTGCTGCATTCTTCTAGCTGTGAGGAGAACGAGGTCAGTTAGCACAATTTCCTGTCCATGTTGAGTTTATCACACAGGGAATACATCTATGTTCTGCCACTGCCATGGCCTACAAAGAAGTTGGCCACAGTTTCATTTAGGCCATCTTGGCACCCTACAGATGGCTTTCTGCTCTGAAACAGATTTTACTAATTAGTTTCCAGTGATAAGTTTTCAATTACTCATTATTAATTGTTCCTCCAACACAGGCACAAAGTCATGTTGTCCTTTTTATGAGAAGAGTGATGTAATAGCACTTGAATCCCAGTCAGTAAATAGGTTATCTTCCACTGGGAATCAATGGAATTATATAAGGAAGGAGGTGGTAGTTATGAAGTTCTTAGCTTATTGCCTGTTAAGGCCTGGCCTGCATTGGTGTTTTGTTCGTGTGTACAGAAGTGTTGCTCAAGCTAATATAATTGATCTAAGGATGAACTGTAAAACTCATTTCTCACAGCAACTCTACCTCTCACGGGCATTTGGGGTGAATGTGTGTAACTTTAAAGAGGGACACAGGCGCCTCCTCCAGAAAGGGAGGTATGAATCTGCCAATCTTGGTTTCTCTCAGTTTCTTATTTTTCAGTTTTAAATTAATGCTCCAGTTTCTCAGAAAGTTTCATTGGAGGAAAAAATTCCTCATGAAAATTTGCCAGCATTTGAGTCTGAATTTATCCGAATATGTGTACTGATATATGCAGTTTTGACAATATATGCATTTTGGCCAGTAATTTTCCTTCACATAATGCATTTTCGGTATGTTATTTTCACTAATATATGCATTTTATGCACATTTCCCCTTAATATATGCATCTTGTATGCATTGTTTATTTGGATAATTGTGAATGTCAAAGGCTACATGGCTTTCAATTTTTGTATTGGCTCAATAAGCGTGATGGAAACAAAATTGAATGTCTTTTCCCCATTACTCCCAATGCCCCCTTATGCACACCAACTTCACTTCAAACATTCTTTCCTTGAGAGAGAATGTCTGAATCACAGAATTGTAGAGATGGAAGGGACTTCAAGAGTCATGTTTAGCCTGGAGAAGAGGAGGTTAAGGGGTGATATGATAGCCATGTTCAAATATATAAAAGGATGTCACATAGAGGAGGGAGAAAGGTTGTTTTCTGCTGCTCCAGAGAAGCGGACACGGAGCAATGGATCCAAACTACAAGAAAGAAGATTCCACCTAAACATTAGGAAGAACTTCCTGACAGTAAGAGCTGTTTGACAGTGGAATTTGCTGCCAAGGAGTGTGGTGGAGTCTCCTTCTTTGGAGGTCTTTAAGCAGAGGCTTGACAACCATATGTCAGGAGTGCTCTGATGGTGTTTCCTGCTTGGCAGGGGGTTGGACTCGATGGCCCTTGTGGTCTCTTCCAACTCTATGATTCTATGATTCTATGATCTAATCCAACCCCCTGCAATGCAGGAATCCTTTCCCTGGGTGGGCTGGAACCACCAATCTTCTGGTTAACTGACAGATGTGCTGACCTATTGCACCACCTTGTTAGTATTGTAATGTCTCATTCTCACATTGCATATTGTTGTGGGTTGCCTTTAATTACTTAATTGATGTATGAGTATGGGAACTATTTAAATGTCTCCTCCCTCTCTCTGCTCCTCTGCTGAAGAAGATGGATGTGAGAGTCGTCTTGTTGTTGTGTTATTTGCTTTATAAATTAAACCTTGGATGTTACTATTCCAACCACAGTTGCTTCTGCTGCATTCTGCTATAAAGGACTGAGTTTACTATCTGCAAACGGGCGTTTAATGCTCACACACCTGAGGGAAGGTGGATTCTAAAATGCCTCTAGTGGAATATGCCTAGTATCCTCCTCAAGACCAGGAACCCCGATAAGGTAGGATTCTCACTCACTGGGGAAGATTTGCATTGAGAATTCCTCTTCATTTCTTCAGAGTGACGGACGATCTGGTGCTCACATGCATGCAGAGATGTTCAGGGCAGGACTTGTGTGTTGGACTCTTCTTCACCCCAATTTTTTGCCCACATTTCTTCAGGCAAACACCTGAACTGGAGTTCTTCCTTACAATATATGCAGAAAAAGATTTTGGAGCCAATCCAATCATATGCTGACTATAACGGATATTTATCTATCTTTAAGATATCTGAGAGCCTTTGTGCAGCCCATGTCAAGCCAGAGTTAGAAGTCATGCCCTTAAACTAGATGGCCCTACCCCTACAGTCTACAGAAATTTACTTTGAATATGATTTGCCAGAATATTGTTTTTGAAATGTATTTCCTTTTCCTCACTGAAGATGAAGCCAGTTATAGCCCTTATGAAAATCATATCTCTAGACCTCAGATGATTATCTGTAATCAATAGCTATAGCATCATGATAATAAAATTGCAGTACTGACATCATTGCACTGTTGCTTAAACAATCCAGCCTTATTCAGAGCTAGTTATATCCATGTCTAATGGGTATAAATATTGATATTTTAATAAAGGTGGTCAAACCTTTTCACATGTAAAAGATAATCATTCAATGATAGCATATTTAATAGAAAACTGACGGAAGATTCCCAACCCATTTTTCTTCGCTCCTTTTTCATTTAAAATTATTGACAAAATGAGATGCTGGTTTTTTGTTTATTTGTTGTGATGCTAGATTTTTAAAAATAAACACCCTAAAATTTCTGATTATTGTTAATCATTGTAACACCTAAAAAGCTTATTTCCATTAATAATGATCTTAGGACACAAAATCTGGACTCTCTCAAGTCTTTGGTTTCCATTTCAAAGACGGAAAGTAATAGGAGTTTAAGGAAGTAAAAAAAAAGTCAACAGCCACTAGTAAAATAAAAGTTCTTTATTACATATCAGAACATCTAGGTTATTTTTTTATGAGCAGAACTCCACTTCCATTACTCTGGACAGCCAGTGAGTGAGTTTGAAAGAACCTGCAAAATCTCTTTCATATGATAGGCATTGAGAACAGGTTTGAGTTGATTTTTAAGTCCCAGTATGGCTTATTACTGAGCAAACATGCTTAGGATTGGGCTGCCTGGCTACAATTATGAACACAGATCACTTCCTTAGATCCCACTGAATTCCAGTGCCTAATTTTTCTAAGGCAGGGGCCAATCACTTCAACCCCAATAGTTTCCTTGAAATATTATCCTCCATCAAAATAGATGCCCATTTTCTGCCACTTTTTGAAATGGAGAGATCTCTATTTTGTAGAGGCTTATCTTACTTAAGCTGACAAAGTGGCTGGGGGCTTTCCATCCTCTGCTTGGTGTGTTGTTTTTTTTACTGAACAAAGTGGTGTCATAACTTTTCACCCGCCTCCAACAAGAAGCTGCTGTGATGGCATTGACAGGGGCGGAGAAAGGGGGTGTGGTGGGGGCTGGTCGCCCTGGGTTTCACCACTGAGGGGGGTGACAAAATGCCAGGCGGCACTCACTGGGTGGTCTGCAGCGTGCCTGAGCCACGCGTCTCTCCTAGGAGTGATGTGGTGGCTTGGGTGCCCGCAGGTTCCGCGCTGCCCCAAATGGTCTCCCGCCTCCCCCCCCCCAGCTGTAGGGTGGCTGAGTGGGAGGAGGCAGGCAGACTCCGGAGGCCCTGCGGAGCTTTCTGCCCTGGCTGGCTCCACCCCCACAGGCGGCTGGCCCCGCCCCTGGGCACAGGGCATGCGCACTGCCCTAGGTGCCCGACTGGCTTGCTCCATCGCTGGGCTACATGTTACTCCTGAGGCATTCCAGGAAGTGCAGCTTGTGGGAAGCTGCAGCAAGAGCTTTGCACTAGGGTGAGCTGCATGGGGCTCTTTTAAAAGCCGGTGTGGGGAAACTTTGGCTGTCCAGATGTTGTTGCCCCCCCCAGCGGTGTTTGCTGAGGCTGATGGGAATTCTAGTTCAGCAAGATCTGGAGAGCCACAATTTCCCCACATTTCTTTTAAAGCGATGTGGTAAAATATTAATATATGTTTATTACAGGTATTTATAAGGTGTGTGTATTTAGGTATTTGGTGCAATGAATGTTTGCTTATGGGATTTAATAAAGTTACAACAATGATTAAATAAGAACAAGAAAAAAGCAGCCACAAATTGGGAAACCTTTAGCTCCCTTGTAAGGTTAAGTAAGGGAAGTGGTAACCCACACTTCCAAATGAAAAAATAATAATAATCCCCCAACACTTTGTGGGGTGGGGGAAGTTTTCATTTACCCTATGTCCACCAAGGGTCATTAAAAAATAATAATTCAAATCTCCTCTAATGTTTTAACAATATACACAACTCTGAAGTTACATAGAGACCAAGCTGCTAAGGGCTTTGTAGGTTAAACTAACATTATGTTTTTGGATGTGTGGATGTATCCAAAGCAACCTATCTCTCTCTTTTTTATCAGATGAAGAAGCCGCATGCAGTCAGAGCAGCTGTCTTTCTTTGCAAATACCTTCTGTACGTGGGATTTTACTTTTTTTTCCTCTGCGATCTTCAGTTCAAAACAAGATAATCATACCCTAATTATAGCTTTGATCACTTCTCATTAAAGAAGACAAAAATGATTCTATGTAGGTCACTTGATGCATACGATGATCAAAACAGACACATATCATGATGATATCACTTTTAAAGGGACTGTGGTAGAAAATCTGCAGCTGCTTCAGGTATTGCCACTAATGGCTGATTATGTATATACTTGTAAATTATGTTTATTGCATTACAATTAGTCGGGCTAACAGTGCATAATAGCAATAAGGTCATTAAATATGTAAATAATAAATAATAGTAATATTACTGCCAACAAGTCAGGATGCTTGACAGCATCATGTACATTATTCAGTCAGCGACTATATTTCTTACGGTTTCAGTAGCTAGACATGGAACAGTGCCAGTCTGAAAAGGTAAATGTGAGGGGGGGGTCACTTGATTTCTAAAATGAGAAGCTCGGCGTGCTTGGGAGTTGTCCCTTTTGAGCAAAAAGCCCCTGGGCTGCCCAAATACCTTTAGCTATCTGAGGCAAAGAACAAGATGGTGCCCCCACTCCCTGGTCTCCGAGGCCTACTTAAACACTGGCAATGTCGTGGATTTTCAATTATGGAAGCTGTCCCGGTTTCTGATTTGATCCAATAATATCCCACTTTCCCTTAAAGGTAAAGGTACCCCTGACCGTTAGGTCCAGTCATGGACGACTCTGGGGTTGTGACGCTCATCTCGCTTTACTGGCCGAGGGAGCCAGTGTTTGTCCACAGACAGTTTCTGGGTCATGTGGCCCACTTCTGGTGAAACAGAGGAGTGCACAAAAACACTGCCCACCGGAGCGGTACCTATTTATCTACTTGCACTTTTACGTGCTTTTGAATTGCTAGGTGGACAGGAGATGGGACTGAGCAACTGGAGCTCACCCTGTTGCGGGGATTCGAACCACCGACCTTCCAATCGGCAAGCCCTAGGCTCTGTGGTTTAGACCACAGCACCACCCGCATCCCTCCACTTTTCCTTAGGACGTCCCTATTTTCATCGGAGAAATGATGGAGGGTATGGAGTTATGTGACCCCTGAGCCAAGGAGATAACTATACAACCTTTAGAAGATATCTGGTGGCAGTTCTGTATAGGGAAGGTTTGTTTGATGTTTAATCTTTTATTATGTTTTATATATGTTGGAAGCTACACAATACTGAGGAGATGAACCAATGGTTTCAGCATAAGGCAGCTTCCACAGTTTCTATGAAGATCTCATGGATGAATTCTGGATATTACAGAAGAAATGGGAAAAGAAACCTCCCTCCCCCAGCATTCCTGGAGGTTCTTTACCTGCTTCTTTGTGATGATGTGACTTGGCTTACAGATCACAGGGACAGTCCCACTATTGGGGGAAATGAGGCAACAACTGTAGGAAGTCACATCCATATGGCCAACAGCAGTGGTGATGTGTTGGAGATGGGGAGCATCACCTCAGCTAGGATTTAAAGGTGAGATTTCCTCATTTGCACTTTTTGAAACAAGACATACATGAACTGAAACACATCCATTTTTAATTTCATACTTCTGTGAATTTTTTCAAAGCAGTTTTTCAGCCAGGTAATGTGTTCAAGAATGCATATACTAGGGTAAAGTGTACATAAAAATGCATACATTCATGAAAATAATATACAAACATTACAATATATTGAGGAGCATTGCTTGCAAAAATGTGCATATTTGGCAAAGTTGCATGTAAAGATGTGGTAGATTAAAAGAAACTCACACTTAATGCTGCTTAAAAAAAAGTGGTGTGGAAATGTGGAGAACTCAGTTGGAAAAATGAGAAACTGAGGAAAACCAAAAATAACAAATCCACCCAACCATACGTACTAGTCCAGTTGGCTTTGGTATATCAAACAGTTGGTGGTGGTGGAGAGATGAGCTTTTCTGTTGCCTCAGATAACAAAATTTCTTGCTCTGACCCTGCTTTGTACCTTCTTAAGGTTTGGCCTATGGTGCTGTAAACGATCTGTGAAAGTTTCCAGAATGACTGAGATTTGTGCATTTATACCAGGCCAAAACAGCAAAATTCTCTGACCCTGTTCCTTCGCTCCTGTGTGTCCTGAATGAATGATCTTTGTCATTTCAGACCTCAGTGATTGTGGTGCTACAAGTCTTTCACCTTTAAAGATCAGATCATCAATAATTGTTAGTTCCTCATGGAATGGCTAGAGCTCTATCACTGTGGCAGACACAAACATTTTTCTTTTGGCCAACCAGCAATTATAGTTTCCAGCCATGTGACCAATAGGGAGGCATGGTTTTAGCAGTGAAAAGAACTATCTGGAAAATGCCTTTAAGAAACTTTTAGAAGAACATGAAGCCCTCTAACTTTTGCCGCTTGTGATTATTTCTCCCAGCACACTCTTGCTCTAATCCTAATTTATGCCATCGCACCTGGCATAGCAACCTAAGTTTGAATCTACACTTTCTATCTATGCCAGGCTTATTATTTCCTGGCCTATAATATTAGCTACAAATATTGTGGCCACATGTCAGATTAGCAGAGCAGTAGCCAATGTGGTGCCCCCTCAAATGTTAGGGACAACAGCTACCATCATCCCTGACCTTGGCTGTGCTACCTTGTTGTGTACCCCAGGACTATCACGTTTATTGTGTCATGTACTCTCATAAAGAACAAAGAGATGAGAAATATGAAATGGAGATGGCGAACCTACATAAACATTTGTCTCAGGCACACTGAAGGATATTGTGGTCAGGGAGCTGAAGGCAAAGTAAGCAAGCATAAAGGTGCAGAGTGCCTGAGAGTGGCTTGGTCTTCATTAAAGCAACATACTCGGACTGAAGTCCAGAGCTAAGATTCAAGAAACTATTGGCCACAGTTAGATACCCTGCAAGTGTCCCGGAAAAGCCAGGACATCCTGTTTTTCCCTGCGAGAGCACGGTGGCCATTTGGGACATTGTGATGTCATGTGATATTGCAACAAGATCTTTCCCCCCAAAGCACTTTTTTTGGGCTGTAATCTTGCCCCCAAACATGTATTTTTCAGCACCTTAAGAGCACAGTGCCCCCCCGCCCCAGCACATCTTCCAGGCTCCATGATCTTGCACAGGTTGCTTGGGAGCATGGATGGGAAGACATGCATTCCAGTTTTGGGACCCAACATTTTGGAGGGTTTGATGTTATCATTTGGCAAGTTCTGAACTAGAAGCTATAGCACGATCTGCTGGACATCTGCAGAAACTCAGCAGACGGCAAATAAATGACACTGTTATTTTGTTCATTTGTTATGACATTCATACAGCACCTTTCCTACATGCTTCACCTCCTCTCCATTTTATCCTCACAACAGCCCTGTGAGGTAGGTTAGGCTGACAGAGGGTGACTGGCCCAAAGTCAGCCATTGGGCTTCAAGAGACTGAATGGGAATTTGAGCCGTGGCCTCCCAGATCTACTCTCTAACTACTATACTACCCAGGCTCTCTGTAACTGGACTGAATAGCATTTTTCAGGTCATGGGCTACATTTGTCCAGAAGGGAGGCCTTTTATGCTCCCCAAGCCACTACTGATTAATATGGCACCAGTTCCTACCAAAACTCTTAAATGGCTAAACTGAACAGATCCTATGCAAGGGAATGATCAGATGCAAACTGTACATTAAGGTTGTGGTCTTATACACACTTACAAGTTAAGTCCCACTGAAATCAGTGGAGCTTCCTTCTTAGTGGACATGGATATGAATACACTGTAAGGCTACAGTGCCAAACCTACTTGCTAGAGCACAAGTCCCATTGAACATAGTGGGACTTCCATTGTTAAGGCTTTATCCTATGTACTTGGGAGTAACCCCCATTGAACCCAGTGGTGCTGTGTAATTGTGGTTCATTAATATAGGTTTGATTTTAAGTTGTCCATTCTCTGTGGTGAACAGAAAAGGCCTTCCATGCACTATTTGCAGTCCGTATTTTTTTCCTGAAATTCCAGTTTTTGACCCTATAGTGGACCTCAGTCTATGTGCTTCTGCGCTGTCACCTTCTCCCCCCCAAAAAAACCTAGTGAAAAATGAAGGTGTTACAGAATGCTTCTTTTTCTGCCCTCTATGGACTAACGTGGCTACTCTTCTGGAAATTATTTTAGCTACAGTACAGTATTTCACAGGAAGAAATCACTTCTTGTCTATTGAGATTGCAAAATGTACATGATTGCTTTCAAAGGTTTATGGTCACACTGCATAAACTTTAGTGGTTGGTTCAGTGTGACAGAAGGGATCACAGCCTTCTAACTGCAAATGAATCTTTCCATAAGAAGGATGCAGTGATGATGCATGGTTTCTGAAGAGGATGATGATCTTGGGTATATGCATATATAGGGATCTATCCTTTCCTGCCCCAGGATATAAAGTTTATAGGAGGTTGCAGGCTGGATTAGAAGAATCAAAAGTCTGTTGGTCTAAGAACATTCAGAGGGTTAGAAAAAGGACCTGTTATGATGTAACAACTTGCAGTTGTTTGACTGTTGGGCCTATAATCCACTATATTTGCATAGAAATATATTATGTAATCCGCTAGCAAGCCACAATGGCTCCTGTAAGCTGAAGTTCTGTTCTGTACATTTTGAGAAAGGTATTGCTGTTGGCATCCAAAGTAACAGCAGGTCCACCTTTGTCTGCAGAAACAGATTGTTGGAGATTGGTACAAAGCAGACCATCATTTCAACTTCCTTTTTCAATTTTCTCTTGCATTTCTTTGTGTGTAATACAGCTACTCATGAACACACACACACACACACACACACACACACATCCCAAGCTGTGTCTGTAGTAGGCTGTTTTTAAATCTCCAAGCTCTGTGAATAAAATATCTATTGAAATTGGAAGCTTATGATGCAGACCAGCTGCAAATCTGGTCCTGTGTGCGATCAGGATATTAATAATACTCTGTAGTTTGACGTGCTTGGAGTGAGGGGCAGCCTGGACCATTGGAATCTTGGAGACAACTTTCCAGGCAGCACCATTGTCAGGGCAGGCATTTGGTTAGTACAGCTTTGGCAGCTAGTGTCTTTTCACCTAACCTTGGGCTGCCATTACATCCTTGAATGAAGACTTGAAGTACTGGTGCTAGTGTGGAAAAGGTTGGTGGCTTGTTCTTCTTCTCTGAATAGCATACTCCCATGACACAGCAGAACAGGGGTTGGGAGTCTTGGACCTGTATGTGGGTCGCTGTAGGATTCTCTCTCTCTCTCTGGCCCTCACAATTCTCCTCAGGCCATACACCTTGCTTGCCCTGCTTTGCCTCCCAAATGACTGGAACATGTTTGGCCTGACTGGAAGGTGTCCTTGAATTCTGAGAATGCCTCTTGCTAGCTTCTATGGAGAGGTGGTGTGCAGAAACAAACCTACTTTACAAAGTTAAACATGTACATTTGTTCCTCAGCTCATGTTTGCCTCTGGCCTTGCCCACCAGCAGCACAAGGTCTTCAGAAGTTTGCCCACAAAAGAATGTGGCCCTCAGACTGAGAAGGGATCCCTGCCTGTTTAGTAAAAAATATTTGAAAAAACTCCTGAGTTCCAAAAGTCTGAATGCCAAGTGGTATGGGCAGCTGCTGTTCAAGAGACATCTGCACACAAAGGCCCTGTGGGTGCATGAAGCATTTTTCCCCAGTTCCTGATTGGAGAAATTAAGCAAATGCAAATGTTGGTTCCTCTTTTATATAGTTCATATGTGAATATTTGCAGAATGCAGTTTATGAGGACCAAATTTTTCCTGTTACCACATTCCAAAGGAAAACTCATTTCTGAGCAGGGCTGTTTGATCCTCAAAGTATGAAGAGGTTCAGATAATTACAGGTATTTGACCAATGTTGCTCAGATGCCTCTGTTCCTGGATGAATCTGTAACTAATGCTATGTGATAGAAATATTTCACATTATTCTTCTGTTTGCCAGCTTGCAATGTCATTCCAGATGGCAAATACAAAAATAGCATGGGGGAGGGGGGAAGTCTCTCAAAATGCAGACTCTAAATGGATTCTGTAGACTTTCCAAAAGTTCCAACAGACTTTCTAAAATGTTTCCAACTGTCCAATCAATAGCTTCACAATTCTAGTCATGTAAATGCTGTTGCAAAACAAAACAAAAAACAAAAGAGACCATTGACCATTACTAAGTTCAGACATAACTTGATCACAGTAAAGCACTTTTTAGTCCTGTTGTTTTCATTAGCAGAGGTAAACATGTACCTCCAATTTCTCCCATTGAAATATAAAGCACTTAAAAGCGCTTTGCCTTGCCTGCATCATGCCATTTATTACGATGTCCTCACTAATGGCCCAACACAGAGATTGGCTGTCCCAGAAATAAAAGTTAGAATAGATAATACCTACTTCCTCCACTTTGCAGTGTAACACACAATGATATTGCAGTGGTTGTGCCAGGAACATTGTTCTAGCATCACAGTTACACCAGTGCTAGGCATCCAGCTGCCAGTAAATTTATTTTCTTCACCAACTATTAGAGATCTACAACTGTTCCATAATTCCCCCTCCCAACTCATTACAGAAGCAGCATCTCCAGAGCCATGGAATTGTTAAGGTCTCCATCGTTAACATGAAAGTGGGACTGTTTAAATTTGATTACCGTGTTTAATGAAGTGTTGCATATACTTACAAGATGACATGATGAATCACATTACGTTTATTATAAGTCAACATATAAGAATGGACAAATGGTTCAATAAAGCGATGCATTTATAAATATAAGATTAATGCATTTGGGCTCGTTGTCATATTTCCCCCTTTAAAAAATGCCAATGTCCTGTTTACTTTAGCCCAGGAGCTAAATTGACAATTTGCTTTCTAAAAAATGGCCCATATTTTCCATCACCCAGCACTATACATTTTGTCGCAGTAGCCAAAAGCATTAGATCATTCGGATGAGTAAATCCAGTTCACCTAAACCTGTATGTACAGCCTTGTATATGCATGATTTCATACTCAAATACTTACACAAACATGCACATTCAAATCCTTCACCCCATACAATGTCATCTTTCTTGCCCATACCCTCTTGTGTGCTTTATCTGTTTAATGGTATACAGAGCCTTAAAGCATTAAGGCTATTAGGACAGAAGAATCAGAAGAATCATCCGACATGTAATATATCTACTTGATCTTGTCAATCATCCCGTATTGACTGTACCTCAATCTACTCTTTATTTGACAATGGCACCTGAGATCCTTTCTGTCTTATGCAATCCATGAGCCAAACTGAAGATCCCCCTCCCTTCTCTCCCTGCAGCCTTCATTAAAAAGGTCTTAGTTCACTTCCCAATAAAGGGAATTGAATCAGTTCTGTGTTCTGCACTCCCTTTCACTGTCTGTTGGATTTGCCAAAGAGTGTGTGTTTTTTCATTGAAAAAGGATCTAGCTTTGTTTGTCTGTCCCTATGCATTTCTATTTATTTGTGTTTGCTGTGCAGAAATGCTAATGCATGCAGGTTCATTGTGTTAAATAGGCCAGATAGCATTTTGAGTACACTCACAAATGTGCAGCATGGAAAGCATTCACATCCTCTCTCTCTCTCTCTCTCTCTCTCTCTCTCTCTCTCTCTGTGTGTGTGTGTGTGTGTGTGTGTGTGTTGTTAGGAGTGGGGGAAGGCCTGCCAAGTGTCTGAACTTAAGCTTCCCTCCCACATCTGCATTTAGCTCTGCTTGAGTGACAGGTGTACATGGATGCCACATCAGCTGCCAATATGTTATGAGACCATGGTAACAATCGCTCATCTCCAGGGAGCTGTGCAGCCTCATTCTTCACTATCAGACATGAAAGAAATAATTTCAGGTGCCAGTAAGGGAACTCTGATAAAAAGAAAACATTTCGGTTTTCATGGCACTGGAGTTTGCCCCGAGGCAACAGCTTTGATAAAGAAATCGTGTCTCTCTCTTTACATTCACAATTAATCCATGATTATCTCCTGCCCTATAGGATACTGACAGGAAAATGGGGGAAAGGGGTAGGGGAAAAAATCTTTGTACATTTCATATGCCTTCCCCCTTCCACCCCGCCCTCAATGATACATGCACCTACTGTATATCAAAGTAATCTTATAAACTCCTCTGAAGCTAAAGATAGCTCTCTTATTCCACTTCGATGATGTTTCATAGCTATCGAAGGTACTGGCCTAGAACAACTGTTGCAAACAGAAATAGTATTTAATGTATAATGTTGTTTCGCTGGTTCCAGTTAAGAAAGATGATATGAGAGAGCCAGGACAGGAAAAACCAAACTCTTCTCCCTGTTCTGATTTGACATGTCAAAAAGAAAAACATCAGAAACACTTTAGCAAGGCAAAACAAAGAGCTTCTTTCAAAGAGGAGCTGCTGTTCTGCTCTGGCTTAATCCTCTTTCATGTGATATTTGCTGGTTTGATGTTTCTGGTGTTGACAGGATGTTGGGATGCCTCCATTTCATTCATGGGTTTTGGTGTGGACTTAAACTGCCCCCCGCCGCCAAAAAATAGCACCCAGAAGATGAGAGTTTGGGCTGACACAATCTCTCTTGGGGTTACACAATCTGGCATAAGGCAATGACTTTTACTAGTGTGTATTTTGCTAGCTGGCAAAGAAGAGGAATCATTTAAGGATTTCATATCTTTTATGTGCTTTTTGGGAGAGGCTTCCCAAGGGGAAGCATATTCCTGGGGGTTGTGTTCAGGCAGCATTTTTCTCCGTGATAATCCCTATAATCATTACACAATGATTGTAATGGCCTAGGGTGATCTGAGAACACCATAGTATTCCTGCTATGTGCCTTCACAGTGATTTTCCAGGATTTTCTAGCCACTTGAAAATGGAACCAAGAGTTTACAAGATTAACCAGGGAAACTTTGAGGCTATTTTTGAGTGGGATTAAATCACATGCCAGCAAATTCAAGTTGCACCATTACAGTTGCTTTTGCACATCAAACCCGAGTCCCTTGTAGATCAGACTTTAGTGATAAGGAAAGTGACAGGGAATTGTGCTGAAGTGTGTGGGATGGTGCTTGACCAGAGGTCATCTAACCTACCCCGCCCCCCCCAAAAAAAATTAAGGATGAGTGCTTACTGAATAGCCTCCCTGGAAAATAATGCTCAATAAACAGTTCATCTGGAAGCACCCAAAGAGGAGGTAGAATGCCTTATTTAGAGAGTTGTATAGAGGATCATTACTGAGAAGAGTGTTTGGCTATGGCCATTGAAACTCTCTAGGCAAAACCAATGTATTTATCTTTCTAATTGTTTCCCATTCTGAGCCTTCAGTCACTGGATGGGAAACAACCCAAATTAAATGGTGTGTGTGTGTAAGTCAGACTCGCCCCAACCATTAGGCAGGGTGAGGCCACTGCTTCAGGTGATAGAAGCCCACGAGGTGGTACCCCACTCCCTCTGACAGTGGTGGAGATTGCCATCATGATCAGCACTGATTTCAGGTGACATTTGGGGTGAGATGTTGCCCAAAATCATGTGGGAACTTGCAGAGTGCACGTCAAATATCCAAGTCAACCTGTGAACATAAGCTGCCCTAATTTGGGTTGCTATGACAGAAACCTGCATGAAGAAAAGCTGCATCAGTTTTAAAAAGTAATATTTTCTGCTTGTGAACACATAGATGATTTTACTTATTCATTTTATTACAATACATGGTCTAATTGATCTTTGTTGGTAACAACAACAACTGCAGCAGCAGCAATTTATTACTTGTACAGTTCCCATCTGACTGAGTTGCTTCCAACAAAGTATAAAAGAACACACAATATATAAGACATTAAAAGCTTCCCAATACAGCACTGCCTTCAGATGTTTACGGAAGGTTCTATAATTGTTTATCAATTCCACAGGGCAGGAGCCACTACCGAGAACGCCCTCTGCCTGTAACTTCACTTCTTGCAATGAGGGAACTGCCAGAAGGCCCTTGGAACTGGATCTCAGTATCCAGGCTGAATGATGAGAGTGGAGTTGCTCCTTCAGGTAAAAAGGTAAAGGTACCCCTGCCCGTACGGGCCAGTCTTGACAGACTCTGGGGTTGTGCGCCCATCTCACTTAAGAGGCCAGGGGCCAGCGCTGTCCGAAGACACTTCCGGGTCACGTGGCCAGCAAAGCTGCATCTGGCGAGCCAGAGCTGCACACGGAAACGCCGTTTACCTTCCCGCTGGTAAGCGGTCCCTATTTATCTACTTGCACCCGGAGGTGCTTTCGAACTGCTAGGTTGGCAGGCGCTGGGACCGAGCAGCGGGAGCGCACCCCGCCGCAGGGATTCGAACCGTCGACCTTTCGATCGGCAAGTCCTAGGCGCTGAGGCTTTAACCCACAGCGCCACCTGTGTCCCTTGCTCCTTCAGGTATACAGGGTCAAAGCCATTTAGGGCTTTAAAGATAAACACCAACACTTTGAATTGTGCTCCGAAACGTACTGGGAGCCAATGTAAATCTTTTAGGATTGGTGTTCTATGGTCCCATTGGCCACTCCCAGTCACCCATCTGGCAGCTGCATTGTGGATTCATTGTAGGTACCAAAGAAAGAAAGAAAAAGGGGGGAACCTCTTCTTGCCCACAAAATAGCCCAGTGAGGACTGAATGTTGTTTGGGAAAGAAGAATGGAAGGGGAACAGGAGGGGGAAATGTCTAAATGGAACCCTGAAAGCAAGAATTCATTTTAGGCAGAACATTTTGTTTCTGTTCCCACTTTTACATTGCTGGAAGTTGTGTATAATTTACAGCTGCTTCTAACATTAATTTAATATACATCTTAATTGCATGTATGGAAGTGGCCAGGAGAAGATAATCATTTTGACTTGGAAAGCTAAGGAGGCATCTCAGACCTATATTTTACAAAAGCCAGTCTACCAAACATGCAATTTTTAGCCAGCTCCAAATTGATGACTATCTCTCTTCCAACCAGTTGTGACTAGGGATCCTGCCCATTTAGTCTGGTGATTGGGTGTGCTTTTCAGGACAAATGCTGCTTGAAACCACCCAGTCCATGGACAAAGTGACTTCTGAGAGTTGGTGGCAGTTGCAAACACCCCCCTTCCCTGGTTAAAAAACCCCAAATTACTAGTTTGCAGAAATGAAGACCCTAAAGTCTGTAAAAAGCTAAGGTTCAGCACTGGCAACAAGAACAACAGAAACTTTGTCACCTTTATAACTGAAATGAGCTACATTCAAGTGATATATTTGACATTATCACCCTTCTATGCTTATGTTGTTCCTTAAAGGGGGGGGGGGTGTTGGTTGCATTCTCTTTTGTTACAGTCGCTCTTCCAACCATAAGAATGTGCCTTCTATCTGAGCTATATCCTTGCAATTTCAGAGGGGAGGGGAGGCAATAGCAAAACATGCTTTCTCCCAATTGAAAATGACTTTTGGCAGTGCTACCTACCTCCTGGGGTACAAATAATGGAGCAGTTTGTGGAAAGAGAGGAAAGGCAGCCAAAAAAAGGAGGGGGGAAACCAGAGACAACATCACGTTCAGACCTTTTAAGAGAAACATGTTGGGGAGATTTCAGCTCCTCTAATTGTGGAAACATGGGTCTATTTTTCTGCTTTCTTTTACTCCCCGTTCTTTGTCTATATACATCTCTCCATGTGAATGGATGTCTCTTTTGGTTTATGACTCTCCTTCTCTTCAGCCGCCCCCCTTTTCTACATCCTCTTCTGCATCAACATGCATTCCTGTCCGTTTTTATGCTCCTGCCTTCTGAGTAACCAACCAGCAATGCTTTTAAAAGATGGGTTGATTGATAGAGGAGAATAATAAAATAAAATGAGGAGGGGGTGGGGTGGGGTAGCGGAATCCAGAGGATTATAACCAACCAATTGAAGGTAGGGGGATGAAGGAATTCTAAAGGAACAGCCCCATTTAACATGGCTATTGCTAAGTTACATACTGATAGCTCCCTTTCCTCTAATAAGCAGCTGCACAGACCTAGTAGGGAGATAGCTTCCTCCTCCTGCAACTCCCCCCCCCAACCCGCCGCTTTTCCCTAAGACAAAGCGAGGCAAAACAACAAAGCAAAGCTCGAGTCGACATTGGTACGTGTTTCGAGGGGTGGGGGGAACCAGGACATTGTGAGCAAACTGGCTCTGGAATGGATCGGCAAGGGTTTATTATTCTGAGCAGCACTCAATCAAGTGTGGCCCCCGTGAACAGAGAGTAATGTTGGCGAATCATCCTGGGGGCTTTTTTTTCTGTGTGTGAGTGGTATCCATCTGTCAGCTGTCAGTGCCAGTGAGAGATATACAGAGCTGTCACTTCTCGTCAGCCAGCATTTGTGAGGCCTTGTTGCAGCTGCTACACAAACGTAATACTGTCCTTATTGAAGGCCGGCACAGAGTCTGGGAGCGGGATTATTCTGGGAAAAGAAGAGGGGGTGGGGAAAGGAAGGGAAGGGAGAGAAGAGAGATGTCAGGACCACTCTAGGAGAATAGTTTTGACCCACACAAAGACTTTTTTTTAAGCAAAAGCTCTCGGGTTGCTGTCCTTTTCTGATTATGACTGACACTAAAAGGAACCGGAGGTGGGGGGAATCTCGGTGTGTTTTGGGGGATGTGAGGTGGGGCTCCCTGAAGGGGGCTGTTACAGTAAAATGTATTTGTAAAATCATTTTTTTAAATCAGGAACCAAGGATTTTTGTGCTTGTTGTGGAATGAAATGCTTTGAAATGAGATGAGATATAATAATTTTGAAGGGGCTGAACCACACTTTTAATCTGTGATTTAATTCATCTTCATATAACCAGTCCAACCTACGTTTCATCTGAATACCTTGAGAAATATATAATGTGCATACTATTCAGATAACTGCATTCTTCTTATGACAGTAGTGTGTTGCTCCTTTATGTGAAGCCACTTAACCTCCATATTCCTGCTTAGGGGTAGGGGAGAAATTTGATTAATTCTCATTTAAAGCCAAATTGATTAAATTCGCACTTTCCATAACAATACAAGAACTGAAACATAGCCATCCTTTCAGATTTAAACTTATCCAAAATTTGCTGTAACCAAACAATGGTTACAAAAATGAGACAATATGCATAAAAATGAATGTATAAATGAAAAATAACACAAAACATGCATTATATTGGAATAAACTACTTGCAGAAAGGTGTATATGAAGTCAAAAGTGTATACCGAATCCTGTTGGTTAGGAGAAATTTGCACTCAGTAGCGGGATAATTTGATGAGGGTTTTTAAAAAGAAAATTCACAAATTGCCGCAGATATATGGAGAACTGTGTATAAGTGTTATGAGTTTGGGGCGCAGGGAGAGTAGGTTGTAAGCCGAGATTCTTCTAATGCCTGAGCCCTGCTTTGAATTCCTGGATCCAACACAGATTCAATTGCTGGACTAGCCAGGCCAGCTTGGTAATGGCCCACTAAGTATGAGTTGATAAGGGAACAAAGGGAAAATGGGTGGGTCTCCCTCCCACAATACCTGTTAGTTAGAAAGACAAAAGACCAGAAAGTGTGTGTGTGTGTGTGTGTGTGTGTGTTGATGTTTGATTTCTGTTTGAATCCAAGGCTGCAGCTATGGGGGGAAACAAGACCCTTTGGGGGTGTTAATGTGAGCCCCTTCATTGTAGGCTCAGGTTGTATACCTGTAAATAAACCATATATTCTGAAGACACTGTAGTCTCCACTGTGTCTCATTTCCAAAGGAAGCACAAACCCTGGTTAATCGCTTGGAACCCCTGGGATCATGCGCTGCTCGTAGATGGTGTGCAACAATAGGAAAAATGAGAAATTGAGAGAAGTGAAATGGACAGATCCTTCCATCCCTGTTCCTGACAGAGCCAGATGTGGAAGGAGAAAAGGAGACAGATCCAGAGAGTATGCAGACATTTATTAGCTGTGCTTCCTGCATTGAAAGGAAGTTGGACTTGATGACCCTTCTAACCATACAATTCTGTGATTCTGTCACATAGTGAGGAGGATCACAACATGGAAAAATATCCTCTTTTGAAGAGAGTTCAAGGAAGAACTGGGAATCACACCAGTGCTCTATGTATCTCTATCTGCATTCGCAAATGCACTTTTTTCTTGTGAACAATACGTAAGTGAAGGAGTTGACTGTAAATGTACACAATTGGAAATCACATGCTCAATTTCATGTGTATGTATGTATGCATGCATTTCTGATATATTTAACCTGCTGCTGGGTACTGGCTGGCTGGCACTGAACTGTGACAGGGCCTTCTCAGTGGTGGTTACCTTTTTGTCTCCCTCATTAGTAACATTCAGGAGGAATTTAAGAACTTTCTTGTATACCCAAGCATTTGATGGCTGAGAAATACTGTTCCTGGAAACCTTGAAATTATTACCTGTGAGAGTATGTAATTGTTTTACATGCTTCCAAACGTTTCAATTTTATTTATTTATTTTGAATGGTATTATTTAATCACTGAAGCGTTTGCTTCACAGGGCTGCTTTTGGAGGAAGGATCAGATATAAACACACTTAATACTAACAGTATCTTATCGTATTTGTGGGGCACTTAAATTCACCTCTTTTCCATTGCTCAGTGTGACAGCTGAATAAGAAAGGATTGGTAGGAAACCCAGCAATGCACAAGCAGTTAAGACGCAAATGGTGTCTGATGCAAGAGATGTTATCTTTTGACACAAGAGGTGATCTCATACAGGCATCAGGTCAGAACCACCAAGTTCTATTCAAAATGGATGCACCTCCAACCCTAGTCTTCACTGTGAAGAGAGAAGTGGCTAATTATAGGCGTACATTATATATACCACTTGACTGGCGGAGTAGAATCATAGCTATAGCCTCCTGGCACCAGCATCCTTGCCACTTACTGGGAGGTGGACAGGAGAGGCGACAGTGAGGTTGGGGCCATGCTGGTGCATCAGTAAGAGTGCCCAATTTGCTCTCCAACTTCTTCACCTCCTCTCTTCTCTTCCCAAAACACAAGTCGCAACAGTGGCAGGAGGCTTTGCCCCACTGGGCAAGCTGTTACTGCACGATGTGTGGTTTTTGTGAAAACATGTTTTTGTGAAGCCAGGACGATCACAGGTCTTGTGGAAGCAGTACAGTGGTACCTCAGGTTAAGAACTTAATTCGTTCTGGAGGTCCATTCTTAACCTGAAACTGTTCTTAACCCGAGGTACCACTTTAGCTAATGGGGTCTCCCGCTGCCGCCATGCAATTTCTGTTCTCATCCTGAAGAAAAGTTCTTAACCCGAGGTACTTTTTCTGGGTTAGTGGAGTCTGTAACCTGAAGCGTCTGTAATGTGAGGTCCCACTCTATAAAGAAGAGAAATTTGTCTCTGGAATTGGATATGTATCATGTTCTTTGCATGTATGCCCTCATGGAAATGAATCCAAAAGCATTTCTTAGGGAGAAAAAGTTGATGCTGGAAAAGAATTTCACTTTGGCTCCCTTTTCACTGAAGCTTTGAGCTAGGAGATTAGGTTCTGAGTGATCTTGGACAAATTGACTCTTCTTTAAACTATGGTCCACAACACAGGTTCTACTATGGTGATGCAGGTAATTTTAAAGCCTGGACTTAACAGCCTGGGGAGGTCTTTAGTGGATGTCTTTAGATGGTAATGAATATTAAGTCATTTACTTAATATATTAATATGTGTCTCCCTGTTGTGTTCTGGGAATCCACCTTCTCATTTTTGCTGAGTGGGAAAAGAATGATGAGACTTGTGAATCCGTTACTGTTAGCAGCTCCTTGCAGTTCACAGCCCCTCTTCCCCCTCGTGCCCACTCACTTCTACCCTAATGAATGATCCCTTCATGTATTTGAGGGAAAGACTGCACACAGTCTTCCAAAAACAAACGGACCTTGTTGCAATATCACAGCACTAATCTTCTCTTGGGCAGGAGGTGAGAAAGTTGTGATTTCCTTCCTTCCAGGGTTCTCTCACTGCTGCTTCTGTTGGGTAAGAAGTATAGCCTGAAACCAGGCTAGGCTAGGCTTGGGGAGGATTCCAGTTTCGGAGCAAACTTCATCTTGCCCCACTTAGATCCTTGCACCAACTGGAATGTAGATCTGGGGATTGAGCCACACAACCAGGGAAATGAAGAACACTTGGATCTGCACTGTGCCAGAGTGCCTCTTCCTTCCTTTAACATTTTTAGTTGCTTAGAGAAGTTGTACGGCTGTGTGTTTTTGTTTAACTGTTTTAAAATGCTGGTAACCATACAGGGTACTGCATCTCTTATGATCAAACGAGCAGTGGTCTCCTTGTCCCAGGACCTCTTTTTCTTGAGGAGATTGCTATGGCTGTCTCTCTTGGGAGGGAGGTTCCGTGAAATTATATTCGTCTCTACTTGTAATAATACAACCACTGACTTTATAGAAGAAGGATCTTAAGGATCTTATGGTATTCTATTCGCTGGATAATATCTAGACTCGCAGAAACCTTTGAATTAAAGTACAACAAGAGCTTCAGTTCTATCACTTGTGGACCAAATTAGCCCCATGGATATTCTAGCATACAACTTGTGTGAATTGACTACTAATGCCAGAATTTCTGTGTTATCAACTATTCTCTCTGAGTTATCAATTTTTCTCCCTCCCTCCCTCCCTCCCTCCCTCCCTCCCTCTGTCTCCTTCTCTTTCTCTTTCTCTCTTTTTGTGTGTGAATGACCACTTTTAATAGGTAATCATCATCATCATCATCATCATCATCAGTACTTTTCAGTGTTTCATATCTGCCTAACCTGTTTACAATGCCTCCCATCCCTAGTCCTGTATACCTGTACCTGTAACTCAGGATAACACTACATGCATCTGAGGTAGTCCGCGAAAGTTTATGCCATAATAAATTTGTTAGTCTTTAAGGTGTCACAAGACTCTTTGTTGTTTTTATTTGCTGAATTGTATTTGTAAAATAGTGTGCTACCAAAATGGATTGTAAAGGAAGAAGATGTCATGATATTTCCAAAGTTAAAGCTATACACCAAAACTTCAAGGCCTTAGGAATAAATCCTTCAGATTGACCCCTCTGGAGGTTGTACGGTACTATGGCCTCAGTCTACCAAAGGATAATTGACAGGATTACGACAGATTGCCTTATAAACACCATTCTTTCCTGGGGGAGGACAAGAAAAATGTGCTGCTTCAGAGATATGGGAGTCTGATAAGAGTTATCATGATTAAGAAGGCCAGGAGCCTGGGGATCTTTATAAACTTAGTTATTCTCAGGGATGGGAAGTGACAGGCCTGAAGTAAATTGGGAGGTGAAACTTGTTTACAGCTACTTGCTGCCTAACATGCTATTCAGTCGGAAATAAAGACACTGTAGATTTTTATAGGAAGGAAAGGCCAGGGAAAGGTGACAAACATCTCGAATGTTCTGAGGTCTTCACCTTGCTATCCCCATACATCTCCCTTCTAAAAATATGTGGCAGATGAGCCATCAACTACCTGTCAACCCTCGCAAAATAGTGTATTCACAAAAGCACAGCATTTCCTGCTTTAGTTTTGATCGACTGACTTGAGCATATTGTCCCTATTTCCTCATCATGTCCCATTTAAAAAGTCTTATGGAGACTCTGTATTTCCATCCAGAGAGGGCCCAGAATATTCTGAATCCTACGTAAGGCTGCAATCTCAACCTGGCTGTGGAGTGAGAGCCAGAAGGAAAAGTAGGGGGCAGGCAAATCACTTTGCCTGATAATAATAATATATTTATACCCCACCCATCTGACTGGGTTGTCCCAGCCACTCTGGGCAGCTTCCAGTATATATATAAACACAGTAAAACCTTAAACTTTAAAAAGCTTCCCTATACAGGGCTGTCTTCAGATGTCTCCTAAAATTATAATTATTCATCTCCTTGACATCTGGCATTCCACAGGGTGGGCACTACTATTGAAAAGGCCCTCTGCCTGGTTCCCTGTAGCTTCACTTCTCGAGGTGTGGGAATTGCCAAAAGGCCCTCGGCACTGGACCTCAGTGTCTGGGCTGAACAATGGGGGTGGAGACGCTCCTTCAGGTATACTGGGCCGAGGCTGTTTAGGGGCTTTAAAGGTCAACAGCAACACTTGGAATTGTGCTCGGAAATGTACTGGGAGCCAATGTAGGTCTTTCAGGACAGATGTTATATGGTCTCAGAGGCTGCTCCCAATCACCAGTGGGGTTTGGGGACTCAGTGGATCCTCAGTGGTTCTCCTCTGTCTTCTTCTTTGGATAATTCATTCCCTCTTTTTTTGGCAATCTGTAACTGGCCCTCTTGTTGGGTGTTGCTCCCACAGGCCAGAAGAGGTGGAGAGCTGATAGCAAACCACTGGATCCTTCTCCTTCTCCCACAAAGCTCCTCTTCCTCTCTGTGGCCAGTTCTGCCCTCAAGTCTCAGGAAAGGCAAAAAGCAAGTTAGCAGCTCTTGGCTGAGCCAGTTCATTAACACATTGACAGGGAAGTCTCTGTTGTTGCTGCTGAATGCTAGCCCCACTAGTGACAGCAAACAGGGCCTGATGAAGTGGGCCAGAAGCTATGCCACACACTGAACACATAAAAGATAATGTTGATGCATCTCAAGACGATATACAAACTCAGCTGAAAACATTTTTTAAACAGAGCAAACATTCACAAGAGAGGTGTGGGGGGGGGGGGACAATCTCACTAGACAGGCCTCTCCCTCACAGATGCTGCACCTGTTGGCCATGCCTTTAGGGGGGACATGTGACCAGCAGCCATGTCAGTGGAGAGGAGCATTGTTAGTGTGCAATGCATGAAGAACACTCCTCATGTCTTTCCTTCCTGTGTGAGATTTTCAGCCTCTTAAAGTGACAGCCATACTTTCTACTGGAGCTTTCAACATGATGCCCTCAAAATGCTGTTGGACTGCAGTTCCCATCATCCCCGACTATTTTCCATGGGAGCTAGAGCTGATGGGACTTGGAGCCCAAACCATCTGGAGGGCACCAGGTTGGAAGCAGCTGTTTAACATACCTGTGTATATAAGACACTATGACCATGTAGGGTTAAGACCAGGGGTCACCAACCTACGGCCCGGGGCCCAGATAAGGAACTTGTTTATCCGGCCTGCGGCGATCCCTGCCACCACCTGCTGCTGCCCGCTCTTACCGGCGCGGCGCAGCGTGGGGACCCACTTCTGGGTCGGAGGAGCACTGGAAATAGCTTGTGCGCATGTGCACGGGCCTCCTCCGACCTGGAAATCCTCCGGAAATAGTGTGTGCGCACGTGTATGGGTACGCGCTTCCCCGCCCTCCGGCTCGTCGTGTGATCATCACACGAGACACCGGCCCGAGGCAAGGAAAGCTTGGAGACCCCTGGTTAAGACTCAAGGCAAACACTCTTGTGAGTCCTACATCATGGAGGACAAGTGTTGGGAAGCATCGCTTTTCCTGTGATAGCATTTTTATGTATTTACATTCTCTTTATTACATTAACATACCCTCATTTCTCTAAAGGACTCAAGGTGGTGTACATGGTTCTCCCCACTCCCCATTTCATCCTTAAGAGAACCCTGTGAGGTAGGCTAGGCTGAGTGGTAGTGAGTGGACCGAAGTCACCCAGAGACCTGGTCTCCCAGGTCCTAGTCCAACACTTTAGGCACCATGACTAAGAGAAGACTTATGAGGATTGATCGCTTCCTGTTACCTATTTGACTGTAGCCAGAAGGGCTTCCACAATGGGTCCAAGAGACTTCTTTTTCTTACTTTGTTCAGTGGGACTTTTCTTATGGCCAGTGCTTCTATAGACAAGCCATTGAATTGCTCTTGCGACGGAAATGCTTATTGGGGCACAATTTCGTCCTTTTCAAGTCAGGGATTCTACCCTTCTCCAAACCCTTGAAATGCCTGCAGCAGGTAATTAATTAGTTAAATAATTCTGCAAAAATGCTACATCTTTCTCCTCCTCTGTATGTTTTGTTTGTTACTCCCTGTGGACATCATCAGGAGACAAGCACTAATATATCATGAAATAAAAATAGTAATAGTAATCTCTCTGCTGCCCCAGAATTGCTGATTGCTTGGTAGTGGGTGATGTCACACCTTCCAGTGTTGGTCTCAGCATTGTTGGTTTGTTCTTTTCTCTTTGTTTGCGTTAAGAGAAATGATTCCTGGGCAGTCCTTCTCTAGATGCTTCTTTAATCGTGTGACTCATTTTGGACTGTGGTCAACCAGAGATGATGAGTTGGAGAATTAGTCACAAGTTAAAAACAGGCATAAGAAATCATATGTGCTTGACTGTACAACAAAGCTACTCCAGGGATGAAACATTCATTATGAGTAAGTGCTGATCAGTCTGGTCCCTGAAATGTTCCATGTTGTAGAGAATCTTGTACTTCACCTAATACAAGAGCAGGGATGGTCCTACCATGAGGCGGCATGTGACAGCTGCCTTGAGCAGCAAAGGTGGAGGGGCAGGAAATAGACTGAGCTGTGAACATATGGAGAGTCCTGCTACATCAGAGCGAAAGCCCTAGTCTAGAATCCCGCCTTCAGAGTGGCACACCAAATGAATATGGGAAGTCCATTCAGGCAAGGCAGATGTATCTTCACAGTTCAGTGAGACATGTCAACCATGTAAAATCACTAGTGGAAGGTGCAGGGCAGGGTCAGTGAAGGGGTTACGGCCTAGGAGGGTGCAGACATTACTGTCCCTGGATGTGATAAGAAAGGAGGACTAGAGCACATTTCAAATGCATTCTTGAGGTGAACTGCCCATTAAAACATTCACGTAGTGGGTAAGGTACTGAGATTTAATATCAATGAGCTGTAGAGTTCAAAGGGACCGTGAGAATCATGTAGACCAACCCCCCTCAATACAGGAATATTTAGCCCAATGTGGAGCTTAAACTGACTGAGTTATGCCAGCTGGGATACTTCTGTACTATCAAAGACACCATCTAGGAGAGAAGACTGAAAACAGGACAGCTCTACCTCTGTTGTTCAGAACTCGGGGCATGATGCTTCATAATAGTGGTCAGTGCTCCACAGCAGATAAATCTAGGACATGCCCCAAGTAAGTCGTTTTAGTAATTCACAGCAAAGGCACAGGTAGAATGCAGCATTGGGTTGTGGGGCTTCCCAGCCAGCCTTCATTTCAGCAATGGAAGCTTTACAATGGCTACCAGGTGGTGACCCTTTTAGGCTTGTCCAATTAATGTGTGGTTGCTGACATGTGGGCCCTTTTGGACCTGGAAGAAGGCAGAACAGGGGCAGAATGGAAGGGGGGACAGGGCAGGGTGTAGCAGGGCAGAACACGCTTATACACACATTGTTGACACGCACAGGGACTGGGAACGGATCTCCCCGTTTAGAATAGTCAGCACTGGTGTGTAAAACTGTGAAGTGAACAAGCTACAATTGTGTGGGACTTTTATCTTTTCACAGATTTTTTTTAAAACCCCAGGTTGGAGGAGAGGGGCTGGGAATTGCCAGCGAAGGCAGTGATGTGTTCAGAATGAGTGTTGCATTTACATGTGTTTAAGTATGTGCATGCATGTACCAGTGTTGTGTTGTGGTTACAGTGTCAGACTAGAACCTGGGAGACAAGGGTTCAAATCCCAGTTCACTGGGTAACCTTGGGCCTCTCAATCTAAGCTTCCTCACATGGTCATTGTGGAGGTAAAATGAGGAGAGGAAGAACCGTCTATACCACCTTCAGCTCCTTGGAGAAAAAGGTGGGATATAAATGCAATAAACAAATAAATAATGTGCATTGACTTTATTTTATTCCCACCTCCCTTTTCTGGAAATGCTGGTGTTTGAGGTCATTCTGCCCTAGTGTCCAAATTTATCACATATCATTGCCTCTTGTGTTAACACAAACATGCTTTAGAATGGAACTTTCCTATTACCTATTTCTATTACAGAATCATTTCATCTGTAATAATTTTCCATCAGAGGCTGAAGAGGACTTGGCTGCTGCTATACCTGCTACTCATACCAGGCGTGATCGAGAGAGATACCATTTTTCTTTTGTGTTTGAAACCAACAGGAGGAGGGAAAGGGTCCATAAATACAGCCGATCAGGAGTATTTTATATTTTATAGCTGCGTCGGGCAAGCCCACCTGTAACAGAATAAGAGAACGCACAGGGAACAAAGATTTAGGAAAAATCTGGGCAGAATCCATCCTTCATGTTGAATGGTGCCTGTATCTAGTATACAGCAGTACAGTGCTGCAGGCTTTCAAAGACATTATTCAAGGGTTAAATGTCACTCAAATCACCCTCATTATGAACTGACGGGAGGGGGGCAGGGAGAGGAAACACTGCTTCCTTATGCATTTCAAATTGAGCTGCTCTGGCCCGAAGATGACCTGCCACACAATTTTTAAATTATCTCCATGCGCGCTCTGCTTGTTTTGGAAATGCTCTAAATAAAAATAATGGACTGTCTTTTAATAAGTCTCATTGTGAAGATTCCACATATCAAACAATGCAGTGCAGCTCGGAGGCAGGCAACGGGCATGTGTGATCTAGCTGGAAGAGAGACAAATGGTGATGGGAGCAACTCCATCTAGGGACTGCTGACAAGAAAATGGCATTTGCAAACTGACACATCTGTCAGGGTGGAGAATATTGGCACCTGTCACGCAATTTCAGTCATGACTTTTAATAAAGCTGCTTTCCCTTAGGTAAAATTGGAACTTGACTGTAATATTAGCTGCAAGCACATCTTGTTTTCCCCTTCAGAGATCTTTTGTACGTGAGGTGTTTCAAATGAATCTTAAAGCTGAAGTAATAATGTTTACTACTTCTTTCCTCCTCCTCCCTTTCGAAGCCAGGCTTTGAAAGAGACGTTATGTTTGACAGGGTGGTTCCTCGCTACTCCCCCCCAAAAAAAATTTATTCCCTTCATCTACTAAGGCCAGATTTTGAAAGTGTGTGTTGCTTTACCACCCATCACTCTTTCTCTTCTCTTTTCTCCCTCCCCAGTCTTACCCCTTCCTTTTCAGCTGGGCTGTTGTTTGAGTGGATTTAGCCTGGGGAAGTATGTATATCATAAAAACTGGGTTGGGATTTGTTGGCTGTCAGTCAATAAATCAGTCAGAGTTTAATTACCAGGCATGTGATGGGAAGCGGTGACAGGCAGCGGCTCAGTTGAACAGTATTTCTCATGGGACAGCCACTGCCCAAAACGAACCGTGTGTGTGTGTGTGTGTGTGTGTGTAAAGGTACTGAGTGGAGAAATCATCAAGGAGAAGGAAAGCTGGTATCGTAATGGGGGAGGGCAGTGTGGGGCCTTAAAACAGACTTCAAATAGTTTGTTGTGATTGACAGAAAAATATATGTCAAGCCTTCCCTTTGTTTTACTTGAAATATCTCAGTAAGACGTACTTTTGCCCTAAACTGCACTCCTTTGCTTATCCCTTACAAATAGTTCATCCAAGGTATATCTTTGCAAAGGGTTTCTTGGTGTGTGTGGTAAAGACTGATGAAAAGACAGGACTGAAAAAATGCTGATAGTACCAGAAAATGACTTCATACTTCACAAAGTTGGGGAAAACTTTTGAACAAAACCAGAAAATAAGACAGCTTTTTCTCCTTACTCCATTTTGCATATGTGCTGATTTTGTGTTTGTGTGGCTGGTATTTCCCCCCCCCCCCCATGCCAAAGTTATAGCTGACATGGCTGTGTTTTTTGACTTGTGATGAAACATGTCATCTCCTTCCTATCATATGTCATGAAGCATTATACGGAGATACTACAGGATGTTTTGACTGAAAAGATGCTCTATTTTCCTTTAAACTATTATCCCGTGGTGTGTCTCTCTGTGTGTTTCAGATATCTTTTGTCCACTTTAAGGAATTGTGGGTAACAGATAAACGAAGCTCTGACTTGAGGTAGCGCAGCTGTTTCTCAGCTGGCAGAGCATTTGTCTGGAAGTGATGGGAGCTTGAGACATTTAAGGTGGGAGAGGGAATTGCTGGGGATTGTGGGTAACAGAATGAGAAGAACCAGTTGCAAAAGGGATTCTCTTTCTGCATGATGGAAAGGCTAATAAGCGGAGCTCTCAGAAAATGCTAAATTCCTGAGTGAGGCTGTAAATATAACTCTTTCTATCATTAGTTTCCAGGAAAGTCATGTTGATCGTTTTTAAAAAGGGGGGAGATGGAATAGGAAATATTGAAATAAATATAAAGGTGTGAGAAATAATATTTTACAGGTTTTGTTCTTTTTTGAATATAATTGAAAAGCTTTTTCTGCCTGCTTGCTAGATTATATATATATAAAAAGGCTCACGGTGCCTTTCCCTCCATTCGACTGTACAATGTAGGTGGCCCTTTTCTGTGATTTCCTTGTTTTACAGTAGGGCTGAAGAACATAAGTCTTCTCTGGTATGTTGAGATGAAACTTAGCACATGTGTAGCTGGGGCCATTCCTTGGGTGGGGGCATTGTTTGAGCATGCCAGGAAAATACTTATTTCTTGTATCAAGAAATTTCCTTCCATTGCATTGCACCTTTGCAGGCAGTATCCATACACTGAGGCCAAGAGGAGAAAGAAGTTTGGAAAGTATATGCTGGATCAAGTATTACCAGAGAAACTTCATAATGGCACAGTGAGCCATAATAGCTTGATTTTCATTTCCCCTTTTCATTCGTCTTATTTTCTGAGCCAAACTGACTCCAGAATTTCCTCTCAAGTCTCCCTGTTCTTGACTCTGATTCTAAGCCACCTTCCCTGCCAGGCTCCAAATTCTGCATTTATCTGGCCAGGGATGACAGGGAGGGGGAAATGCAGGGAACTGCTAACTTGTCCCCTCACCTTCCCTGTGCTCCTTGTGCTGCCATTCAATGTGTAAGAACAAAATGTCTGGTGGCACTTTGGATGACTAAATGACATCCCAAGGATGTACTCATTCTCCTGACTCTGGCCCAGTAAGTATTATTGGAAGGAAATAGAAGAGGTGAGTTGGAAATTAGACACTCAGTGAAGCTAGGATCCGCTCCCCCCCCCAAGCCATAGAAAAACCCAGGGGAGGCGTAATCCATGTGTGACCTTCAGATATTATTGGATTCAAATTCCCAACAGCTCCAGCCAGCATGGCCAATGGTCAGGGATGACAATAGCTGCTCGATCTTGGACCTGTTAGTTGTGGTATTCAATGAAATTTCTGGCAAGAAGACTGCAAATTGTGACGAGAAGTTTCCCTTTTGCAGCGATGTCCATATCAGTTATAGATGAATATCAGCTGCTGATAATATATTCCAGAGATGAAACAAAATTTGAAGAATGCACAAATTTCAACAGGGCAACCACATAAAATGGCAGATTTAAAACTCTTTATTTAAACACATCCATATCGTATCTGAAAATAAACATGGAGTCATGTCTGTGGCATTTATTTATTTATTTGAAATGTTGCTGGTCTACCTTTCCAACCTAAGGTGAACAAAATATTCCATTAACATTGTGGTGTGCAGGTGGAGAAGAAAAGGGGCCAAAACTACATTTTCAGGACTGGGGCATGGTTTTCGCACAAAAAAGTCATAGAGCTCTTCAGTTGCCAGAGAGGCAGTGGAAATGAGAGAGAGGTATAAAAAGTCTTCACTGCCGGAGCACATACCACAAAGTGGGTGAGGGGAGTTTAGGTGCTTCTGGGTGAAGGGTGGCAATTATGAGAAAATTTACGTGTGTGAAAGAGGAGGGGAAGGAGGACCACATCTTCTGCCACTGCTGGATTTTTAAATGTTTTTTTTTTTTTTTTGCAAACTTATCTTACCTATCTTGGCTCAAACATATTGCCAACATCACTTGCAGGACAGCACTGATGGATGACTAACTGTTCAAGAATGAATAAGGTGTCACTGTAAATTAAACTGTGTAGGCATGGAAATGAATCAAATGCAACTGTAATTTGATCAATGTCCACCTATGTCTTCCATGATGCCCACCCCCAAACCCTTTTTCATTAACTGGCATCACACCTTATGAAGGCATAGACAATGTCAGGCAAGTTTTTCTTTCCTCAGACAAAAGGTTCCATGTTGACACACAGAGAAGACAGTCTTTCCAACATGTGTGCCAATGAGGCTGACAAGGCATGGTTGCATAACAGAACAAGAGGACTTCTTATATATTCCAATAACAAAAGAGTAAACAGGCCAGAAGAGTAAACAGGCCAGACCTTACGCCAAAGAATAAACAGACATAAATCGGACATCAGGAATCACAAGACAGAGAAACCAGTAGGAGAACACTTCAATCTCCCAGGACATTCTATACAAGATCTCAAAGTAGCTGTTTTACTACAAAGGAATTTCAGAAATAGACTGGAAAGAGAAGCTGCTGAATTACAACTTATCACCAAACTTAAAACCATGGAGAAACCTGGTCTGAACAAAGACCTTGGATTCTTATCTCATTATACATGACAAAGCCATTTTTCACCTTTTCACCCCTTGCTTTTTCCTGTAAGACCTATTGCAGTCGTTAAGAGTCGTCAACAGGCTCATCACAGCTATCTGCCAATCACCCATTCCCACCACCCTTCTGAGTAATAACCCTCCCCACCTTCTCACTATATAGAAGGGTCTGGAAACTTCTGTTTCAGCGTATCTGAAGAAGTGTGCATGCACATGAAAGCTCATACCAAGAACTGACTTAGTTGGTCTTTAAGATGCTACTGGAAGGAATTTTTTTTGTTTTAACAAAAGAGTAGTTTGTGAGAATGCAAGACTGGTAGCCCCCTGCTTTCAGAATACCCCGCCGCCGCCGCCACAAAGCAAGTAAGACTCTGACTCTTAAGGTGGGCAGTGTAAACATTTTATTCTGTGTGGCTTCTCACTGTTTTTAATACAGGATTGAGATTTTTAACAATGTTAAACAAGTTTTAATTCTTGTTGTTTGATGGTGTTTGGTTTTATTCTCTTATGTAAACTCTTTGAAGGACCCTGGTTAAAGCAAAAGGTAGTATAAATATAATAATAATAGCATTTGTTTTATCTTTATTGAAAGTCACAAATTCACTGTGATAGGAGGTATTATGTCATTCTAGTGCATACTTCCAGTTGGCTTATAATTTTGCTTGCAAAAATGAAAATAAAAACAAGCTGTGATATTGTGAAAGCTGTTTGAGTGATAATGCCATCATTTTTATGCATGTTCCATAAAGAATCATATTTACAACAGCAAGCAGTGCTTGGGGTACAGATTTAATTTGACAACATTCTCCAATTGCCCATTAAAAGTGCTAGTATAATCAGTCTTTTCCTGTCTAATAATTTTTGCTTGAATCAGAGCTTTATAAACGGGATATGTTAGAACCATTCTTTAAATAATATCTTCCATGTTATTTATTAACATTGGAAAAAGCTACCTTTAGCATAGCTGAAGTATAGTGGTCTTACTGAACCATTTTTTGTACAATTGCACCCTTTCAGAAATTCTTCTCTACATCAAACATTCTAATGAAAATAATGGATTATATGGGGAACCTGAACAAAAACTATGTATCTTTTTATTGTGTCTGGATTTGATGGACTTTTATGATTTTTTTTATTGTTGTCCATTAACTTTGACTCTGCCATGTTGTTGTTTTATTATTGTTTTCTGCATTGCACACTGCAAACCATTAGGACCCTCACTGTGTCTCCCTGCAAAAGGGAGGTAATAATGCCAGGTAACAATGTTACACTCCGGTTCAGAAACATCTTCAACAATGCTGGTAAGTCTCCTGAAGAACTTGTCCCCACCCTGGGAATGGCATGATAGCAAAGGCAAGAACTGAAGAAATTTCAGGGGGAAAGACAAAAGTATCCAAAGTTGTCATCAGAGAAAGTATCTTAGGGGGCAAATGATGAGGGAAGTAGAGTTTCTGGGGTTCTTCTCTCTCTCTTCATCCATAAAGATACCATCAGGAGAAGATTCTAGGATGGCTGCTGTCTTGTTTAAGGCAGAAAGTCGCATCAATCTCAGTGTCTTTGGTGACTTCAGGACCCTTTTTACAGCACATTGGTTTTCTAGTTTAGGTCTTTGACCATGATGCTATCAAGAAAAGGAGCAGAGTCTGGCAGAATGCAACAGGCTCTGTGTCCACTCTGGAAATATGTCTTCCTCAGTTGGAACCCTTGGTTCCACCCTAGAATCTGAAATGGGCAACTAACCATCCCTTCCTTAATAGGATCAATCCCTTTAGAGGTATATCTTGCCCAATCTTGTACTATCATCTATCAGGATCATGGTCAGGTCATCCTTAATTGTACCCTTAATGGTAAAGTTACCCTGAACCAAAAATGGAAGGCATCTATGCACATGAGGTATTCTGATTAAATTACACATTGGTGTTTTCCTTTTTGTTAGCAACTTGTGGTAGTCCTACAAAAACACCCCACCTCTGAAAATATGGATGTCACCAATCAATGTTCTGCTCTGTGGATAGCTTTGACTCCTCTCACCAACTCTATAGGCCTAGGAGACCAGATGTTTCCAGCCTTTCCCAGAAGCAATGTTCCCATTCATTCTCTATCAGGGTGTTGTAGACCTCAAGGAAACACACATGTCACTGGAAGTGGCTGCCTGTGCCACAATATGTGGCCACTGTTTCCCAAATTGGAGCGGGTTACATCCGATCCACAGTGAACTCTGAAGCAAGTGTTAGGACCCTGAGACATGCCCAGTAACAATATTTATCCAAACTCTATTGACTCTGGCAAACTTAAAGGGCTTCATATAGAAAGATATCCACATGTGATGCAATTTCACAATGCCTAATAGTGCATAGAGACTTAGAAGGGGGTCCATCGTTTGGGGTCCATTGAAAGATATGCTGAATTTGGGTAGGTAAGCAGAAATTTCACGTTGCTCTACAATGCTACGCAATACCAATTTTTCAACTTGAAATTAGAAAATAATTAATTTCTATTTCACCTCAGTTGACAAATTATGCATGTAAACTTGATATATCTAGGGCACAATGTAGACTTACACACTGGCTTTGATGTAGTCTCCTAAGTAGTATAAATGCGCTTTTTCACACTTCCTATGAGAATGCATTTCACATCACTGTGTCTTTCCCCACTTAATGGTTATTTGTAACCTTTTCCTGATTAAAAAAATGTTTTGTGCTGCACTGAACTGGAAGGAACTATTCATTCAACTCAACAATTTTATTCTGGCAATGTAAAGGACCATTCTTCTGCCGCTGATTTCTCCCTGAAATGAATGTATTAATGTGGCATTTATTTAGGTAAGTGTATGATGGCCTCTAGTGGTGCTTACTACATTGTGTGTGTATATATATATATATAGATGTACACACACACACATGCACACACTAAAAACACTTCACACACATCCTCTTTGCTTTTCAGTGGTGCCAGAGAGGAGAAGCATTCTGTATCTACTGTGACATCAGTATATTGTTACAGGATGAGTAACAAGACAGCCCACTGACAGATGGACCTGTTCCATTTATATCAGTCACATTCTTCTTTCTTCCATACTCAAAGGAGGAGGATGCACACCACATGCTGGGAACAAATGCAGAAACTGATATTTAACAATGACACATTATGCACTACAGATTTCCTATGAGCTCGCCTTCATGTTCTTGTGGCCAGCATCAGAGAGTGACTTCGTTATGATTACCTTTCGTTTTCACCTACAACTCACATTTACTCGTTCGGCTCACAAACTCAGTTTTTACAGGGATATAACAATGGCATCAAAAGGAAGGTGAACCATGAGCATCCCACATTTTTTCCTCGTTTTTCGTCCAAAAATTGATGACATCACACCTATTACAGGATGATTTGAGATCAGAAGAGCATTATGCCAGAGAAATCCTATAAGGCTGGAAAGCAGATAGGTATATACATAGCAACTGACTATGTATATATTACCATTTCAGGATTATATACTAGACATGCTTTGAAAAAATAATAATGATACTGCTATTAGATTCATGAACTTTAAGGACAGGAACTCTGATGTTTGTTTCCTTGACCATTTCCTAAGCAGTAATATATAGATAAAAGAGGTAGAAATCAGGCATCCACATATAGCATATGCCCACCTATTTATGAAGATACTTAAGCAGGGATTTAGTAAGTCCAGACAAAGCTCTAGAGGCGCCTGTCTCTTTAAATCCTACCAACCGAAATTTGTGGCCCTGATGAATGGCAGAGTGGAGCCATCCATAAAAGGGCAGAGGAAAATCACATTAATTTGCATACAATAATTATTCTCTGAATCAGGCCACCTTTATTGCTGGCAGAAAATCTACTGTCAGCATCGCTCTATAGATCACGTTTGAAAATCTAACAGCTGAGAAATGTAATTGTTTGGAATCCATGTGGTCCGGCAGTCCTGCCGGAGACATGTCAATTATCATGTACCTCAGCAGATGGAAAAGTTTTTGGATGCCATTGAGCAAGCCTGGTCTTTCTTTTTTGTGTGTGAGAATGTCACACACACACACACACACACACACACACACACACCAACAATCTGTATTCTCCTGGCTCATGTCATCATAGACACTTGCCCTGATGCAGCTAATATATAAATACTAACATGTGTTTAGTAACTGGAGGAGGATGTGAAGGGGTGTCCAATACAGTTGGAAGTGATCTGACCAGAATTAGTTTTCTAAATTAGCTTAAAGCTAAGAGGTGTGATCTGGCAAACTTAGGTCATGTTCACACAAACAGTTACTTCAAACATACTTTACTGCTTCAGTGCCCTTTAACTCTTGTACTGTATGTTGAGGGGACTTGAAATGGTCATTCATACATTAACTGAACACAGGGGCAAGGTATTTCTCTACACACCTACAAGTGTTTCTGCAAAAGACTGTACACTTGTTCATTTGAACACCTCAGCTATTGTGTACTCAGGTACACAATAATTGAACATTACTTGTGAATTACCGTACTGTATTTGTGTACAGTACTTAAGTACACAGATGGTACATTTGCTTTGGATGTCATGTCTGAACACATAGGAAGTAATGGAGGGACAGGGAAGCCTTCCCTTTAGCTTCATCAATCCTTTTGCACTGATAGGTTTATAAGTTGATGGTACCTCTCTGTTCAAATTTATCCAATCAACTTCGTTACTTAATATATTTTCCTCTCAAACTTTGATATGGTTTCTTTGTTTTCATCTGAATTCTCATTGCTATTGTATCCCACTGGAAAATCAATTAAAAGATTGGGGGGGGGGGTTATGAAGGAAGAGGAGATATTCTCCTGTTAACAAAGAGTATCTTAATTCCTGTCCTGTTAGATCACATTAATATTCCAGGAGTACAACCTGTCTTCTCTTTCCTGGGATGCTTCTGTCTCTAAAAGGAAATACAGATTTTAATACAATATTGAAGGAAGCCCAGTCAAGAAGAAATCTGGAAGAGCCCTGTATTGTTTCACTGTATGTGCTTCACCAGGAGAGGGCAGGAAAGGAGATTACTATGTCTGCTTCTTCTTAAAGGTTGCAGTTATACCCAGTACACCATTTTTGTGTGCGTATGTATAGAATTACAATGGAAGTGTGTGAACAGTATAGAACTGAGGCCCATCCTCCTGACTAATCACTACCAAAGTGCCTAACCTAATCTGTGAAATGCACCGTCGTATCCACGCTCAGAATAAAGTGATGAGGGGAACACTGACCATTAAGTTAAATTAGAGCCAGAACTTTATTAAACATTAACACAATGGAGATTCAGCAGCTCCTGGGACATTGATAAGGAGGTGCCACTTTGTAGCCATTCCTGCCTTAAGTTACGTGTGCTGCCCATCCTGTCCCCATCTGGCCACACCAGGTAAATGGATACAGGATTGCAGACTCAGCTTTCTTGTGAAGGGTTCATGGTGAAAGGATTAGGGAAAGTATTGACAGGATGTTCTGCCTTACTATTTTACCTATAAAAGTAAAGTTGTGTTTTTTTTAAGTTTTCAAAATGAAAGCAAATCACTCTGACTTTATTTTGGAAGCTGTCAGTATTCTCTTATCCAACAAGAAACCTATATATCTCTGTTGACTGCTCAAAACATCCAACCAGGATCCAGGCTTCATTTACTTAAGCCAAGTTCCTCTGGGTTAGAAACCATTCTTTTATGGTTCAAAAGTAGAAAAAGAGCTTCATTTTGGGTTAAAACTGGCTTCCTGCAAGCTCTTTACATGGGTAGGCAAACTAAGTCCTGGGGGCCGGATCTGGTCCAATTGGTCTAAAATCTGGTCTAAATCTGGCCTGCGGGGTGGTCCAGAGAATCAGCATGTTTTTACATGAGTAGAATGTGCCCTTTTATTTAAAATGCATCTCTGGGTTATTTGTGGGGCATAGGAATTTGTTCATTATTATTTTTTCAAAATATATATGCCCCCCCCCACAAGGTCTGAGGGACAGTGGACCAGCCCCCTGCTGAAAAAAAGTCAAGGCCTCTGGTCTTGACTAATGCAAAAGAGGAAAACAACAAATACAACTGATTGCCAGGGAGATAGGAAAAAGAGCCAAGGGTAGGGAAGCTTAGGAATTGGAAGAAGACCAGGTCCCACAATTATCCATGGTGCTGAATTAGGTTTAAGAAGATAAAGGTGGAACAGTCCAACAAATGCATGAGTAGGCAAAATAAGGCCTGGGGGCCGAATCCAACCCAATCGCCTTCTAAATCTGGTCCTCAGATGGTTCGGGAATCAGCATGTTTTTACATGAGTAGAATGTGTCCTTTTATTTAAGAGGGTTATTCATCTCTGGGTTATTTGTGGGGCATAGGAATTTGTTCATTCCCCCCCCAAAAAAATATAGGCTCCCACAAGGTCTGAGGGACAGTGGACCGGCCCCCTGCTGAAAAGGTTTGCTGACTTTTCAGGGACTGAACAAATTTGGGACTGAGAGGAGTACTGTACCAGTTATAGGAAAGAGACACTGGCAGCAGTGGGAGGGAAGAAATCATTCTTTCTCCTCATGCTGCTCACTGCTGCTGCCACCACGGCCACAGCTGTGGGAAGTATGCTAGGGATGCGGGGAGAAGAGCGCGTGGGCATTGCAGACTTTTGTCCTCTCCAGCAACATTTGTAGATCCAGATTATTATACAGAATTAATTAATACAAAATAAGGGCATTGGTGTGTATTAAATATGGTTGAAGTTCCAGGGGCCAATTAGGCCCGCACTTACAGAATATTAATTATGATAGGGAAATTCCCCTGTACAGTAACTACTATGGGGAGGATGTTTGGCATTAACTACTGATTCTTCCCTTAAAACTTAGCTTGAATTTCATCAGTTCCCCCTGCTTCCTTTGCAAGAGTGCGGCACTCATTGGTCAGTGCAGTGCTAAGTGTACACATAGATTTGGGTCCCATGCAGTGATGTTCCAGTTGAACTGAGATTCTCAGCAACGCATGTGTGAATAAGCCCATCACAGAACATTTTCATATTGTCCCCAACACAGTGTTTTGTAATAGAGTTGGCTTACTCATTCTACAGATAGCTCTCAAGAGTTTGTTCATATTTTCATGTTTATCATTTGGATTATGGCAAAATCAACTGGGTTACAGCCCAAGTGACAAGTGCATATTTACCGTGCATCTGGCTTGGCTTAACAGGATTCTAGCATACAGAAATTAAGCGATGGCAAGCATGTGTGAACAAGAAGCAAGTGTATAATAAATAGTTGTAGAGAATTCAAGTGATAAATTTGATTCTACAAACCAGTTCTTAGCATATTTAAATGGTTGAAGACAGCATGTGTCTCTTAATCTGTCCTCAGACTCTACACATCTAGATGTCTTCAACTTGTCCAACTTTGTCACTTTTCTGTGAAAATCCTTCAGTCTGAATCCTGCTTTCTTGAAATCTGGTACTAGAATATGTTGAACAATTTATGATTAGTATTATTGTTATCAGCCTCAAATGGCCCCTGAAGTGTCCAATGGTTTAAAAAATCCCATAAAACACATATCAAAATTAATAGAACAGAGTTATAAAATAAGAATAAACAATGCCAAATAAAAAAGACAGCATGATGTATGGAATGGCTGTTCCAGTACATCTGTCAGGTTCTAAAAGCTGCCCTATAAAGGAAGGTCTTGACTAACATTGTGATGTAGGGAAGACGTTAATAAGAGAGGCCTCTCTCAACAAGATTTTTTTAAAGTATGACAGCCATTGACCAGTCTATCAACTCTGCCATCTTAGAAGCTGAGGGAACCTGCATCGTACCCTTCTTTAGCGAAATATTCCTGGTCTTCCCATCCTCTCTTGACCCTTCACACAATCAGTGCTCTTTGAAAGAAGGAAGGGTTGTAACCATATTCAGCTGAATATGGTAAGAATATTCTTGCAGACCTTTGTGGTCATCATGTGAAAGGTTGGGAGAGGAGGAAATGGTGGCCAGAGTACACAGAGATGTTGGGATAGGCCTGGTGCACACACCCCTATGTACTCCTTTTTGCCCAAGGACTGGTGTGCTATAGTAAGAGCTATTATGTGTATTTAGAATCATGTCATATGATTGTGCTCACTTGTTGGCTTTCAATCACATCCTCCAAACGGTTTGCAATTCCCACCTTATGTGTGCCTTTGATCCTAGATTTCACATTTGAATATAGTTGCCCATTTGCCTTCATGCCTCTTTGTAATACGAATTGCAACATCTATTCGCAATTGTCTTTTAGTCTCTTGGCACTGAAAATGTTAACCTTTCATGAGTGTGATATTCCTTTGCATATAAAGGTTAGGTTTAACCATCTCAAATATGAAGAAACTAGCAACCCGCCTCTCTGCTAGCCCAAATCCATGTTGAATTACCTGACCTCTGATAAATCCCACCAAAGCCATGTAAATGATGTAAAAGATATATTTTTATTTTATTTTTTAACCATGTGGCACCAGCTCATGGCTCGGCTGTTTATTAGAGAGCAAATCTGCCAATATTGGCTTGCTCCAATGAGCACTTATAAAACCACACCGATATATGTGTTTGCATTCCTCTTCAGCTCAAAATTTGTCAGAGAAGAAAGGCATTAAACCTGTCACCTCAGATAAAGATCAGATGTTTGATTTCAAACAGAAGAAAGCAAACACTCAGCAGCAGACTCCATTAACTCCTTGAGTGCTTTATTTAGACCACCGGACAGGGTTGGGAAACACGTTGCTTCTGAGGCGGGTGCCAATGAATTCTCCGCAACCACCTTGCTGATGAATTTTCCTGAGGGAAGGAGGCAGATACAACATAAAAAGAAGGACAAAAAAATATATATATCCACAGTTGTGTCAGTATGTTTTCTGTATTGATGGCATTGCCTTCAAAATTGGAAACTAGGTTGGATATTTGTTTATGACAAGGGTGTCAACTCTTGGCTCTGCATTTTTGTAACAGATTGACTCAGTGGCACCAGAGAAGGAGGCTGTTCCCTGATCTACTTCGCTGTAATGAAAGAACAAGGGGATTTCGGCAGTGCCTCGGTCATTTCTCAGGCTACATGAAGCATAGATTTTGTACCTGTTCCCTGCTTTGTAATTCCCCTGTCAAGCACCCACGCTGCAGCTGTTGAAAATGCACAGTGAAATCCATGAATCGGAATTATAGTTGCCACCTTGTCTACTGGCTCAGAGGCTAGACCTTTAATAGTAGCCTGACACAAGGGAACAGGAGCTTCTCCCTGGACGCAGCTTTCCCAAGCCCTTGTCTCCATATTTGGAAAAGGCCTCGGCTGCGGACGTTCAGCTGGAGACGGCTGAATCAGTTAAATGGAACTATTTCTATTTGGTTTAATGATGTGAAATGGCTTCATTTTGTAGATTAAAGGAATCACTACTGAAACAATGGAGAGGGATAATCTAACCGTGCTTTGATTCTTTCATATTAGGTCAACGTGAAGGAAGCTGCAGTACTTCCTTCAGGATTTTAGAGCATCCTTTCTAAATGCTACAGCTGGCCTTGCTTTGTTTGCATCACGGAGAGGACAGCATGATCTCAGCCATATTAGAATCTGGGTCTGCAGCAGATATTCCTAGAAATGCTCTAGGAATTTCTTGGCATTTCCCAAAAACTCTATAAAACCTCCAGCTTAGGCAGACTTTCTGGGGACTAGCAATAATCTTCTGGAAATCATCCTAATCTTAATATTTCAGGATGCTCTGGGATTTTCCTCTGGGTAGTGCTTGATCAGCACTGATTTTTTACTCTGGGGTTTTTCCCACTCAAATCTTCCTTCAGTATTTCAGGATAGAAATAATTAATAATCCAAATTAAACAATATTAGTATGCTGCCAAACAGCTGAGTTAGAAAGCTGTCTGGGTCAGGATAACCTGGGTTACAGTGCTGCTGTATGGAAGCCTCGTAAACAAGGGACCAAGAAAGAGAGGGGAATGTGTATTCCATGCCACAAATATCTCTCAAAACAAACAAATATCTCTCAGAAGTACCAATACAGTGGTACCTCGGGTTACATACGCTTCAGGTTACAGACTCCGCTAACCCAGAAATAGTGCTTCAGGTTAAGATCTGTGCTTCAGGATGAGAACAGAAATCGTGCTTCGGCAGTGCGGCGGCAGCAGGAGGCCCCATTAGCTAAAGTGGTGCTTCAGGTTAAGAACAGTTTCAGGTTAAGAACGGACCTCCGGAACGAATTAAGTACTTAACCAGAGGTACCACTGTATTTATGACCATCACTTTTAGATCACCCCTTCCACTGAATTTCAGGGGCAGTGTGTGTGTGTGTGTGTGTGTTGAATCCCTCATATGCACTTGTATCTCACATCTTTCTCTAAGCAGCTCAAGGTGGCATATATGGTTCTCCCTTTCCTCATTCAATTCCCACAACAACTGTGTGGGGTAGGATAGCTTGAGAGGCAGTGACTGGCCTAGGGTTACCCAGTGAGCTTCATGGTCAAGTGAGGATTTGAACCCTGGTCTCCCAGGTCCTTGTCCAGCACTCTAACCACTATACCACACTGGCTCTGTGGGTGAATCATTCCCAGGTACAGGGTTTAATGGAAGGATATCTTATTTGGGATGTTTATTGGACCTTTTTTGTTATGGTCTTTTTCTGGCACATTTTAGATCAGATTTGTTGATCAGCTGTTTGATTTAGATTCTCTTGATTTTTTGGAAACCCGCTAAAGGAGCAATCTTACGTATGCCCAGCCAGCATAATTTATGCCAGATCCATGGCGGTTTTTATCTTTACAAGTTTATATTCCAGCAAACTTGGGCTCAAATGATGTGCTAGATTAACTAAGGGAGCGATCCTAAGCATAGGAAGGAAATGGAAAGGGTTAAGGTTGTGCCCTTAGAGACTGATATTAAGCAGTATATATAAATCTATGAAATGCATATAAAATAATCATCCCTGATTGGTTGGGGCTGATGGGAGTTGTAGTCCAAAACATCTGGAGGATACTGGGTTGTGAGAGGTTGGTCTACTGGAATCCAGCTGTGTTTATGGCAATTCAGTGTGACTTAAATACAGTCGCTTTGACAAAAGCAAGCCGGGAGACTTAATTATGCTGAGACTGTTGAACAGATCACAATTGAGTCAATAACATGATGAATACTCAAACATGAATGATCCACTGCTAGACCTCCCTAGCCACCCATTCTTTAATACTGAATAGATTAACGAGTAATTTGTATCATTAATTTATTTTTTGCCATCAAAGAAAGATCAAATTTGTGGGCTTGGTCATTTGTTTTACTAGCAAGCAAATTTCCCTCCCTGTATACCTTGGTCAATACTATGCAAATGGAACGAATAAAAAATTAAACATATCTGTTGGTGCCTGGTTGTTTCTTGAGAGTCTTTCATTTATTAGCTTTCTAATCTATTTTGTGCTTCCTGTCTCAGTGGCAGCAGATGGCATTATCTTCCTAGCCTCTCTGTTGCCTTGTAAATACATTATTGCATAGGAACATTAAAGGGCAGAAGATGACCATATGGTCTGTCATCACAGGATGCCCTTTAAAGCCCAAATACCAAATTGCCATCTTAAAACCCTAGTTCCTGATAATAGATGTATATTGCAATTTCTGCTATACATTGGGGTGCATGGAAGAAGCTAGAGGAACAGATTTCCAGCTGGTATGTTGGTGCAATTCCAGACTCCACTGTACTTAGTGTAGTCACATTGATATGAAAGCTCTAGCCTTGATGCCTCTTACCAGTGGTGGCTTGCAAATGGAAGAAACCTTCTTGAACACTGTAGGTGTTGGCATAAATTTAGTGGAAGATTGTGGCTCTGCTAATACCGCTACACTTTTAGGAGGATATATGTCTACCAACAAACAAAGAAACCCAAATTCTCAGCATTAGAAGAACCAGCAATTGGAGAGAAAGTCCATGGGAGCCATCCTATGCACAAGAAGCTGCCATAAGTTAATCTGGTGTAAAGTTACATCAGATCCAAACCCCCATTCAGCGCTGAGGCTGCTTCTCTGCCTAAGCCTGGAAAAGGGAAAACAAGCCATTAAAATACTGTTTTATGGTGGGTTGCAAGATCACATGATAGAGGTGAATGGGCTTAGGAGCCAACCTGAGTCTCTGATCTTTGATCCCACTCCTGCCATGCCCCCATTATGTTTCCTTTGTGGGGCTTACACCAGTCTCAGCTCCACCAGCTTTGGCTCAGCAAGCTGTTGCCTGGCAGACCTGGGATGGACAAATTAGGCCAGCATATATTGAGCTGAGCCAGGGGACAATGTCAGTTGAGCCCCAAATGAAACAAGAATCAGCCAGCTGAGCTGGAGATCGGCTGCATACCAAGCAGCTCATCCCAGTGGGCTTCAGGCAATTCCCCCTGCCCCCCACAATCCAGCCCCATTCTCACCTTCCCCTCAGTCAGCTGAGCAGCTCAAAAGGGACTGCATGGACCACATTTCCGATGGACATCCCCAAAGAAAACCAATCACCAAAGAACTGCGGAAAGTGGGCACTATTCAATGCTGTTTGCTGTTCTTGTTTTTTTTTTCCTTACTGCTGTGAAAGGAACCCCATATTTCAGCTCTAAAAAACCACAGACACTATCTCTTCTTAGGTGGAAACAATCACCCCATTTCCATTACTAGTAATTGACTAGGTAGGGAACATATCAGTATTGTTATGTAATAATCTCCATGTGTTCGATTTTAGAATTTTCAGTTTGTATAGGTACATTTTAATTCCTCCTTGTTGCCCACCACCACTTCTCCACTTTGCCCACCTATACACCTGACATTCAGGCTTACCATCGCCATGCCCTCCTGAGCCATATGCTTGTAGTTTCGATTAATCTTTCTCAGATAGATAAAATGACAAGTTTCTATTATCTTCTCATTTATGATGGCTCTCATTCTCTGCAAAACTTTGATCTTTGGATCGATTCTTTTAAGCTCCTGCTTGATCTTTCTATCAGGGCATCTTTTGTCAGTTCTAATTCTGTACTTTCAGCTGAATTTCTTTAAAGTGTTGATGGATTTCATTCTCTGCATGTCTGTATAAATGCAAGCGTAAACCTGTTGTGGTCTGCCACACATACTTGGATGGTGCTAAAAACTCTACCTACCTCTACATTCAAGACTTCCAGTTCTGGTTTTTCCTCCTGTCTTAAATTCTTGATGGTAAGATTTTTCCATCCCAGCTGACCATTTGCCACTCTTCCAATAGTGCCACCCCCAACAGCTTGTAATCTTTGCACCAAAAATTACAATCCATAATTGTTGCTGTCCAGAACTTTGGGGTTTGCCACAACATGCATATAGCTCATTGTTGTTTTTGTTATTTCCTGAAAGTAACTATTATATAAGAAGCACCTCAATGTGTCCTTTTCGTATACTGTAGTTTCCAAATATAGTAGGGTTTGGTTCAGAAGGCAGGATGGAAAACCTTATTTTCTCAGCTGAAAAGACTTGTTGCTAGGGAGCTCCCTTTCTAATGTGGGGGTAAGAACCCCAAAGTCAAAGGAACATTTTCTGAGATGGGCAATATAACCTTTCTTTTACCAAGACGCAGACATTGGAATGAGTACACAAGCAGACCATAAAGCATTCCCTCCTCCTCTTCAGTGTTACCTCTGATTTGAGAAGGCTAACTAGTTTTCTTTGAGTATCCATTATTTACATTGATGAGGCTTGACTGGCTGCCCTTTCTTATTGAGAAGCCAAAATGAGCCTTATGGATATGGCTCTGATCTATATTCCAGGAAAGATGGGTGAGTTAACAGGGAATATAGCCTCGCATATTTAAATGTCTCAAATCACAACAATTAGACACTCAGGAGCTATGGTTTTCCATTTCTACCCTGATAGAAGAAACCACCTGAAAGTGCCATATTCCCACACCCTTTTATGTATCCAAGCCCATCTGGCAGAAACATTGCTAATCCAAAACCTAAACTATGACTGACTGCTGAGCTGACTCCCTCAGCCACACTCCTTAATTTCGAGAAATTCAGAAAAATACAGTGAAGACAACATCAGATGGCATTTCTGTTTATGTGTTAACGCTTTCAGTCATGTTTATATTAGGCAAGGTACAAACCATCAGCTGCTTCTTCCTCAGTAACAGTTTCAGCGGTTGTATTTGGGAGTATTTGATCAATGGATTTCAGCCACAAAAAGATGGCCTCTCAGTTTTACCCACAAAGCAGCTTGAACTTTCTGTTTATGACAGAACGAGGTATGTCACTCAGAACAACTCACTGCATCTGCACAGCCCATTCCAGTGATTCTGTACTGCATTGTAACTCAGTGACATGTCAGCTCTATATAACTAAGCTGGAAGCATCCTTTTAAGGGAGTCCTGTTACCTGGTGTGATCTTGCTATTGGTGGAATCTGTGCACCTTCAGGGGGTTCTTCTGGCTTTGGGTTGTGTCACGTCATCCCTGGTTTTGAAGTTACAGAACCTCGTGCAATATTTATTTCTCCTTTTTGCTACCCTTGAATGACAGCAACAAGAGCTTATTCTTTACCAATTGTGTGAGTTGTACAATTCAGCTCATAGCTTTTTCTGCCCCCCCCCCAACCCTACCCTTTAGAAGATACTAAAGTTTACTATGATGGTTACCAGCATATAAAATACTTCTATTGTTTCTCTTAGCTGTGCTCTACATTTGCTGAGCTTTGAGCTTTGGAAAGTCAGGGCCAAAGCAGAAGACTGGAAAGCAAAGAGAATGAAAAGTACCCTAATCCAAATTCCTGATGGATGTAAATTAGTATCACTCCACTGGGCTGAGCACACTACTCTATTTAATAAACAGAGGGACACTTTTGTCTTTCTGCCAAATAGCATTTTAACAGGCTAATGAACCCAAATAGATAGATAACTAATCAATGTATATAATTTATTAACAAGGTAAGGGTTTTTCCATTCCTTGCTTGGAAAATATCCTACTTACATCTCAGGGGGGAATGCAGGTCTCTTTTAGCAGAAGTGCTGATATTAGGGTAATACATCAGCACAGGAAGTCACTAAGAAGTCACGAAGCCATCATGTACCTGTGTTGGGCTAATTAGGGTCATTTGTGTCCTCCACCTTGGCAGGGATTTGCTACTGATTTCTATGGGAGTTCTGTACATAAAAGATTTTGCATGGATAATTGATCCCCCTTTATTTGCTGATTTATTCATCTTTGAAGCAAAGACCCAAACAAAATGTATCTTCAGTGGTATGTGTTTGGAAGATGACTAGGAATTCCTTGCAGTGTCTGAGCCATAGATTCTAAGGAATTGTGTTAGCATACAATTCCAACTTTAAAATTCTCTGTATTTGTCTGTCAAGGTCAGCAGTGTAATTCCCCTTTTAGTGGTTTGATGACAGTCAATGAATGTTAGGGAACCACTGTTGGAGAGGATGGACAAATGACTGACTTTCCAAATGTTCAGATGAAGTATTAGGACTGTCACAGAGAGTGAAAAAGAAAGCTGGAAAGCTCGCATCTTCTTTGTTATGACCAACTCACTGAATGCTGAATGTTCAAGCTCTTAGTGTTCATAAGAATCTTCAGGAAGAACTTCTTCATTGGCCTGTTGGGAATTATAATACTAAAAAGAAGTTCAGCTATTGTGACATAACAGGAGCAGCTGCCCTCAATAAACTTGAGCACTGTGCTTTTGAACTGGGATGTGCCACCTGTGCCCTCAACCTAATTTCACGTAGTTGGGAGAGAACAGAAGGTGGATGCAAGGGGGAAATGGGGGACAGAGTCAAAATGGACATGAGGATGAGAGAGGGGAAGCTGTCTGCAAGCAATCAGTTCTAGTCTCTATAGCTCCCTCAGCAAGAGGAAAGAGAACGGGTGATGGAAAGAGGAGGGGAGAGAGAGGGAAATAGAAAGGGGTAGCATAAACAGAGGAAAGGGGTGGCCCCACTCATATTTTGGCTCCTCCAAACCACTGCCAGCATGCAGACCAACTATAGATCAGCCCCCAAGGAATGCAACTGACAAAGGGCCCCCCACCCTAGCAGTTAGCAGTACATATTGAACTGTTTGGTTTCTGTTGTTGAGAAGCAATTTCAATTTTATTATTATAATTGCAACATAGAAAAAGTGTGTGTGTGAGAGAGAGAGTTCTGAGTTGAGGGAGATGAACCTTTGATGGAGAAAGAAAAATTCTTGGCAAGGGAAGCAAAACTAAAAATCTTTGGTGTTTTGCTGTTGTTTGAGGGATATTATCTGATCCAGATTTGTTCTTAGTGGTATGAGAGAGTGCATTATATTAATATAGATACTTTATACAAACTGTGCATTACTTAAGCAAATATGCATGGCAGGGGATCTGTAGATGTAACATGCACACCCCAATACTCTTTAAAAAGTAAAACAACTCTTATGCAACCCCAAATATCAGGCTGCATTGGGTTCTTGGTGTGTGTGTGTGTGTTTGTTTTAATTAACAGTGTGGCTGTTTATGTGGACTACTATTGTTATGTAGTCCTAAGAAGTATGTTTTATGTGCCACATAATGTAGATCCTGAACCTGTCGTTTCAGACACAATTCAATAAAATGAACACAGGGAGAGAAAGGGGGCAGGGTTGATTAAAGGTTAGATCGATAAGATCGCATGCTTTTCATTGGCAAAGTATGTCTTCAGAAGTGTAAATTCTAACTCTTATCAAGGTTTTAATGTTACCCCTTCACCCTTAATTTTACTCCAGTGCAATGTTAAATCAAGTCAACATGAAAATAGTGGAGGAAAGGTTTTAAGCAAAATGGAGTATAAGTTATTGTTAAGCACACTGTGCAACCTCTTCTGCTCACAGAAATACCCATAACCACAACTCTTCCTCTAAAGATGACCAGAAATGGAAAGGGATTATAGGGCACCTTAGTCCTTTTCAAGCATTCATCTTCTAGGTAAAATCAGTATACAAGAGTAGGGATGAGGGCATTAGCTCTACCTGCCATTGCCTCCTGCAAATTGGAGGGATAAAATCTACAATGGGGAGCCTGCTGTACTCATGTACGTAAGCTTTCGTAGTGATGCATATAAGGAATGAAGTCAGACAAGAGGCATTTCTTACATACTTGAGCTCAAAGGTAGCAATGGTGACCTTTCAGCTTGAGATCCCATAATCTCCAAAACTTAGCCCATAGGGTTGATGGTCCACATCCAGAAGAACTCATGCCCCCAAGCTTACGTTCTTCTCCTTTTTATACAATTCTTAAACCTTGGATTCCATATATGGTGTCCTACCTCAAATCCAGTATCCCATTGGCTCTTCAACAGTCCCCCTTATTTCACAGGTGATTCTGACCAACTCCCTAGAGGTCCGGTGCATAGACTCTTCCTGAGTAAAATGTTCTAGCACTACTTTCTGATTCTCTCTCGCACGGTGGTGGGTCCCACAATCTACTGAGCCCTTCCCCAAGATCATTCTGCCCCCATTCTACACTCCCCCTGGGCTCTACAAGCCCCTTTCATTATGATAACCCCAAACAACAGCTGGAGGTTGCACCTGCCTGTTATCTGTATGCACAAGGCCCAAATGGTCCTCAAAATTCTGATGCAAATGTAAAGTGATAAACTATAGAGTCCTCCTAAAACTCACAGCTCTTGCACATGGCATTTATTTAGACTTTGTAACTCAGATCCTCCAGTTTGAATCACATTATAATTTACACCTATCTTTCCTTCTTCTATCTTAGGGCCCCGGGGAGGTTGGGTTGATATTAAGGGCAGTTAGTGATGAAACATAGGCTATGTCTTGAAGAGCAGAGTCACAATAAGGCAACTCTGATAATCCAGTCAAATTCCAATAAAGACAGCAGGGTGGGAGGCATTGTCAGCACCTTGGAGAGTTCACAGCAGTTATCAGTAGATTCAGTCATGGAAAGTTGTCACCTTGGTAGCAGGATGATGCTCTCTGGGGCTTTCTGGTTGGCCTGAACTTCCTATTAGCCCCACCCCTTCTGAGGAGCACTCTGCGGTTTTTGTGTGTGTGTGTGTTTTTGGAAAGGCCATCACCCTATTCTGTAACTGCTGTCTCCTGTCATGGGGAGGTGGTTAGCAATGAACTGGACGTGTGTCATCTAAGCTGGAAGTGATGGATTCCCTCTCCCTCCACGTTTGCCTCTCAGTCCCATGGAGGAAAGTGGCTAGTCACCATTCCACTGAGGTATTTCCTCAAAAGTTCTTTAACTGACAAGGATCATAATAAGACAATATTTGTGTAGCCAGTAGCTTTTGTCTTTCTGACAAGTTCCTCAGTAGCTTCATTGATCGTCTACAGCAGCAGCTGGCTGGGAGGTTTTTCAAGGTGCTAAAAAATTGGTCTCACAGATATCTTAATGGGGGCAGGACTTTATTGGAGTTGCTAGTGATGTCACCCAGGGGACGCCATTGCTCCTTCACTTGCCGTTACACTTTACCGATCTCTGCTTAGCAGCATTTTAGGAAATAAGACTGTATCAGTCCAAATAGAAAGATGGGTCTAAATATGACACAACTAGGGAGAGTTGCTCACAAGGAAAAGTCTATGCAAAATAAATGTATTATATTGGGAAGAGTATTCCTAAATTAGCCTTATGCGTTGGTACTACAAGCATGGTGTAAGTCACACAGAAATAAAGGGAGTTCCCAGGCAGCACTTGGCTCCTCCCCAATACTTATATGAGCATCAGGAAAAATCTAGAGCAAGTCTTCCCAATTGGCTGCTCTAGTGTCTGCACACAGAGCAAGATATTGGCTGTGAAATATTTTATTGGTTTTCTTTATAAATGTAAATATTATGCCTTCAATCATAAAAGCTTCCAGGGCAGTTTGCCTGGAATCAGCACTCAAAGGCAATATCCATTAAAATATAATGCACTTCGCCCAAAGATGCCATGAGTGGACTTCAGCTTGTGGAAAGAGTACCCTTAGCACCTGCGGTCCAAAGGGAAGGTCACCTTTTTTTTGCAGCAGTCCTTCCTTCCTTCCTGAAAAGATCTTCTAGAGGGCAAGGGACACTGCTGAACAGTGTGAGAGGTAGCATGGGGGAGGGCGGCTGCAGAAAGGAGCGGGTTGGCCAAAACTGCTCCCTTCCACTAGCAAAAGCCTTCACTGCATCAAATGACATTCCATCCATGGAAGAACTCCTTTCATAAATCAGAATGTACTTTGGGATTCAATCCAATATCTAATAATTGTGAGTTAGTTCTCTAGGAGATGGTAGAGATTTCCAGCAATATAACATTAAAACATAAGAAGAGCCTGCTAGATTAATGCCCCATCTAGTCCAGCATCCTGGTCTCACGCTGGCCACACAGATGCCTTTGTGAACCTCTCAAGAAGGACCTAAGTACAAGAGCAAACCACTCCTCCTGTGGTTTCCAAAAACTGGTAGTCAGAAGCATTACTGCCTCCAACCTTGGAGGTAAAAAATAGCCATTGCGCCCAGTAGCCAAGTATGTTTTGTTCACATAAACTTTAGAGAATAAATCTTTTATTAGCCAGATATAAGGCATGGGGCAAAAGATTTGTTGACCTGGGCAAAATAAAGCAACACACAGCTTACTGTGTATGCACTGAGGTGACCATGAGAATTATTCTGTTTCTGATTTTTTTCTGTGGGTTTGAGGCTGCACCGTCCCCTTATAATGTTCCTGATGAGAGTTGTTAAGTGGCTTTTCAGATTGTGACTCTCTTTTGCTCTAGGAAGACCAGCTTTGCGAAACCCTTGACCTTAGTGATTTAAATCTTTATGCTCCTACTATGTCGGAAGACAGTAGGCACTCACCTCTGTAATGAATGTCAAAAAATGTTGGTTTCTTTCATTGAAAATCATCGGAAAATTGAACAGCCCCAAAATGATATAATTAATGAATAAAATATACAACTGGTCACATCTCAGATGGAAGGTGGAATAAAAAAAATATCCAATAGACGGGGGGAAAAATCCCCCCACATTTCAATCAGACAGTCAGTAATCACTGTCTCTAAACCTAAATGGCTCTTTGGCTGCACAGTCACTCTTAATTTTCAGAACAGTCCTTCTGCTATGGCCCGATGAGCCACTGAGGTGGATTTTCTCCTACAGCCGCACATGGTCTGTTTTCTATCTCAAGCCTTTTCTATTGATATCCTCTGTGACCTTGAAGAAATGATTCATTCCCTTTGTGTGAAAGAGGGTTTGACAGTAGGACCAGCCACCGAAGACAAAATCTATAGATGACAAGACCAGGAATGATCAGAGGGTACCATCATGCGCTCTTGTTACTCAGTCCCTTAAAGCCTGAAACTGGATAACTTCACTGACCCAGAAACATCTCCTAATTCCTCCTAATTATCTGAAAGTATCTCTTGCTAGACAGAATGCTGGGCTAAATAAAACAATTGAAGCTGTAATCCTATGGCCATTTACCTGCGAATAGGTCCCCCTGCATTAAATGGGACTTATCTCTGAGCAGAGAAGGGACTATTGCACCCATGTCCTCTTTATGGCATTTCTGCAGGTATCTGGTTGACCACTGCAAGATGCTTGAGTAGAGGCATTTGGGCTCCTTTAACATACGTTTTTACAAACTACAATGCTTCTTTTGCCTTTTGCTCCCAGCTGACTCTGTGTAATACTACATTATTTGGATAGATCAATGAAGTATCACAAAATTCCCTGCACTTTGCCAAAATCAAACAGGCATGTGGGACCTATAGAATTATCCAGTTTGTCATAATCTGATGCTTCATTTATGCTCAATCCTTAGGCATCAGGTTCACCTTTTGCAGGCCTGACTGAGCTCACTGTGGATCATGAGGCTGTTGCACGAAGGACACTGAAATGGACCACTTCCTTGTCCATCTTTCAAGAACAGTCTGGGCATTTTGACAGCAGCTGTTTTCATCGGAGATTCTCAAAGCAATTTACACCCCGTGATTAAATCTCACAGACCATCCTACTAAAGTTCCTAAAGGCACTATGATATATCCTAAGGCAAAGAATGTGGAAAAAATAATTAATAGGGGGGGGGGGGAGTCGTGTCTTCCAATCTTCTCCCTTAACCAATAGGTTGAATTAAAAGCTCCATCAAGGCTTCAAGGACATCATAAGGGTAAAGAATGATAAAGTAATGCAAGAAAAAAATCGAGACGAATTTAGCTCTGTAGTATTCACAATATAGCTCTTGACTCCATAATGGGAACCATGGAACTATCCTGATATTCTTTTCCCATATCTTCCCAGACCAGGAGCCTGGAATACCTAAGAAATAAAAGAATCCCCCATGCCCTGTAACAGTCTTAAAGGGGGCTTAAGCACACTCCGTTTACTGTCATTTTCAATGTGGCCTAGTCATGACCAATGTTAATTGGACTGGAGCCAATAGGTAGGTACTGAGTGAGTGTGCACTGATAATACCCAAACCTGTGTATCTTCTGGAATCATTTTGACCCATTTCTGCTTGGCCAGCCTTTTAGCAACTGGGATGGAGCAGTTACCAAGGCGGTTTAGTTGATATTTTCATTTTGCATCAACATTTTGGTGGCCGTGGTTGAGTTGCCTTAAACGTAGGCTTGCTAGCATTTATATATACCCTTACCTTAGAGCCTGCCTTTAGCTTTCAATGCAGAGTAGGCAAATACACACACACACACACACACACACACACACACTTTCTTACCTGATAGAGAAATAAATAAATAATAAATAAATATAAACATCACCTTTGAGCCACTGATTGTATCTGAATGAGTGAGCATGCTCAGTTTTATTCTGAGATGCTTTGCGCCATCTGCTGACGTTCCAGTGTAATTGGGAGATGCTGGAGCCTGAATTACTGCCCAGCTTGATTGTGACTTGAGGCGTTTCCTCATACTTTATATTGCCATTCTAAGTATGGGTTCCCTACTGTGTCAAGCAATTCTGCTGCACTAGACCCATAATAAAGATTTTTTAAATGTGAAAATTAGTCTTTGGTGAATAGGAATTATTTTCCTAGCTGCTGGAGACACTCAGGTAAAAGGCAGTGACATTCACATGAGTGGGTCATTGTGTTATTGTTAACACTCAGCTATTATTGCTGCACACGCAGCAGTCGGCACAGATGTTACCCACTTTTTATCATTTAAGAACAAAGAGGTAATTATATTTAACCTTTTTCTCCCCAAGAAGTCTAAACAATAAAATGTCACAATAAAGTGCTCAACAGTTAGCGATATAAATATTTATTTAAGCAGCAGCCATAATTCACTGAATGCGAACAGGGGTGCTGCCTAATTCAAAAGCTGACTTGAGCCACTGTCAAACAACATCATTCGAGAGGCTGTTCACTCTCGCAGATTCGGGCTGAAGTGTGGCGAGTTTAACGGAAGGAGATTCCCAAAGGGCTACTTCTCGTGGCATTTGGTAAGACATGGTTACATTCTCGGAAAGCACACCAAGTTGTGAAGATAAACAAAAACTTAATGCCCGAATTACATTACATATCCATTTGCCTTGGATATAAAGTGTCCATAAATTGTTATTTTGTGTCCATCATCAAGATGGAGACATATATGTTACCTATTCCAATACCTGTGTTTTGAAAAGACACAGATGCATCTCCCAATATCATACCTGCTTCTTCAAAATTAATGACAGTTTCCCTATCAAACCTTATGACAAATACATACATGGCAACTTTGTTCCTGGCTGTTGTTTTGGCACTCCAAACCAGACAATGCCACACATCAAGAGTTCTTCCCTTGAATGTGTGTATCTCCCTATTCTTCAAGTTAGGGTCAAATTCATAGAAGTAGCTGCTACTTTTACTGCATTTGACACCTCTCAGCTAGTTGGCAGTTGCCACTATGGATGGATGAATATGCCAGTTTTGGTTTCTCATTTTTCCAGGCCTAAATTACGTTCTCCACATTAGTTTGTGATTTTAAAAATTACAAAAAACAAAACCCTGAAAATTCTTCAGCATTTTAGTGCAAATTTCTCCTAATATACACACCTGTGTCTACAGTTTTACCTAATAGTCAAATTCTTTCAAAACAATTTCTCTAATATAATGTGTTTTTGTATGCTCTTTTCACTGACATATGCATTTTACAAGTACAACTTACCCTAATATATGCAGTTTTGTTGGCTGGGGAACTTCATTCCAAAATTCAGAGAAGTGCAAATTTTGAAGGGTGATTGCACTTTGATCCTCAGAGTGTTCTGGAAAGTGGAAAGTAGATTAGTTTGTGCTTTTAATGGGAACTGAATCTAATTTCTTCCCATCCCCACCCTGTGATCTAGGCAGAGTGCTTTGATATGTGCAGTTCAACCTACCAAAGGGCCATAAAAGGCAGGGGCAGTGAATGGGAACCACATAGAAATGGAGGCATGAGCCAGTTGCTTTCTGTCCACTTGGCAACTCTACTGTGATTTTATTGTCGGTCATGGATTGAACCTCACTTCAAGAAACAAAGAACAAGCAAGTGGCAGGGGAGGTGAGGCAGTCCCAGGACTCTTTTTGAAACACATTCTCTGATCAGCACAGAGGAAAATGGCGAAAGCCATACTTTGATATGGCAACGAAACAGGTAAGAGAAAACACCAGCAGTGAAAACCTGGGGATTTGTGCAACTTAAAATTGTTTTTAGCTTTGTTTTATCTCCACAAGAAGAGGTCCTTACATATGTGGTGAATGAGACAGGAAAGGGGAAGTAGAAAATCAACGGAGTCCTGTATTTCATTTTGCTTCTAACGTATTTAACTTCTTCGTTCCGAATTTCCTCTTCAAACTTTTCAGTCTGATTTCCAGCGTCTTGCGAATGCCGACAGTCAACAAGGTGAAGGGGAACTTGTATCACATTCTGTCAGTACTGTCGATCTCAGATAGAATCCCTGAATTTGTGCAGTGAAAAGCAGGCTTCAGGAAGAAGGCTTTACACCATATGAAACCATTTACAGGTAGGATTAAAACAATATCAAGATGGAGCTGAGGAGGCAGAGAGTGCTTGCCTTGTTTGCAGAAACTAGTAAGAGATGAGAACTTGAAATATTGGCAGCAAATACCCACTTTTGGTTAGATGTTTCAGTTAAGTGCAAACAAAGTAGATGGAAATCATTTCCATATTTTCAGAGGTCAAAGGATAACCTGTTAAATTAGGTTAAATGGGCACTCACTACAGTTCCCAGTCATTTGCAGGAATATTGTGCAGGATCTGGTGTGTTTCACAGAGGAATTCCTGCCTGTATGCCTTCATACTGCTGCCACAAAATTGGCTTTGCCAACGACCTTCTGATGTCTTTAAAACTACAGTGGGCAAAGCCTTTCCTCTTTTCTAAGTATGGTAGACTTGCAACTCAATCTGACAAGTATGTACCCAGAATTACAGGTGAGCAAATCAGTCTATTTCCATTCTATGTCATCTTTGCAGGTGTTGACCCAGACATCCATCCAATTTTGGTATGAATCTGTGACTTTACCTCAAGTCTGCATGAAAAATTGCATTTCTTTATTTAGTTGCTTAGAATAGTTTATATTCTGTCCCTCAGCACAAGTGATCCAAGGGCAGAGCCTAACAATGTAAAAGACAGTGTAACTGTGTGTGTGTGTGTGTGTTTTATTAAAGATTTCTTGGTTTACAAAAGTATGTGCAATGTCTCTTTTTTCAAGTTACATTTTCTACAGGTCAGTTTCATTTGTTGAGACATTAGTGTTACATTAGGAAGAAAGGGGGGAAAGAGGTGGAGGGGGTCATGGTGAGTGGGGGTGGGATCTGGTGGCAATGTTTCTATTTTACTTAATGTATGTGTGGGTTTTGTGTCAGTGTCACTTGTGCGGGTTCTCTTCTCTATTCATTTGTGTTCCTTTGATGGTGAGAGAGGTTGGGGTTGGCATAAGGTGTGGTTGTTCGTTTGTGATTGGCTGTGGTGGACTTTGCTTTCATGTCTGAGTGGGGTGGGTGGGTGTTTTTGAATCAGGTCAGCCATATTGATTTGTATGCTGTTGGTGGATTCTTGTTGTTGTCTTGTTGGGCTGTGTATATGATAAAAGGGAGCCATACCGGGGTGAAGGCATCTTCTTCCATTTGTCCCATGTCAGTTTCAGCTTATTGGTTAGTTTTTCTAGTAAGGCTGCTTCCCATACTATTTGGTACCATTGGTCCATGCTTACTCCTGACAGGTCTCTCCAGTATCAGGCAATGATGTTTCTGGCTGCTGAGAGAAGGTGGGTTATGAGCTCTTTGTGATGTGAGTAGGCATGATTGTCTTGGAAGATGTTTAGTAGGGCCAGTTCTGGGCTAACTTCTAATACTTGTTTAGTGTGGATTTGATATCTCACTTTATCACTACCCAAAGGAGACTCAAAGCGGCTAACATTCTCCTTTCCCTTCCTCCCCCACAACAAACACTCTGTGAGGTGAGTAAGGCTGAGAGACTTCAGAAAAGCGTGACTAGCCGAAGGTCACCCAGCAGCTGCATGTGGAGAAGCGGAGACACGAACCCGGTTCACCAGATTACGAATCTACCGCTCTTAACCACTACACTACACTGGCTCTTATTTTGCATATTTCTCGCATGGTTGTTACCCAGAATAGTTGGATTTGGGGGCATTCCCACCACATGTAGAGGTACTGTGCTCAGTCCCCTTCTTTGTGATCCTTGTACCACTTGCTCTAGCCATCACCTGGCTGGGTCATTCAACTGGAATGGTCTACAGTGCTGGAGAGGTCATGCAAGCACAACCGTGTCAATGCACCTTTTCACGCCACTAGAGCCACAATAGGGGTGCCAGTCATGCCAGTGAGAAAATAATTTTAAATGTATTTTTCACAAAAAATGGATTCATTCCCCCTCAAAATAAGAACATATAAATGTATTTTGTCTTAAAATAAACATTTTCTTTTTTATATATATAAATGTTTATTAAGGTTTTTACAAAATAAAAAATCCAATAATAATCAACAGTATTACTTTGCTTTAACAAAATTTCATGTCATCCTTGAACTTCCTCGCGCCTCCCGTTCCCATTTGCATCATTAATAAATTTTTGTCATGCAAATTATCATCTTATTTCCAAATTTTGTGACCGCTTATTTGATTACAATAAAATAATTCTCCTGCAAATTTGTTTCTTTTGATCTCTCTTATCTTCAATTCCTGATCTATTTTAGTGATGGCCAATTATTTATAACCAAGCATCCTTTTTAACATTCCTAAAATAAACATTTTCAAATACGTTTTGAGATCCTTTCTTTCCAGCTGAGAACTGTATCCGAACATTTGGAAAGTGTGACAGCTGGTGGATAACTAAGTTCTGATCCATATGGGAAGTGCAGCTGAGGTCAGTTCTTTTTGTAATTCATTATCACTGGATTCCTCAGATGGTCCGACCCAAAAGTATGCCCCATTTATTTCAACGAAATGTATGCTCAAATATGAAAGCTTAGGAAAGAAATCCTATGAACATAAGGTAAGTCCCACTGAAAAGTACACATTGATTTACATGCTTAGGCCGCAACTCCCATTCTCTGCTGGCAGGGCTTTGCAAAATGGTGGCGCTGCTGTCACGACAGACTGTATGGTGGGACAGCAGAAGGCCATGGGCAGGACAATGAGGTGCATCATCACCACCTGATGAAAATGAGACTAGCTTGAGGTCCAGTGTCAGTGCTATGGTGGAGAGGTACCACAGGGGAGCACAGTTTCAACACTATTTTCAGAAGAGGTGTGATGATGTCACCTGCCAGATAGCTTTTCCTCGCTCTGGCAAGTAAGTGGAGTGAAAATGAAATATTCAAGTTTGAATCAGATTAAATTAGAGTGGGAAACTTCTGCCCCACAGGCCAAATTCGGCTCAGCAGTGGTCCCAGTTGGGCCTGTGAGACCATGTCCAGCTGGCCTACATGACCTGTCCCACACAGTTTCAATGAAAACGTTGGCAGGTGGGGGTGGGATGGAACAATACACATGTTAATCATCAGATACCATAATGATGCCAGGTGGCTGACAGGTAGGTTGTTTCACCTGCCTGTCAAAAATGACCCATAAAGATGTAGCCCCCTAGACCAAGAAGGGTCTGAAAAAATGAGGAACATTTTTTTTTTCCTTTTTTGCAGGCGTGGCTTTGGGAGCCGTCATGATAAACTCCCACACCTCAGAATTTATCACTGATTCATGGCAAGAAGGGTAAAGCCCTTTCAGAATTAAAATTCTCCTTTCAAATAAGATTGTTCACATTGCGTTCAATGACATACTCACATTCCCTGATCCCAATCTCTGAAAGGAATTGGGTTTTCTTTTCTAAAGTTTAGGGGCTTTTGTAATCTCTTGGGTACCTGGCGCTCAAGTGCATTTTACAAAATGAAAGGAGAGCTTGCGTCACTTCACATATCTGATGGAGTCACTCACAATTTAATGCAAAACTGGCCTTGCCAATCAGACTCCCCAGGGTTTCCCAAAGTGCTTCTGAAGAGCAGTATGTTTTTGTCTTTTGCTGGAAACAGACGGGGCACTAAAGAGTAGTTATTTTTAAAAGATTCAGGTAAAAAGCTTGGCCATATAATACCCCTAATCTTTCACACTCATCCCAACTCCTCATTCCTCCTACATTTTACTATGCTGTCAATAAGCATAGTGTACTGTTCTCGCGTGACATAAAAAGATTATCTGAAAATTCCCCCCTTATTGTAGACAACTTGTTTGCCTAGCAATATAAATTTGAGGAACAGTGCTATTTAAATGAAATGCCAAAAGACAAGATTCCACAGTATATCTTTCTTCTCTCAAAAAATGCATTTTCTTTGTAGTTCAAGAGGCTGTGTGTGTGTGTGTGTGTGTGTGTGTGTGTTGTTTCCTAGTGAAATATGGGGAGATTGTTACTTCTTATCCAGATGCATTTAGGTACTTACTTGTTACATACCAAAGCCTAGAAGACATTAACACACCTAAAAGCCCCACTCCCTGCCACCACCTTCATTTACTTCACTATAATTGAGAGGACATCTCTCATTAGTCCCCATTATTAAAGCTCAAGTGTGCAAGTAGCTTGAGCTTCCATGCCTCTTTTATTTGCTCAATTACATGTTCTTCCCTAGCATTGCTTAATGTTAGAATACCAGATCTGATGATCCACGAAAGACTATTGGGTATACATGTGATCATGACCCCTATTCTGGCTTCTGTTCCTCTGACATTCACACTCTCCAGAAATTTCCTCTGCCTAGTTAAGCAAATCTGGATAATCAATTATCCCTTAACAATTTTTTATATATAAAAAAATGGTCTATGACCTCTTTCGTGTATATGTGATGCTTGCCATTAGCTTAATGTCATCCGATTAATTTCTTCTTGGTATATCCTTCTAAGGCTCAACAAGATGTCCTAGTTGTGGCCAACCCATCTTTCCGATGAAAACCTTCGCACTGTAACACGGGAATGATATCACTACAGATCTATTATTTCTCGGAACAAGATATTTCAATTTGCATAAAATATTCCGCATTGACAGGGTGCCAAGATGGAACACCTAATGACCATTCTTCACCATGATCTTGCAACAGCATTAAGAATATTAGGAACTTCGGTGCTAGACTTAAGGAGATGCCTCCCACCATCCCTTCCCATATACCTCCCACCAGCTAATTTACAGCCTTGTGACTTTTTCTAAGCCCTGACATTGCACTGACCAGGATAATGGGCCAAAGGAAATTTCTTACATGATGTAATTTTGCTCACATTAAGCACCGTGGTTCATAGGTTGTCATATAAGGTCAACTGCAGATATTAAAACCCCTAAACTGAGAAAAGAGAAAATGACAATTTGAGTCCAAATTTAAATAGATTTCTGTAAGTCAACGCCAGGGACTAAGGGCAAAAACATATTCTTGTCCATTATCATGTTACTAGCTGTTTAATGTGAGGTTTATTTGACAGTACAATGAGCAAACAGGACTTCTATATATATTTAAAAAGAACGACTCCATTCCTTTTTTCTTTTGTAAAACAAAAGGAACTTTAAGGTTCTTCATCCCATGGGAAAAAATGGGTAAATGTACATTTTGGACACAGATCAACACATTACAGAATGACACTAAGAAGAAATTAATTAAGTGAATGGTTTCACAAGCCTGTCATTTGTGTTTAATAAAGGTTATGGAAGGAAATGTTGGCAGGGCATGTTCATTCCCCTGATGTAGGATAACGAACACTTGCAAAGTACAATACTCAAGGTCCCAGGAAGGAGGTCCTCCTTTTGCCCTGGATGAAGTTGTGCATTTTTTTTAAAAAAGCAAAATCTTCTGATGCAATTTTAATTTGAAGAAGAGTTGAGTAGCAAAACTGAAAATAAAACCCTTTTCAGCAATTAAAAAAAATGGATATATCACCACAAATTTCACCTAAATCCAGCACTTGAGGCAAATTTTGTTTTACTAAATTTGCTTTGGTCAGAGAGCATGATTGGCTACCTCCATCAATTCATGTGACTTGCAGCCTGGGATCATTTCTTCTTCTTCTCTTTATGCTTGACTAACTGGTTCCTTCTATGCTGGTCCTCTGATTGCTCTCTCTCTCTCTGTGTGTGTGTGTTATGGATTGTATATTTGTGGGAGATTTTCTGTGCTCTACCTGTTTTGCTCTTATATTTCTTGTAACCAAGTGTATAGGTGTATATGCTCAGACTTTTTATTCTTTCCTCATCTTTCTTTCATATGGAAGGTTTTAATAAAATGTTCTTAAAAACCAAACATAATAATAAATGATTGGTTGAGTTGTATGAGAAATCTCGTTGGGGTTTACAGAGCTGAAATAGGTCTAGCAAAATTTCTCAGAAATCTCTGTTATTCAAGTCACAGCTAGTCAACTTGTTCTGTCCAAGAGATGATTTTTTTTTATATTTAGCAGATCTTTTTCAGCCCAGGGGTCATCTTCCTTTGTGGACAAACCTCCAGGGGATGCATGCTACTGGTGGGTGGTGTTTGAGAGGCAAAAAGTAGGTGGGGCCAGAGGCAAAAGTGAGCAGAGCAACTGATGTGATGAAGCAGGCTGTGTTCCAGCCAGAGGTTTTCCACACACCTTTTCCCACCCAGGCAAGGAAGAGATATTATGATGGCAAAGGACACATTATTATGGTAAAGGCAAAGCCACTCATGGAGAGTGTGGAGAAGGGATGCTTATGGACATAGCCGGGGGAGAAGCGGGTATTGACTGGGAGAATCTAGAAGACCAGATACAACAGAAGTTAGAAAAGCTTCCACTCTCCCTTCATCTTCCCTGTAGGCCTCTTTCCTATAGGAATCATAAAGATGCTGTTTTAGCTGGGTTCTCAACAAATTCATGGTGGGCATGATATCTACAGTTACTAGACAACTTGCTATTTTTGCCTTTGCGTGTATGTTGGTTTTTCTCAGTTCCACCGTCCATGAACGACAAGCAGAATAATGAATGTAAGCGTGGGAAGTGGCGCCCACAAAAATCAGGTGCATCATATCGCACCATTTCTCATAACACCATGTAATATTACTTTGTGCAGGTTACACCATGTCACCAACCTTTTTGGCCCATTGCCACATTTGCAAACTAAATTGTCACGGGCACCTCCCCCCACCCACACCACAACCAAGCCCACTCTACCAATTATCTTGGTAACAATCAAATGCTTTTTTCCATGCCTAATTTCAGCAGTGTGCAACAGGGAATACCTCTGTGGATATATGTCAACCCACGGGAGCCACATTGGTAACCCCTGCCAAATACAATGACCTCATTCTCCAGTTTTCTTTCTGGAGGGAGGCAGGGTAACGGGTGAGAAGATGGTAGATCAGGACAATAACTATATGGTTTGAGACGCTGGAGCATCAGAGATGGAACAAATACCATGTCTGAAAATTCCCTGAGTATATCTTGCTTTGCATTCACAAGTATATGCCAAGAGAATATGAAATTGGTGGCCACACATGGAGCAACCCAAATTAACTCCCCATCACACAGTGAGAAATATACTGACACAGACACCATTGCCATATTGAAATTACAAATCAATAAAATTAGACACTGATGATAACCAAGCTGTGATTTCCCAAATTGCTATTTGATGTCACGGAAACAAAGCAGATCATAGAAACAAAACACAGAAAATATTTTATTTCTAAAGACATTTATTTAAGTATGAAGATATCCCTAATTTCCTCTTATATCAAGCTATAAGCGTGGTGTGCTTGTTGAACCTTTAGTTCTGCTTTAAATAAAATTAACATTCTAAATCACTCACTTTGCCTTCACTTTTGCAAACCTCAGAGGTAAATAAAGCCAGGTTTTAGAGATGCTTTCTCATTTCTGCACTCCAGAGAGAACTGGGAAGAACAGCTTCCTGAATTATACAAATATATATGTGCGAGTATGTTATGTTTTATTTTTATTGATCAGAATGCCTTGTGGCTGCAAAAATTGGGTTGATAAGTCTCTCCCCCTCCCCCAAGTTTGCATGCAAGACTGTCTGAGTGTTAACTGCTACTTTTTGAAAAACCTCTATATTATTATGGTATTTATAGCATCTCACATGTATTCCTTTTCATTAGATGCAAGCTAAAGCAAGAACCTTAGCATCCTCCTTGGCCCAGCTATACCTTGCATTTATGATTTCCGTTTTAAACTTGAATCCTGATTGCTATTCAGCATTGGCAAAAGAAGAGGAGAGGAGATATTTCAACCAAGGGGACAGACAGGAACAAGCAAGGAACACAGATGAAATAAGAACTTCCAACAGAAGGGAGGGAGGGTCATTGCCTCTGAAAAATCTGGACTGTTTGGTCATAATTGCCAGGCAATACATAGATATCATCCAACAGCCAGAAACATTTCCAATATTACATCACATCCACTGCTGCTGCCTGCCAGTGTGTTAGCAGTAAATCTGAAGGGCCAGGAATGTAAGTGGAGCTTGTCTATTGACAATGAGGTTCTGGCCTCTGTTCTGCAGCAGTAAATGCCCTTCTCACCAGAATTAAATGATCTGCTAAATATCAAAAATACTCTAGTGAGAGCAAAGGCTTTCCCCTTAATTTTCTAGGGGTAGACGGTTGGAGAATACTTAGACATGTTGAGAGGGTATAAATAAAACAGCGGAGAACTCTTGGAAGAGAAATGCATGGCTGGCAACACTCCAAGCCCTCAGCAGCCGGCCTCAGTTTGGAGGTAACACATGCTCCACACTCTTTTTAACCTTTATTTTGGACAGAGAAAACTTGATACAAGCCATAACAGTCATTCTGCCTGTGCTCCCCTTTACAGGCTCTTCGCTCCTTTCCACAAATGTGGCATCAGGTTATGTTTCTGGTCACAAAGGATCTTTTTGAGGCAGATGCTAATGTGAGTGGCTGGGTTTTTGTGTGTTTTTTAAAGGAAAACAGTGGTAAAAGTCCAGCGGGACCAGATCACAGAATTCATGATCTTGAGAGGGCACAGCATGGTAATCTTCAGCACTCATGTCAGATTCAAACAACTGCTTACGGGAGAGAGTGCAGAAAAGGAAGTTGCATTTTAAAATAACATAAAATATATTTGCTTTGCAATATCCTCCAATCTTTGCAACAGCATGCGGGATAATCCTAAATATGTCTACTCAGAAGTAAGCCAAACTGAGTTCAAATCAATTGGATGGACTGCCAGCTAAGCATTTATATTATTGTAGCAGCCACATGTCCTGGGAATAACTCTCAGTGAACTTGATGGAACTTTACTTTTCAGTCAGATTATGGTGTAATTTAAAAACAAACATCTAGACAGCACAAGGGACTTAATAATCTGTAGACTACTATTGGTTGGCATTGGGGGTGGGTGTTTGCAGGGCATACCTCACAGGTATATGCTGATGTGCTGTAATAATTTAAAATTATTGCTAAGTAGTCCTGCTAATTAGTATTCTGGGATATCTATCATCTATCTATCTATCTATCTATCATCTATCTATCTATCTATCATCTATCTATCTATCTATCTATCATCATCATCTATCTATCTATCTATCTATCTATCTATCTATCTATCTATCTATCTATCTATCTATCATCTATCTATCTATCATCTATCATCTATCTATATCTATCAATCATCTATTTATCCATACATGCATGCATGCAAAGTCTCTAAAATATGGCTAATCTTCAAAGTGATCCAGCTTTAATTTGCACTGCTTGCTGATCACTCCAAGAACTTTGTGACCTAGAAAGTGTTTATACCCACTCTGAACAATGCCAAAATTAGTCTTGGCTCCCAATCAACACACACTTGGAAGTAAGAAAGAGATACAGGCAAGAAATGGTGCAGGCTCAGCAACAGACACAGTGCTCAGGAGTCAAGATCCAGGAGTTCAGAAACAAAGCAAACCAACCAGAACTGGACAGATGCAATGAAGATGTCCCAACAAGTTTTCCTGCCCCTCCTGCCAATTTTTTTAAAGACAAGGTGTGGCATGCTCCATGCTCACTCATGAGACTCTCTTACCATGTGGAAGTATCAGAGTTGCAAGTACATGCACTGTCAGGGAAAGGTGGGTCTGCTTACATCTGAAAGACATTGAATGTTGCTGCTTGGAAAGGCAGCAAGGAGGGCAGTGGAAGGAAGAGGTGGACAGCAAGGTGGGAAGGTGGAAGGTAGAGGAGAGAGAGAGAGAGAGAGAGAGAGAGAGAGAGAGAGAGAGAGAACAGAAGTAGAAGTAGAAGCAACAGTCAGAGGGTGACTTGACCAGCCACTTGCTCACAAGCACTGATCAGGCTGATATTCCAGCAGTGGAAAGTTATCTTCAGGAAGACTAACTGCTCCACCAACTCAGCATCCAAGCTGGTGTAGTGGCATGTAACTATGTTGCCCACCACAAGGTGGGAAACCCTTTTGCTTGAAATGGTGGTGAGTGGCAAGAAACATGTTCTTGGGCAACCCAATCTAGATCTTCCCAAACCTGGAGATGGGCTGCCCAGTAGTTCACAAGGTCTGTGGCGGTGCTTTCCATGGGCTCTGCCAGGTAATGTGCCACCACCACTGACTCATTATCCCAGTGGGTGGGTTTGCTGGCTCTCAATGCCACCATTCCCTCCGAACTTTTGGCCCAGTTCAAGTTGTGTGGCCCTAGTGTACAAGACACACGTAGAAGAGATTATGCACGCAAAATGATAGGGGCAAGTCTGAATATGGCAACTGCCACATCTGATATGTAACATGAAAAGAGAGCCAGAATCAGATTGAGGGGCTCGTCCCCTTTTCCACAGAAACTCAAGAGAAAGGTCAACATTAGCATGGTAGCTGAGAACACATCCCTTCCCTCCTTACATAACAAAGTATATGAAAGTTGACTTTGCACGTAAGATGAACTTGATGGAACTTCATCATCATAAGTGCTGGAACTCATACCAATTTAATGAATTTTGAGGTTGACTGGTTTGCAGTTAGCAAAAGAGCTTCCCTCACCACCTGACATATACTAGTCACTGTGTCTAATGCCTTTTCCTGACGCCTGGGGGTTTAATAGCATATACTAGCCATATGCCAAATCAGATTTCTGTGCTACTTAGGTAAATATGCTATAGTTCTTACATCAAGTTTCATTAAAGAAAAAAACACACCCATGAATTGTATCAAAGGTTTAAGATGTGCAAATAATAATCCAGGTCACAATTAGCATTTAGAGGAAGGCTCAGCAAATTTCAAGGGAAGGATCAACCAACAGTGATTTAAGTAGCCTTTAAAATGCATTTGCTTCCTTTCCTTCTGCTTTCAGAATTCATATTAGTTGCTTTTTTAAAAAGAAAAAAGAAAAAAATATATAAAGGGAACTTTTCAGCACTAGTGGAAGAGGAACATTTTTTTAAGCCAAGTAAACAGTAAGTGAGTATTGTATTCTCTGCCTCCACCAATTTTATAGCCACAAAAATATGAAGGTGAAATGTGTGATTTATCTAGTACAGTTATTCAAATATTGTATTATGACAATAGGAAAAAAACGCAACAACCCCAAAACTGATTATTTATGCTAAGGATAAAATTTTCCAAATTAGGCATATAGTTTAGGACATTTTTCTATTTGGCAATCACTAGGCTTGTGTTACGCACAGCAAATATGTGAAGAATAGATGACTGCTATGTGTCAGTACATTCCAGTGGGCATATTCCCACTGGGGGTGGGGTCCTCAGTTGGATCACAAAGCCAAGATCTGTGAGTATGAATGCTTAAGGACATGCACGTGTCATTCATACTTTTTTTGCTGTAGAAAACAGCCAGGTACCACATGCTAAGTGTGGATCAACACTTAGCAACTACTTGAAAGAAACATGGTCTGCAACGCAGCTATGTCATCTGTGCAACCTCATGAAAGATCTTGTTTCCAACAAACCTAGAATACTGAAGCCAGGACTGGGCCCTTCAGGCAGCAGGTGCTTGGGGTGGGGGCAGGGGTAGCCCATTCTATTTTGATGCCGAAGCCTCACTCACAAGGATTGGGGAGGGGGGGGTGGCAGCAGCAGCTTATGCCACGATCTTGTCAGAAACCACTGCCACGCAATGGTGATGGGACCTCTTCATGGGGTTCCTCCACCTGAGGTGGCTGCTTCAGTCCACCTCATGGGCAGCCTGGGCCTGGGTGGAAGTGCTGAGATGTTGGACATTATATGTGCCAAACAGCTAACCCTGTGCCACTTAAGTTAGCTTGCTCTGCTCCTGCCTAGCAAAGGATAATTTCCCCCAGCTCCAGGATTGAAGACTTGAGTTTGGTTCTGTACATAGCATGGCAGGATGGCCTTTTGTTCCCTCACCAAAAGGAGCAAAATATCTTGGGCTCTGCTTACAGCAATGCAGTAGGATTTATTTGTGCATCCATGCAAGAGACAATAGTCATTGCTTTGTGTAATGCTTTCTTTGCAGGGTAGGCATAGAGAAGAATGGAGATAGTATATGCAGTTTACCAATGCCTTTCAATTTCCATGAATTTGTGCAAATCTTTGCTCAGGGCTTTTTGTTTTGTATGGACTCCAACACACACACACACACACACACAAACACAAACACACACACACAGCAAATTGTGCACCCATTAAATCCAAACAGTTATGCCCTCTCCTCCACCTAACTTGCCCTATTAGTCACTCTGTATTGGGTGCTAGTTTCCTGATATGACCAAGTGGGCATTTTATTAGACTGCTATCTTATGGTAAAATTTGGAAAACTTACATTGGAGCACCACCCAATTACACAATCTGAGGTTTTCCCAAGCTGTACAATAAGCCACCTTGTCAGGGGTCCAGCAGCAAAACAAAAACCTTCAGTAAATTATTGATTGCCTGCCCACACAAAAATGAGAACCCATCCTTTATCAGGATGCTTCTTTTATAAGCAGCCTGGAACCAGTTGAAATTTTGTAGCTTCATTGGTTGTTGTTGGTTTTTTTTTTTTTTTTAGAATGCCATTGTGAGAATTACATGCACACAAACCAGGTCTATTCATAGATGATGAATACATGGCAGTTAAGCAGTAACTAACCAACTACTTTCAATAATATTTTGAAGGCCTCAAAATGGGAGAACCCATATTTCACAGATTTTTGAACGTTAGCTATAACCCAACCAATGCAGAATGCACTTCAGGTCAAGGTAATAGGCAACTTAAGGCTGCCATGTGACAAATATATATTTGGAAGGAAGTTTCATTGAGCTCACTATGACTTACCGTACTTCAGGAAAAGCATGCCTAGGACTGAACTGTAAGTCACATCAATTTCAGTAACAGAGGCCATGCTGGATTCCAAACAAAACAAAACATTGCAAACTTGTACCTTTGTTAGGTGAACCCAAATGTTACAAAATAGCGAACAAGGTTCTGAGTTCTCCAAGTTCGATGTTAAGTGATTGTTGCGGGGAGCTGTTCTCAGCCGTAATCAGGAATCTAAGAGCAGATAGATCTCTTAAGTGATATGTAGGTTTCAGGTCACAGCTAGAAATGCTGGAATACACCCCCCCCCCCATGGCTGATTCCCTCTTCTTAAAAATAAATAAATAAATCCAGTACTTGCCTGGGATCTGGGGTAAGGAGAAACATAACAATTTTTATCAGTGCTGTGCTGATTTTTTTCTCCTGCATTTTTGAAACCATTCTCCCATCGATTAATGAAAAAAAGAAATTGAACTTGAAAATTATCAGTGGAGGGGGAAAAATCAGAGAACTACTCATAGGTGAGGTGTGGGGGTTTGTTGCACTTAACTTACTTTAGAGCTGGCCAAGGGGTATTTGCAAGTGTCCTTTCTTCCATTTTACAAATAATTTCTGCTGTGTTCCCAGGTGCCTGGGTGGTGGGTGTTCCCCAAGTCCTGCACAATACAAGTTTCTTTGGAGGCTTACCTATCCCACCTGTCCAGAGTTCTGGGGTTTCAGTGGGTGATGGTGCAGGATGGCCTCTTTACTAGGGTTGTCACTCCCCTTCAACTAGGTTGGCTCAACTGAAAATACTGCAGGCCGGATCTGCAAAGCTGAAGGCTTGAATTCCCTCACTGTTTTGGTTTTCCCTGAAGGCATGCTACTAATTTAATAGTGACTTAGTTCATGCATAACTTGCTTTCTCAACTCCTCATTTCCTCCTTAGGTTGCAACTGCAATTCACCATACTGTAACCCAGGCATCCCCAACCTGCGGCCCTCCAGATGTTTTGGCCTACAACTCCCATGATCCCTAGCTAACAGGACCAGTGGTCAGGGATGATGGGAATTGTAGTCCAAAACATCTGGAGGGCCAAAGGTTGGGGACACCTGCTGTAACCGCAATGCCTAAACTGACTTCAAGTTTTTGCAGTGGTCTGCACAGTCACTAGGCTGATGGGATTCTTTAAGAATGGAACAAACTTTTAAATTTGTATTGAGTTGTTAAAGATGATACACCAGACACTAGTATATTCTCTTCCACTCTTATGATAGCATTGCTTCTCCCATGCTGTGCAGAAGAGAAACAAGGCTTATTCAACAAGAAATGACTATTGGATACTGGGATCCTCACAGGAATAAACATTTTCCTTTTTAAAAAATGCCCTGCTTTCTTGTGCAGATAACGAGATCAGGAATTGTGAACAACAAAGCATTATTCTCTTAATATTATCAGCATCTTTGATGACAATAGAAATGGCGCAGGTAACTCTTCCTTGCCAAATTGCTGAGATAAATAATAAGTGTGATCATCTTTGGACTTCACAGACCTTGAAGGGAATAACAGTTTTATATAGAGGCTGGCTAGCTCAGGGAATTGGTTAGGGAAAACAGAGAAATGCACATTTATATATCATCAGCACTGACGCCTTTAGGTTTTGATGCCAGCTGAAAACTCTCCCCACCACCACCACCTGGCTTTCCTTTGTCTGAATTTAGGTTTGCTGCTTTCTGCACTTTGCTGGTTGATTTCTGCCTTTGCATTTGTGATGGCTGTATATCTTGCGAGCAATCCTATGCACAAGAAGCAATCCTATGCACAAGAATCTGACACAATGCAGACCAGTGCAAGTTAAAGCAGCACAAAGTTACATCAGATCCAAACCCCATTCAGTAGCAGGGCTAATGCCTTAGCATGGCAGAAGAAAAACAAGCCTTTAAAATACTGTTCTATGCTATCTTTCCAGGCCATGGGACTGAGCTGAATGGGCTTAGGATCCAGTATAAGTCTCCCCTTTCCATTCTAACCCCCCACCAGACCTCCCAGAATGCCCCATTTTAGGAGTTGCACTGGCATCTGTTCAGTCTGCTTCAGCTCAGCCATTTGAACCCCATCTGAGCCAGAATGAACAAGATACAGAGATATCTCTTTGGTTGACCTGGTATTGGGGACTTAAGGTTGGCCAGGAAACAGCCTGTTGAGCTGCAGATCCCCTGCATTCTAAGTTGTTCATTCTGGTGGATTTTAAAGGAAGCTTCCTCCTACCTCCTACCCAAAGCTGAAGGAACAAGCCTCTTTGAATCATTTATACAATCTACAATTTTCATAATCCTAATTATAGTTTAAAGTTTATTTAAATGATAAAAAATGAAGCCAAGGTAAGTAGCTCTGTTTAGTTACATTGACCTCAGGGAGGGCTACTGTATTAGAAACTAATAACCGGGAGGTTATTTACATAGTCAGTTTACTGGAGACTGACTGAGCAATTTGCAGTAAAATATAAACTTTGTTTTTCTTGATGCCTAACAGAGTTTGGTGTTCTATTTTCTTGTGAAACCCCAGTGGAAAACATGCTTTTACTGTGAAACTAATCCAACTAGATATCTTCACAATCTTAATAGGCAAAGTGGATTGACCTCAGTTCATCTTCATGGAGCTTAGAACAAATTGATCAATTTACTTTCTAAATAATTACCATTTGAATGTTGATTTTCCTTTCCCTCAGATTAGCACTTTAAAAAGCTTGTATCTAGTCATTTTAATTCAGGGTAGCTTCACTGCAGAGAGAGTGCCCAGCAGATACAGGAGACAAGAATCTACTGATTCTGGGTAATGAAGATTTATTTATTTACCCTTTTGTTAAAGTATGGGAAAAGAAATAAAAATCCAGAAATAGATTTGCCTATAACTGTGGGGGTCAAAGAGCTTCATACCCGATTCTTTAAATTCAACCTTCAATAGCCAAAAGATTGGGTTTCTGTTGATGGAACAAAATGAACCCTATTTTAAACACAATCTACTCAGAAGCAAGGTTATGAAATTTAAGGATAAAGTGAATCAGATGGGAGAAAAGATAAGAATTATTAAGACATAGATAATAATCAACACTGGGAGCTTGCCTTTTGATTGACTTATATATCAGCATTCAACATGGTGTCATTTTTTTTTAAGAACTGCAAATATTTCATCTCTGAGGAGCTTGAACCGACCATAAGTCCTCTTATTCCTACTATTCCTTGATATTGAGCAGGGCTGGTAAAACTCTGGTTCAGGGATGGTCCAATAAATTGTTCTGCCTGACATAAGTAAAGGTAAAGGTACCCCTGCCCGTGCGGGCCAGTCTTGACAGACTCTGGGGTTGTGCGCCCATCTCACTTAAGAGGCCAGGGGCCAGCGCTGTCCGGAGACACTTCCGGGTCACGTGGCCAGTGTGACATTGCTGCTCTGGCGAGCCAGAGCCGCACACGGAAACGCCGTTTACCTTCCCGCTGGTAAGCGGTCCCTATTTATCTACTTGCACCCGGAGGTGCTTTCGAACTGCTAGGTTGGCAGGCGCTGGGACCGAGCAGCGGGAGCGCACCCCGCCGCAGGGATTTGAACCGCCGACCTTTCGATCGGCAAGTCCTAGGCGCTGAGGCTTTAACCCACAGCGCCACCATAGGACCCCATTATTTCTAGAGTCAACACTTCTTCAAAAAAGTATTGTTGTATTATTCCCATACTAATTCCTACCTTCCTCTTGCTTCCATCATGCTTGCGTGCTTCAGGAGTCAGGACTCCTTATTATCTCTATTCTACATGCTTGTTCCATACACTATGAATGTTGAGCGCTGGTTGTTATGTAAAGTGAGTGATCATTATTTGTTTCCCTTTCAAGACAATCAAAAACTGAGGCACTCTGTCGAATGGTAGGGCTGACCCTAGAAAATATATGGAATCTGCATGGTGGTTTCTACTTTATTATTATTATTTATTAAATTTGTATACCACCCTCTTCCCACGTCTCAGGGCAGTTCACAGGCTAATCTACACCTTTAGAGCTGATTCACATAATGTGCAAATCCTTATATTTTTTCCCCCAGTGGATAATCAGAATCAAATGTGGCATGTATGTTTTTTTATCTTTCTCTACTCTAAAGTTGGATGTTTTAAATCCATATTTCCCAAGATGTTATTTTAAAAAGAAGGGTCGTGACACTTTTTACCTTTTCCTGTCTACTGCTATCCTGTGCGGTCTATTTCTTTCTGTAGAGAATCTCAACCTTTATGTAACAAATGCATGTCAGGAGACATAAATCAAAATATATCATCTGAAATGTATATCCAGTAGAAATGAAGATGACTTGGCCTGAGTATTTTATTTTTTGACATGCTGCTCCTAGTTGATAATGTCAGTGCTATATATTGCCTTCAGCTATACTAAGAATCCTTGCTTATGGATTAAAATAAAGATTCACCCATGATATACTGCTGCAATCCCATGCCTGTTATGTGCATCTTTGGGTTACACACATATATACCCATGTGCCATCCCATTCTGGACTCCATTTCTACACAGAAAATCCTTTCTGTGTAATCTTGTCAATTCATTTAAATGAAAAGGCTACCTCTGAACACTCGGTTTTCTGGGTGCATCAACATCAAAACTGATGGAGTACCCCCACACCTACAAGAGACTGCTAGACCAACACAATTCCAAGCACATATTTGCTTTACTGAAGTAGTAGACCAAATCATATGCTTTTAGAAAGCACCATTTTAGGAATCCTCTTAGCTCCTGAAATTAAGCCATCTGTATAGACCCCTTTAAAAAAATAGAGGACTGTATGGAATGATTTGGCATAAAGCAGTATATAAATTCAATAAACAGCAGCAGCAACAGCAACAGTAGAGTATTTCATTTACATGACCCCTAAATTTTGGGGGACAGTGCTAAATCTGAAATAGCAAATAGTCAGGTGCATTTTGAGAAAAGGTGGAGTGGAGGGAGCAGAAAAATACATAAAACCAGTGAATAAGCAACAAGGGACAGAAATGTTCCTGTTACGTTAAAGGGGTCAAGGCTCAAAGGTGAAAAGAATTCATAGAGTCGTTATGATTAAGGGTAGGTTTTTAAATGGTTTTGATAAAGGCTTGTAAAACAGCCAAGAGAGATCCTGCAATTTTAATGTTAAGTGGCTTCTGTATTGGAAAAATGCCCAAGGGCCATGTCTAGCACGGTCACTTACAAATGACTGATGGGAGATCAATACAGACAGAGTGGGAATGCAGCTTTGTCACTAGGATATGTAGTTAGTATGTGATTAGCTTTAAGTATCACTGACTTAGATGTAGATGGGCAGTAAAGTGCTTAGCAGCCAGTCAGCATGATGGCTGCACGTACACAGCAGTTAATGGAGCAAAAGCAGTGTATTATCATTAGGCATCCAGGAGGGCACACTGAGCCCATTTTGGAGTTTTAAGAGCAGGTCAGCAGAGCTTGTGCTCTTAACTAAATACATCTGTTGAAGGCATTTGTTTAGCTTTTCTCTGTAGGAAGTCCACTTCTAGGATTCGGAAAGATCAAGCATCTCTTCAAACCTCTTCAAACATTATGACAGAAGGAGCAAAACTGGACCATAGTGAAAAAGTAAAACAAAACAAAACAAAACGCACCACCTAAGCCTTATGACTGGAGAAACATAAAAGAATATGTCTTTTTGAGGTTTGAATGGCCAAAAGAATTAAGAAGAATAAAGTTTTTCACTTTTGGTAGCCATCTTCCTTAGTTGTTCCATTTTTCGGGAATGTTTCCAACTTTCATTAGATATTTATTTACCCTGGCATTTCTCAATTCTCAATGTGTGTGTTTTTAATTAGGAAGGTTGAAGCATTAAAATCGTGAGTTAGATATTTAGTAAATTAAAAATACAGCTGCTAGCTGCTAGAAGGCCAACTTATTTCCATCTTTTGTTTCTTTTGCAAACAAGTCCATGTGGAGGAGAAGAGTGGGTGTTCCAGCCTGAATTAAGTCTACCGAAGTGAGAGACAGGAATAAACTTATCAGTTCCTTTATAATTGTTAAGCCATTGTCATCACCTGCTAATTTTTTTTGTTTGGTAACTTCTGTTTCTTTCTGATAATGCAATATGAAATGTTTTTTTAAATGCTAGGTCGTCAAATAAGCCACATAAATAGAAATGCTATGATATTTGATGCTATGGTGAACGTGAAGGAAATACTTGTTATTAAAGAGTCTTGGCTCTTTTGTCTAAATCACCTAAAGTTATCTTCACTGCTGACATTGACATGGCTTTGCTACTGTGATTGTAACACACTGTGGTGGTTTTTCTGGGGGTTATTCAGAAGATGCTGCCTTGAGATCCTTGGTTGGACATAATGGCCTTTAGATTCTTCTTGTCATTCCAAACATATACAAAATTTCATCCATCCATGAGTTTTAGTTGGTTAAAGTGGTGGTTTAAATAAATCAAAAATCAAAAATCTGTTAAATAAAGCTATCAAGTCTTCCATCCTTTTCGCAATGACCTTCCACTTGTCATTTCTCTCACTAGCAAAGAGTGTTCTCACATTTCAGTCTTGTGGCGTACATGCTGAAATTATTTTTCTGGTGTCCTAATCTTTCCAAGGCCATGAATATGCCAGTAATCTGCAGCCTAGGGCTATCACTTGCCATCTTAATGGACCCTTAGAATGCAGTTAATTACAGAGAGAAATTTGGGTATCCAACTGTCAAGGGAAGCTGATGCACTTACATGCCACAGCATTTGGAGTGTTCCTGCTGCAATGATCTCCATTTCAATGAACTTTAACATTCTTACACACTTTCCCACTTAAAATGGAGGTGACCCAGAAAAGCCCAAGGCTTAATGTAGACTATCATAAGCATAATATTTGAGCGGGACTTTCAGCAGTATCCATATAATCACCATTACCCTCCCTGCCATTAAACTACTATAATGCACATATCATCACCTAATTAAAACTGGACCAAAGCCACTAATGAAACTGTGATGTGGGTCACTGAATCTTAAAGCATTTGTACAAAAGTGAAGGGTGCTGCCTGGGAGGTGCAATGCTATCTCCCATGCACTCGGTTCAGTTATATATTTATTATCATGAGTAGCAATACTCTCCTCCTGCTATTCTTAAAAATGTTTATAGGCCACCTTCATGACTCACTCAAGGCGGCTTACACCAGAAAATATGAAAATAAAGCTTATAATAGAGACAAGGAAAAAAATTCTACTACTTCTTCTACATTCACAGCATTAATAAACCAATAGTAATAAAACCTAATTCAACCAGAGACTAAAATACAATTTAACAGCTTTAGCAGCCTCAAAGAGCAGAAAGGTATCTCTCAAGAGTAAGCTACCAAGGGAGGAAAAGGGTCTTCAGGGCCTTTCAGAAGATCTGCAATGTAATAATTTCATGGAGGTCTGCTGGAAATGAATGCCAGAGCCATGGGGCCACCATGGAGGTCCACTCCCTTGTGCCTATAAACTTCACTAAACATGTATGTGATGAGAGTTCAGTGTTAGGCATCTGCTTAGCATTCTGCTTGTGTCTGCATGGTTCCTTTTAAATAATTCTCTCTCTTAAAAATACAGTGGTACAGTACCTCTGGTTACGAACTTAATTTGTTTCAGAGGTCCGTACTTAACCTGAAACCGTTCTTAACCTGAGGCGTGCTTTCACTAATGGGGCCTCCCGCTGCTGCTGAGCTGCCGCTGCACAATTTCTGTTCTCATCCTGAGGTAAAGTTCTTAACCCGAGGTACTACTTCCGGGTTAGCAGAGTCTATAACCCGAAGTGTTTGTAACCCGAGGTGTTTGCAAACCGAGGTACCACTGTATTAATTTTCAATGCTGATGAAAATGTACAGCTTTTTTAAACAAATGTTCTGATTTAAAGTTCAACATGGTATTCAACATGGTATTCTCTCTCCTCCTTCCCAGTTGGATATCTCCATTGTGACATCACCTTGCTGACAAAGGTCCGTATAATTAAAGCTATGGTTTTCCAAGTAGTGATGTATGGAAGTGAGAGCTGGACCATAAAGAAGGCTGGTCGCCGAAGAATTGATGCTTTTGAATTATGGCGCTGGAGGAGACTCTTGAGAGTCCCATGGACTGCAAGAAGATCAAACCTAGCCATTCTTAAGGAAATCAGCCCTGAGTGCTGACTGGAAGGACAGATCCTGAAGCTGAGGCTCCAATACTTTGGCCACCTCATGAGAAGAGAAGACTCCCTGGAAAAGACCCTGATGTTGGGAAAGATTGAGGGCACAAGGAGAAGGGGATGACAGAGGACAAGATGGTTGGATAGTGTTCTTGAAGCTACCAGCATGAGTCTGACCAAACTGTGGGAGGCAGTGGAAGACAGGAGTGCCTGGCGTGCCCTGGTCCATGGGGTCACGAAGAGTCGGACACGACTAAATGACTAAACAACAACAATTGTGAAAGTAACTAATAGGTATGGGTGGCTGCTGCTGTTCTTTAAAATTAGCCCCAGTGAGTGGATAAAGCCTATCAAATTTCATATAAATAGGTTTAAGACGTAAGGACTTGAAAAAGCCTTGTTTTTAAAGGAAAAATTCATAGTAAAACTGAATGAATTTTCAGGCATAGTAGCCCTTTCTGAGTTGATGGAGCCTGTACATCCTATACATTTCCAGAAGTATAGATGTAGAGCAGTTGGTGCAAGAATCATAGAGTTGGAAGCAACAATGAGGGTCATTTAGTTCAAGCAACTGCAATGCAGGAATCTTTTCCCCACCACAGGGCTTGAACCCACAATCCTGACATTAAGAGTTTACCAACTGAGTTTTCCCTTCCTTCTGCCAGGTATTTTCTTACATTGCCTCAAGTTTTAAAAAGAGCCAAATATATATGAGGGAAAAAAATAATCTAAATCCAGTGATTCATCCCAGTCGCTGAAAGCAGAACTCTTCTATGGCTGCAAATAAACTGCTTGTGATTGTGGATATAGATATGATTGACTTTCCTTTCTAAAGCTCCCCAATGACCCTGCGGTTTCACCATTTTGGCAGTGCAAAGCAAAATAATTAATTTAGTCGAAATCCAAACATATTTATAACTTCATTATTGAACTTGTTTGTGGTGGGAGGTTTTTGTTTTGTTTCGTTTTTGGTCTTGTCAATAGTTACTTTGCAAAAATACAGCTGCAGCTGCCAAGGAGATGATTCTTATGAAGAGAGAAGCTAAGCAAAGCTTATTATTGATCAGTAGACTCAGACATTAATGGAAATAGCTAAATTGGAAAAGATCCTCTTTACACACTATGGCAAATTGTATTTATTTGATCAGGTAGGGCAACCTTTTATTGAACGGTGTACAGCCTTTGCTGTTAAACAGGCTTATTTTCATTTTTGCACAGCTTCAAATAGTTCTGGAGATGGCAACATTTCCTTTTTTTATTCTCTCTCCGTAGCTCTCTTTTCCTATCAAGGTTTGAACCAAATCTTGATTCTTTCTATATATTACATGAAATGTATTGCTGCAGCTTATCTCCGTGGGTTTTCTATACAGCCCTTTTGCCTTCACTGGACTTGGGATGCCATTTATTCCTCCTAAAATTGGGAAATATTCCTCATACGTAAAGATCACACTTTGAGCACACACATGCTCACTATACACACCCTCTCTACATAACAACACACACACACACACAAAGAGAGAGATCACCTAGGCCAGCGTTTCTCAACCTGTGGGTCCCCAGATGTTGTTGGACTACAATTCCCATCACCACTAGCTAGCAAGGCCAAAGGTCAGGGATAATGGGAGTTGTAGTCCAACAACATCTGGGGACCCACAGGTTGAGAACCACTGACTAGGCTTTTCTCCTTAAACCCCATCACTGCGTCTCTCAATTTTCCTCCTCATCACTCTATAGGTTCCTCTTATTTTCTTGTAGCAGGAGCACGGCGGTGGAATACGGCATTTCTGATGTTAGATATATTTCAATAAATAAATACAAATCTGATGAGGGCCAAAAACATGCCTTTATTTCCACCCTGCACTTCCTGAAAAGCTCTGCATGTTAAACTTTCTTCTTCCAAATGTCCAAAATAAGAACAAGTTTTGACAAGACAGAGTTTGATTGAAACAGCACGACACTGGCAAATTGCACACTCCACTGGAATTTGGACTTTGCCCATCTACAAGGTACTGATTATATTGTGCATGCCTTGGCCTGTGCCACATATGAGGAAAGATTCCTTTTTGGACTTTTGCACATAGAAAAGAGGGAGGATTTTACACACTGGGGATGAATGTTAGAAAGAAAAGAATGGGCATTGCGGAAATCAATCTCTCTTTTATACACTTCCAAATTATTCTCCTAAAAGAGAGGCCTCCAGCCGCTCTGTCAGTCATGATAAAGCTATCACTCTGAGATATATTACAGGTTTTCTTTTCATGTTTTCAATGGAAAACATCCCACAGGTGTGTTTACATTACCGGAAAATATATGAAGATTAATTATATGTCTGAGGCCTGAAATTTATCAACATATATTTTTTGAAGATTTCAGCTGGCTTAAAATGAATGGCTTTTAAAACATGCTAGCTAGAAAGTTTTGAGGAAAATAAAGCACTTTCAGGAACACGCACACACAACACCCAGAAATAACTGATCTATTTTAGTGAGTTTGTGGCAGAAGTCTATTCTTTCTATTGTTTGGATAAAATGTAGGTGAGGAAAAACAGTGAAGAACCAAACTTTTTTTAAAAAAATAAAACCAGTTGATTGTTCTCTGAAATAAGATAAGTCTGACCACCAGAAGCCAAACAGCACAACTTCTTTAATAGCAGAACCCAGCCTTTCAGCAGCACTAACTAGATCATTGCTATTAAACTGTACCACCAAGTACAACCGCTTTAGAAAGGATTGCAAGCAAGGCTGGAGCTGTGACTGGGAGAGTGTATTCTCCAGCTCAACATCCCTGAGTCTAGGCCTTGAGATGTAGAAGAGGCTGGATTGTGGAGAGACTACTGTTATGTAGACAAGCAAAGGTCGAAGAACTAGTATATATACCAAAAATTTCATGTTGCCTGCCAGGTATAAGGGCTGCTATACTCATAGGCCCTTGTGCACCAAAAGGGAACTTTGACATTGAAATACAGACATCCCCAGGTATTGACATAAGCTAAGACTTGGCTTCAGACCCAGAGATGGGTGAATCTGTCAATCTCATCTACTCTCAGTTTCTCAGTTCCTCATTTTCCCAATCTTAAATTTAATTCTCTGCATTTCTACAGTGATTTATGGTTTGTTTGTTTTTTAAAAAAATCCTCGTTGAAAATTCACCATAATTTTATGTGAATTTTTCCCAATAGACACATTCTTCATGAAATTCTGACTAGCCCGCCCCCATTTGTTTGCCAGTTTCCCCTAACATAATGCATTTTGTATGTTATTTTCATGAATGCATGTATTTTTATGCTCACCTTGCCCTAATATACCCGTTTTATGCAAATTTTGTGATTGGAGAACTGCGCTGCAAAGTATTGAAGTGCATATTTCAAAGGATAATTGTGCTTCGATTCACATATTGGTTCAAAAAAATGAAAACAATTTCTCTGTCATCCCTCCTCACACCCCAAGACCCCATTGTCTAGGCCTCATGGCCCTTGATAAAGGTAGTGACACCCTCAACCTCCGCGAGTTTCACATGAAATGTGCTGAATAAATGGTGCACCTCGAACTGAAGAAAATTGAACAGAGGCTCAAAAGTCTGTTGACTTATAAAACATACTTGGTCCACTGACTATTCAAGTATGTGTAAAGCATTAACTTGTTAGACATGTAACAAAGAAAGAAGCCCTCTTCAGGCAGTCAGACTGAAGATGTATTCAAATGTAGTCAGCTAGTGAAATAACTATCCACATCAGAAAAATCTTCAAACCTAAACTGAATCGAAAGCTAGCCATTCTTGCTCTTACTTAACCCAAAGTAATAAATATCTGTATAGTTTAAGAGCAGAAGGGTGTTTTAATATTGATCTAGTGATGCTGGCAGCTTTCTCCTTCTTCTCAACCAAGGACTGCCTATTTTGAATGCATCCACTGAAGTCTTGAACTTGCAGTACTCACTTCCCCACAACTGCTCATAACTGGTTTTAGAAATGTATAGCAGTAATTTAAACTGCAGGAGACTGCTGTGTGGGTGGGGGTGGGGGAGAGGGAACTGGTGCCTGATTTAAATAACCGTCTTGACAAGCAACATCCAAATAATCTACAGTAGTTCAAATGTATTGGTCTCATTCTGGGAATTGAAGTTAGCCCAAGAAAGGTTTCTGATTTACTGCTGTTCAAGACCTAGACAAACAAATATATAACCATACATATTATTTATATACTTCCAATTGATGCTGGAGTAGCACTTAGGCAATGAAGTATGAGCTGCAATCTAAACAAGGAAAAGAAATCCCTATGCATTATACATCTTCGTTAATATACAAAAACTGAACACCTAGTCAATAGCACTCAAAATGGCCTAGACTCTTATCAGCAAAGTTCATACTTCAAACATTTTAGGTAACTGGCATGCTTACAACTCGAATTAAGAGGAGAAAAGACATTACTGTTTATTACTTTGTTTGAAATAGTCATATCTTGTCTTCCTGCAGGAGGTATCCATTACTGAAGTGCAAAACATTCCGAATTCATAGAGAGGGAGAAGAAAGATTCTAATTCATTGGCAACGAGCCAGATATTTAAAAGCCATCAAATAGCCTTAATAACCAGAGGGCAACACTTGAACAAAGCCATATAGACTGTCTACTATGTTTTTTTTTTCTACGCATCTTGTAAATTTGCCCTCTTAGGTGTCAAGGTACGAATGGTCTTTGTTGCTCCTGGGGCAAGTAAAAATTATTAACTGTAGCAAAGTTATTATGGCAGTGGTCAGTCTGAGTAGTGATTCCAGAGTTTGGTACAGAATCATGAAACAGGTTGAGGAATTGAGAAATCAAGCAATGCCAAGGGCTCATACGCAAGGCTAACCAAGGATTTATTACGCTAGCAGTATGAGAAACTGCTTTCCCATGGATTACTATTGTGGTAACCATATGTATACTGGAACCAAGTAGGTGGGGCAAAATATGTTTTTCATCCCTAATAAAGTAAAGGTAAAGGACCTCTGGACAGTTAAGTCCAGTCAAAGGCGACTATGGGATGTAGCACTCATCTCACTTTTCAGGCCAAGGGAGCCGGCATTTGTCCACAGACAGCTTTCCTGGTCATGTGGCCACTACTAAACCACTACGAGCTCATGGAGGACTGTGACAAATGCCAGAGTGCATGGAAACACCATTTACCTTCTCGCTGCAGGGGTACCTATTTATCTACTTGCACTAGTGTGCTTTTGAGTTGCTAGGTTGGCAGAAGCTGCGACAGAGCAATGGGAGCTCAGCCCATCGCATGGATTCAAACTTCTGACCTTCTGATCCGCAAACCAAAGAGGTTCAGTGGTTTAGACCACAGCGCCACTCACTCACCCCTAGTGGAAAGGATTGCAATGACTGGGTAGGAAGGAACCATTTGATTTGCCCGGCTGCTAAGGATCAGGCTAACACATGGTTATCCCAGCATGATGGGTAGTTGCTTCCATGCTAGTACAATACAGTGAGAAGTTGGTTCAAATGTCTAGCCAAAGTCATAGGCTAGCAGATAATGTATGTTCTAATAGTATTGCCTCTTTTGAAATGGGCAACATGTAAGCCTGTGGTTGAATAATTACTGAATAAAAATGAGAAAAAAATAAAACTAGTCAGATATTGGAGGTGAGGAAATGAAGAGGCAGGCAGAAGGCAAGAGAATAAAGAGACAATGAACATCTGCTTGTTGCAGGGCTTCATTCCTTGATTTGTGTCTGTGTTCAGAGTAAGTAAACTTTTCATTTCAAAACAAATTAAATACTGAAACTACACACAATGCCCGCAGCATCCAACTCTTCTGATTCCAGAGACTGCCTCTAATAACATATATATCACAAAATGTTTAAAACAAACAAAAAAAGTACATTCTAGGCATTGCTGGGAAAAGTTTTTGAAGGCCAACTGATACCTGTTCTTGGCCTAATTCTTAAAGGCAGTTATTCTGGATTAATTTTAAGTTTCCTAATTACCTATGTAATCCTATTAAAGTCAACAAAGCTCCTCTAGCACAGGCAAGTTATAGAATGTAGGAAGATCTTGGCTTAGGCCTTGGGCGTGTATCCTTCCCAGCTCCCCAGCTGGGGGAACTGGGGCACATCAGGGTAAATAGGATATGGGGGTGCTCTGTGAGATGTAAATGTAGCAGGCAGCCTAGCCCATATCCCCAGGTGCAGTGTAGTTCACTGACAACCTTTCAGTGTATGGCCAGTGACACCCATTATATAACCCCTTTAAGAGGGGACCCTGGAATCACCGCCGCAGGGGGGTGAATCACCATTTCACACCCCCGCCCAGCCCATTAAAGGGAAGAAAAGACTAAAGGATTCCACCCAAGGCCATAACCACCAAAGTTGTGATGAATTGCTACAGGGAAGATAAAACCTGCCAATGCAGGAAAATTTCTTCCCGGTCCTTCAAAAGCAACCAGTCAAAGACCGCAGCAGCGCCTGCTAAACAGGACAAGAAAACATTAAACAAAGGGAGGGTGGGGAGGGTGAATCTCCAGAGCTGACTGCCTGGCTATCGTCGGCTCCACCCCCTATTTATAAACGAGGCTGGTCCCGCCTCCCAGCAAGAAACTTGGGTGTGAACCTCCAAATAATAACACTGAGAGGCAAGCCAGACCCCCTTCTACTAGTAAGTTCCCTGGGAACTGTAGCACTATGCGCAATCCCACAAAGGGCACCCACACTATAAAGCATGAGTGCTCATTGCCATGAGCTGTGTGTATGTACAGGGGAGATTAGCACAGGTTGACATACTTTGCAAGCCTGGACTTTAGAGACTGGAAGCACCGATCCCCAAATTAGAGTGGATGTATTTCAGGATGAGTATCTTTATTCCTTGTGGTGGGAGGTGGATAATTCCCAACATGAGGCTTCAAGGAGTGGGCTAAGGGAGCACTCAAGTTGCTTAGACTGTGGGAGTGAGGCTGTACTGTTCTTATTCAAAAAACCTCAAATGGAAACATTGTGGGATAATCAAGCATTACAGGCTTAATTTCTCTTATTTTGTTTTTCCTTCCCACACTATAAAACGTAATGTGTTTGTATGCAGTTTATAAGGGCCCGTCAAGCTTTTTTTAAAAAAAGCCTTCTGTTTGAAGTTTGCCTACTGTTGCTGCAAATAGAAACTTAGCATATGGTATAGTTGTAATTTGTCAAAGGAAAAAAGAAATACCTTCCATCTATCTACCTTGTGCATATGAAACACCTTCTCTTTGCATTTTCAAGTTCTTTGCTGGGGTGTGTGTAGATTGGGCTTTCAAAAGAAACTGTAGAAGCCCAGAACAGACAGTGGCAGGGGGACATCACCAAACAATGGCACTCAGCGATGGACAAACTTTTCTCAGCTCCATTCGGAATTTCATCGCAAATGCAGGTGTCATTGAAGAATCAGGGTGGAGTGTGGTGAATTTTGCAAGTTCTAAATTGGTTCACATTTTTTGGTGCATATATGCTTCTTTTACAGGCCACATGTGTTTTCACACAGTATCTCTTGGGAGCGCCAGGCAAGAGTTTTACGGCAAGGAAGCGCTTAGAAGATATCTTCTGAAAAGTTCCAGGTATTATGAGCAGGGGAAAGTCCTATATGAAGCCCGCCATTCCAATCAATCAGTCAGTTGGTTCAATCTGACCATTATTTCTGAACTACAGCAGCATCACTAGAACACTATAGTGTTTATACTTGATTTTCCCTTTACAATCCCAATTCACTTCATTGGGGACAACTGAAGTTTGATTGTGACTTGGTGACACTCCAGGAGCAGCTGAATGGAGAAACGAGACCTTTATGAAAGCTTTAAAATGGTTAAGAAAATGTAGAAAATTTGCTAATAGGAGGGGAATAGTACTTCCAGATATGATTAAAAATAAATTAGATTAATCACGTATTTCAGAATGTATTGGCAACCTTTTATGCATATTAAATGTCAGAAGAGAGAAATTTGTTAGTAGCAGGATTCCTGAGTCAGCAACTCAAGCTGCTGATGCAGTCTCCCGGGGAGGCAGGTGTGGAATCATTTCTTTACATGACCTGATTATGAAGGGAGTAGAACTTCTGTTATATATATATATATTTGGGGGGGGGTGTATATTTTGGTGGTAGGCACATGCTTTGCATGCTGGAGATCTATACCTCAATCCCTGCCAGCTCTGGAAAATGGTAACAGAGGATGTGAAAGACCTCTGCCAAAGAGGAGACAGTGCTACTCAAATACTGCCATTCAAATTAGACAAAGCTTGGCTCCATGGGCAAATCATCTGACCAGGTAGAAGGCAGGTTCATAACTTCCCATATCTTATTTCCAAGAACTGGTGTTTAAAAACCTAAATTGGCTGTGAACCCTGAGCTGGACTCGGCATGAGATCTGGATGCCAAGGGGGTGGAGATGGGCTGCTTTTGCTTGCCAGGCTCTTTTTTTCCTGGCAAGAGATTGGCAAATGAAGCGGGTAGGACTGGGGTCAAATCCAGATTCTTTTCTTTCCCCTTCAAAGCAATTAAATAATTTTGAAGCAAGATTTAGTAAACAAAGCCTAGCTTTGGGTTCTTGTAGTAAAAAGAAACAAGGGCTGAAATTGCCTTAGGCCTTGAAACACAAGATATTTTCATTATCTTTCCTCACTGAGCTGTGTTGCCATTCATTGCACACCCTTAGAAGCCACCAGTAGTTCCCTTGATAGATGAGTGGCATCTTCTCCAAGTCTCTTTCTTTCTGTCTCTCTCCTTTGGTTGCCAAATTGCCTATGCTATGTTATAATTTCCATAAATGAGCAAGCAGGAGGCTTCCTTCCTTCAAAAACACATCAGAGCCCCACAAGCGGCCCAATCAAACACTGAAATCCCTTGAAAGGGGTCAAACTGTTTGAATGAAGCGCTCAAGGATGCCTAATTCCCCACCCCAACCAAAGGGTTCCCTGCCTCCTTTGCTTAGAACGTTTTTTAAGCTTAATGTGAGTCGATACTGTGATGCAGTGGCAAAAAACCCCCAATAATGCTATTCTAGGCTGCATCAACAGAAGTATAGTGTCCAGATCAAGGAAAGAAATATTACCACTCTATTCTGGTCAGGTGTGATCAGACCACACCTGGGATACCTTGTCCAGTTCTGGGTGCCACAGTTTCAGAAGGATATTGTCAAGCTGGAACGTGAGCAGAGGAGGGCGACCAAGATGATCAAAGCTCTGGAAACCAAACCTTCTGTGGAACGGTTGAAGTTGTTGGATATGTTTAGCAAGGAAAAGAGAAGGCCAGAGGCCTGCAGCACTTCTGTTTGTCCTGTGAATTGGAACAAATGTCAGTCAGGTTTTCTGTGGGGATTCAGCAGCAAACAGCGAATGTGGCTAAGCCAGAAAAGTGAGATGAGAGCCATCTTGAAATAGCTGAATGGCTGTTATATGGAAGATGGAGCAAGCTTGTTTTCTGCTGCTCCAGAGGGTAGGGCTCAAACCAATGGATTCAAGTTACAAGAAAGGAGATTCCAGCTAAGCATTGGGAAGAATTTTCTGGCAGTAAGAGCTCTTTGATGGGGGAACAAACTGTCTAGAAAGATGGTGAACTCTTCTTCATTTGATGCTTTAAAATAAAGGTTGGGTGGCCATCTGCCATGGATTCTTTAGTTGTGATTACTGCATTGCAATGGATTGGACTAGAAGTCCCTCAATTAGTTTTAACAATGCACCTTTAATTTCTGGATATTGTGCACATTAATATATGTATTTAAATACTCATTGTCCCGGGCAATTCATGGATTTGCATGCCTCAGATTTCAGTCAATGATATAATTGTACTAAAACATTCCAAAAGAAGCTTGGGGTCTCTTCCAGCAGTTTAAAGAAATGCAGGCATTTGAAAAGCCAAAAGTACTTGCTCTGATTTATTGAGAAATCATCCTGTACATCTAGTATCTGGTAAAACTGTGACTGTTCAGGAGTCACAATTTAGAAAGATCCGTTGCCCATAAAATTAAGTTTTAATTCCCAATGGAACAGAAGCTGTTAAATTAAAGAAGCAGAGAGTTTAGTTTCTTTGATCTAGGGAACGAAGGGAATTGGAGCAAATGTGCTCATCAACCTGTTTGTCTCAGGTGGGGTTGGGTCTAGGTGCAAGGAAGCAGAAACAGATAAAGCAGTAGACCTATTCTGACCTAACAAAAACATTTTCCTCCCATAATGAAATGAAATTTCTGCCTCTGATGTGCAACAGAGCTGGTAGCATCGTTTAATGGTTACTAGCCTTGATGGCTCTGCTCTGCTTCCACAGTCGGACTCCGTATGGTTCTGAGTACCAGTTGCTGGAAGCCACAAGGAGTGGGGAGAGTTGTGCTGGGGCCTCGCTTATGCTTTTCCCACAGGTATCTGGTTGACCACTGAGAAAATAGGATTCTGGACTAGATGTGTCACTGGACTGATCTAGCAGGCTCTTCTTATGTTCTTATTCTGAGTTGATGCAGACCAAGAAGGAAACCCATCATCACAGCCTGTTGCCCAGTCCTTCTGTATTGTACACAGATGTACCAACTTCACTAGGGAAGAGAATACATTGGTCACACATTTCAGCCAGAAGGCAGAAGAAGGGCATTTTAGGGAACAGTTTCATAGCTCTAAAAAATAATTGATGCTAGAATCCATGCCAAGAAGATTAAGAAAGGCAAGGAGACAATACCCCAATTAATGCAACCACAAGTGATTGATGGAAATTTGATACTGAAGTGGGATGCAGTGTGTGTGTGTGTGATGGTTTCATTGGTGTCAAGAGTTACCTTTGAAACATGTCATGATGCTGTTACAATGCGGAAAAATCATGTATATATGTTTTACATCTAATTAATATTACAACATGATTTTCATGGATGCTGTGGTTGCCAAGCCACAGCTGGCAAGCCTGGCACACAGAACCACTAAAATATGGGCAATAATCATTCCTTCCTGAGAATCCCCGCTTTCACTTAAAATTTTTGTGGATCTCATGTTGTGAATATAAACTTGGAACAAGCTGAAACGGAAATGCAGGGGCATAAATGTTCAGAATTTTTTAAAAAATCAATATTTCATAGAATGACAATAAAGCATCATGGAAAGATTCCCTCCAAATTTTGAGAGAGAAGCAGATGTTGATCTTAATCAGTGGTTTGAACACAGTAAATCAAAGAACAATGTGTGCAAGCTGGTTTGACATAAAGGGAGGAAATAGTTTGACCAGCTCAATGTCAAGCTGTTTTTGATGCCCTCCATCAGATGATTTCGGTACCTAAGCACTATAGCAGCATGAAGTTAATATGATCACCCAGGGGAGGTACAAGAAAGAGCCAACCCAGCATACAAGAGTGATGTAGTCATGCATTGCCACACCTGGTATTAGCACTAAACTGGGAAATAAACAAACATATTTGTCCTGTTCAGAGTTTTCCTTCCTTCCTTCCTTCCTTCCTTCCTTCCTTCCTTCCTTCCTTCCTTCCTTTTTCTTTCTTTTTTAAGCCCTGTCAGTAGTAGTAATTACAAACCCACCTCTAGTAGAAATGTGGCCTCCATGAAACTGAAGATGTGTAATGCATGCCCTCTATCTGTTCAACCAGTGATCTCAATCCTGACCCAAAGTCACTAGCCTGTAATTAGCAAGCTTCTAATTGATTTTTAATTTAAAGCAATTACAAAAGGAGGCATTACCATGCATCATTTATACTTATGGTATTGCAAGGCAAGTACAATTAGGGCAAAAGGAGGTTGGGAGGTGTGGTTTTTGTTTTGTTTTTGTTATATGTAGTTTTGTGATGCATAAAGGATGCTAGAAAATTCCTAAAAAGTCAGAAGCAGAAAAAAGAGCTCTTGTGATGGGTCCCACCATTAACTTAAAGCTACTTCTCAATTCATTTCTAAAGGATATTATAGCACCATGAGTACCTTGCAATGATTCAGAAGAGTCAAAGGCCAAGCTTGAAGAAATATAGAATGGCTTTTTTAATATAAAAAAAATAATTTAATCGTGGTGATACTGAAGAGGAACGTATAATGAGGGTACAACAGAAACATCAGGAATGTGCTCACTAAAAATCATATTTTCAATTTGTCTTTGAGAGATGGCAAGCAATGGTGAACATGAGAATATCATAACAGTAGATTGTATCAGTACTTGGGGAATAATGTGGAAGATGTCAAGGGTCTCAAACGAGGGTCTTTTGCAACAAGCCCAAGCAGGGGATATGGCTGTCCTCATCTCGGCTTCAGCACAGCATTATGACTGTAGATGGCATCTGAGCAACAGTCAGTGAGAGGGATGAAGCACTATGATGGTCGTGGACATTGGGGTTGGATCCCACAAAGGTGTTGTGCAGGTAGAATGACTTCTGCACATGCGGCAGAACTTCCCCTCCCCTCCCTCTCCTGCACACATGCTGCTGCATGCCACCCCATATGGGTTGGGGGTGGGGGGAGCAGATTTGTGGAGGTGCATGGGGCATGAGGGAGAAGGAGATGTTCCACTGCATGAGTGGAAGTCAGTCCACTTGCACAAGGACTTCAGCAGATACAGCCTCATTGATTCCAGAGATTAGAGGGAAGGGGTTCTGCTGGTAGGATCTACGAATCCAGAAAGTATAGGCAAGTAAATATCTGCTCCACATGCTTACACAGAAAGAAACACACCATTCTGGCATGTCTGCCTAGAAATACAAACCAGGCAGCCAGAAACCTGGGAAGGTGAAACAAAGAGAAGTAGAAGGAAATAAAGGACATTATGCTGGAAAATGCCTAGAATGGTCCACAGTGTATTTTCAGAAATGAGCTTTTCATTCATGAGATTTGATATATGGGATGGGATTGTGGGAAGGGATCTCCAAAATGATACCTAAGCCTTATGCGCACCTGTTTGTCTTTAGTCCGCCAGTGCTGTCATAATGGTGAAAACTTGCTGCTCACTAGCGATCCATAGTCTAGTTCAGTTGTTTTTAATTTTCTGCTGAAGGCAATCTTTTTGATGTCAGAGTTGCCCAGTTTGGGAAGTAACATACAATCCAGTCATTCAGAGAACCACGGGAGCAGAGTATCAAGGGATTAATTAAGACAACACTATAAACAAGACCAATATGCAGTGAAACCCTAAGCAGGTCTGCTAAGCGGTAGTTCAATGGGGCTTACTCCCAGGTAAGTGTGTAGAGGATTACAGCCACAACAAAATAATTTTAAGTGTTCAACAGAGTGTTGGAAATCAAGTTGTTCATGTCTAAATAATTTTATAAATCAATATAAGCCTACAGATGAATTCCATTATTAAAAAGTAGTTGTGACAAATAAAACAATGCAACATCTTACATTTCTCCAAAGCATATAATTTGTTTTGGGTTTGTTATTTTAAAAGCTTTTGCTCTTTGCTGCTTCCAGGAGCTACACACAAACACACACCACACCAACGTTTAAAACGAAAACAAAAATCTGGAGGAACGATCGATTGAAGTGCTTTCTGGTGCGCCATTCTGCCTCTGCACAAATATGGAGAAACTTAGATAAAGAAAAATGAGCAATTCATTAAAAATGTGAATGAGTGGCAAGACTACTTGCAGGAACATCACCCAGATTGTTTTAGAAGTCCCATATAACCCTACACATCTACTGTAGGTAGAAAGCTGTTCCTCCATAGGTGAGCGATGAATATGATATCCCCATAGCTTTATCTGAACTGACATCTACACATTGCTACTTGAAGCCCACATGTTACATCAAGTGACAGCTCTATAGTGATTCCCAAAGCTCATGTTAATTTTAGAATGGTCTGGGGGAAAGGAACGTTGACAAAAGACACACCGCACTGAACTTCTTCAAAGGAGCACACGTCGAATTGGGAAGTCCTAAGTCCATGGTTCAGGAACAAGAGAAGATGGGATTCATTTCACATTTCAAAATGTTATTGTTTCTTGAGATACACCATAGTTTTTTGTTTGCTTTGAATATAATTTTGTTTGAAAGGAATAGGGTTCTCAAGTAAAAGGAATTGGCGCAACAAAATGAATGTGTCCTTGTTGGTATCCCATTTGTATGAAAGGGCCAGAGAAAAGATACAAGATCTTCCAAATTCTAGGAATCTCAAACACTTCATGACATACAAAATACTTGCATTCGGTTCTCATTTGTTTATTTGTTGCTTTATTTCACAACTTTTTTATCATCAAAATATAAAAGCAATAAGCTATGAGCACAATAAAATAGAAAAAAACCACAACAAAAATGACAGCAGAGAACAGCAATAAAAGAAAAAGACAGCAAAGCAACAGTAAAATTGAAAAATAGGATTGTTATTATCCATCGCCTAAAAGCTAGCAACAATTATAAGTGTCCCTGAAAAGGGTATTCCACAAATAGGAAGCTACCACCATGAAGGTTGTAACCTGAACCTAATCTTAGAAGGAATAAATACCCAAGACTCACTACACTCAGACAGTTATATTGTTGTAACTGTTGTTACACCAGATGGCAGTGGCGTAGCGTGGGGGATGCAGGGGGGCCCGGCCGCACTGGGCGCAACATCTGGGGGTTAGGGTTAGGGGGCGCAAATCCACGGGTTAGGGGGCTCAAATTACTTGCCTTGCCCTGGGTGCTGACAACCCACGTTACGCCACTGCCAGATGGCGCTGTAGAGCACAAAATTTGTCTTTGCGATTTTACATAGGCTTTTTTCTTTCTTTTGTTATAACGATCTATTTTATCACGTATTTATAGGGGTTTTTTCCCTGTGTATAGATCTAGCCCTGAACAGGGCATCTGATTAAGATATTAGAGAATCTAGAAAGCTGCCCTTCATATAGTCTAGCCCTAAGCTGCATAAAGTTTATAAATCAAGAGAAGCATTTTATTGCTTGGCTAATATTTCAACACAATTCACACTAGTACTATGCTAAACCTGTTCTCCAGGTTCTCTTTTTTTTCCTGCCTTGTTCTCGGGGTATTTTAAGATTTCTTTAGAATTTCAGTAGGTGTAGGCTGGAGATTATATTCATTGTGAGGTGGCCATGAGTGTTTTGTGGGTGCTTTTTCTTTCTGCACAACATTTTCCCAGCAGCCTCCTTGGCTATCCATCCTTCTGGATCTGAAAACATCCTCTAAGGAGTTACCTCATGACATATTCCCCAGAAAATGAAGCATAAGAAGGAATGGAAGCTTCCTATGATGCGCCTGAGATTTTGTAGTTAAGTCCTCCCTTTTATTGATTTTTTAGAAGTACAAGGACTTTATTTTATTTTTAAAAGAATAGCTGTGAGACACTTAGTAGGCAGTATCTCTCCAACTGAGAATGTTATGGGTTTTCAGAAAGTGTGCCCTTTTGCAACAGCCACATACCACCAAAAAGATTATTTGTACAATGAAAGAAAGGACACTTAGAAACACTCCTTAGCCATCTTCAAAATAAACTTAGCAGAAAACCATTGATCCTACCCATGAGAATTTCACGGATATTATCTGTCCCCTTTGATAATTTTTGAATGCAATTTCTTTTCTTATTAATTAATGCAGAATGGTAATACAGACACATACACAGGAGAAACAGTCTGTACAGTGCAAATTGACATACCCATGTAATATACTTCTTTAGGTATAAAATAAATGGATTCTTCCCTTACACCTCAATGATGCTATTCAGTTAGACAAGTATTTCTATCTTCATATCATGGAATTCATCCTCTCACTTTGATGATACTAGCCTGGCTGTTTTAAGTGGCACCCCAGTCTTGCTTTTTTGTATTGGCTATAATGGTAAAGAAAGTAATCCAGTGTGTCGAATTGAACTTCCGTCACTCTTCTCACCTGGTTCAAAATACAGTGGTACCTCTACTTATGTGCACCTCTGGTTATGTATCCTTCGGGTTATGCACACGGCAATCCTGGAAGTATTTTTCTGGGTTTCGTCAGGCGTGCATGCGCAGAACAGGCACCTCCAGTTGCGAAAACCTCTGGATCCAACCGGAGCTCCAGAACGGATCCCGTCCGCAACTGGAGGTACCACTGTACAAAAGTGCCTCTCAGGCAGCAACACAACCACTGACTTCAAACAAACAATGTTACCAGCTATATTTTTCTACTTCTGTTTTTCAAGGGCATCCATTTCATATTTTATTCACCCCGGGTTGTTTATTAATTTGCACTAATCAGTTCAGGCCAGAGTACCAAGGTGATGATTTAGTGCTTAGACAATGTGATGTAACTGGAAGGTTCTGGAAGGTTCTTTCATCCAATTTCTACCCTCCGAGGTAGTGACCAAATGGGTGGAAGGGTGTTGGTTGTTGTGGCTGAAACAGCAGCCCCCCCCCCAAATGCTTGATGTGCTGGAAAGAATTTTTTCCCCATGCATATATTTTAAAAAAGTCTGTCAGTGGCAAAGTGGTAGCTTTCAAATGAAGCCTGCACATTTAATCTGAAACCTCTTACAATAAGAGATCAAAACGGCAGGGCATATTGAGGCCTATATCACCTAGCAACTGTCTTTTGAATAATGAGGAAAGGCAAGGGTCGTGTACCCTGGTATTATAACACTTCTGACTGTTCTCTTTGGCTCTCTGCATAATGCTTACTTTATCAATGCACGTTTTATTTTTTAATTCTGTTTTTATTACTAACATTTTAATATTATGTACTGCATTTACTGTTCCAAGATTAAACAATATTTGTTCCAATAATAAGAAAATCCATTGTTTTTCTTTTTTGAAAAAGATTGAATGTATTAAGTATCAATATTCTGCATTTGCTCCTAAATGTGAACGTTACAAAATATTTCAGATTTTTTTCGCTCATGCCTCAAAAGTTAACACTGTACACATTTCAATCAATTCCGGCTGAGCAAACCTTTGTGATTTGTTCCCTTACAGTTGGGTCACATCAATTCATTATAGCAAATTCATATTCAGAAACCAGAAAGAGCATAGGTAAAGGTAAAGGTACCCCTGCCCGTACGGGCCAGTCTTGACAGACTCTGGGGTTGTGCGCCCATCTCACTTAAGAGGCCAGGGGCCAGCGCTGTCCGGAGACACTTCCGGGTCACATGGCCAGTGTGACATCGCTGCTCTGGCGAGCCAGAGCTGCACACGGAAACGCCGTTTACCTTCCCGCTGGTAAGCGGTCCCTATTTATCTACTTGCACCCGAGGGTGCTTTCGAACTGCTAGGTTGGCAGGCGCTGGGACCGAGCAGTGGGAGCGCACCCCGCCGCAGGGATTCGAACCGCCGACCTTTCGATCAGCAAGTCCTAGGCGCTGAGGCTTTAACCCACAGCGCCACCTGTGTCCCTTCGACACAAAGAGCATACTGTCGTGTTAAAAAACATCCATGATGCTAGAAGTTAGAGGCAGAGACAGAATTTTGCTTGCACTTAATACAATATTAGTTAAAGTCAAGTGTGTTTTCTATATTGCCCTAAGAAACCAAGAAAAAAGAACCTTGGGATTTAAGGACAAAATAAGCAGTAATAATTTCAATCTTCTTTTTAAAGCTAATACATCTGTATTAATGGCTTTATCTACCACATACCTAGCTCCTGGTGACTATCATCTCCAACAATTTACTAATAAATCTTATTTAGCTGTTGTAGTATCAAATATATTTTGGTTTCAATTGCAGATATCATATATGCATTTACAAATACGCCAGAGTAGATGTGCTTGCTTCTGTCTGCATAAATAAACAAAAATGGGCCAGATTCCTGGTTTATCTTAGAATTTGCTATATTTTAACAAATGTAGTTAATGTTTGAAAATCTAAGAATGTAAAATGATTTAAAAATTCATTTAACCGCAAATATCTGTGCAACTCCTAATATCATAAATTACTATTACTATTTATGGGACCTTTCTGCAATCATGAAAATGCTGTATTTTAATAGTTTCAAACATATATTGTTATATTTGCTTATGTAGTTGTTTCAATATTCTTGTGAGCCGCATTTGATCTTGGAAAAGTAGAGTAGAAATTCTTGCAATAAAGTATAAACAGCCTGTCCATAACCTACTACAGCGCATTGTAGCCAGTGGCACAGAAGCTGTCCACGGCTTTGCTATGAAAGTCATAATCAAATAAACCCAATTAGGCTGCCGTTCTATGGAGTGTTGTAGTCTGAGGTTCTCTGTTCTCAGCAAACTTGCATAGCGTTGGATGGTTACAGCAGTAGCCAACTAACTTGTTCCATTGCACAATGATTTCTGCTTACGCAATAAGTGTTCCCCACTTATTGTCCCTCTGCACCCCCTCTAAACCTGTTCTGGTTCCCCCCCACAACTCTGCAGTGCAGATTTGGGAAGGGCATGGGGAGAGGGGGGTGGGATTAAGTTCTGCAACTGAAAATCCCTGTACAGTGGTACCTTGGTTGTACAACCATAATCCGTTCCAGAGGTCTGGTTGTAAACCAAAACAGGCACGCTTTTGCCAATGGGGCCTCTCCCCAAAATTGGTTGTAATCCAAAAAAAAGAGGGGGTTGTAATCCAAAAAAAAAGGGACACGCATTTCTGGGTTTGACATGGTTGTAATCCAAAACGGTTGTAATCCAAAGCGGTTGCAAACCAAGGTACCACTGCACTGTAATGACTTAGTTACATACCACCCTTAGTCTCTAATTATGCCATATTCTTTTGGCCTTTATGGAGACTGAGTGATATTTAACTTGATATTTCAGAGGGTGTGTGAATGACATAGAAATTGAACCAATCAAAACTCACACTTGTGAGTAGGGGATATTCCTTCTGTGGAAGGGCTTTTATGAAAGACACATGGAAAACTACACACGTCTCATAATTTTTAACCTCTGTAAGACACAAGATCATTTGGTACTCAAGTTTTAAAACATACAGAAGTCATCCATATTGGGGGAAAAATGAGCTTTTAAGAAACACCTACACAGGGCCAACCCTTGTTTAGCAAATTTCATTCCAAATGACACATCCTGTTTTAGCTTTGTGCTCTTTTCATTTTACTAAGCCACAACCAAAGACATCAAGCCAGAGCTAGACATAAACAATAATATAAGCCACTGTAATGTCTTCCCTCCCAAAGATTTACAGGATTCAACTTCATTTTAATAGCTGGCCATGAGGAAATTACAATTGTTTCCATTCACACACATGACTGTAATGGGGAAAGCTTGACAAAGACTGTAGTTACAAAGGAACGTAACTTTTTCAGGAAAGGCACCAGTGCTTATTCAAATGGGTAATTATATCCAAAAGTTTGAAGGTTTCCAAAAAATTAACTGGACTAACAGAGAAGGAAAATCAAAAGTGAAGCTGGCTACATGGAAGAAACAGTAACAATTGTGGTGGGAAATAAAGGATTACATCATGTATTTCCATAGCAACCAAACTTGTAAAAATAACAATTATGTTAGCAGAAGTTCTTCAAAATAGCTTCCATGATAGTTGAAATACAATTCCAGTGAAAGTCAAAGACAGATAAATAGAAAGATTTGTTCCTTCTATGCGTTTTGATCCACTGTTTGTCTCTCCTCGTGATATTTCTCCACTATATTTTAAACTTCTTTGGAATAAAGGTACAACCTTTTGTCTCTCTTGACAGTATAAAAGGAATACTTAAACTCCTCTCTCCCCCCCACTACTTTGAAATAGCACTGCCATTATTTCTTTTATTCAGGATAACATATGGACTGAGAACAGGGGAACTGAAAAGAATAAAAAACACAAAATATAGAACATCTTCATTGAGAAACCAACAACAGCAATTAAATCTTTCAGATGTGTTACAAGATCTTTCTACTTAGGCTGAATTTTGATGGCCAAGGTTAAGGTTTAATGGAATAGAGGTTTCAGTGTGCATTCTTGTTTTGCCTAATAGTTAAGTAGAGTTGTTTTGTTATTTTTAAATTACAACCTGCCTTGAGTTTTCAGAATAAGTAGGGCTAGAAATCCAAATAAAGTATTACTTAAAACAATCACAATTGGCTTCTGGTTGGCCACTGTGAGAACATGATGTGGACTAGATGGTCCTTTCAGTTTCCAGATGCTGCAGCAACCTTCTGTGATAATTAGCTGTGACTTTGATTCCAATCATGATTAAGTTCTTAGATGCTGCTATAAGAACTCAGGTCAAACTGTGCAAGCTTTGGTCACCCTGACAGACATTCTTTATCAGGAGAGGGACAGAAAGAGTGTGATCCTGTGGGGTTGATCTCTCTACAGCTTTTGATGCCACCAGGCATGGTATCCTTCTGGAGCAGCTCTATTGGTGGGGAGTTGACAGCAAGCTATTGCAGTGGTTCTGCTCATACCTACAGGGCTGACACCAGGCAGTGGGTTTGGGTAATGCCTTACTGATTCCTTGGTTTGGGGGCTGTGAGGTGACACAGTGGCCTGTTATGTCCCCAATGCTGTGTAACATCTATATATGAAACTGTTAGAAGTGGTGTTTGGGGGACTTGAAACAAGTAACATCCTCTTGGTATGTTAGAATTGGGGATCAGGGAACTAAAAAGGGAGCCTGATATCTTTCAAAGTTCCAAAGCAGTAGAGAAGATGTTGCTATGGCTTCTGCCACCTCGTTCCTCTCCAGCCCTTTCACCATATTTCCCCTTTGACCTGTTGCAGTAAGTCTCCACCCCCATTGTTCAACCCGGAAACTGAGGTCCAGCTCTGAGGGTCTTCTGGTGGTTCCCTTACTGCAAGAAGTGAGGTTGCAGGGAACCAAGCAGAGGGCCTTCTCAGTAGTGACACCTGCCCTGTGGAATGCCCTCCCATCAGATATCAAGGAAATAAACAGCTATCTGACTTTTAGAAGACATCTGAAAGGAAGTTTTTAATGACTGATGTTTTAAAGTATTTTAAATCTTTTGTTGGAAGCCGCCCAGAGTGGCTGGGGAAACCCAGCCAGATGGGCGGGGTATAAATAATAAATTATTTATTATTATTACTATTATTATTCCACAGAATGAGCAGACAGCAGGTAAGTACAGCTCAAGCCATGTTGCAGGAAGTGCTGTATCCTCTCTCACTACCTCAGAAACATACACGATGGCAACCCTCGGCCCAACCATTTCTAGCCTAGCTATTTATGAAGAAAAGTGCTTCATGGCTGGAGCAAGAAGTATTTAGAGAACACTTCTCTTCAGAGAACTTTCATAATTAAATAGCATCAGCTTTGCTTTACAGCCACTTTTTAACCTCACCCTTTTCCCTCCCCCACTCCCCACCCCCAAGAAATGTGGAAAACATTAGCTAAAATTGTGTTGGTCTGTACAATTTTATTCACTTACAGACAGGTTTTATGATACATTTAGCCTTTTAAATGACACTAATAGTCTCAGGAGACACATGGGTTTTCCTCCAGCTCAACAATTAAGTCTATTTCAATGTTATTTGGGTAAGTTGAAACAATTCAGTTACTGTATGTCTGCTCAGTGGCATGTACTGTAAAACCAATAGAAAAGCACCTTGGAGTAACCTAAATAATAGCTTTTAAGCAAAATTTAGACATAAACCAGCTCTCTCCACCACCCTCATATTTTTACCTCTTATTTTTTCTATGAGAAAAATAAATACTTTCAAATTTGGGTAGGTCAGAAGTCTGACTAGGTAATGAACACTATTAATCTCAATTGTGTTCTCTTTCCCCCCTTTTTCAAGCCACAGTTTTGAAATGTGTTTCTCACTAGAGTGTAGTAGCAAGGTTTATATAGTTATAAAGAGAGAGAAGAATGTGTACTTGTGAATGACCCAAATGTCGGTATGTGTCTTCATGTAATATGCACATTGTATTAATCAATGTATCATGTGGTTTATTCCACCTATATGCTTCTAATTGACTGTTTATAGAACGGTATGCAGGTTTCATATTGGACTTATTCCATATAATCACAATCAAGTTCTTACCTCATGATAAAAAAAAGAGAAGTGAGAGGAAGCAATTAAGTGTGCTGCCGTTCTCAAATCTTAGCTCCACTCAAACTCCAGAGGTGAATTATAAGTCAATACAGCCGTGAAGCTATAGCAGCTGGAAAACATCCATTGAAATGCCTGTGAGCTGGCAATGCAGCTAGCATCTAGTGGATGCCAGAAAAACTGCTTGCACTGGTGTGCTTGCTGGTTAAGAAATGCAAAAGGTGCTCAACGGAAAGCAATAGAAGTCAGTGTCATGAAGGTAACCATAGCTTCGAAGCTATATGGTCCTTGATTGTCCTCACTTAAGGGCATATCATGACAGCCTCTGCTATATCTACTGGAAGAAGTTCTCAAGTTTTCAGAACTTGGGATGGTTGCATTTCAACCCCCCCCCCCGCTATTGACCCACTTCCAACTCCCTCCCCTTCCAAAAACACCAAAGAGCATAATAAGAGCCCTGCTAGATCAGACTAGTAGTAGTCTAGCACCTTTTAATGAGGGTGAAAGAGGAGAGCACAAAATATGGCCTGAAGCTCAACATCAAAAAAACTAAGATCATGACCACTGGTCCCAGCACCTCCTGGCAAATAGAAGGGTGAGAAATGAAGGCAGTGAGAGAATTTACTTTCTTGGGCTCCATGAGCACTGCAGATGGTGACAGTAGTCATGAAATTAAAAGATGCCTGCTGCTTGGGAGAAAAGCAATGACAAACCTAGACAGCATCTTAAAAAGCAGAGACATCACCTTGCCGACAAATGTCTGTATAGTTAAAGCCATGGTTTTCCCAGTAGTGATGTATGGAAATGGGAGCTGAACCATAAAGAAGGCTGATCGCTGAAGAATTGATGCTTTTGAATTATGGTGCTGGAGGAGACTCTTGAGAGTCCCATAGAATGTAAGCAGATCAAACCTCTCCATTCTTAAGGAAATCAGCCCTGAGTGCTGACTGGAAGGACAGATCCTGAAGCTGAGGTTCCAATACTCTGGCCACCTCATGAGAAGAGAAGACTCCCTGGAAAAGACCCTGATGTTGGGAAAGATGGAGGGCACAAGGAGAAGGGGACGACAGAGGACCAGATGGTTGGATAGTGTTCTTTAAGCTACCAGCATGAGTTTGACCAAACTGCGGGAGGCAGTGAAAGATAGGAGTGCCTGGCATGCTCTGGTCCATGGGGTCACGAGGAGTCGGACACAACTAAACGACTAAACAGAAGCAACAACAACAAAAGTCTAGCACTGTATTCTTACTGAGATCAACCAGATGCCTATGGGAAGCCCACTAGTAGAACATCAGTGCAAAAGCTACCTTCATTCTTCTGATCCTCAACAATTCATATTATAGAAGAATCCTGGTTTCTGTTTCTCTAAACAAATTCAAGTTGCTTCATTTCCTAGTATCTTGACCCTCACATTAAGACCGAGCAGACTGTTGACATGACCTGTTTCCTTGGTTGTAAAGTGGCCAAGTGGAAACAACGGTCGAGTTCTTTCACCTTTGGTGGTTGTGTAGAAGATGGAATTTCAGCAGGTGTTGCTGGACCTGCAGGTTATACCTCCTGAAATTTTCTTTTATACACAACTGTTAAAGGCGCAGGAGACCTGTTCTCTTTTTCATCTGCTCTCCTACTTGACAGCCTATAAATGTCCATTGCTAGTGACCAAAATATACCACAGTTAACAGTAGTTTTTAGGCATCAGGCAGGCAGGACTGCATTGCCCACCCCAGCCTTGTTTCCTAGGGGAAAAGAAGAAATTATGGGTTCAAGCGAAGTGAAGGGGGTTTAGATTCTATCAGGAAATGGGAAAAGCAGTGAGGCACTTTGCCTTTTAAAATCATGAGATTTCTAAATTTCCTCTGTCAATTCAGCATCTGTTAGATCACTTAAATCCAGCATGCACAAATAATTCAGGCTGCGATCCAAATATGTTTTCCTAAGCCTAAGTCCCATTGAATTCGATAGAGCTAACATCTGAGGAGATATGCATAGGATTGCACTTCCAGATTATAATACAACAATAAAATAAAATAAAAAATCAAACCAACCACCCTAGTTATAGCTTGACCAATGTTGTCTGGCAAGTTAGTCACCTGGAAGAAATTATTTGTCCTGCTTGGGTAGGCAAGTGGTAGACAGCAAGGCTGAGTTAATTCTAGGGAATGTCGCTGTCAGAAATGGTTGGGTTGGATGGCTGTGATTTCCCTCCCCACATTTTGTGTCCCATGAATTACAAAACCCATGTTGAAACTCTATACCAGTGTTTTTCGCTCGGTGGTACTCATACCGCCTGACACACTGTGAAGTACTGCAGGTTGAAAAGCACTACCCTAGACACTGAGATTTCAGTGAACATCACCTCAGGAAAATTACTGAAGGCCTGTTATTTGGTCTGAAATACACAGTCTACTGATCTGCAGGCTGCAAAGGTACATTTTAATTACCACTGTGAAAGTGGATGTAAAATCAATAACCTGTTTTATTTCTCTCATTGATATGTATAAATACATAATTTAAACCAAGGTTAAACTGAGTTTGCTATCATTAAGTAGCAGGATTAATTCAGGGCATTCTAACTGGGTTAAAGCATCAGGTTATAGTGTGACCCTCCAGAGTTAAAACTTGCCCCAAAGCTCCTGAAATGAACATTTGGCACCCTGCAATCAGAGCTTCCATTTTATTGTGCAATCTGTGTCAAGCCCCAGATACAGAGTCATGCTACAAGCAAATGACAGATCCACTTTGGTGCATGTATATATAATATTATATATGCAGGTTTTGGTGTCCTCGGGTGTCTTCCCGTGTAAAAGTTGGGGTGTCTAGGCGACGTTTCGACGAGGTCTCACTCGTCATCTTCGTCGAAACGTCGCCTAGACACCCCAACTTTTACACGGGAAGACACCCGAGGACACCAAAACCTGCATTCCTGTACCCGTGAAAATCTACGAAAGCAAATATTATATATATATATATATATATATATATATATATATATATATATATATATGCATAGACAACTTTAATTCCCACTCCCCACCCCGTGTAACATGAGAGCAGACAGAATTCAAAGACCACTTTATCCCTTACATACCCATTAGGTCACTGTGGTTTGCTGGAGAGTTTCTCCTACAAGTTCCAAAGATATCAGTAGCCCCAATCAGGGCTTTCAGTGTGGCTGCACTTGTTCTGGGGAACAGCAGTCCTATTGAGATGTAACAGATGCCCACTGTCTGCTCTTTCTGGAAGCAACTGAAGACATTTTTGTTTTGTGTGAAGGTGATGGGAAGCACCCACCAGAACAAAAATGTCTTCAGTTGCTTCCAGAAAGAGCAGACAGGACCTCAAAATGTAGCTCCAAAAAGTAGCTCATACTATCACCCTCCGAACCTCTTGTGGAGGGCACCAGGTTGAGAAATATATATGTAATTGGACTACAACTCCAAACATCCCAGGCTCTGCTACCATCATCTAAGGCCCTTCTTCGTGTGCCTCCTCCACAAGAGGTTCAGAGGGTGATAATATGAGCAGTGGTGGACCTACATTTTGGGGGCCCTGAAGCTTGAATTTTCATGGAGCCCGTTCAGAACAGCAATGAGGTCTGGGTCACCACTGTTATCATCAATGGAGTTGTTTCAAGGCAGATCATCACACCTTTGCAGCATCTGTGCTACAGACTCTCAAACTAGACCCCAACATTGTAATCAATGTGGACCAAACTTCCTCCAGGATTAGGGACCCTGAAGCTTAAGCTTCATTAGTTTCATAGTAGATCTGCCCCTTAACATGAGAACGGGCCTTTTTTGTATTGGCTCCCCGTTTGTGGAATGCTCACCCTAGGGAGGTTCATCTGTGCCTTCCTTATACACTTTTAAGTGCAAGGCAAAAACGTTCCTCTTCAACCAGGTCTTTGACTGATGACAGTCTATGTCCTTTTAAAGGTGTTTGTAGGAGGGGGGCTATTGCTTTGTTTTGTTATGGTTTTTTATTATGTGCTTTGTGGTTTTATTCTGTATTTTTATGCTGTGCGCCACCCTGATATCTTTGGATGAAGGGCGGTATACAAAATGAATAAATAAGTAAATGTCTGAAAAACATGTGAAGGGCAACATGCTGGGGGAAACAGAACTTCAACTGAAACATTGTTAAAATAGGCCAAGACGGAAAAGGCATAGCCTGACCAATAATTCTACCAGGTTGATCTGATACTTGAGGTACACAGAATAGGTAGAATTATGGCTGTTACTGGGCCACTGAAATGAACTTAAATTGTTTTGCCCTGAATAAATGCTCAAAGCAAAAATTAAATGGAGTTTGCATGATGAATACAAATATTTGTGTTGATTACTTGGTTTCATAAGCTGTGCAGTTTTACCTATTGTGCGTTTTGAAAACAAGTCTAGTGAAAAACCAGGTGGAACTTTTGGAGTTTATCTTTTTGGATCACACTTCCACACACTAATTGGATCCAATTATAGTATATATATTTTAATACCAGTGTTACACTGTTATCCTTTGGTAGATTTATGTAGAATATATATCCTTTTTCAAGCAAAGTTTGCTCTTTTGACTGTGCGATTTCATTGTTCTTTATTGGAAGTTACTGAAAGTCATTATCCTTACCAAGCTGTGCCTATACATTTGTTAAGTAACTCATCATCTCTGTTACTACTTTTTGTGGATTTAAAGTTAAATAAACATTAACATCTGTAGAGAAAAATCCACACAATAGTTATTATTTATTTGTGAGTTCAGTCTGCTTAAATTTTACTTGAAACTGGTTTATTGCTTACATTTAACAATGATGGCTCTTTTAGCCTGGTAATTTCTCTGTGGTGGTCTGTAGAGGGACACAAACAACAAAACATCTGGCAAGCCTCTTATAAACAGGGGAGGTGAGCATAAGAAGAGTTTGGCAGTAGCAAAATGCCAGCAGTGGATAAATTAGATGGAAGAGACTCCTCTTCAGCATCGATTTTACAGATATAAACAAGTGACTGACATTTTGCATACAGAGGGGGCAAGAGTTACATAGGTCCATAGCATCAACTATCTGCAATCACACATTGATGCTTTTTGCTAGGCAACAGAAATAATTCCCTGAATTATTACACACCAACAAGTTGATCAGGGGACAGGGAGTGAAATAAATTCTTGGACCAGCATGCGAAAACTTGGTGGGTTTACTGCTGGAAATCGGTCCACTTGTTTCCTAGTTTTGCTCTCATTTGGAATAAATGGAATAAATATGGATTGAAAACTGGAATAAACATTTGGAATAAATATGGATTGAAAGCTGGTAGTGTGAGGAAGATTCGACTTTGATGAAACTGAACTGGGCTTTCAATTCAAGACCCAAAATGTAGAACTGCAGAGAATAAATACACTTTGGTGACAAAGCATACTTCAGAAAGCAAAACCTCCACTATTAAACAAGTATTGGCAATACAGCACTGTTCACACAAATTGCCCGCTAAATGTCATAGGGGCATCTTTTCCACTGTTGAAAATGAAAATAAAAAACTTCAAAATGGCTAATAGTGAATCAACCTAGTTTGTGTAATTATGAAATCATAGTAAATCATGGGACTGATATATTTGCAGTTTATGCTCATTTCATGTATACATTCATCAATTTCCTCCTGTTTCTTCATTAGATTTTTAACAATTCTACATGACAACTTTTATTTAAATACTTTTTTTTTTCATTTTTCATCTCTGTGCATGATCTTCTAAAATGCACATCAACACACTTTGGTGCATATTTTTCAGCTGAGGACTGTACTGAAATTTTTGGAGAAGTATGTTATATTAGTCCGGAAGGTGATGATCTGGTCAATTCACATCAGAATTCACAGAAGTCTAATTCTTCGAGCATCTCAATTTAATTGAGCTTCTCTCAGATTTTCTCCTTTGAACATCCCACTTAAGATTCTTCCGACCTTGACCCTTACACTTCATCAAACTCCTGAAAATTCTGTGTTAAATTCAGTCAAGTTGCTTTAAAGGCTCCATAGAAGTTGGTTGGCAAATCAATCAATTCACCTTGCCAACAAGGGGAAAAAATGCTAAGGTGGGAAAGACCCATAGAACCAGCTGTTTATTTTATTAATTTATATGCTGCCCTTCCTTGCAAGGGAGTTCAGATACATTATCTGCAGCTTAATAATTTATGAGAAGCACACCTTGAATTAACTTGAAAGTTACCTGTGACCTTTTTCTGAAAATCAGAAAGAACATATTCAGTAATTTTTCTGAGCCAAGTTGAGGCAACTCAAGAAAATTACTTGGATGTGAGCAATTGAGCTAAAGAGTGGAGGAAGCTTATATTAAAAGAGGATACCTGTTATGACCTAATTCACGGGTGGGTAATGGAGGTCTACCACCACTAGTTTTCAACTGGAGTTGTTCACATTGGGCTTCTGCAACCTCTCACATTTCCACTATATAATCATTACATAGAGGGAAAGGAAGTTGCTGGAGAAGCAGTGATATTTTTCTGCTGCTTCAAAGGATAGGACAAGAATGGATCCAATGGATCCAAATGGATCCAAATTCCATGAAAGGAGTTTCTGACTAAACATTGAGAAGAAAGTTCTGACTAAGAGCTGTTCAACGGTGAAACAGACTACCTTGAAAGGTGATGGATTGTCCTTCATTGGAAGTTTTTCAACAGAGGTTGGATGGCCATCTGCCAGGGATTTTTTTAGCTGTGATTCCTGAACTAGATGACCAACTCTCCGATTCTATTACTCCAGGACCATCATGTTGCATAGAGCAAGTCAGAAATTATTCTCCAGATCCAGTCGCAATCCAGCTTGAATTTCTTTTTTCAGGGACTTGAAATAAGAAATGTTAACTTTATTTTGAAGTAGGCTTTAATGAATCCCCCCCAAAAAAGTGCCCCTCCCCCCAGTCTGGCTTGGGAGAACTAAATCTGCTTCTCTAAATAAAGTTCTCTGGCTGGTAAGAACTTTACCAGTGACTCTAATACATAGATGTTCATGATAGGAGACCATAACCCACCCAGCAGTAGATGTGGCTATGAAGGAAGTATTAATTTCTCAAGCAGGGAATAGAAAATGAAGCTATTGCCTTCCCAGGAGCATTTGTCAATTTGCCTAAAATTCTTTTGACACACTCCCCAGTTTCTTTGAAGCAGAGAAGGCACAAGGAGTTGGATATAGGGATTGGGAATGGGGGGTTATTATCTTGGCTGTTTGCTTTCCTGCTTCTTGTTCAAATTTGTGGCGTGGCTTTTGAAAAAGAGGGTTTCCCAGTTCTGCAAACAAAGGGAAAGCTCTCATTTTGTTCAGCATTCATGTTCAGCCCCTCATTCAAAGCTCAGCCCCTTATTCTGTTTTAGTAAATGATCTGGGTAGCATGTCATCTGTGAAAGTTACAACTGCAGCTTGGAATCAAACCAGCAAGACACAATTTCCTCAGATGTGTCATGAGAGGCATTGCTGCATCCACAGAGATCTGCCAGGTCTCACAGTTTTCTGACATATGACACACAGTTTCAGCAGGGCCAGTCACACTGCAAAATGTTTCATTTTCCCCCACGCCTCTATGGCTTCCTTTACCCTTTTGCCAGCTGCCAAGCTAGCCTGCATCTGACATCCAGCACAAACGAAGTGGGACAGGATTTCAGCTGTCAGCTCAGTGGTGCAAAAATGCCCAAGTGAAAGTGGAAGAACTTTTTTAAAAAAGGAAAAAAAGTGAAGTTTAAACTCACAATTTTCCAGGGAAAAAAACCTTCCAGGCTTTTTGTTTTGTTTTTTAAAGATACCACCAACCAATAGGAATTTGCATCCCAGGCCTCAATTCTATGAACTCTTCCCTGGCATCAAGTCCCAGTAAACGCAATAGGACTTGCTTCTTAGTAAACATGCATAGATTATACTGTTTAACACTAGAATGCTCATACATATGTCTATTAAACAGCATTTTAAGAAAATTTATAGTGTTACTCAGCATACTCCAGGTATGGAGAGTTGTTGGCCCTCCAGATATTGCTGAACTATAACTCCCATCCTTTGTGGCCATTGACCATGCTTGCTGCGGGTGGTGGGATTTGTAGTTTGGAACATCTGGAGAGCCTTTATATATACATATATATAAAATCATAAAAAATTAGTCACTTTGCTTGCTTTCACCTCATGTTAACCAGGGAAATGTCACAGCTGCTTCTTGTTACTTTTTCTTACTTTTTAAAAATAATAATAATAAAGACTAAGATAGGGAGTACTCGGGAATAGTGGTGCTTCAGACACATGTTCTGTGGGCTACTGCCAAACATATACCACATTTTTCCATCTATAAGACGCCCCCATGTATAAGATGCCCCCTTTTTGGGGGGACAGATTTAAGAAAATGGACTTGGCACTATCCGTATATAAGACACCCCCTAATTTGTGACATAATTTATTAGGGGGGGAAACTTAGTCTTATACATGGAAAAATATGGTACTTTCAAGGTGTGCCAGGATATGTGTAGCACAATGGGAAAGACTTTCTTTATACCACAGTTGTTGTCACTCATCCTGATCTAATACTGGTAGCTTAGGCTACAATCTTACATATTTACCTGAGGAAAAAGTTGAACTGAATTCAGTAGGGCTTTCTCCTGAGTAAACATTTATAGCCTTGCATAGCTGTGCCCTACGACTGAAGAACCTAAGTGAAACGCACTTTGCAGTTGGCCAGGAGACTGGGGCCACTAAAACACTGTAAGGGAAAGACCAATATGAGCCCACTGAAAGGCCAGAGAAGGACCAGCTATTTGCTTTCCTTTTAAAAGCAAGCTGATGTGGAAATGTGGAGGGCTAAACTTCAGATTAGAAAAAATGAGAAACTGAGAAAACTCAAAAGTGACAGATTTGCCCTTCCTTCTCTGCCTACCCTACCTTAGCCCACTACCCTGTCTCCAAAAGTGGTCAACCAGTCAACACTACACCATGGCAAACAACTTGTGTGGAAAACACACACACAGTTAAATTACTCTTTTGACCAATATAAATAGGATCAGCCCTCCCTCTAAACAGTAAAGAAAGAAAACCCTGCCTCTTCCAATAAAGGTGTTTGGTAAATTAAAGAGGCAAGGAAGTGCAATTTATTTCTACAGTATAGAAAAACAAAACAAAAAACTTTCAGGGGAGTCAAAAAGTAAAAGTAAAATGAAAGATAGACAATGAAAGAATGAAAGAAAAGAAAACTATTGAAACCTGTGCAGACAAGTATGAATCAATTATTCTAAAAGAGAGAGGGGGGGGGGTAAAAGGAAGCTTAAACATATAAGGCACTTCTACATTGTATTAAAATAATGCTGAAATTATAGAGCTGTCATTTGCAGACCTGTCGAGGGTGCCTTTCTTATCACATTGCGATTTAGCATTTCTCTTGGAAGGTTTAGCAATTTTGACATTCCAGTCATTTTGGACAGAAAAGCCATATTATTCACCTGGGGCATCACCTTTCTTTTTACATTTGTGGTCTTATAAAATTATTCAAGAGCCCTCAGGAAAGGGGGGTGGGGGTGGAGAACTAACCCAGGAGCAAGCAACAGATATGCCAAAAATGTGTGAACACTACTCCCAAGAGATAAAGTTAGATAACATATGCATCTGAGGCACGAATGTAGCTATAAAGATTTCAGTAATTTGGCAACACTTGGCTTCAACTGACAAGGCAGTAGGCTAATATACCCTAACGACAGATAGCGACATCTTTTCTGGGAGGGAACATTCAAGGTAGAGTCTGATGCTGCATATAGTCTCTTCTATTTATACCTTCTTCCCCATCACATACTGATGAAACCCAGAGCCTGATCCATCTGAACTGGCCTCTACCCTGCTATCCTCAGGGCCAATCATCATCAAATGCCCTTTAGGAAGGAACAGGAAAATGAGAACGCTCCACAAGGAAGATCCGAGAGTCTTCTTCAGTCAGACTGCCAGATTAACCATAAAATAAAAATGGGAGGTTAGAATCTCAGGGATAGAGGGATGAGTCTCAGGGAAGGACATGAGACTCTTAATCGAGGGTTGTGAGTTTGAGCCCCACATTGGGCAAAGGATTCCTGCTTTCCAGAGGGTTGCACTAGATGATCCTCAGGGTCCCTTGGTAGTCTACGATTCTACGTAACTGAAGAAGTTTATATATAGGAAAGAATACAGAGTGGCAGGCAACTAGGTTTTACTCAGAGTAGTCCCACTGAAATGCATGAACATGACTAAGTTAGGCCAAATAATTTCAGTAGGTTTCCTCTGTGTAAAGCTTTGTTGAATACACTTTGCATGCAGCTTTTTTGGTTCATTTATTCTCCCTGCAATAGTTCCCAGTGCTGAAGAGACAAGTCTCTTTTCACTTTAAAAAGGAGCATATCTTTTCAGCAGCGGAAAAGGAAAACATCAAATGAAGCCCTGTCTGCTAGGACAGCTCTCCGTCATGCAGGCTGTTCACTTCTTTGAATTTGAGGAATTGTGCAAGATAAAATAAATGAAATCAAATCAAAAGAATGTTAGTCACAATTAATTCCACCGAATTAATTCCACTTAATTCTACTGCATATGGGTTGTGAGTTTTAGCTGCCTCTCTCTATACTAGAAATCCTAAACTGTGAATCCTTTGTCTGTGATAGTCTAGCAAACTGCATATTTCTAAAAAAGTAGAAAGTGTATTCATGTTATTTATTCATGAAAAATACTTATGTACTGCAGTTTCATTTTAAGAAAACCCCCAGAGTGGATACACAAGCACACACGCACAACCCTAAATCACATTTAGGGTTGCAGACTGCCCGAATCTATTCATTCCTGGCAATTTCATCCAGACTGGAGACTAAGGTTACTTCCACACTATACAATTAAAACACTCTTATACCACTTTAATTGACGTTTGTTAAGACTGCTGGGAACTGTAGTTCTGTGTTGGTTTTCCTAACACTTATCAGGATGCTTAGCAAACTAAGTTCCCAGGAGCCATGACAGTTAAAGTAGTATAAGACACATGCAGAAGGGGTCACATTAGCACTGTCTGCTGAATGGCCAGACCCAGTGGAGAGAGCAGAGTTTATCAGACCCCCATGGCTGGGTACAGAAGGCACAATTCTGCTCTTCATGTAATGAGTGAACACAGAGACATAAAGGTGAGAGTAGGACTCGTGTGAAAAGGGAAAAGAATTCTGACAGTTAAGTTTCCTGTCCCATCTGTGCCTTGTCTTGCTCTGTGCTGAACTGCTGGATACTGATATGAGGCAGATTTCATTTCCTGGATTTTGAGGGAGTCGGGCGAAAAATGTAAACAGGATGTCTTGGACAAGGTACATAACAAAATGCATGTGCTTAGAAAGTACCTTGAGAATTTTAATCCCCCTTGGCGGATCGGATGCAAAGGAGGAGAGGTTTCTTTTCCTTTCATGCTTGTGTGCAAGAGGGAATTTCAGGGTGCGTAGCTTTTCATAAACCTGTACAACAAGCCACACCTTCCCAAATTCTACCTTTTGCACAGCTGTTACAGGCGCAAGGGTGTGGTGCAAGTGCCTCTTGACATCCCTCTTGAAGGCTGAAATACACTGATACTGTCGAATGAAACAAAAGGCAGCAGTGAGTGAAGAACCAATTAACTGCCCTCATATCAAAGTAAGATTGTTGTGTTTTTTCCTCTGCAATTGGTGTCTTGCAAATTGCAATGATGAGTAACTCTTTGAAAAGAAAATCAAGGGTGCTGCAGTTACAAGGTGAAGGAATTTGGGGAAATGTTTGGTAGTGGCGGCTTGTGTGAGTATGAGTGTGCTTGCTCTATGCCATAAAGGTGACAATATCTTATTCAGCATACAGATTGATAGTGATCCAATTCCATGCATGGCAACCTTTCCCTGGGAAGCCTGACTCGCTTTTGCGTAGCGCTAGGTGAACTCTCATATTATCTAAGGCACCGTTGTAAGAAGAAGTGGTGGTTTATAGATAAAGGTGGCACTGTCAAAAGTTCTGTATAGCTCAGAGCTAATTGCTGACCCTAACAGGCCCAATTAACTGTTACAAGCACACTGCAAGGCAGCCCATGGGGCCAATCCTTTCTTATACACACAGATTGGAAGTCTCATTGCACCGGTACCTTGGTTACAAGCTCTGTAGTTGCCTCTCAACAAATCAAAAGGGTTCATTAGGAAGAATGACTGCTGCACTCGCTCCAGACATGAACAGACAGATACCCATACATGCTAATCACCAAAAAGAACGAAAGGAGGTGATGGAAGATTTCATCTATAACATGCACCTGGGTTCCCCACAATAGTAGAGTCTGAGGTAAAGTTTATGGCAAAGTCATTTCCTGAGCATTTTAATTTGATTCACTCATCCTAACCATTTAATGTACTGGTGGCCACTCCTACTTTTGCTTGTAACAGAAGTGAAGGCTGCGCCTGGCTTTTGAAAATGGGAATAGAGTGTCTTGTGGCCTTTGTGGCTTGCTTGTTTTTCATTTGCTCAGTCTCTCGTTCTACCTCAGCTGGCATGGAAGTGCAGCAATCCTGACACCTGCACAAAGAATAAGACACTGATAAGATGGAATGGGCCAGAGTTTTGTCTGGAGAGTGGAAGGTTGTTTAAAAGCTTATAAACTACAGTATGTGCCTTTACATGGCTCGTGTGAAATATGGATCCGGAAACTTTTCACTAAGCTTGGGAAATCAGATGGCTGCTTTATGAAGTGCATAATAAACATACAAGCAAACTTCCATGGCACTATAGGAAGAATGCCAACAAGTTTTCCCAACATATTTTTAATCATTGTTCCTCACACCACATCATATTCACATCTACTTAATATTAATGTTAATTATTAAAATTTAATATTTAGCATTTTAAAATGCTTCCCAAACCATGAAGTCTTGTGATAATGAAAACCAGTTCACTAAGCGTCAGCAGGACACTCTGAGGATGGCTTGGTTGATAAATGCCTAACCTCTTATTCTTGCATCATCAGCAATGGACATTAGATTGAAGGAAGTGCTCTTCTATTCCAAGGAGGCAAAAGTAGTAATGTAGACATGAAGGTCTTGGTTATCTCTCTTCTTAGGTGTTTTTAAACAGTCTGGCACTCGACAGCAACTCCTGATGTGGTATCATTCCTTGCTAGTCTGGATGGGCCTGAACAAATAAGATAGACAGCTTTGTGTCTAGCCAAAGAAGGAGAAAAAAACCTGGCAAAAAGTAGGCTTTTGTTGGATTGATGCTGCTTCAGCCTTAGGACTTGAGCACTCATATTTGTATCTCCTCACAATATGTGACACTGTGACGGTGTTATAATCAGAGCCAAAATGTGACAACAGCATTATCTGGACTGGAAAGATCCACCAATGTAATATACATAAATCACCGAGACATTAGGGCAGCATTACATACCAGCAAAACAGAAGTTGTAACTGCAGTGTGTCTGGAAACAATGGTGCTGCAAAGCAATGCCCTTGTTATGTAAGTGAAATGTTGGAATGAGACTTTTAGAAGACATCTAAAGGCAGCCCTGTTTAGGGAAGCTTTTAATGTTTAATAGGTTATTGTATTTTAGTGTTTTGTTGGAAGCCACCCAGAGTGGCTGGGGGGACCAAGCCAGATGGGCGGGGTATAAATAATAAATTATTATTATAAAATTATTATAGTAGATAGCTTTGTGCCTCCGCATTATCACATTTTCCTAACACAGAATTCAGGTGGAACTATGTCAGCTCCAGCGGTCTTGTGTGTTTTTGCAGCTATGTTTATTGTGGGGACTGGGATGTAAAGGAGTACACACAGAATGCCTTCGATATTTAACTACATTAAAATAATGAAATAATAGAAAAATGTTCAACACAATAAAACTGAAAATCAGAGAAGGCAATGTTATTATTTTTAATAGGGCTTTAACAAATAATTACATGGTTTTGTTTTAAACCATCACTATTCCTCAAAGTGTCTTACACCTGTCATAATGCACACTCAGACAGCAGCCAAATGCTAAAAGATGCTTTTAAGGAAAATACTGCACTATATATAAAATGCACAGACAAGCAGAATAGGTTTACACTGTGTTAGTATAGATAAATGACATGTACAACATATCTAGCAGCCATTTAATTAGATTAATTAGATCAATATAATTAGCAGTGCTATGTTATGCTATCTAGACTTAGTCCTGCAAAGCACATTGCTTAAAATGGTTTACAGCCCTAAAATACCATAACTGTGCATGCCGTATCAATGCTATCACGCATCAGTATAACCACTAACACACCATTAATAATGGAAGTTTATAGGACACTCAAGGGATGCATAAAACACTATCCTTGCAAGAGAAAATTTTGATAACATAGCCTGCAAAATCATTTCACCTGTCAAAAAGAGCTTACTTGTAATTTATACCAAACTGAAGGCTGGTTATGATTATATAGCAAATTAATTTAACAAACAGTTAAAGCAACAGACATAATGAGCAAAACAGAGTAAGTTAGCATGGTTGGTCAATGAATGAGTCTTCCGTTAAAGTTCTACACATGCCTCATTCCCAAAGTAAATCACAGTGGGGTCCTTTGCATGCTTCTTGTGCCTGAACATAGATTAGATCCATGATCCATGCAAAAAATCCAGGTTTAGAAACCTGCATGCTCATTGGTTGAAAACAGAAGTTGGAGACTGCAGCTGGAACAGTAGTAAAACAAATAATAAAAACAAAAGCATACCAAAGTCATTTATTACCAGCCAGAAGGTTGTATCAAATAATGCATCGCCCTCACACCTGGCACCAGGGATGCTCCTAGGGCACACTTATATTGTGGCCCATGAGATGCTCAATGATCCCACCATTTTTGCAGTTCTAGACAAGGAGTGGGGTGGGGAATTGAGCCTCTGTTGGGAACCAAATACAGGTGGTCACACAAGCTGTATGCCAGGGGCCAGAGACCTTTTTTCCTCCATGGACAAGATCCTTATCAGATCCTAGCCTTCCAGGCCAAATTTGACACTTGCATGGGGCTGTCTACCTGTCAATCACCTGACATCACAATGACATTAGGCAATTGGCACTTTGAAACCCCAAGTAGGGACTTCATACAGAGCTTGCAGACAGCCTTGCATGTTGTTGTTCTTTAAATAAAACCTAATGCTTTGGCTTTACCACGCAACTTTTTATTTGCATTTTTAAAAGTATAATAAGCATAAAATGGCCAGGCCCCATGATGTCCAATATTTCTGTGGCATAATTTTGTAAGTATATTAAGACATATATATTTTTATACAATGATGTGCATTGTTGTATGTATTTGTTTATGCACTGGTTACTTTAGGAAATCTGGAGTATATACCGTATTTTTCGCTCCATAAGACACACTTTTTTCCTCCTAAAAAGTAAGGGGAAATGCCTGTGCGTCTTATGAAGCAAATGCATGGTCCCTGGATTCAAATTGCCCAGGGGCAAGAAGTAGATCACCTTTTTTTTTTTAAGAAAGAGGGAAGGGGGTGTTGAAACAAAGCCGCTGAGCAGCTGATCAGTAAGCGACTGGGAGGGGAGATAAGGGACCCTAGCGATAAAGGATGCTGCCTGGGAGGGGGGAGGTAAAGACATTGAACTTGCAAGGAGAGGAGACAGGAAGATTAAAGCAATGAGGAGAGAAATTAGAAGAAAAGGAGGAGCAAAAAAACTGCTCCAGCTAAGGAAAAGACACTAAGGCAAACGAAAGGGAAGGGGTGTTGAAACAAAGCCGCTGAGCAGCTGATTGGCAAGGGATTGGAAGGGAGATAAGGAACTCTAGAGATAAAGGAGGCTGCCTGGGAGGTGGGAGGTAAAAGCACATGGATCTTCAGGATTTTTGCATTGGGTCACCCCAAATTCTCCATCAGATCGCATAGCATGTCCTTGGCTACAGCCTGCACAAAAACACACACGTATCCACTGTTTCGTGGGGCCGCAATGGCACAAAAATGTGGTTACAAAACACAGATCCATATGGATCCTCAGGATTTTTGCACTGGGTCACCCCAAATTCACCATCAGATCACATAGCATGTCCATGGCTACAGCCTGCACCAAAAACACACACACATCCACTGTTTCGTGGCACAAAAACATGATTACGAAGCACGGGTCCTCAGGATTTTTGCATTGGGGTACCCCAAAATCACCGCCAAATCACATATCATGTCCATGGTCACAGCATGAACCACAAAAATCATACATCCACTGTTTCGTTTAGAATATTTTTTTTCTTGATTTCCTTTTCTAAAAACTAGGTGGGTCTTATGCTCAGGTGCGTCTTATGGAGCGAAAAATACGGTGTATATATATATATATATATATATATGCATAATAATGCGTATAATGTGTCATAATTGTTTTGTTAGTAGAACCTGGGGGGGGGGCCTTGCTTCTTGTCAAGATTAAGGAGGCAGAAATTAGAGAAAATCCATTCAGAGACACTTGGCATTAGGACTTTTGAAAAATCCCCTTAGCTCCAAGGGAAGTAGAACCACAGAAAAGGCTTGATAAATGAGGCATTGGATGGTTCCCTCTTTGCTGCAGGACCTTTGCATTTGTTTCCCTCCTAAATAGACTTCTATAAGTAGTATCTTCCTTTAACTACATAGAGCACCAGGAACTCATCCCTTTGGTGTGTCGCTGGAGCATTCATTTCCCACCGCACAAGAGTTCAGTTCCAATTTCCCAAACGTTGTATGAGATTGGCCTTGCCTCCCCCAGAAGCAGTTTTTTCTCTTTTTGTTAGCATGACCTTCCATGAGAACATCATTCAAGTGGAAAACTTAAGCTATTAACCATTACTTAAGGTTTGTGACTCAGTGACACAGAACTTCAGCACAGTATACTGAATATGGAATTCGGCTGCACAGAAAACATAGTGACCACATTGCCAGAGCCACCTCCTCTCGCTATTTCTGGTGTGGGATTTGGTTATTCCTCAAAGAAATCTGAAACTCTGCTTGCACAAAATAAATCTTAAAATTATACCTGTGAAAATAATATTTTAAATGATAAAGGCACAGTCCAGTGAATAGTTCTTCAGGGTCCTCATTTCAATGGGATCTCCAGTTCACTCTTATGAAATGCTGCGTTGATTCACTATGCAAATTGATACAAACAAATCCTATTCAGGCATTATGAAGAGGCCAACGTCAACACACAAGAAGGCAGCAGGTACGACTGCACTAGCTCCACCACCTCCATCACCATTTCCACCTCCTTCCACTTAATGATTTACCAAATTTCTGAAATATGCAGGGAGTTTCCACAAATACAAAAAGCTCACTGCTGCAGAAAGACATTTTCCATGTGGCAGAAATGAAGAAGGCTAGAGCTACACACATACTATATCCAAATCAACTTCTGCATTCAGTCACCAATCAGTTTTGATAAGTAGAAGGGTGAATTTTGTGTTGTTTACCTATTAACTGACAAAATTCCTGGAGGTTCCTTGGTGGTGGGGAAATTCCTGTAGGATGTAGCAAAGACCAAGAAACAGATGCTGAAATGATGTTGATCATGGCTCTGTTTCTTCCATCCTGAAAACTGCCCTTGTGGGGGTTATTATGGGTTGCTTTGGTAATTTTGATTTGCCATGTTTCCATACTCTGTTCTTTTGTAACTGAATTTCTACTGTTTCAATTTGTGTCCATTGGCCACAATACCAAACAAGCTGGCTGACTGATTACATGAAGGAAACTGAGGTCTTTATTTGTCTATCTCACTTATACCCGCCGTGTTTGTGTTTGTGTGTTTGGTGGTCACTAGTCTGAAAGCTTGTTCAAATTATAATCCATATATGGATTTTGACCCTTATTAACTGAGCATGATTCACCACAGTTCTCGCAGCCAGTTTGGTATGTACTGTATATTGAAACCAGTCTCATCCCCAGGGCTGTGTGTATTTTTGACTTAGCTCATAGATAGTTCCTATGTATTATCTTTGTTTCAACAAAGCAATCATTTGTAAATTAACGGCAAGGAAATCTGGATATCAGTTTGAAATCGAAGGCTTTTGGTTTTGTGTCATGTACTGACTACAAATAAGTCCTTGAAGTCTTCACATACCATAGAATAAAATTGGCTTAGTTTTCTTATATATAGTATCAGAAACTACGTGAATGTTTTGTCTAAAAAACATATAATTGATATGTAGGGAGTTTGCTCATATATTAATACGGAAAAATGCATTGCACTACAACATTAAACCATTACAAAACAGCAGAACGTATTTTTATTAGAAAAGTAGGAAGTATATCAAGTCACACCATTATCCACCTTGCCCTCTGCTGTCTGACTTACAGTGACTCTCCAGAGGTTCGTGCAGGATTTGATCCCTGTACTACCTGGAGATGTGGGGATCCAACCTGAAACATTTTGTACAAAATGTGTCTTCTCCCACTGACCTACAGCTCTTGCCCAAAATTTTGAGGGCAATTGAACCAAGCAGGTGTCTCCTTTGCACCCAGCCCCATTTTTGCCCATTGCATTTGTGTTCATGAGGAAGAGGACTGCTTGTACGACCTGTGGTGTATTCACCTGCTTCTTGAGAAGCTGCCTACACTGAAAAAGGGCCTGTAACAAGGGCATGTTTTAAACTATTTCACTCAGTTCTTGCATCCAACCTTATGCTCCACAACAACTCCTCTGTGGAGGAAAGCACTGGGCTATTCATCTAACTTTTATCAGTGTTTATATTGCTGGGAAAATATTTGCTGTTTCACTGGGCAGAATATTAATGGAACAGAAAACAAATAAACTAGAGGTTTAAGGTTGGGATTTGATCAAAGTGTTGAACTAAAGAAAAACCTCATTGGTAGGCAATTGAGGACAAAGGGGAAGGTTTTGCCCTGGCATGAAAAAAGGTATATTATTTCTTTATTTAGACAAGGCTGAAGTCTCGGAATTTCAGTGCCCTCATCTGGTTACAGCAAAAGAAGAATGTTGACTTCTCCTAAATGGTTCCTGGTTATAGCAAAAGAAGAATGTCGACTTCTCCTAAATGGTTCCTGTTTTAATAAAGAAATCTACATTTCTGAAAATAAAACCTTGGGCTAGATCCAGACAAAGCATGGCTAACCCCACTTACCTGGAAATAAGCCCCATTGCATTCAATAGGATTTACTTCTTATAAGCCATTGTTAGACTTGCACTGTTAGCTGTATTTAGTTCCCATTGAAATCAGTAGAACTTTTCCAACTGATTTCATTGGGACCCAAGTGCAACAAATTCTGCTCCATTTTCCTTCATTTGTTGCATTGCTTTAAACATCCATAGTCTCTGCAACTTTGTAGCATTCACATGCAATAGGATCTCTCCTTGGTTCTCACCCATTAAATGCACTAGGTGTGGGATCATACTGAACTTCATTTAATATGCTTTGTGAAGTAGGAGACATGAATGCCAGTATGATTTATAACACAAAAATAAATGTAAATTTAGCACTCTGTCATTTTGTAAGTTAGACTTGAGCCTTTTCTGAAGGCGCCACTCATGATTTGATCAGAGTTGTGATTATAGTAAGAGAAGTCTCATAGCATTGGACAGAAGTTCAGCAGCGAAATGAGCAGCTTATGAGAATATCAATGTGTTCCTGTCTGATTGAAAGTGTTAAAATCTATCATCACGTTAACAAATTAAGGTAAGAGGATGCTATAATAATGTTGTGTGATTATATTGTGAGGAGAGCATTCAGGAAATATTTGAGCCCCCACTTTAATTCTTGAAATACTGTGGAATTGGATTCACTAAATATGAGGACCAGGGTGGACTGCTGAACCAGGGATGGGGAAGCTGCAACTCTTTATATGTTGTTGGATTCCCATCAGCCCCAGTCAGCATGGCCAGTGACCAGGAGTGATGGGTCTTCTTGTCCAACAATCTCTGAAGGCACCCAAGTTCCCCATCCCTTGGTTAGAGCATTGGTGTTGGGCTGACAAGACACAAATGCATCCTGAGACATGGAGCTCCCTGGGTGAACTTGAGCATTTCCTTTCTCCCCTACCCTACAGATTGTTGTGAGAATAAAATAAGAGGGTAGAGGGAGGTGATGCTTGAGACATTGGACTACAGCAGAATAAATATCTAAGGTATATTTTTTAAAAGGCTTTCTGTATACCTAGAATGCTAAGCTATAGAACAAGCAAGGTGAGGGGGTGTTTGAAAGTCAACACTCGCTGCTCATCTGAGGTTGTGAGTAACTGGATGGATATAAATAAAGACTGTGTGGAAAGTGAAGATTAGAACAAATAAATTGGCCATCCTACTGCTACAGATGCCAGAATTCTGTTTAAATGACTTTCAAATATAACTTTTCCAACTTCTGAAGGTACTTTTTCCCTTTGAAAAAAACCAATGCAGATATTTTGACCAAGGCAGAATTTATCTGAAGTCAACTGGGTGAAGCTTTCCTGGTGACAGAACATGCAGCAGAACTGTAACATTTCAGTTCAGCCATATTTGTTGTCTTCTCAAATTATCACATAGTCTTATGCTATGGCTGTGAATAGACAGACTTTTAAGTGTCATAGTATATGTATCGACCTGCAAATCCATTACCTAGCAATATTTTCCCTTTTATTTCACTCAGCAGATTTTTGAACAGCTGCACTGGAGTATGGAAAGAGTTGGTTTTTACTTCATTGTTTGTCTAATCTAGAAAAAATTCACTTAAAAGCATATTGCAATTTCAAGAAATGATGATATACAGGTCATGACCCAAGTGTTCATCAGTGGCGGGGACACTGAGTCAGATGCTACAATGTCACCAGACAAGCATCCACAGCAAGTTCCTGGCTTGGATCCTGAGGTAAGTGAGCAGGGGACTGGAAGCGGGAACCCACTGAACCAGAGCCTCCAGATCCAATAACCCCACAGCCATTTTCCGTGAGCCCAGGAACCAAGTGCCTCCAATAAGACCTCATCAGTCCAATGTTGTAGGAAGCATGCCATGCAAAAGGCCTTCAAAGTCCCCATCTTCCATCCAGAGCAGGGTTGGCTACCAGAGAGACACTAGTTCTCCAAAATAGGTGGAGTGGAAGCAGATGCTCACAAGGCCTCAGTTCACTTTCAGCCTATGTTGTAGCATGTTGCTCAACAGGATCTCTTTCACGGTGTTGCACTGCAAAACAACTTGCCTGGCTGACTTCTTCTGTGGGCGAAGGAGAAGATGATGACAACACAATACAGTGGTACCTCGGGTTGCATACGTTTCAAGTTACATACGCTTCAGGTTACAGGCTCCACTAACCCAGAAATAGTGCTTCAGGTTAAGAACTTTGCTTCAGGATGAGAACAGAAATCATGCTCCGGCAGTGCAGCAGCAGGAGGAGGCCCCATTAGCTAAAGTGGTGCTTCAGGTTAAGAACAGTTTCAGGTTAAGTACGGACCTCCGGAACGAATTAAGTACTTAACCCGAGGTACCACTGTAATTTATATTGGAAGTAAACACATATTTCTGTGTTAATATTTTTTTTTTTAACCTGCAGCAATTTGGCTAAAGCAATGGCTTGACCTATAACATAAGCTATGCTTACTACTTTATGTATCACATCATGTTTGGTGGTATCATCAGTCACTGCGGAAGAATATATACTTTTTTATATTTTAAGTGAAGGAGAATGCTGTCAAACACTGGAAGATCTAAATTAGATCCAACAGAATCCCGATGTAGCAGCTGCGTGGTAGCTAAAGGGAATCTGAATTGGCCAAAGCTGAGTTGTCTCCAGTCCACATGGAGTTAATGCCTCAGCATTGAGATAAAAAAGGTAAAGGTAAAGGACCCCTGGATGGTTAAGTACAGTCAAAGGTGACTATGGGGTGCGGAACTCAACTCACTTTTCAGGCCGAGGGAGCCGGCGTTTGTCCACAGACAGCTTTCTGGGTGATGTGGTCAGCATGACAAAACCGCTACTGGTGCAATTTTCCATGATGGAAACCAAAGCGCACAGAAATGGCGTTTACCTTCCTGTCGCAGCAATACCCATTTATTTACTTGCACTGGTGTGCTTTTGAACTGCTAGGCTGGCAGAAGCTGGGACAGAGCAACGGGAGCTCTCCCTGTTGCACAGATTCAAATCGTCAACCTTCTGATTGGCAAGCCGGAGAGGCTCAGTGGTTTAGATGACAGCGCCACCCACACACTATCTCAGAAATAACACAACAGTTGCCTCTCATTGACACAGTAATTGTTATGCCTGATCCTTCATTCCTATTTGCCCTTTTAGGAGCTTCACCAGTCTGCAACATATTTCAGATTTGCAGCTCTTTAAAGTGGCAAAAGCAACAGTCTTCTTTCAAGTTATGTGATATTTAAATTCTGCACTATAGATTATTTTGATTTAGTTTTCATGGATAGTGCATTAAATCACTCTAATCAGCCATTTCTATTCTTACATCAATATGAGGTCATTAGGTATAAGACTACATCTTTCTTTGCTTGTGCTATTATTTCACATTGCAGGTGTCAGAAGTGACTTTGATGGCTTTTCATTGTCAAAAATGTGAAACAGTAGCAACAAAGGAATAAATATGGACTCAGCTGAGAAATCTAAGAGTGATCATCCTGGTTGTGACACAGATATCCTATATGCCCAGAGGAAAAATCCATATAATCTGATAAAAATGTTGGCTGCATTGATTTCAAGGAAACTTAATTTTTATGCAACATCTGAATGCCCCATCTGCTAAAAGACTAAAAGAAACCCACACAGTTAAGAGAGATATAAACTCTGGCCAAAATTCCAAGCTCTCTAGACATTTAATAGACCAGTGATTTTATTATTCATGGTGGCTATATGGAATCCCACTTTCAGAGGCAATATGCTACTAAATACTAGTCCTCAGAAAGAAACATCAGAGGAAACCTGTTGCCTCCACACCCTCCTTCCAGGAGGCAACTGATTGGCCACTCTAGGAAGCAGGTGCTGGACTTTGTGGTGGGGGGAAGGGCAGGGTAAAATTTTAATTAATAAATTAATAAATAATAGATGGACCTTTGGTAGGGTGACCACTTATGTATTATCAAAAAAAGAAGAAGCAAATACTATCAAGAACATAAGGGAAAGGACATAGATCTGCACATCATTTTCATGTGCTGATTTATGTGCATAGATGCAAAAACCGAAATACAGTGGTACCTCGGGTTAAGTACTTAATTCATTCTGGAGGTCTGTTCTTAACCTAAAACTGTTCTTAACCTGAAGTACCACTTTAGCTAATGGGGCCTCCTGCTGCCGCCGCACTGCCAGAGCACGATTTCTGTTCTCATCCTGAAGCAAAGTTCTTAACCCAAGGTACTATTTCTGGGTTAGAGGAGTCTGTAACCTGAAGCGTATGTAACCCGAGGTACCACTGTATATCTCGCCATAATTGGGAAGAGTATGGTAAAGTGATCTGTGAACCTGCTCAGTCTGCTGTCCATGGTCCAGTTCTTAAAATGTGCCCTAGTTAGCCTCCCTAAGTCAAGGAGAAATCCCCCTAAGGTTAACTGAACACAACATAGATAGTATCCCTTAGGTGTTGGAAGGTCAAAGTCAATGCTGAATTCCTAAATCATTGGTGGGTTAATATCTCTGTGGCCCATGCTTGCCCAGTTGCAAGATGTTAACCCCTGTTATGCTTCAATAGGCATTTCAGATCTCTCTTATCTCAATTTGTCTATGATTATTGTACATTTGATTGTCAGCCATACAGAGACAACTCTGAAATCCTGTTTGACTCCAAAGCCCATGAGTACCAAATGTGCAAAGGGGCCAGTGGGAAGTTGCAGGGAGTGCCCACTTCTAATGGTGCTCACATACTGTTTGGCCAAGGTTCTCATCCCCATCTTGTTAACCCAATGTATGCGGGAGTGGCCCCTTCAAACTGATGCTATTCACATGCCAACTGGGGATGCGACAAGCCCATGTGGTGGCACTGGGGTCAGTGACAAGCCCTGTATGCTGAATAGGACCTAAATGATGATCTGTTTGTGTGGAGCATCTCCCCATGGAGTTCCAGCATGCATGTTTTTCTTTTCAGCAGGAACGATTTACGGATCTGTGTGAAGAGTCTCATGCAAAGAGTCTGCCACATGGAGTGACTTCTTCCCAATGGTTTAGTTTTCATGTCGCTACTGCCATGCATTTATAGAGGTGCATATGTCATGTGTGAGTGGCCCTATGAAGAGTGTAGAATTGGTACTTCTATAAATACATTTTAAAATAATTATATCTCCTGGGAATTCCACCATTCAAGAAAGGTGCCTGCCCTGCTTGGCCCCAAAATGTCATTAATAGCATATGTGTGTGATTGGGAACAACAAAAAATCATTCTCAAGTACAATTTATTTACGCATGCATCTATATACCTGTGTGGGCAATTGTTATTGTTTCTAGCAAACAATTATAAACGATTTTACAGAGGAAATTGGTGTTTTTTATGTAACAATGATGGACTATTCTGTGTTGTCTATTTATACAAATTAGGTTAGTGTTCACTTTTTCTTGGGAGTTGTCTGGTGTTTGGGGGTGACTTTTGTGCCATTTCCAAGAAGGCAATGTGAAATGTGAGTGAGATTTTCAAAGCAGCAATTTCTTTCTTGCACCCTCAAAAAAGAGGGGGAGAGAGAGAAAAGAAAGCTTAATTATCTATATTCAAATAACAAGGAACAAAGTATAACGTTAGGAGTGACTTTTGCACAGATTTTTGGCTACATCAGGGAACTTTTTTCTAATCTATTGTCTCTCTATTGTGGGTGCTTTATAACACTTGACACCTTTTCAGTTCTTTAAAAGCACCTGTAAATGTTTAGTGAATTGCTTCATTTTGTTAGGAAATTGCAGTAGATCATCCTGACTTTTAAAGTGGGGTTTTGGGGTTTTTTGTCTTGCATGTCTTGTGTGTCCTTATGACTGGCTTCATGCAGCCAGGGGTTTCTGTGGGTTAATAAACAGCCTAACTGCTGTGCATTTTTTAGAATCCACATGAAGCTGTCTTTTTTTGGTTGCTGTTTAAGGAACTTGGTAGTGATATAGTTGCTCTAGTGAGCCTCCTTGGGCTCAAGTACTCTGGGGATCTGCACATGGTGCTTTATTTATACTTACGGTATATTGACTAAGCAATTATACAGCCCTGCTTGTGGGAGAGGAACTGGGAAACGTACCAGAGATTCTAGAGATTTAGACGACACAGAGGAACTGAGATGCCTGCCTCTTGCTAAACAAACGAAAATTAGTGAATCTGAAGGTACAAAGGATATTTTTAATGTTCCAGTTTCGAACTCTTTCACACTGCTAGCAGAGATGAATGGCGAGGAGACCATTGTGAGAGAGCCTTTTGATAACCTGCCTACTAAACCTTCAAGCAAGGATAATGCTGGTATCCACCCGAATGACTGCGCTAGAGCCCGTGAAAGCTGCATTGATGAGATACTATTTGAACACTCGTCTACTTTAGAGCTAGTTGCAAAAACGGTGGACTATATCTTCAAATACATAAAAGACATCCGAGGATCCTTGGAGAAGATTATCTCGCTTGTATCCCGAACAGGTAAAGACAGTTCCCCTGATGTATCACCTGAGATGAAATCTATACAATTGTCCAGAGCACCCGTTTTACCTCACACCTCCTGTACAATTTCTCAAGTTGTTGGCAATCAGAAAAGTGAGCAAAGTGAGCAAAATATAAAGGAACAACACTATGCACCTCCTTACAAACTGCTGCTCCAAGCTACTAAAATTTGCTTAACGGTTTGCCCCTTTAGAGGCAAGGTTATAAACTGGCATTATAAGAGTGATATAAGGAGACACCTAGCGGAGCTCCTGGGGGTAATCCCTAGCTCTATTGACCTGAAGCATTCTGTCCATATTAGCAGCAGACCTCAGAGGCAGAGAGTGCTGCTCTCCTTTAAAACTAAAAAGCTCCCTGTACTTATTATGTCCTCAAGAAGTCTTCTAATTAACTATGGAATCTTTGCTACAAGAGTCTTTTCCAATACCAAGATCTGCCCCCTCTTACCAAACTGCCTGCTCAAAAAGGAAGCAGACAAGTCTGAGGGTTCGCCAATTGCCACGACTCCAACTCCCCTGGCCGCAGATCTAATTAGCTGGACTGACCCCCTCCTGCCTCCACTGACAAAGGCTACACATCTGGAGAATTCTACGGAGCGTGAGTTACTTCTATCCTTCTCCCAACTGCCAAAACTGGAGCGAACGGAGATAATGGACAGATTGGATGAATTGCTACTCTGTCTCCGTAATTCAGAAGATCATGTTCAGGCAAATAAGATGAATTCCTCACCAATTGAAGAGCAGTCTACACAAGCCCAAGTGGAACCCGTTTTAACGAGCTTTGATCGGCAACCTGGCTGTACACGGCCTTGGGATGTCAAGCCTGGGCAGGATATAGTGAAAGATTCGACAACCCTCTGGTCAAATTCGGAAGCTGTGGCAAGACTGAATGCTCTTTTGGAGGCAAACCGAAAAGGATGTCTTCCACCTGCCTTACACTGCATGTTCCCTACAGCAACCGCTGACCCAAAAGGCCCACCCCTCTCAATTTTAGAGCATACCTTAAATGCAGAGTCTATGGACCTGTCGCTAAGTGATACCCCCGTGCACCAGAACCCATCCCCGCAGCCACCAAAAATTAAGCCTCAATCCATGGCTGCTGCTGCTGCGGTAAGTGGTGTTTGGAAATTGCCGGGTAAGCAAGCTACAATTACTTCCTTCTTCCAGCCTACTGCCCCCCCTCGCCGCACGCATTTCCAGGTGGATTCTGCCGCGTCGGCTCCGCAAGGCCCGGCATGACTCGAAGGGGTGACCAGGAGATCACTTACTTTCTTATCCTGGAATGTAGCTGGCATTAAACCTAAGCTGATGGACCCATCCTTTGTCGCCTACATAAAAGGCAGTCGTATTCTTTTACTGCAAGAGACCTGGGCTTGTGAGGGCTTCTCCCTATCAGGGTATAAGGGCTTTTACCTGAATGCACACCAGAATTCACTATCACCTGGTAGACCACAAGGTGGACTGGCTACCTTTGTTTCTTTGGCCTTAAATCTGCAGGTGGAACAAATCGACATCCAGTCGTCATCCATGCTGGGTGTAAAGCTACAAACAGCGGAGGAAGTGTTCGTGGTGATTAATGTTTATTTGCACCCAACCTACAAGAAAAACCTGGTGGACCAAAGATGGAGGGGAATTCAACTGACTCTTGAAACTCTCCTAGAGAAATATCCTGAAGCCTCCTTCCTAGTTGCAGGAGATTTCAATGGCCGATTGTCTCACTCTGATAAATCATTATTTGCTAAATATAACAAATATCCCCCACTACCCATTTTAACCTCAGACCTTTTACCCAGGAATTTTAAAGACAGTGTTGCTACATACGCAGGTTTTAAATGTAGACAAACTTTGATGTCTCTTAATTTTCACCTTTTAAACGGAGCTCTCAGTTCTGACTACCCTGCCGAATTTACTTTCTGGTCAGGCTCCCGAGCCTCTACCATAGATTTTATTTGGACATCAGTAGACCTAATTCCCAAAATTTCTAACTTTAGGGTGGTAACGAGGCTGGAAAGTGACCATTTTCCATTAGAACTCTCTCTGACCCTGGATGGAGAATTGGCTACCTATTCCTGTGTGCCTATTACAAATAACCAGCTTCAGATGAGGCCCACTGCCTTAAAATGGACCGACAATTTGGCTCAACGGATAAATGAACTCCTTCGGTCTGACCAACTGCAAGAGACAAGGGACTCCCTTGTCCAGGCAGTTGAGCCACTGCCAATGTATGACAAATTAGTAGATCTGCTAAAACCTTCGTTGACTAAGGCCTCGGTAATGAATAGTAACCATTTCTCTCATAAAAAGTGGTTTGACGAGGAATGTAGACTCTTCAAGAACAACCTATATAATGAATTCTTGGCATATAGGGCATCAAATGACCCCGCACCTAGCAGTCACCTTATGAACCTCAAGAGAAGGTATAAAGCACTATTAAAGGAAAAGAAGCTTGCGGCAGAAAGAAATGATTGGAACAACCTTCTAAAAGCTGCAGAAAATAGAAATCCCTTCTCCTTTTGGCACCAAATTTCTCAATACCTGGGTAGACCGTGGTCAAGGATAGAACCCCAAATTTCAGCTGACACCTGGGAAAGCTTCTTCTCCGATTTATATGCAGCTCACGCTGCCAGCGGAGAAAGGATAGAATTGGCCCCCTTGCCTGAGTGGGATCCTGTTACCTGCTCTGAAGTGGAAACACTTATAGGCCAATTTGAGGCGGGCAAGGCACCCGGAGACGATCTTATCTCCATAGATGTTATTAAAGCCAATAAGGATTGGTGGTGTCCACCCTTAGCAGCTCTTTTTACTTATATAAACAAAACAGCACAATTTCCTCCAAGCTGGAACTCTGCACTGATTGTGTTAATCCACAAGAAAGGGCCACGCACAGACCCGGCCAATTTTAGACCAATTAGCCTGCTAAATGTTATTGGGAAAATCTATTCAAGATTTTTACTTAACAAATTAACGACCTGGATGGAAAGCAACAACATCATCGCAGAGGAACAGGCGGGTTTCCGCCCTGGAAGATCATCAACAGACCAAATCTTGATCCTAAATCACTTGGCCACCAAGTATGCTGACAATGGCCTAAAAGCCCTCCACGTCGCCTTTATAGACTTTAAGCAGGCCTTTGATCTAATTCCCAGGAACCAGCTATGGGCAAAATTGGCAGCGACATCTATCGACCGCCGCCTTCTCCTGCTGATTATTAATTTGCATACAAATACCTTCCTGAGGATTAGGCTAGATAGCAAGGGGCTAGTCTCCAATCCGGTTGCCACCACTAGGGGGGTAAGACAGGGCTGTTTGCTTGCCCCTGCCCTGTTTAATTTCTATATTAATTCGCTAGTGGTGCATATGGCAAATACTGATTTCCATCCACCAAAATTGGCAGGACGAGCCTTGAATGTCCTGCTGTATGCGGACGATGCTGCCCTATTAGCTACGTCCCCCATCGGATTAAGGAGGATGCTTCGAGCTCTTCATGAATATGCTACCCAACATGAGCTCCAACTAAATTATGCCAAGACCAAAATAATGGTCTTTGCCGCTCGACCGAAACCTAATTTATGGTCAATTAATGGTATTCCTTTAGAGCAGGTCAGCTGCTTCAAATACCTGGGTCAGGTTGTTAGATCAAATAGGTCCTTCTTGGCGCACAGAGAATACATAGCCTCGAACGCATCGAAAGCAGCCTTGGTGATTAGAACCCTGTACTCTAAGAAACAGGCACAAACTGTCAAAGTTGCCCTGCGACTCTTTAAAATGAAAGTCCTCCCTCTTCTACTGGTGGGCATTGCCTTGGGCTCACGTAGGGACTTTGAAAAATTGGAATCTATCCAAACCCAATTCCTCAGGGCCATACTCAGGATCCCCCCCTCCGTGGCAGGTGCGATCATGAGACTGGAAACCGGTTGCCAAGCCTTTAGGTATGTGGCCCTGAAAGCGAAGTTATGGCTTTGGCTTAAGCTTTGCTTCAGACCGGTGGGTTTGGCCCCCTTGATTCTGAGGGATAACTTTAAATCTCCATGGGAAGGGGAGATAGTGGAGGAAGTGCAGAAGTGCGGGTTGTCCTCCCTTTATATAGAGTCCATGACGTATAGCCACGCAAAGGCGATGATTGCCCAAAGATTAAGGGATATTGCGAGACAGGAGGACATAGCCCGTGTAAAACCTGGGCTGTTTCTGGGGGAGCAGATGTACCGAGCTACTCCGGCTCGCTACCTGGCGGATATCCACTACGTGGAATACCGCAGACTATTTACCGCGGCAAGGCTGAATGTTCTCGACTCGGCGGTTCTGAAGGGAAGATATGGAGGAGTCCCATATGACCAGAGGTTATGCCATTGTGTGTTGGGTGAGGTAGAATCCACAGAGCACATTTTAATGAGCTGTCCCTTCTACAATGATTTAAGACAGTATCTTATAACCCCATACTTACCCCAGCTTAGTCCCCGACAAAGAGGAAAGCAGACAGCATATCTGCTAAATAAGCCTTCTAGGAAAACATCTTTGTCAGTGGCTAAATTCCTTTTCCTGGCACTCAAGCGTCGGAAACGTACAATTGAATGCCTTGATGTGGGTTATCTGTGAGAGGTTTAGTGCTGTGGCCCTACCTTATTCATGTACCCCTATGATGTTTTAGTTCATAATTCTGTATTGTGTTTTATTTCTGTGTTTTTATTTCTGACTATCGGTCGAATAAAGAAATTGATTGATTGATATTCCGCACCTCCTACTTTCTGCCCCAGGAATGGCTGCATATCCACCAGTATTTCCTCACACAGAGTGTGAGCTCCTGTTTGTCTATCAGAGCTCTTCTCTGGGTTAACTGACCTGTCCGTCATCCAGTGTAGAGTAACACACAGGCCATTGAAGTTCTCCCATCACTGGCTATGGAAAAAGAAAGACCCGTGTGTACTTTGAGGGCTTTGCCATACCACACCCCACAAAGGGAGCCCCATGGGGTCTCCTGGATTGTGATCGTGAGGTTCAATATTACTTCACTCATGTTGTGTGAGCAAGTCTTCTTGGACAAACAAACATGTGGCTAAAATTAGAAATGTGCTGTAGCATAACTCACTGGAAAAGATGTCTTAAGATTCAACCACCTTGTCTGAACAACATGGAACTGCCTTCTAACCAAATCTGTGGTCTGCTCCTTGGAATATATACTGAAAAGCAGAAACATTCATGCCTTTTGTGACATGGCAAAGATTCCTAGCCTCAGTTATCTATAATGTGGAAAGCAGTTCAGTGATTAATCAAGGAAGACAACTGAAATTACCATTATTACCCCTATGTGGCAACTTCCTAAACAGGGCTTTGCAAGGCTGCAGCTCTTCTCATCTATATGTATCTCATAGACGTAACCTGGAGTACTGCAGTGAATTTACAATATGAGCTCTTATCTGAATATTTTATCCTGGAAATCATTGTTTTTCAGTTCATTCAAACACTTGTAATAGCTTCCATTTTAAGGATACTTATTCATATACCTTTCAGTGCTTGCCAACATAAGAATCTAATGGGCATGCATTGCAGCTGGGCAATCATTCGATTGCTTCAGCACTTGCACAAATCTCCATTCAATGCATTAATGAAATGAGTGGGGAAAAATGTACTCATTCACCACATGCTGAATGGCCAACTCGGCAAACAGCAAAGCAATCAAGAACAGCATTGTCACATGACCAGCTGCACTGTGTGTCCATTGGGTCCTCTCATGTTGGCTGAATTTACCTTTATGAGAATTCCTTAGCTTTGTTTTTGTGGGGAAATAGCAATGCAGAATTCTAATGACAGCTGTTGTGTGTGGCAAAACAGGCTTGCCAAGGCAGCTGTTACATGAGCGCTTTCCTAAAAAAATTACAATATCACATAGAGTAAGCAACAATCATTCATGAAATAATGTAAGAAATGCTTTAAAGCTGGGATGGCAGTGAGGGAAGAGTGAGATACAGATATATTTGAAGTAGCTGAGTTCGTGTAAAAAATTTTTTGAAAAAAATTGGTGACCACACAGGATTTTTAAAAAACCAAAATTTAAAGCAGCTCAGACAACAAATCCCCCTGGCTGGGATAATCAGCTAGAACATTGTTGGGCATATTTTTTCTAGAGAAGTGATACTGAAAATAAAAGAGTGCACCATAAATAAGGGATAATGTTCAGGTGGAAGTCTTGGTTCCTGGTTTATTCCCTAAAGGGCAATATTCTGAATATTATACTGAGAGGTTTCAGCACATGTTTTCATCACTCAGGATTGCTACCCTTTAAACCAGAACATGTAAATGAAATATTTTTACATGGCAAAACTAACTTTCAGGATGGTGTAATGTAACTCTCTGATTGACTGCACTCTCTAGTACTATTGGAGGTGATAGTCTTTTAACTTAAGTTAATGAAAAATATCTACCCTGGCTTTACTAAAGGTACCTTGCATAATAATCAGCATGAAAATGGAGGAGGAGGAGGAGGATTAACCAACCACCAGACCCAAAGCAGCAGAAAAAGAAAGAATGTACCAAACATCTGTTTATGAATAGCTCTGGGTTTTTGTTTTTTTTTTGCTCTGATTGCATGTTTGAAGTCCACTTTCCATAAATTATCTAATAATTGCATGTATAATATTTGTTTTGCATGCTAAGAGGGGAAAATAAAAGTAAACAAGCTATTTTGTCTAGAGCTAAAGCTAGTAGTCATGGTAATGCATAAAGCGTTCAAGTGGCTTTAAATAACAGCGACGATACCAAAGGGCATTATTCCTTTAAGCAGTACAAATGGACCCAATTCGCCTACACAGACATATAGTTGTCAAGAAGTTACCCTGGGAAATCTTGGAGATGCTCTCAGGATCTCTCCGTCATTTTGAAGAGAGTCCTGCTTGACACTCTCTCCCTGTAATTATCAAAGATGAGAGTTTTTCAGAGAATGAAAAACTACTCTGTGTCTAACATGGAGGAGCATCTTTTACATGCAAAAGACAGTTAGTATATGCTGTCATGAGACGTAGTGAGTTTATAGCAAAATCTAATTGTTTAATTAGCATGAATAATGTGGAAATGTGATGTTTTCTCTAAGTGCATTGGTGTTTTTATGATTTTTTTTCAAAAAAGTTCTGTATTTGCTACTTATTTTCTCACCAATACCCAAAGGGGGGGGAATCAATCCAACTCATATTGCATCTGAAATCATAAAGCAACTCCAGGTCAATCAGATAGTCTGATTCTTGTCTGACCTTCCATGAATACTTGCATGTGGCCAAAATAATCTGACAGAGGATTCAGCAAATAGCTTTTCCCACTTTTGTTGTTTGGTGAATCAATGAAATGCAGTGCTGGTTAGTGAGATTCTAGAAGCCACTTGTTGAGAATGGATAACTCCCACACCTTTGAGAAAGTCCAGCCCAAATCTTGGGTAAATAGGTGTCCATTAAATGAGTGATTGGTGCTTTTGCCTCACTGAAACATGCCATTCAACTTTGATAATGTTTCTTGTTTTTCTGGTGGGCAATAGATGGAGGTGTGTGTGTGTCTGTGTGTGTGTGTGTGTGTAGAAACCTGTGACTCATGTGTGACTAGAATATTTTGTGACAAGAATATAGTCTCTGGCACAAAGGTAAATCATATCCATTACTCTGCCCACTTGCAACTAAGTCACAATACACCTAACATTATTATTGTCGGAATGAAACAGGACCTAACTATAAAATTTAAAGCACAAAGGGACAATTAAAAGGAATACATAATATACAACACATGGAAACAAAATTACAGAGCCAAAAGTGCTTATATACGAGAGTTGGTCTGAAGAAGCAAATAAATGAAGTTCGCTCTAGTTGACAAGCCTTGATTAACCATCCATATTAATCCACATGTCAAAACTAAATTCTGCAATTTCAGATTACTTATTACTACCTGTGGAGAGCACAAACTATTATAAGTATGCTCTTCAAATGAACAATGTGAATCAGGATTGCTATTCCTTTGAGCAGACCTCCTGGAAGAGTTCAGTGGTTCAGAAGTAAGCTCCACAGAGTCAGACATTAGCTAGCCCTGGAATGTGAAGCACGGTCCTTGCGAACAGATGGCTTAGTATATATGACAATAAATCTCCTATCAGAGCTGCAACGTTGTACTTCAGATAAACATATTTAAAGTTACAAGCTGCGAGCAACATTGTGTCCTCTACTGCATACAAGCAAAGAACTTCCAATTTCTGAGAAATCTTTGTCAGTGGCACTCTCAGACATTGCTCTCTTTTATTTTATTTTTCTAAAACGGATTAAGTGCAGAATATTATTCTCAAAAAAGAGAGCTTGAAATCATAATTCAAGAAACATAATACACACCTTAACTCGCTAACAATAAAATGTTCTACTTTACCAACAATAAAGACTAGCAATCTCGCCTAACAATTTGAGCAGGATATGTCTTTACGGGCTAAAAAATGGCTGGGGAACCTCTGGCCCTCCAAATGTTGCTGAATACAGTACCCATCACTCCCAGCCAGCCTGGGCAAGGAATGATGGGACTTGTAATCCAGCAACATCTAGAAGGCCACAAGTTAGCCAGCCTTGCACTAAAATAACAGGTAAGAATGAGGAAAGATGGAACTATAATCAGGGGTACCAAGATCTCAACAGAGCTATCTATCCAAAATATTAAAGCATGAATAGAATATGACCACCAATGAAAAATGTGATGGCTAATGTAATTAATAATGAAAGTATGCTTTTCAGAAACATTTTAGATGTATTAAAATGCATTGTATTTCATTGCATAAGCTGAATACGATTTCCACAATGACCGTGCAAGCTGAGAAATTTGTTTTATATCCAATATTAGCAAATTCAGCTACAGTTTTTTCAATGCATTCCCAAACATATTTCATTCAGGAACAACAGGGTGCTTCTCCCCGGAAGCAACATTAGCTATGGTTGTTTATGGAACACCTACCAAGGCAAACCATTTTCTGCAAAACAATTAGACATAGGAGCTGATAGATCAAGAATGGTTTTGGACATGCGCCTTGTGAGGAGTTGCTGGGTTTTGTATGCATTGAGCATAAGCCAACTCCTGTTTTTCTTCCTCACTAAGCATGTTCAATATCTGAGTGTTAACCTTGTAGATAAAATAACGGTATTGTTTTTCTCAGCATCACGCCCTTCAGTTAACATAAGGTAAAGGTAAAGGGACCCTTGACCATTAGGTCCAGTCATAGCCGACTCTGGGGTTGCGGCGCTCATCCCGCTTTATTGGCTGAGGGAGCTGGCATATAGCTTCCGGGTCATGTGGCCAGCATGGCGAACCAGAGCAGCACACGGAAATGCCGTTTACCTTCCCGCCGGAGCGGTACCTATTTATCTACTTGCACTTTTGACGTGCTTTCAAACTGCTAGGTGGGCAGGAGCTGGGACCAAGCAATGGGAGCTCACCCCGTCTGGGGATTCGAACCGCCAACCTTCTGATCAGCAAGTCCTAGGCTCTGTGGTTTAACCCACAGCGCCACCTGCGTCCCTCAGTTAACCAACAAGCTATATAAAAAGAATGAGAAGTTAAGGCTAATTTAGGGCCACACTGCTTACCCTGCATCAATCTCTTGCTTTCAAGAGTTGGCTAGTCATTTTCCCATGCAATGGGGCCAATGGGGCTCAGTTTGCATCATAGTACTATCATATGGAAAGAGAGCACTTGACACTTCTTCTTGTGGTTGTTCCTCCAACTCCTTTATCTGTTTCTTTTCCTCCACTCCAGGTTTCATAGTCCTGTTCAAAATAGAACCGCGGGTCTGGAACGCAAGCAGCGAGGAAATGTCTGTGAAGAGCTTTGTGAGAGGAAACTGACAAGCAGGGAGGGGTTAAGCACTCTTGCTCACCCGCCACTTTCCTGGTGCAAATTGTACCCTGACAGATCTAATATGCACAGAAGCAATGCTCAAGACCCAAAACACCATGATGGTAAAGTGAAAGGCATTTTCCCTTCTTTCATTAAAAAAGACCCTGGGGATGGGGGGGTGGGACTGGACTCTATAATGAAGACCAAAAACCAGTAGTAGTAGTAGTAGTAATAATAATAATAACAATAATAAAATTTTATTTATATCCTGCCCTCCCCAGCCGAAGCCAGGCTCAGAGCGTCTAACAACAATAAAAATAACACAGTTTACATAAAATCACAATCAGTTAATTGAAATACATTCTAAAATCAATGCATTCTAAAATCAATTCAGAGTCAAATTAATGGCAACCATTGGGGTAGAGTTCTATGAGAATTACAGAAGGAGGGGGTCAGGCTGTGCCTTGGCCAAAGGCCTTAGTGGAACAGCTCTGTCTTGCAGGCCCTGCGGTAAGATGTCAAGTCCTGCAGGGCCCTAGTCTCTTGTGACAGAGCGTTCCACCAGATCGGGGCCACGGCCGAAAAAGTCCTGGTTCTGGTTGAGGCCAGCCTAACCTCCCTGTGGCCTGGGATCTCCAAGATGTTTTTATTTGAAGACCGTAAGGTCCTCAGTGGGACATACCAGGAGAGGCGGTATACTACTTACTACACATATATAAAGTAATAGTCAGAATCCTATATTAAAGTAAAAGCAATGTCTTCTTTGTAATTTTCTATTCATATAGCACAAGGCTAAGCAAAGCAAATCACCACCTCAGTATGAACATCCAGTTCTGCAATGTTTTGCAGCAGAATGGGAAAATATTTTAAAATGCGTATGTTTTTGACATTCAAACAGTAGCAAAATAAACGTGATCCAAACCTGAATTCTGTTTATTTGTTCATTTACTTTCATACAACGTGAGTCGATGAGGGCTGAATGATAAGCAAGCATACCTAACGAAACCATTTTCATGCTGCTTCTCTGGCTATTGTGCTGCGTGCTGTTGTGGCGCGAAGGAAGCCACCTGGCTCACCGAACATACTCCAGTCCAGAAGGAATAAATCTCGATAAATAATAAGTAGATGTCTCAGGGAGGCTTGTTATGTAAACTGTGGATTTAGAGTGGGATTCAAAATTGCTTTCCCATGACTTGGTAAATCATTATGAGTGGGAAACGGCTATGAGAAAATAAACTCTGAATTCTCAAACATGTTAAATACAGTAGAAATTCATATTATTGGCTTCCGTCAGCTAAGGGCATACGTAGGCTCACCATCTTATGTAGCCTAGTTGTGGCTTCAGTGCCTAAAATGCATACCTGCCTCATCTGCATTGTAACACACATCTGCTCTGCATTGTCTTCACTGACAAGATACTCAAGTCAAGAGAGGTGTGGTTTATTATACTGGGAAAAGAGAGAGAGAGCACTGGAGAGTGAGACTCTTAAGCTCAGGGTAATAGGTTCAAGTCCCATGCTGGGCAAAAGATTCCTGCATTGCAGGGGGTTGGACTAGATTATCCTTGTGGTCCTTTCCATCTCTATGACTCTATAAAAGTGATGTACATGGAAATCCTACCAACTTGACAACAATCTTCTGCTTCCACTGCTAGATTTCCCCACTTGCTAAGATTTATCTTTTCTGCGGAAACAGCCTGTAAAGGAAGTTGGCTTATGTGAATAGATCTTGGTTCGTGTTTGTCTTTAGTTGACTATGTAGGTTAGGAATTGTACAATTTTTGCATTTTAATTTATTTATACCAAGGCTTTGACTGTATGAAAAAAATTTCTTGTCTTCTGTCTGTCAGGTTAAAGGCACAAGAGCAGAGCCAATAAAAAAAAATAAGGGGATAACTCAGGAGAAATTCTAGGACTTGAGTTCTCCTGTCTGGTCAGTTAAAGAAGCATCTTCAATGGTATAAAATATCTCAATTTTCACCTAGCAAATCTTTAGTGGTTGGTTGTATTCATATCTTATCACATGTATTACTCACCTAAACAGAGTGTTTTACACAGGATAAAAATTGGGCGTTTCACCCATCAGATAAAACAACTTCTATAAGCAAACATTTGCATTCTTATCTTCAGTTTTACTTTTGAGCACACACACATAGTATTGCATTATTGCAAAAACTGATCTGACAAGATCCCTAAATGCTATTTTGAATAAAAATGTCTTGCTATCATTTCTCAATAGTATGGGGGTTGTTGTTTTTTAATTGTATAATAGAAGTTAATAAAAAAGAAGCTATTTCAGTTTGATGCCTAGTAGGAAAGCCAATGACGTTTCAGAGTGTCCATCATTTGAAAGTTCTCATTGAAGATTATATAACAAGGAGTAAAAGAAGGAGGATGTCAGAAGGAAGAAGCCACAACTAGGCATCTGCATGGGAGGCACAGGCTGGATAGGATACCAACATGAGAATAAACTGAAAGAGGCAGATGTAAACACAAAGCCATGTAAATGAGAGCCTTTATGGTGCAGTGGTTAGAATGTCAAACTAGGACCTGGGAGACCAGGGTCAGTCAGTTAAACTGTGGTCCTGATAATGCCAAGTTTGCAGGATCGATCCCCATATGGGACAGCTGCATATTCCTGCATTGCAAGGGGTTGGACGATCCTCGGGGTCACTTCTAACTCTACAATTCTATGATTCTATGGTTTGCATCCCCACTTGGCCATGAAGGTCATGGGGTGACCTTGGGCAGTCACTGCCTCTCAGCCTAACCTACCTACCAGGGTTGTTGTGAAGATTAAATGAGGAGGGGGCAGGCCTTGTATGTCACCTTGAGCTCCTTGGACAAAGGTGGGATGCAAATGCAATAAATAAATAAATATCTGGTAGAAATGTCCATTCCATAGAAAAAAAACAAAAACATGTGAGCTAGCGTGCAGAAAAGCAACAGTTTGGCATGCAGTTTTGAACTATATTCAACCTTCTAGCAGAGCTTCAAGGCAACGACTGAAAATTCCATGTGTCTTCCACCTCTGTTCTGTAGTGCTTGCTAAGCTGTGTAGGAAATCTGGGTACAGAACTTCTCTCAAGCTTCTTTGGGTGATACTTTGTATCCCACCTCATCCTAAATCTTCTGTCTGCTGTACTTCTCAGTTAGTTTTGCTTGCCGTTGGAGAGTCCCTTCCAATGTTCTCGACAAAATTAACAGCCATAGAGATGTGTGTGAACAATAAAATCCTCGTTTATTATTGCATTATAACATACTGCCATCTTGCCAGCATCCCTCTCAAAATCAATCGCTACCCACTATGGAATACGTGCTCCCCCTCTTTTTAAAAAGCAATTATTTGGCCTCTGTTGACATCCCAGGCATTCCAAGGGCATAGATGAAATGAGCATAGGGTTAAGCTGGATTTTGCCACTTTTGACCCATGCAAGTTTGATAGATTGTGTGCATAGTCCCTGAGCACACACAAACATCAACATCAGTAAAGTCTTCAAGGAAATGAAATGAAATGCTAGTATTTTCAGTCATCAACAACAAATCAATTAACATTTAAAGCTGCTGCCAAAAAGACATTAGAGTCAGCACCACCACCAGGAGAGAGCATTCTGCAGCCAGGGCACCACAATAGGAAAAGGACCTTTGCTGCATTGCCACCAAACTTACTTCAGAAGAATGAGAGTATTTCAGAAAAGGAAAGGAAACCTGAATGACCTGTGCCTTTCCCTGTTCCTGACACCTATTGACTTTCTCTGAAGAAATAAGAAAATCAATATCTCTCATGGGTAGGAGCGCTTTTTTCATACTATGAGATAGAAAACAATGTATCAAATAACTTTCACCAGGAACAACATTAGAGTTCTAATTTAACAGAACTTTGCAAGGATTTACATTTCTTGGCTTTCTATCACATTGGCCAGTTCCATTTATTACGTGCGCGCGCGCGCACACACACACACACACACACAGAACAATTAACAAAAAAGAGATGGTCCTAAACACATTATTTCAATCAGTTACCCTACATCAAATTGTCAAGATGTCCATAAGTGATAATTCCACAGAACTACAGGTATATCTATTCCAAAGTTACACAAATGGAAACCAGTTTGTCTGAAAAATCTCCACAGAACTGTTTCTTACTTCTGAAATATACATATAGGCAATATGCTTAATCATAAACATCCTACATCTTTCTTCTCCATTGATCAATAGGAGCTTAAAGATCCATTTTCCATGCTCAAGCCAATAAAATGCATATTGAAGTCAACGTTTTACCCATGCATCAGAAAAAACACCCCACTGCTCTCCATAGGAGTTATATGCTTCATCCATTTTGGACAAGGCCTCCTTTGAAAAATACAACACTTCTCAGATTTCAAATAAACCTGTTGTTCCCTGTTCTCACCTCCAGAAGTAAATAAACTGTTTCCATTACATATAGAGTCTATTTCTGGTGGGACTTTAACATTCCAGATAACATATTATAGCAATTAAATATTATCATGTAAGCTGACAGCTTCATGCTGGGTTTCAGTTTGGTGCAGCCCAACAAAGTTGATTCCATGCCATCTAGTTCTACGTCCACTTTCCTTTAAACATCCATATGCTTCTACACATGTGTGCACATACATAGTAGTAAACCCCAATGCAATATGTAAAACCCAGATACCTTTTGGCTGTTTATCGAACAGTTGTAAATCTCTGTCCTGGCAGCACTCAGAAAGCATTGTCCAAGCTACTGTGCATATGCCAAATTTGCAGGTCCTTACGGCATTACTTAGTGTTGCACATGTTCATAGTACAAAAGCAGAGTCGATCGGTCATGAAGCACGAAACAGGAAACAGATCGATCACCTTCACAATTTTGCCTACCTTCTTCTTCTTCTTGGAACTCAGGCCACCATTTGGAAAGGCAGTGAATGGTGGTGAAAATATACAGGCAGGTGCTGTTATTTACCAAGCATCAGGCTACACCTATTGCTTGAATAAATCTGAACGGCATCTTAAAGCAAAGGAGACACTGCTGCAGTAACATTGACAGAAGACCTAGCTATTAAGCTGTCTACAGAGTCTAGTATCAGTGAAATGTTTGACAGCCGCAGGGACAAATATGTATTAGCAACATTGCTTAATCCATGTTTCAAGGGCAGAATTGAAACCAGGCTTTCACCCTATGCAAGCACCGATTGCTGGAAGGATACTGTCATAAATAATAGTGCTGGAGGCCATACCATTATGCACTTCCTTTTCTCCCTCATCCTTCCACTTTGGTCCCCTAGGCCAAGTATATCTCATAAAGCAGGAGATGCACAAGTTTCTGAAACACCACAGTGTGCAAAAGTAGTAATCACAGCAATGCCCATAGTTCTGGAGTCTTATGTTATCAGCTCAGAGTGGGGTAGTACCATCTAGGAAAACTCATTTTGTCTGTATCATTGAAAGAATCTATCCATTATGAAAGGTCTATAGGTGTCATGGGAGATCCTTTCATATAGTAGGAATGGAAAAGTTGACTTCTGAAGGCCAGCAATGGCAAAAGGGGGTGGGAGAGAAAGAAAGGAAAGAATAAATACTGTTCTGAAAAAGTCACCATCCATTATGGGACTCAGATTTCATTTGCAGCTCTCCTGGAGGCAATTTGTCTAACTAGAAAAGTGGGCTTTAAAAAAATAAAATAAAGGTGGCCTTACTTTGTTAAAAAAGAGCTATCAGGAAAGTTCTGTAAGTTATAAATGCGGGAGGCTCTTGAGTTGAGAGTGAGACTAAAGGCTGCTTCTCACAAGAAATCTGATGTGCCTCTTGAAAGTAGCCAAGCCATGCTGTCAGCCACTGGTGTGTGCTGGCTCATCACATGCATCCCAGAAACATCCCTGTGCAAGCTATAGCCAAAACTGTTTGCTGACCATGGAGACAAACCAAATGGTGGAAGGACAACCCACACAAAATGGTAGCAGGACCCAAAACAGGACACACATTTCCACCAGAAGCATTCAGATCAGTCACATTTCTAAGGCTTGCCAGCTGAATTTGGAAAAAGCCGGTTTGGGCATTATGTGCCAAGTTAAGAATATTCACTGTTTGTTTTAAACATGTGTTGTGAGAGAAAACAGCACAAGTAGCATAGGTATCTTATGCCGCAGCCTCTCATTCTCTCTCAATAACTATGGTGTTCCCCTCTCCTTGCCCTGTGCTAATCTATGCTGTAGATAATGCATACAGTCATATCTTGGTTGTTGAACACCTTGATACTCGCACGTTTTGGCTCCCAAACGCCGCAAACCTGGAAGTGAGTGTTCCTGTTTGTGAATGTTTTTCGGAAGCCGAACGTCCAACACGACTTCCAGTTTACTGCAGGAAGCTCCTGCAGCCAATCAGAAGCCACACCTTGTTTTCAAACCATTTCAGGAGTTGAACGGACTCCTAGGACAGATTAAGTTCAACAACCACAGTACAACTGTACTCAGGCTACTATTCTATACATGCTGAAATTTCATTATGACTCAGTGGGACTTACTTCTGAGTAGACATTCATAGGAATGTGCTGTCAGTAGCAGAAATGGTCGTCTCAAGTGGAAGAATGGGAAACAGCATAGACTCCCTGTGTTTTGTCTTCCTCTTTCTTTGTAACATAAAGTGAGGGGAGGAGACAGAGACAGAACATGGCACCATATTTCTCCCTGTATAAGGGATGCCTTTATTTCATATTCAGACACTGGGCAAGGTGGTACACTCGTCATTCATTGTTCCCCTAAGGTTATCCCATGAGCAAATGAACGCCCATCCAATTTCATAAGGGACATCCGTCTTTGGGAGGCTCTTCTATTGTACTGCAGTCTCTGGGGGGGTGGGATAAGCTGGCAAACTCTTTCAGAGCTTCACCAACTGGCACTGCCTACTAGGCCTGGCACAATTCTGGCAAAACCCCTCCAATGCAAGGGCCCAGAGCATCATAGGAAGTCTTTGCCCAGCAGTGGGCTGGAAGAGGCTGATAATGAATGACTGATGATGATTATATGAAAGTTCTCAAAACATTTATGCAAAGGGATGAATAGGAGCTAAGTCAGCACCACACAGGGAGAGCTTTGGACAGCCATGTGGAAGGCAGATCTGACAGCAGACCTACAGTTGTTCGTTCCCCATCTCTAGGCAAGCAGAGAGATGTAGCACCTGGAAATGCGAGTGCCCAGCTAACAATGGCACTTTGTAGTAAACAACTCATGGTGCCAGTTAAGTCGCTAGTGGCATATGCCTCCATGATAACAGTAACAATATTACATAGCAAATGATATACAGGGGTAAAATATGGTAAAAAGATAGTTTGATCATTAATTCTTCATCCGTTAGAAGGTAGTGGGTGGTGTAACAGGTGAAACAAGAGTATGGAGCTTTCTAGATGGTTCCTATAAAATTTGTACTATGGAAAGCACAGGGTAGTTTAGATTGAAGTAACCAGTGGCAATTAGTATTTATATAACACTTATCTAATTGCTCAGAGCAGTTCACATCTGATATCATAGTAACTAGGCTGGGCTAACAATGAGGCATGTCTGAGGAGGCACAGATTTGACAAGCCACCCATGCAATTCCTAACAAATACCATATCAGTAACTGTGTGCCCATGGCTCCTCCAGTGCAGCTAAAAAGACAAGTTCAGAAGCCTCTGTTTTTGACCAGCCGTAACTCACTGTGACATTCAAATCTAGATAAAATATGATTAGACTTAACTATTGCTAGTGAGGAAAAACCTATTTGAATCCACAGTTTATGAGACTGATTTGTTTTCACTAACCATAGTGAATACTAGCCACAGTTTATGGTTGAAATATAATGCTAAAGTAAATACTAAATGCTAATCTAAGATGGATGCCGATGCTTCCAGTCTCCTCTCTGTGGCTGTGCTGGAGGAGGAAGGAGGATGGAGACCATGGGCCCAAGACTGACTACAACTCATCCATGTAATGCTAAACCATGGTTTGGTGTTGAATGTGTATTGATCCCAGGTTTCGTGTCTGAGATAAAGAAGTGCTTTTTTTCCAGTTGCAAATTTCTCTTCACATTAAGCCCTCTCTCTTGTGGCCTGCCTTTTGTTTATAATTAACTCATCCCTCTTAGACTTCCAGTCAATTCCAGTTTCACCCTTAAGGACAAGAGATGTTTCCAAGCACACTATATGAATAAAATCCTTCATCCACCCATTTCAGCTGCTACTACTGCTAGTCAGGCTGCACCGTCGAGGAGTATCAGCCTGCCAGTCAAACAAATGCCACCCTCTTGAGTCCCCCAAAGAGCCATATAAACCTTTCCTAACTGTTGTTTAGGGCTGTCCTATTAATGGCTGCAGGCCCCATGCAGGTAGTTGGAATATACATTTCCTACGTTTCCCCCCTTCATATTTTTATTGGTGATGTTTTATTAGTCGCATTGCTCCTCAGCTTCTCAGCAGCATTGGCAGGCAGCGATACCATTAGCTTTAGATGAAGGTGTGCATCCTCTCCCTTCATGGCTGAGGCGAAGTACCACAATAAAAGCAATATCGATAAACAGTGCAGCGGAGGAACAAATTAATAAGCAGTTTCATGGTGAATTACTGACCACCAGTGGTGGCTGCTGAATAGGGAAGCTTGAGAAAGCCATTTCTTGTTCTCTGTGCTAAGGAGAGTCATGGAAGCAGTGAACAGGACGGGACTAAAGGGTTTTGGGATGGTGAGCTGTTGTGCCTCAAAAGGGGATTCGGCCATTCATCAGCTTCATGGAGCAAATGCAACACAACCCACAGCAGCTAAAGAAGCAGGCAGGGAGTACACAGCAGTGTTTTTTGGCAACTGGGCTAAAAGGCATCAAGCAATATCACACATGCAAAGCAAATAAATGCTGGGCATATTTAAATGGCAAATGAGAATAAGGGCCATGGCTGTGGTAAAGCACATAGTTTGCATACAGAAGGTCACAGGTTCAATCCGCCTTCAGGTCTCAAACAGGAGATTTGCTGCCAGTCAGACTAGTCAGTGTGGAGCTAGATGGACAAATGGTCTAATCAGGAAGCTTCCTATGTTTCTAAGTAGCTGATGATTTTCTATCAACAGTGCATTGTCCAAAATACCTTGTAGTACTATTATGCCATGCTTCATCTAGGGATGGGGATAAGAGTCCAGTGAGTTTTGATTCTGAAGCAGACACACATGGTCTGATCTGCCTGTACCAAAGTGGGGAGTCTGGTGAGGGTAGAATCAAAGAACTGTAGAATTGGAAGGGACCACAGGGATCATCTAGTCCAAATCCCTGCAATGCAGGAATATTTTACCCAGCATGGGCTCAAACCCATAGCTCTGAGGATAAGAGTCTCATGCTCTACTGACTGGGCTATTCCACTATAGTTAACTACCATGATGCTCCAGAACCTGTGTGTTGCCGATTCCTATTCTCTCATAGGAATACATGGTGAATGCAAGGTGGTCTGTGGGCTGCCTATTTTCTTTTATAATGGTATTTCAGCTGCTTAAGAGCAGCTAGCTGGTGTGCAGGGCTCCTGCCCCTGCGTGTACAGAAGTCAAGGAAGCAAGCCCCACTGGGAGCGATGGACTTTGGTGATGCACCATCACTCTCAGGGGACAATTTCATGTACATGTCATGTACAAGCACACTTTAAGGGCAAAATTGTCTGCAAAGTACATCAAATATAAAAATACATTAAATTTCCCCTGAGTGCAACAGCATGCAATCAAGACCCGACAAGACCTGCTGTGTTAACATCAACATGCAGGGTGGCAACAGCTTTTAGGCAGCAGAAATTTATTTTTTCCAGACAACAAAAGGAGACAGGCAGGTAGCCCTCAGACTACCTCATAAGCACTTACAATTAATTGCTTACAACTATGAGCTTTGTGGGTTTCCCCTCCTTCTATGCAGATTTTTAAGGATACAGAAACATTTGCTCTTAAAAGCCCACATGGATTTTATCCCTGAACCCATGCCCAGTTCTATCCCAGATACTCACAGATCTTCAGAATATCCGGCAATATTGTAAAACAGAAAGCTACTATTTTGCTACATTTGCCGGTTAGGTCATTTTAAATAAACGTATTGGGTACACAATGAAGTTTCTAATTATTTTATTACAGTATCCATGTATTTGGAGGAGGTAGTAATGGTGGGAATCATATTTCTGTCTAGTCATAAAGAAAGCACTTGATTCCCACCAGAACTTTACCAAAGGAAATATTAGAGACAAAACATCTCCTTTGAAACATCCCAACCAGATGGCAGTTCCAATGTTTTATGGCCAGTCTGTTTATTAATGAACATCTGTTTTTGCTACAGAACACAGAGTGGACATTTTATCAAAAGGCTTCCTTTCCAGTTTTCAGACAAAAAAAAACCACCCTAGGCAATTTATTATTATTCAGAAATCTACTAAATTTGTGCTTGATTTCAGCAAATGCACAACAATTGTCTTCTCTACCCTGTTGCTTGTTTACTCAGAAGTTCTTCTTTGTTCAAAGTGTGCAAGCCTTGCTAATATAGGAAGTGTGTAGCAGGAGTTTGAGATCCACTTTTTAATCCAGTGCATAAAAATGGTGAAGGTTTCTGCACAACTCATAGGTTGCAGTGCTCAAATTGTGTACTCTCAAAACCTTCCACAGCAAATCAACAGAAATGTGTTGAAGTAAATAATTTAAAATTTCTTATCATATGTTTACTCATTAAACAGTCTAAAAATTAATTGCTGAGATTTTTTTCACTCAGATGCAGATTAAAAGAAATGTGCCAATGACACATGTATTGACAATGCACAGTCTATGTGTGAGGAACAAAATGCAGCACAATGCAATGTTTGTTCAAAGCTGCCATAGCAGGATCACACATAGTTTTCTGGAACATAAAACTCATACACACACTTAGTTCATTTTAAGAACCGTCAAAAATTTGTAGTTGCTCACTTCTGACAAAGCATGAACTAGGCTTTGTTTTGCTCAGAGAGTAATACATTAAAAAGCGCACCTTGCAAATATTTTTGTTTCCAGGACGAGGAAAAATGGGTGAGGGAAGATAGATGTTCCATTGTACAAGGATTTTATTATCATTATTATTTTTGCATTGATAGAACCTTGATGGATGCATTGAATACAGCCCTATATAAATATTTATTGATGATAATATTAGTAAAATTTGTCTACTTTTAGTTTCCTATGGAAAAACAATCAAATGAATAGGAAGTTTGAGGAGATGTCTTCATTATACAATGCTTTTTTTAAAGAATATCTTTCCTATCAATAAAGTCTGAGTGCTAACACCCCTTTTATTCACCCCAAATTTGGTCAGTGGAGTATCATTCAAATCTTAGACCACTAACAATCTTTTTTCAGACAATATCTGTGGCTGCTATAGCTGGGAAAGCTGTGAGTTTCAGGCTTCTTCTTCAGCATCTAATAGCCTCCAGGATTAGAACATCATATAAATAATACATTTAATTGCCCTGGAAAGGCAAGAGCCCCACCCCCTCCCCCCAAATGTAAGCCAGGTGGAATAACTTTAATATCCATGGCTCCATTCTTGGGAGCGTATATTTTCTGCACAGAAAATGAAGCAAGGCCAAGTAGTTTAGAGCTCAAATGTAAGCGAGCGGCCTTCATCAAGTCGCCTTGGCTCAGGTTCATCAACATGATTACTTGCTTAGTCCTGCTCATTTTCCTACAAACATTAGCAGGTTTGCAGTTTTAAAATTGAACTAAGCTCTTTGCCAGCTGACCAATTTGGAAAATGCTCTACATGTTCAGTAACGCTTGTTTGTTAAACATAACTTTACTGGCACCTGCAGAATTGCTCCTAAAATGATTTGCAGCCGGTTTACACCAGGTCAGTGGCTGCAGCCTAACAGGTAGATGTGAAAAGCTGAGGAATGATTGCTAAACTTACTGAATCAAGTCATGGCCTTAGTCACTGATAAATCTCTGGACCCGTTTAGGAGTTTTAAGAAATCACAAACCCTAGCAATCCATTTCTAGAGGGTAGGCTGCCTAGTCGTGTTGACTTTGGCAGCTTAAAGGTGGGTTTTTAAAAAGTATTTAAGTACACCAACATAAAAACAGTCGCTGTGATGTTCACCATATTTGTGGTAAATTTATGAGTGCTGTGCCAAGAATTTCTCCCATTTCCCCCCAACCCTTTCCCCATTAATAAATGGGAAAAGAAACTGTATTTAGATTTTATTTTATGGAGATTTTTCCCTCTCTCCAGGAAAATCTCATGGCTGAGGTGCAGGCTTTAGTTGCACTTTGGGGGTATCTGAGAGGTGTTTGTGAACGTCCTTGTTTTCGTTCCACAAATCATCTCTCCAGAGTTCTGTATTCTGCAGCCTTCTGAAAAATCCTGTGACATCCTTGGCTGGGGTTCCTTCTAAGCACAGGAAGGTGGGCAGGCAGCCTGGTGTATGCCTGACAGCTGTTCCTTGTCATTCTTATTTTTTTAAGTGAAGTCTTTTTAGTTTTAAAGAAAAGAGTGGGGAAAGGAGGTTTTTGTTTTGTTGTTTTAAGGTAAAAGAACTTGCCATTAAAAACAAAAGTGAATGCACCCATTTCAGGCACATTTTGCAGTCTTTCCAAGTATTCCTATTTTCCAGAGACAGCCCCAGATTTACTGAAGTTTCTGATCTGATCCTGGAATTTCCCACTTCTCCTATTTTTATCTGATAAATGTTAGAGGGTGTGGAGTTATGCGACCCCCAAGACAAAGAGATAAGTAACTATACAACCTTTCGAGGACACCTGAAGGCTGCCCTGTACAGGGAAGTTTTTAAATGTTTAATGTTTTATTATGTTTTTATGTATGTTGGAAGCCGCCCAAAGTGGCTGCAACAACCCAGTCAGATGGGTGTGGTTATGAATAATAAAATAATAATAATAATAATAATTGAATAAGATGTCCCTTTTTTCATCAGACCAATATTGGAGGGTATTTTGTAGCTAGCTCTCCATCAGATATATTCAAGTATGTATGTACAGTCGTACCTTGGTTCTCAAACGGAATCCATTCCAGAAGTCCGTTCGACTTCTGAAAATGTTCGAAAACCAAGGTGCGGCTTATGATTGGCTGCAGGAGCTTCCTGCACTCAATCAGAAGCTGCAGAAGGTGCGTCAGATGTTCCAAAAATTGTTTGCAAACCGGAACACTCACTTCCGGGTTTGCAGCATCTGGGAGCCAAAATGTTTAAGTTGCAAGGCGTTCTAGAACCAAGGTATGACTGTATTGAAATTTTAAAATATCCTGAGAATGTGGCAGAAGTATGGAGGTCTCTTTCACAGGGGAATGATACTTTGGAGAAATAGAAGAACCTGTTTCAGCACACACCAGAATACTCTGGCCTTCCGTTGTTTCATTTCCCACATACCCTATGGTTATACCCCTCCCAAAAAAAGTGAGTAGGGACCAAGTATGGTGAAATCACAGAGTGAAATGCACCTTTACATAAAGGAGAGAGAATACCATATTTTTCTGTGTATTAGACGATATATTTTCCTTAGAAATAATAGGCAAAAATTGTGGGTCGTCTTATACACGGATAGCAGAGGAGACGGGCGATTGGTGGCAGCAGGCAGCAGAGGATTGGCAGCGGCGATTGGGCATGTGATTGGCTGCTGTGGCAAGCCCTGCTGACTATTGGCTTCAGCTGAGGCAATTGGGTGGCTATTTACTGTAGCGGCAAGGCATGTGTGCAATCGGCTGTGGTTGTGCCGAGTGTACAGGTGGTCTTTTGGCGGCAAGCATGCAGACAACTCTGGCCAAACTCCCACTCCCCCCAGCTGAACAACCCTCCCCCCATTATGTTGTGGTCCAAAAAAATAGGGGTCGTCTTATACCTGGGAGTGTGTTATACATGGAAAAATACGGTATATAAAACACAAGGGGGAGGTTGGGAAGAACAACGAGAAGTGTCTTTTACAGTAGGAAAATGAATTGTTACTAATTTGTTATAAAGCACCTAATGCTGTGAGAGGCATTGAAATAAAAATTAAGGCTGTACACACCATGCAATTAAAGCACATGGCATACCTGCAGCCTACCAGAAATACAGTTCTCAGCACCTTGACAAATTACAGTTCCCAAGATTCTTTTGGGCAGTCTTGAGCTTTAAATGCATGGTACATACACAGCCGAACAAAACAACATAGTCCCAGGTTCTTGGCATAATAGACAGAACACAAGAAAAGAAAACGGGATGATCTGGAAACAGGAACATATTTCCCAAGCTCTGGAACTAATCAATTAAAATTAATAAAGTACTACTACCACAAGTGAGCCTTCTGAGATCAGCTGTGGTTTTCAGCGTATGCCTTCCTTACAGAAAACATCAGCTCCTGCTTTTGAATTTTCTTTTCAGTTTTTATTATTTTTGTCTTCTTGTACTTCACTGTGCTTGTGTAATGCTTTTTAAAATACAATTTTAAATTGCATTTACAAGTTGTGAGAAATGTATTAAAACCAAACTTTTACACACTACCCTGAAATATTTGATGAAGAGCAGTTTAGAAACATTTTAAATAATAAACATGGAAATGAGTTTTACTCCTTTTCTCTCTTTTGGAGGGAGGGCATTAATTTTAAAGGTTAATTTTAAAGGTTACATATATTCAATATATAGTAAGAAAAAAGTTTGGGAAGAAAGCTGCATATTTATTAAGTAGTTAAGAAAGGATGCACATTTTAGATTCTTGTGTGCGCAAAGTTAGTTCTTGGCAGATGATTTGTAAGCACTTCTTTTTTTGTTTCATAATTATAAGTGGAATGTTCTTTAATGTGCAATAATAAGGTTCAAGCTGTGCTATTTTGCAGCTAATAATTATACACAACAGCATGAGGCATGATAGCTAACAGAAAGTTTTCCAGCTTAATAGATTACTCCTATCTACCTGTTTGATTTGCTACGCCTTTGCTTTCTAATCCATCCTTTATTGTGTTAATACAAGACTGAGCAAAGCCAGAGTTACTTAACTTTCTAAGGAAAAAGTGGAAGGCAAAATTGCTGACTCGCCCAGATCATTCCTATAAAGAGAAGCTTCTAAAAGATTTGTTTTTATTTTTGCATATATGGTCAAACTTCTTGCTTCTTTAGAAGTTCATTCTCAGAAGGATGCTTCTTCAAACCAGGCTGAAAGCTGTTATCAAGCAGCAGAGGTCAGCAAGTACTAGTTTTGTGTACCAATCTGGTTCACAAATGAATCCATCATTTCACAGCTGGCCAGGTTGCTGTAGACATGCACCATTTCCAAGATTTCTCATGGGGCAAGAATGCTGTGCATCTGAGCCAGCTTATCCATTATGCATTCAGCCACAACATTCCCTCGTTTTACCAATGAGGAGTTGGGGTGGGCAGTGTGTGGGGGTGTGGGGGTGTGAATGGGTGAAGCAGTACTGTCATGAATGCAACTTGGGGTGGAGAGACCAAGGCAGTGCTACCAGTTTTCAAAAGCTAATTCATTCCACTTCCTCAAAAGATCTCAGTCATAGAACACATGCACACCTGTCCTGCAGGAATAGTTACCCAAGATTCTTGCTCTGCTTAAGTGGTCCCCTTAGTAACACAATATGGTGAAGCAAGACAATGATGAAGCTCCACTCTGTTCCTTGGGGTGCTGCAGAGGTTTCTCCCAAGGATGGCTGGTCTCTACAGTTCTTATACTTTCAACTCAGTCTTTGGATTATACGTCACAGTCTTGATTGTAAATAGTCTCTGGACTGCAATACCTATTTAGAAAGTTTTCAAGATTGCAGGATCCTTGCATCATTTTGGACACCCATCTGAATGCCCACCAACACCTTTCTGGCTATGTGAAAAGTTATAATCTCTGTCCTTATCACAGTTCTTTTAGGATCTAGGCACAGCTGTCCTGGAACATGCAGTTTCATCTCCCAAGGAATGTTGCTTTCCTTAATCTGATATTTTGTTACCACCAGCAGCCACTGTAACTTGCTTTTCCTGACTCCGGCAAGCTTGCAGAGCCACCTTTCCAAAAATAAGGAGAGCCTACTGGATCAGACCAGTGGTCCATCTAAGTGCAACATCCTGTTCTCATACTAGCTATGTGTGAGATCTGTGGGATCCCACAAACAGGATATGAGTACAAGTGCAGGTGGGCCTGGGGGAAACTTGGTTTTTAAGAAGTAAAAAACTATTCAGAAAGAAACCAAAGTGGGGGGAGGACAAAAAAGACAAACTGCAGAATGAGCTTTTGAGTACTGACTGTTGGGAGGAGAAAACAGGAGGGAGAGGGAATAAAATGGAATATCTTAGAGTACGAGAGGACTGGCTGGCTGAGACACTGAACAGGACATTCAGCAATATCCACATTTTGTTGCAGATCCCACTTGCTAAACTGAAACCTGTGAAAAGTGACAATGCGAAAAAGCTGCTACCTAAATTGCATATATAAAAATGGTAGACATTAATTATGTGATTCACAGCTAAAGAGTGAGTAATAACTGGAATTAAATTCTGATACATCTATTGGCTCAGCAAAAACAAGCATTTTTAAACTCTCTGAAGAAATAATGCCAGCGTAGACTATTTTCTGACCGTTTCAAGCTAACATCTGCAGTTGACACGCATATGCCACACAGATGAGTCAAGGGAACCAGATCACACAGATCAATAATCCTTCCTTTCTTTTGGTAGCCCTGTTCAGAAGGAGTGAGAAGCAGGACTAAGTAGGATGAAGCCTAGGGCCTCTAAATCTAGGGGGCCTCGCCAGCCTGCCCTCTCCCCAGTGCCGCAGTCTCCCCTCTCCCAAAATTGTAAACCCAAGACTTCATGCAAGGGCAGGGCAACTCAGGCCCAGCAACTATGAGACTCAGGGCTAGCCAGTGGATTCCATGTGATCTGGAACCCTGATCTATATCACTGATCTAAAAAGAAGCAGACTCAATGACACTGGGAAGATTTCAATGCAAAGTTCCTGGTTCCTCATTTCACTTCTTCCTTCCGATTCCCTGAGATGCAGAATATCAGTGCTGGCACCCACCAGACGGTTGAGGTAAATTGGGGCATTAAGTGGTTTGTGCAGCACAGTTCTTTTTTAGCATGCTGACCTAGCAAAATATCTGTATTAATCATCACTGTAATACAGTACAAACCCATTTATCCAATTGGCCTGGAGGGCATCCAAAACATTCAGATAATCAGATGTTCCAATAAATGGAAGCACACAGGGGTTGTATGTACATGGGATTACCCAACCGACATATGGTGGATTTGATTCTGCAGTATTGCCTTGTTCCTTTCTCTAAGGCAAAATAAATCAGTAAAAATGTCCTGTGAACAAAAATCATACTCCATCAGATTAGCAGAGGATAAAAAATAAATAATTTTCTTCTGTGTATATCAAGGGGGGAAGTCATATGTACAAAAATGCATTTTTGTTTTATACTTCTTTTGGATCCATATGTGTTACAATGTTATAATTACACTCTCAGACATATATTGATTAAACTGTTTTCACCTACATTCCTATGCACATGCATATTGCCAGTGAGAGAGCCTCATTGCACCCAGTAACACTTTAGTTAAACATGCTTCGAATTGTTCTCTTTTGGCTGAGTCAAAAGCCCTCCTTCCTTCCTATCTAACTATCTCAAGTTAGATCTCAATTCTCTTGAGTCATTATTTTCTTTCCTAAAACAGTATTTCAGCATGTCACAAATAATAGTTTAGGCTCATTCATTATGGAAGCAGGCAAGCTAAAATGGTGTGAACATCCCCCTTTATCCTTTTGCATCTCTTCCAGAATTGGTTGCTTATGAAACCTTAATCAAAAACTATGGGTTAGTTAAAGGTAAAGGGACCCCTGACCATTAGGTCCAGTCACAGATGACTCTGGGGGACCTAATCTTAACAGTAAAGTGAGTTTAAACAATCAGTGTGTGTTGCAGCCTTGCAGCAGTTCAACATCTGGGTTAGGGTACAGAACTAGCGGAGCAAACAAGTGGAGACACTGCCACATCTGCAGCCTGGCCACTCATGGCAGCAGCAGTGGAAAGTGGCAGTGGGGAGACAGGCAGATTGGGCTGATTACTGCATGTGATCCAGGCTGGCACAAGGATTGGTCTGCCCTGGTTGTGAGGCCCACTGAGGATACAGCAGATTGCAGACTTACTCTTCACAGCGACATGCCCCCCCCCCGGAATGCCTTATTTTGGCTCTTTATCTCTTTCTTAGCAGATCAAAAAAGAAAAAGGAAAGGACCAAAAAAAGAAGGTAGAAAGAAAAGGAGGAAAAAGAGAGAAAGAAAAAAATAAAATAAAATAAACACATTTGACTTCCAATTAGACTCATTGTATTATTATTGTTGTTGTTGTTGTTGTTGTTGTTGTTGTTATTATTATTATTATTCTCATTGTATTATTATTATTATTATTATTATTATTATTATTATTATTATTATGTGGATGGCGCTGTGGGTTAAACCACAGAGCCTAGGACTTGCTAATCAGAAGGCCGGCGGTTCGAATCCCTGCGACGGGGTGAGCTCCCGTTGCTCAGTCCCGGCTCCTGTCAACCTAGCAGTTCGAAAGCATGTCAAAGTGCAAGTAGATAAATAGGTACTGCTCCAGCGGGAAGGTAAACGGTGTTTCCGTGTGCTGCTCTGGTTCGCCAGAAGCGACTTAGTCATGCCAGCCACATGACCTGGAAGCTGTACGCTGGCTCCCTCTGCCAATAAAGCGAGATGAGCGCCGCAACCCCAGAGTCGGCCACGACTGGACCTAATGGTCAGGGGTCCTTTTACCTTTACCTTATTATTATTTCTATTATTTTTTCACACACAGTTCCAGATTACTATATTACTTTCTTTGTTTTCATCAGATACCAAAAACATCATATTTCTTATTTTACAAGAATGATTCTAGTTTTGCCAGGAGATGTTTATTATTACATTAGAGATAAAAGTTAAATATGAAAATTTGAGTAAGTTAAAGTGATGTTCTGTAATTTTTCAACTCATTGTTAAAAATGGTTAATTGATGTAGTCGTTATTGTGGATTTTTGTTATTGTTGAATCTTAAATAAAGTATTTTTTAAAGAAAGGAATGCCTTATTTTGGTTCTTGGTTGGCAGGTATTGGGTGTGTGTGTGTGTGTGGATTGCAGCCTCAATGTTGCATCTGTTCATATTGGTGCTCTCTCCATGGGTCCTTTTTTTGTTACAGTGTCCATTGACAAACATTTCGGTTTACAAGCACTGTAAACCCGGAAGTAAATGCTTCTGTTTTCAAACACACCTCGGAAGTCGAAAGTGCCACGTGGCTTCTGCTGAGTGCAAGATCCCGAGGCCTGGCTGTTGGCTGTTGAGTTTCCAGTTTTCGAATGTTTCAGAACTCGAACGGTCTTCCAGAACGGATTACGTTTGAAAACTGAGGTACCACTGTATTTGAAATATGCAGTAGAAGCCAAGAACACCACAGGCTTAAAATTAGTTAGAGAGCCCTAGAAGGAATCTGAAGAGAAGCCTAACCAATTATTTCCATCAGGGTGGAAGATGTCAGATATCCCTGTACCACAGGCTGCAATATAATGTCCCGTTACCTGATTCTGATGGTGCTTATGTGTGAGTGGACAGGTATAGAAATAATTGTTTTCATATAGCAATACTGAATATGTCAGCTAGACCTACGATACAGGCTTGTATCCAATGCAGTGCTAAGGAACTGCCCTGTCGGTGCAAGGATTTCTGCAATGGGCTTTTTCTCCCTCTTCCCCTCTCACATGGCCCTCTCCAAATCTGCTCCGGAGGGTTGCACAGGGTAGAAGAAGGGAAAATCCTACACCCAAATATAATCCTTGCCCTTTGTCAAGTAGTAGCTTTGCCTCCATTGTGATTTCTGTGGCTGCAGCAGGAGCTTCCACAGCAGCAGCAGCAATTGGTCCAGGGTTTCGCACTGGAGTCTCTTCCATCCCTTCCTGACCATGCCAGGGATTGAACTTGGAACTTTCCGCATGCAAAGCTGGTGCTCTACCACTGAGCCATAACCTTGAGGCAGAGGGCTGGAATCAAATAGCACATGAGAGCAAAGGAGCTCGTGGAAGGTGTAGGTACCAACTGGCTCAGAGAGTTGGTGTCACTTCTGCACCACAGTTGATATGCCACCTCTGCCAGTCCTGCTAATCCACTGGCACTGGCAAGGATCAGGGTGAGGGAAGATCAGCACAGCCCTCCTGCACGGATTGCAAGTGTGAGGCAAGCAAGTTCCATGCTACTGATACATACAAACACACACACCCCCTCGTCTCCATCTGGCAGCTCCTAGTTTAGAACCAAGTGAGAGACTGCTAATATTTAAGGTTTCTCATTGCATGCTGCCTTTCAGTTTTGAATGTCAATTCTTTAAAAATGGTTTGAAGTAAAAATTAAGTCATGTGCATCCTGGATAAATACTGGCTAAACATGAATTGTTTGAAATATGGGGTATTAAGAATTAAATGTATGTCTCAGGGACATATATTTAAACTTCTTAACCCTCAAATGTACACGGCCCCTCTTGCATTACCTTGTTCTTAGCTCCTACTTCAAACACTTGTGATCCACCTGCATGTGCACAAACATACACACCATTGCTGATTTTCCAAGGGATGTGGATACGACGAGTAACAGAAAGGATAACAGGAATTGTTTAAAAACACTGCACTTTAATTATTGAGAAAATTAGAAGGTACTTAGACAGCCTTGTTGTCACAGATCACAGATGTCCCTTGTTGCGATGAACACGCAGGACTACAGGACTGAGAGGAAAATGGCAGTACTGTCTTCCTAGACTCCAGCATGATTTGAGCCCCAGTGGAGACTTTTGTTCTTATTAATTTGGTCTGTCTGTAAATGTTCCAAGCTGGACCAGGTCTCTGCTTGGGTGACAGCCAGATTATGGTCTCGACTATATGGCCTCTCGGGCTTGTGTTCCTGTGGTCTCTCCACCTGCCCATTTCTCTCTCCCTCTTATACTTGCCTTGACCACCTGCTTACTTCTCTGCTTCTTGCTGTCTTGCAAGCCTTTTCCAGGCTCCCTGAAGTAAGACTGAATTTTGACCCACTCTGCAACCCCAACCATGTTTACTTGAAGTCCTGCTGAACTCAATGGGGCTTTCTCCTCACAGCAACCCTGTGAGGTAAGATAGGCTAAGAGAGACAAAACAAATGATTCAAAATCAGTCAATGAGCTTCATAGCTAGGTGGGGACTTGAACCTGGTTCTCTCCACTCCTAGACCAACACTCTAACCACTACACAGATTCCCAGGAGATTCTCAGTAGGCCTCCCTCTGTGCACTTTGCTCCACTACACGTACCATTTATGAGTGTTCCCACTCCACTCTCAGTGTGCTGTTGTCTAATGCACTGAACTTTTCAATGGAGGTGGCATTTAAGAAAAACCTCCCCTCGCAGTCACAACTAGAACTTTGCTTTCTGCTACCACGTAATTCTACCACCTCACTTGCCTGCATTGTTAGATTTCAGCTCCAAACCTGCTGAGACACATTCTCGACTGCCTATGGCCCAACACTGTCAATTACAGAAAGGAAGCTCTGCCAAAATGCTTCAGCAATTGGGATTTATCCTGCATGTGCCTAAATAAAATCCAGAGGAAGTGAGAAAAAAGTGAGAAATCACCCCTGACAACGCATTTTACCTGGCAGTCCAACACTGTTTATCAGCATAATAAAAAGTGCCAATACTTACCACCTGTCTAAAATATGCAGTAATAATAAACACTGTTAGAGGGCATATTATGGTCAGGGTTGAGATATTAATTTATAACTCTGGGAAAAGTGAAAGAAGGGAAGAACTACAATACCTCACACAGGGCAAAGCTTGCGGAAGATGAGGCCAAGGCCTTTTTGTCTTTGATGAGCATCATTGGAAAATTGCATTGATTTTTTTTTTTTAGTAATAAAATAATATTCCCTGTTTTATATGATCAGGTTACTGAAACAAATGGCCATGATATTACCTTTCAGCTCTGGTGCTGACAGCATATTTGGTGTGCCTCACACTTGCCTGGAAATTGAACACTATGGAAAGTTCTCCATAAAGAAAGAATGCTGGTTACTTCAAGAGCATTTACTCAAGACTTTTCAGCAGTGGAGAACTTACTCAATATTTTTTGTCCAAAAGAGCAATTTGGACAGAATAGACACTGGCCAGAAAGAGTATGGGACTAAGGAGACACGGTTTCAATCCTCACTTAACCATGAAGCTCAGTGAGTGATCCTTGGCCCATCACTATCTCTCAGCCTAATCTACCTCAAGGGTATCATGAGGGTGAAACAGGGGCATTCCAACCCCTTTCAAGACATGAGGACAGCCCACAAGCATCCCCTCTAATGACGGTGGCCAGCTACGTGTTGCTTAAAGAAAGATGTGCATGAACAATAACAAGGATAAAAGAGGATCCTATTTTGCATAAAATTTGTATATGGTACTTTGTATGCATAGGCACATATTTAGAAAGATAGCACATAATACATCTCACGATAGTATAAGTAAGATGTTGGTAGGCAGTTACAAGGCTCCTGCTCCCCGTTCTTATGGTTCCTTATCTGTCAAGGTTCAAGGAATCCTGTCCCTCCCCCAGTGGCAGCCAAAAAAGCAGGTAAACAAGAAGAGTCCTTATCACATAATTTATTCAGTATTCACAGAGACAAAGGAATGTAGTCCTTATTAAATAATGGCGCTGCTCCGAGTAAAACCCAATCCCCTCCTTCTCTCTTATCCTACGTCATCCCTGCACCAGCTGATCTGGGCTTTCTGCCTCTGAGCTCTCTGTTTTACTACTCCCAATGCACGCCTAGTCCTGGGAGAGGAGGACTCAGGAATGCTCTCCAAAGACACTGAGTCTGTCAGTTGTCTCTCCCCTGGTGTTTCTTCTTCCTGCTCTTCCTCTCCCAATATTTCCCAGCTTTTCTCCTCTGCAGTCTCAGAACTATGTCTTTCTGCAAACCACTGTTCTAAATCTATACTGCCCTCCTCTTCTCGGGACGGTTCAGGAGAAAAGGGGCAGTCCCCACCATTCCTCCTCTTTCCAGCCCCTGACATCATCTTTAAACCAGACTTAGACTGGGCAGCCCTCAAACAGAGGAGGCCATCGAATGGAAGACTGTCCTCTGTCACTCCTTCAAAACAGAGGAGACCCTCTGTACAGTAGGACACATAGTCACCCTAATTCTGACTAGCGCTGGTTCAGTCAGTTTCAACCTGTTTGCCCTCATCCACCTGAGCACTTCCTCAGAGGTATCAGGTCCCAGGTGACTGGTGACACAAAACCAAGGAACTGGTTGTCATCAGCATATTGATAACAACTCTAGACACATCTGGATGTCACTGTCCTCTGCAGCCCCCATCTTCCAGAGTAAATCTAAATGTACACAAATCAGCATCCACTGTCCACTGCTTATGCTATTATATCTGTTTAAAGAATATACAGGGAAGGAGAGCAGGGTAATCCCTAGGGCTAGCAAAAGAGGGTGGTTTTTTTTAAAAAAAAAAAGATTAGGAAATAATAACTAAAGCTGCTTGCTTTATTACTTCAGGTAAAATATCTTATGAATAATATAATCATTGTGTGTGGTTATTGGGTGTAAAAAAAGATGTGTAATCAGTGTACTGTGATACAGGAACATTAACACTTTTCACACTGACTAGATACAGACTCGAAAATGAGTTTTAAAATCCCTGGGTCACCTAAGCGGGCAGAATATTTTACACAGAGACCCTGAGGCCAATATGCGGTATTTAATTTATCTCAGGCACTGAAGGGGTTTATGCATCCCATCGCCTGCTCTTTTTTAAAAAAACCTTACCTTCCTGTTAGCCTAAGTTGAATGCTTGGAGATCAGGAGTGACAGACTGAGGCAGGGAAGGGCACAGAAATCCTTGAACTATTGCAGATATTGCATGTTTAAGAGGGAATAGCTGAGGGAAATGACTTAAATTATAGCAAGGACATGTTTATGGTAGCACAGCATTCATAAATCTTGTGAGTGTGTGTCCCCCCTCGTCCCCAAGAGTATACAAAAAACTCCTTAGTGCTCATTCATTTGTTATACAAATTAAAAGTAAAGAGGGTGTGTAGCAATTAATATATTATCATAGCCTGTGTGTGTTTGTTTAGCAGGCCTCATTCAGCCCCCTTATGCTCTTTTCCCACACCCTTGTCAGTTTTCAACAGCCCCTATGTCCAGTGGGGCAAAGACATATTGGGCCATAATTGTGCTTCATGTCTCTATTATTTCATTTAATTAATGCATTTATTATAGCCCACATTTCTAACAAGTACAAGGGCTTCAGAGTGCCTCCCATTCAGGCCCTGAACTGTTCAGCTTCAACAAGATGGCTGCCTTATGTGCCCTCAGACTTTGATGAAATCCACACACATATTTAAAAAAACACACACCGTGAAAATGCTTTTAAAAAGTTTTGAAAAATACATTGTATTTGGCATAGCTCACTGTCGCCATCTAGTGTCACATTTGTATATTGCATTTTACAACACATTTAGAACATTTTATTTGCAGCTGTGTAGCTGGGTCCTTTGCCTTAGGACCATGTTTAGTATGCTTGTTAAGATGCTTATTAAGTACCGGTAATACTATTTCTTTCTGCAGTGGTGCAGCTATTGCTGTTTTAATAACTAAGTGGTAACCCTGTGAAAAGAGTGGATAGTTGGACCAACTGACAGCCATATCTTCTGGGCAGTTACATGGACTAGTGCACTTCAGATAGAAGGCGGCAGATGCGATGAGATGAGAGCTGCTCCTAACCGAGGGTGTGGGGAATTCTTCCACATAAGATAAAATGAATCGAGATAGAAAAGTTCTGCCACATCCCTGATGTGCTGCTTTTCTATGTGCAGGGACTACTTTTGTTTGGCGGGGTGTTCAGTCATGCTCGCCCTGCTGTGAAGCCAAGAACAGAGACACAGGTTAACGATGGCAGTGAGAACTAGACCACAGAAACATCTATTATGTGTGTTATTTTCACTATGTGTTCCACCCCCCTCCGCTTTGTATTTTGAATAAACGGAGAGCTGCCGCATTTTCTTTCCCAGAAAATATATCCCGATACCCACCTTCCCGGAAAGGCTTTGGAGTTTCTCCTCTTTGGCTCCTAAATAAATGTAGGGAACTGAAGTTTATAAACACACTGGAGCTTGTAACATTAGAAACACTCGGTGTGTTTGCAAGTCCCCAAACGCACAGCCTCATTTGCTGCCCAATCAAACTCAGTAGTTGTAATAGTTACCTTGGCAGGTCTTGCTCTGGAGTTTAAAATTCCCAACCTACAATATATATAGTTAGTCTTAATAAATAAATGACTTGGACCATGCATTATATATATCACTCAAATCCACGAGGACACAAATTATGTATAATACATCGGCTGTGTAATTTATTTATTAAGCAAAATGTGAATTTTCCATGCTTGTGTTTTGAGGCACAGTTTGTCACACACAGCTAAATGATGTATTCTTATTAGTCCCACTCAATTACCAAGTCATCCCTCTGTGCACTGCGTATTGGTTAATGATAGTGCCACAACGCTTGCGTCTACAATACCTGTGATTTTAGTGATTCATAACCACTCACTAAAACTGTGAAAATGATAAATTGACTGCTGTTGATTAAATGCCGCCAACAGTATGTTTCGTATGTGTTTGTGGTTGGTGGGAAGTTAAAGAAATAGCATTGCTCCAATCATTTAAATATCTAATTAAGCGGAGCTCTTGCTAGATATGGGGAGGGTGGGGGAGGGAACATTCAGTGGAAGAAAAGAGCATCAAATACAATGGAGGAGGAGGAGGAGGAGGGAGACTTCTGTGTGTGTGTGTGTGTGTGTGCGGACATCTGCTCCGGTGTAACATTGCAGGCCGTACACAAACAACAGGGAGGGGAGAGAGTGTAAAAAATGAAAGTGGGGGAAGCGAAAAAAGTACAACATCTTTCTACGCTCACTGCACAGCTGCACATGGTTAATTTGATGGCTTCAGCTGACTGCCAAGATTAGCATAGCTAGGACAACTGTGTCTATGCCACTAAAAGTCCAAGTGACAGCTCATGGAATTGGGGCAAGTAGAGAAATGGGTTGCCTACCTTCCTAGGCAAAGCGAGCCAGCTAGCCTCTCTCAGAGCTCTGCGGCATGGGCCTAAGACAGGGCAGAGAGACGGAAACATCAACTTTGAACAAAGATTAATTATCTCTGTTGCTTTGGTTAATGTCTTTTCTCCCCCTTTTGCTAATTCTGCTCCAAAAGCCTTGCAACTAATAGAAAGCAGAACAGCACAAGGACAAGAGGAGTAAACAGCCCCTTATCCGAAATAGGGCTTGCAGTGTTGGAAGAGTCCAGGTCACCTTAATAAAGAATTTGACTTATCCCCAGTTCCAGAATTGAACCAGTTTCACTTTTTAAGTGTAAAACAGGGTGGACTCAGATATTGCTTCATGCGGGTCAAAAGAAAGCAGATTGTCATTTGCGATACATATGGCAATGACCAATATTGCTGCAATATGTAATGATGTCGTTGGGTTCATGGCAACCTATATACTACAAATAAACCTATTGTGTGCAGTTCATATTTAAACACAGTGATTGCAAGCTAAATTTAAGAGCAGCTTTCATTCATTTAGGGAGTTTTTTATATGTTGCGATTAACGGAAGTTGAACACTAATGTAAGTTGGATGAGCATAACCACAGGCAAAAATACACATTTTCCTGATGACACAGGAAATATGTGAAATGGCAAAGATCATAAGCAGGAAGTGTTATCCATTGTCTGTTTTCTGTTTTACTTGTAAAACTTTAATACATACAAGGGAAAAAGGAGGAGGGGGAAGAATTTCCACCTCATAAGAAAAAACACTTATCACATACAATATTTCACCTACAATCTGAATTACAACAAATAATTAAAAAGAATCCATGTACAAAGATAATAGAAAATGGTGCATTAAAATTATATACAAAAACTAACTACTACTACAAAGTAAAAATAAGGCTATGTTTTCAAAAATAACACCTTGGAAGATATCAGATCAAGCAGGTGCCTATTGACCAGGCAATATTCAAAATACCTCAGATAAATTGTCATTCTCCAACATTGTCTGCACACTATACCTATTGTATGGGCAACACTTCTGTCTCTGTGAGAATGTGCAAGATAACCAATGCACATCGACATCTTTCATTCAACCCAATTAATCCTAACATACACATAGTTGGCAATAACTGAGTTCTTGACATGCCGTAGACCACTCAAACCAACAGTTGGGTTGAGTGTCATTTGCTACATTTGCTGCATGTTTCCATAATACACACAGTCACTTCCAATAATAAGTGTGTATGTGCGTTGGAATGGGGGCGGGGAGTGACCTGAAGTGGAGCCAACTCTTCTGGCTCACTCTGGCAATGGCAGGAGCTGGGGTACCGACTTTTACTCCCAACCACCTAGTGACTCTCTCTTTCTCTGAGTTTCCCCTCCCATTGACACTGATGGGATGGGAAACACCTGACACAGGATGTGGTAACATCACCAGTGGTAGATATATGTCTGTAGGCCTTTCCATGTGAGTATCCTAGACCTCTGGTACTTTTCCAAAAGGCATGGGACATTCCAAAAGTGGGACTGGAGGGGTGGAAGGCAGGGAGACCAGCAATATGTGGTTCCAGAGCCAATGACAGGTGGAGTCACCTGTTACCAGGTTGTAAGTAAGAAGGCTGGGAAGTAGGGGCAGGCTGAGGGTAGAGTGAGGTTGGTTGTGTTGTGCCCCATTCACTCTAATAGACCAGATTTCCACTGGGGCACTTCTTTCCCATCCTAACCCTTGCCCCCCGCAGCCTTTGATGGGGGTTAGGATTTCCCTGTAACACAACTCTCTTTACTTCAATGAATGGAGAATTAGAGCCAACCTTTCTGAGATTTGACTAAGGGTCTCTAAGGTGAGTAGATGTTTCATTTTTGACATTCAGCCCACCAAGCTGGCTTCACCCAGAGGCTGAATGCTATTCTTCTTCATAGCTTTCTCATTCTTCAGACAGTCATTGTAAAAAGGAAACAAACTCCTTCTACAAAAAGTTATTATATAGAAAATAAAGAAAATAAAGAAACTAATTACCTTTTAAAAGAGCTTCTCATATAGCTATGGGAATCTCTTTTAAAAGGTAATTATGACCAGCTACAGCTGCAGACTTTTTTTCAACCTGGTGAACCTGGTTGATCACACAGGTAATATTTTCTGCCATGTATGCAGTATGGGTCCAATATGAAAATAGGTGTAGAACTGGAAAAATACTAGCCAAAACAGCTTGGGGGAAAATACCGTCTTTATGAATTAATAAGAATGCATCACACCCAAAAGTAATTCCCTTAATTTCTGAGTGAACTGAATGTGAATTAAGTTCCTTTTGCAGTAGCTTTTGGGGGTCTCAGTATAATTAGGAGAGACATATTTTTTGCAATATATCCATGTGAAAATGTGCTGTTTAGAAAATATGCCCAGCCTCATGCCATTTTTGTGCTAAAGCATTTCTCCAATTATTTTTAATTATGCTTTTTTAAATATAAGTTAGCAATTGAGCTAAAATATAATTATGCAATTATTGGGGTGGGGGACTTAATTCACATTTTTGTTACGCGTTTACAAAAATAAGACATGATTACGCATATGTTATGTCTTGCTTCAGAATATTCCATCAGATACCAAAAGGATGTTATACCTTTATGAATGATTTGTTTTAGGGAGCAAGCCTAAACTGGGATGAGATTAGGATCCAGCAGATCTCTGGGTGCTGGGAGGTTCCTGGTGCGGCTGGGCTACACTGCGTTAACTCCCTCATCTTTGGCTCAGTCAGAGATACAACTTAATGTGTCAATTTTATTCATGTACAGTGTTACCTTGGGTTAAGTACTTAATTCGTTCTGGAAGTCCGTACTTAACCTGAAACTGTTCTTAACCTGAAGCACCACTTTAGCTAATGGGGCCTCCCACTGCCGCTGTGCCACCAGAGCACGATTTCTGTTCTCATCCTGAAGCAAAGTTCTTAACCTGAGGTAATATTTCTGGGTTAGCGGAGTCTGTAATCTGAAGCGTATGTAACCTGAAGCGTATATAACCTGAGGTACCACTGTTAATTAACCAACTACTTATTCTAGACAGGCTGCATGGGGTATTACTGTACCAGTCGCAAACCAGGTGGTCTTTAGCTCTTCTAGAACAAGGTACACAAAGCAAACCATTCTAACTTACTGGCATGTGAGAAATGAGCCTGCTCCCACATTTTGGTGTTTTCCTCGAGGAAACAGCTGTGATTGACAAGCACTACAGATAAATACAAGAGTCACACACATCGGGGAACAAGAAGAACAGTCTGGAAAATGAACCGGACAATTCAGAAGGATCTTCCTCGTTAATTCTGAAGCTGTTATTTGCACTTTCCTAGTGTGTGTGTGTGCATGTGATTTCATTTTGTCCTCGAGATTCAGCCATTGGAAATGGGTCAACACTTGTCTCACTTTGAAGGGATTTCCTGGTTCACTTTGAAGTATTCATTCTCACCGTGTTAAAAAATTCATTGTCGCCCAAACCAAAGTTAGCATCAAAGAGAGGGCTTCATGTTCTTCCAAAGTTAGGTTTAATTCTTCCCCCACTGGGGAAATATGTGTCCTCTGTGATACTGCTGAATGCCCACTTTACATCTTGAGGGTCAAATAGCAGCAGCATTTGTTTATTTCCACACTTCCAGCTTGTGCTGTGTATTGCAACTTTTAAAGATTTTGTTTTTATATTCTTTCTTTTCGTGGTTTTTCAAAGTGAGATACTACAACCATTCATGGCCTTTGCCGAAAGTTCCTTTTGAACGTAATAGATATTGCAAACTTTCAAGTACGAACGAGTAGGATAAAACAACATTTGTCAAAATAAAGACCCGAAGTATAAGGTGTCATAAAAATGCACCTGTCATTTTCCATAAATAAAGTTAAGCAGATTTAGTGTGAAACAATTTACACAGAAGTATGTAAAATGGGGAAAATTCATAAAAGATTATCTAGTTGTAAAATGCAAATCTGTGAAAAAAATATCCATTTATATCATCAGCCACATTTTAACAGATGTCTATTTTAATGGCAAATATATAAATAAATAAATAATGCCAAGTGCACATAATACATTGCCTTTCGTGTTTTTTTAAAATAAAACACTCAGACACACCAGTTACTTTTAATATGCCTCTTGCTATCTCCATAGTTTTGAAAGAAAATTGGCCTTAAATCATATACACGTTCAGAATGAAATATGGATTTTAAAAGAAAGTTATGGCTAATACTTTAGGTGTTTGCATTACTGTCGGCAACAGGATAAGCCATCAACAGCTAGTTACAGAGAGAGAGAGAAAATGAAATCAAGTATGTAACATAACCTGAGAGAAAGAAGGTAAAAAGAAAACAGAAAATGGAAGCTTGGGACAAAATAGATATTTTATTCTTACAAACTAATCAGTAAAAAAAATTAGCCATGATCTAGGTCCATACATACAGATTATGATTTTCTAGATAGCCTGTTTTTCAGCTGTACTCTACACTGTTGAAATCTTAAACTTTCTTTAGGCTGTAATCCTATTCATCAAAGAATGTCCCACTGAGCTCAAAAGGGGTGACTTTTAAATAGACAGTAACAGGGAGTTAAAAGTAAGATTCAGGAATGGGGGGCTCTTTCTGATCTGCATCATTTTTACATTTGCTCAGCCATAACTATGCAATAACTTGCAATTCTATTTCATTTTAAATCTAGGCGAAAATTCACACCAAAACCACCTGAAATTTCCTGTTCAGTGTGATTTTTAAAGAAGTTGATCTATCCATCTTTGCATTTTGTCATCCTATAGTGCATTTTACTTCAAAAGATTACATTGCTATTGTATGCAAGCTTTTGAACTACACATCTTCATTCGAGCACAAAAAATTCAAAGCAAAGGTAAAACAACATTAGACATCATTGTATATCCTGACTGGTGATCATCATCGAAGTGAACTGAAATGTCTCTTTACCTTTTTAAACATCGAATTTTACCTAGAAACTGAAAACCAAATGACATGCATGCTGTACATAAAAGTTACAGCAGGAATGAAAACACATCCGTTGTGATCAACACAACCATGTAAAAAGAATGGATCAAACAAAACAAAGAAAAAGAGTGAAGTTAAATAACAAAGTTTGTAAGGTTGTTATAGCAGCTGCTTAAACCTCCTAAACTTGAGTCTCATCAATCAAACAAGAAAGGAAGAGATTAGAACACTGGAGAAAGAAAATCTAAATTAATACAAAGAAATATACTTATTGTTCAAAGGAGGCACTTGCTTTTTGTATCTTCAAACCAAGGAACAAAAAAACCAAATAGCATGAAAGGAATGAGAGGTAGCCAAGCCGCCGTCTGTACAAAGTTGATAGGTTAATTTCTGCATAAGTGCATCCCACAATTTCTTCACCTTTGTTACAGCAATGGGAAAGGAGATGGCTTCTACTTACTAGCCAAGGCCATGCTATCTGCTGATAGGAATCTGAACAAAAGTTCCGTATGCAAATACAAAGGAGAATCAAGGAGCAGAGTGTTTAATAGTACTACTCTTGAATTATTTTCTTTTGTTCAACTGAAACAAAAAATAGAATTGTAGCAGTGGGAGAGACCTTGGAAGTCATCTAGTCTAACTCCCTGGATCTGAAAAATGGGGTGCAGCATTTTAATATTGCAGATATTAATACTGTGCAGCATTAAGCCATCAAATGCATAAAAATGGATTCCTTTTGGAATAAAAATTGTCCAGACCCATAAATGAGATTCAAAACTTTACTAACCAGAACTTCTTGAAAACAGGTACAGAAACATCAATGATACATCCAGAAAGTTATATAAAGCATATGCATATTAAAGCATAGTCTCAGCATTTTCTTTAGAAATATAACATAACTCTAAAAGGCACCATTAGCACATCTTTCCCTCACTGTTCCTAGGAACAAAATACCAAGGCAAAATACCATGGAAATTTGCGACTGATACTCCCATGAATGCTAGCAGAGGATATCAACAATTACCAGTAGTTATTAACTAACTGAAGCTCAGAGAACTCTTTCTAGCTTTAGTATTCCAATGGAATTTTCTAGTGTTAAACCCTTAGCAATATACATACAGGCATTTCTCCATTTCACTTTAGGCAATTAAACAATTAAACTTAACAGTAACCACATCACCCCTGTTGGATAGATAGCTCTCCAACCTCTGCTTAAATCCCAAGGCTTGTTTCCAGTGTAGTATTGGTCCCATCAAGGCAAGGTTGTCCACTTGCGCAATGGAACATTCCCCCTCACCCCCTCCTGGTTGCCCCCCAAATCTATTCTGAGAGTTCCCCCAACCCTCCAGAGCAGACCTGGGGAGGGTGTGCAGTGTGCCCAGGGGAAGGAGAACTGGGGAAATCTTCTTGTAGCAATGGAAATCCCTGACAAGATGGTTTACTTTGGATATGAGGCTACACTGACATAGATTTCCACTCACCCCTCTCAAAGAGGCGGCCAGGGTTTGCGACACTGAGCAGGCTTACCTGTCCAGGTGCCACCCACCTTGCTACAGGGTGGCCGTTGCCCTGCCCCCATCTCAGCTGGCCAACGGGTTGCCAGCTGGGTGTTGGGTAAGGGCCAGAAAAGGCCCTCTTCGGCCGATGCTCTTTGGCCCAGGATCACTTGGTTTTCTTTCCAGGTTCACCCACCCAACCCTGCCTAAAATATAACATGCTCTTCTTTTGCAGGTTAACCTTTTGCTTCCTAGGTCAGTGGATGCTGCTATGGTCATAAGATGGTTGCTGTATTCAGAACCATGAAGGAATTTCCCTGCATTGGCAGGTTTTGCCTTCCCTGTAGCAATTCGTCACAACTTTGGCAGTTTTAGGCCTTGGTTGGTATTCTATAGTCTATCTGTGAGTCGGGGGCGGCATAATGATGCACCCCCATGTGGTGGCATTTGCAGAGCCCATTAAAGGATTGATTGTGGGAGTCACTGTCCTAGTGTGGTGGCATATAGGTCAAACTCCCAGCTTTGGTGAAGTGGGAGGGCACGCTGTGTAAGTTCACACTTTACAGTCCCCTCCCACAACACCTGACTGCCCTGCGCATCCTCAGCCCCTGTTGGGTATGACAGGGATACCTTCCAAGGCCTAAGCCAAGGTTCCTACACCTGAATTCAATAAAGTGGTGGCCTAATTTTAAACCCATACATTGTGGTCATGTCTCATTTCTGGGTGGTGAGTGCCGGGGTCAGGGTTTAGCGCTTAGGCTCACAAACCTGGCTTTCTAAAGCTTGCACTGCAGCAGGCGTGGGGAAGTCTTTTCAGCCACATTCCCCAGGGCTGCATGCCGTTGGTAGGCAGGGCCGGGGGTAAAAGTGAGCAGGGCAACAGTGGCAACTCATACCTTTGTATAGTAGGCTATATTCCAGTCAGATGCATTTGTCTCCATGTAGGAAAGCAACATTGCCGCAAGGCAAGGTCACATTCGAGCCACACAAAGCACCTGAGAAGGGCACAGAACAAGGCTGGTGATAGAGGTGGGTGGAATGCAGATATTCCCATGCATCAGACAAAGAGACCCGGATGGCCACATTTACTTCCAGTTTCCCCAGTCCTGCGCTACAGAATAATCCTGTCACAAGGGATGCAAGTATCTTGTTTTCCTCCTGGGCCGAATAAAGCTATTCAGCACAGAGTTTTGTTTGCATTCCCCTTTTAATTTTCCCGATTTCCCATTTATCTCTAGTTTCGCTGAAAATATGCAGTCATAACACAGATATTTTGTCACACACACGCACCACACTTGGTTCATTGGGTCTGAACTTATAGGCCAGTTTCCCCCCCCCCCCAGGTGTAAATCAAAATTTACAGACATTAAGAATCTTGCAGTATTCTGTGGAGCACTAAATTTCAAAATAGAAAACTAATGCTTAAACTGTAAGGCAGTAGTAAGCAATGGCTTAGAAGGGAATGAGATATAGAAGTTAAAGTTTAGTAAATAATTTGAAATCCCATAGGTATAAGAAATATTTCTTATGTTCCCTATGCTGGTGGGGAGCTTGTTTTTGGCTTTTTAAAAAACCAATTAGGCTGTAGTTTGAGGAAATGTCCTTTTAATTATAATTACCATATGTTGGACTTATAAGCACATTGGCTATAGATTATTTTTTACAGTTTATTTGGAGTTTATTGAATATATCCTTTGCATCCCAAAGTCTCCATGTAATCTGTAAAAAAAAATCATTTATTCATTCTACCCTCAAACCCCAGGAAAAACTCTAGAGAGAAATATATATATTTCAACTGACACATTTAAGCCTGGACACTATAAATACCTCATAAAAAGGAAGAACTCTCGGATTTTAACTTTTTTAAAAATTAAAAGAAAGTGCATGGGCCTCAAGAGAAGGGAAAATTCCACCACAGATTGGAGCAAACTCATAAGGCAACAAAAACACTGAAGTAATGAAAAGATTACAATTCTAAAACTGGCATTCTGCATGAGCAGGAACACTAAATAACGAGAGAGCTACTAATAAAATGGGAATTTATAGAATAAGGGTTACTTCCTGCCAGACTTGGAAAACAGGCACCTGGAGGATATTTTTCCCTAAGCATTAAGTCAAACTAGGTTTAGTCATTCTCTCCATTTGGTCACACATTTTGACATGAAATGTATTCTTAAAGCGCCGGTTGGAAATACAATAGAAAAATAATCTTGCATTTGAAAAGAAAGGGTGAAATCCTGCTTTCTGCATACAGAGGCCAGGTGTTATGGTAGTATAAGGAGCAGATTGCAAGCAAGGGAATGAGTCAAGCCACTCCTGCCCACTCCTTGGCCTTGCTTGCTGCTCCATAACAATAGCCCATTTGTGGAGGGAGACCTTGGAGTCAGGCTGCAGTTTCTGAGAAGCCAGCAGAGATAGGGGAAGGGAAGAATCGACTGAACTGCCCTCTCCCTCTTTGCTTCATGGCTTCTGCTACCCTCAAAAGGAAGTGAAAAGCCCACACTCTTATCCATGGGTAGGCAAACTAAGGCCCAGGGGCTGGATGCAGCCCAATCACCTTCTAAATCCAGCCCGTGGACGGTCCGGGAATCAGCTTTGTTTTTACATGAGTAGAATGTGCACTTTTATTTAAAATGCTTCTCTGGGTTATTTGTGGTGCATAGAAATTCATTCATTTATTTTTTTCAAAATATAGTCCGGCCCCCCCACAAGGTCTGAGGGACAGTGGACTGGCCCCCTGCTGAAAAAGTTTGCTGACCCTTGCTGTTATCTATGGCATAAGACTGAGCATTTTGTATATGCTGGGCTCAGGATGCCGGATGACTCAAACAAATGGAGGATTAGAAAAGCCTGACTTCTTATGTCCTGGCCTGTTGCACTGCTGTAGGCTCAGCACAGTAGGAGAATACACATCTCCTTCTGCGTTTGGTGAGCAGGCTTCAGTGCACAAAGTTTCCAAGCCTGCTGACCATAAGCAAGGGCAAATTACTGCCAACTGCTATAATTAATCTAAACTCAGGGATTCAAGATTTTGTTGAGACGTGGTTGTTATAAGTCACTTTTAGGAAGCGGGCATCTCACTTGTGTTTCTGTGTTTGGTGGTGAGATTTCTGCCTCAGTGGCACTAAGAGAGAGGCTAAAGGATCGGGATGTTAAACTGCTGTGAATGGAGTTTCACTCCCCAAAGGAGCAGATGCGTAGCTTACAAGTAGCAGTGGAAGAGAAATTAGATTTTGTTTTCATTTTAATGAGAAACTAACCCGTACTTCATGAACCAACAAGCAAACCAAAACACAGCTGTCTTTTGAAATTTGTACTTTACTGAATTTAGTGATGCTGTTCTCCAACCAAACAGTATGCAGCAAGTGCATATACTAGGGAGAAATGTACATTAAAAGTGTTTATATTTATGAAAGCAAAATAAGAAACTCCATTAAATTAGGGGAAAGTGCTTGCAGATATTTGTTAAAACTGGATCAAAAAACTTGCTTATTGGGACAAGCTTGAAATAAAATGCTCATGAATTTTCATGACTTTTTTAAATGTGAATTGCCAGACATGTGGAGAACCGAATTTAGGATTGGGAAAATGACAAACCTAGAAAACCAGAATGGACAGATTTGCCCACCCCTACTTGGGGGACACTCCTTAATTCTATACTGTAACTGGAGACCCAACTAGCTTAATCGCAAAGGATGCCTATTTCCAACTTCAGCTGGTTCATCAGCTGTGGCCTTTACTGGGCCAAGATAGAGAGGCATAATAGTTAACTGTCTAGTATCCTCTTATTTGGATTACTGCACTATGTAGAGCTCCTTGTCAAGATGACCCAGAAGCTTGTGCAAAATGTGGCCGTGCGTGGGGAGCGGGACAATCAAATGGGGTTCATATTAAGGTAAAGGGACCCCTGACCATTAGGTCCAGTCGTGACCGACTCTGGGGTTGCGGTGCTCATCTCGCTTTATTGGCCGAGGGAGCCGGCGTACAGCTTCCGGGTCATGTGGCCAGCATGACTAAGCCGCTTCTGGCGAACCAGAGCAGCGCACAGAAACGCTGTTTACCTTCCCGCTGGAGGTTTATCTACTTGCACTTTGATGTGCTTTTGAACTGCTAGGTTGGCAGGAGCAGGGACTGAGCAATGGGAGTTAACCCCATCGTGGGGATTCGAACCGCTGACCTTCTGATTGGCAAGCTCTAGGCTCTGTGGTTTAACCCACAGCGCCACCCGCGTCCCTATGGGGTTCATATTACACCAGCCCTAAAAGATCTGCAGTGGCTGCTTATTTGCTACCAGACCGTGAAAGTGAGAGTCTTCCTGAGGCTGATGTAGCACCATGGTTGCCCGAGTATTTGGTTGCCCAAGTGTTGGAGTATTGCATGAACATTTAATCAGAGGATCACAGCACATGGAGAACACATGTTTTGCATTAAGAAAGCTCTTGGTTCAATCCCTGGCTAGGAAAGGCTCCTCTCCAAAACCTTTCAGAGCCACTGCTAATCAGAGTAGGTGCTGAGCTAGATTGGCCAATGGTGGAAAGCAGCCTCATATCCCCCCGATTGTTCATGTCAACGGCACAACACTTTATCAGTTGTAGCATCGCGCCGTGACAATATCTTGCAGCTGAAGGTTCGTCACATGATCCTCAGCCCAGCAACTCATGAGATTGGGCTGTACAGTAGTTAAAATTCAGAATCTGGTTCCAGAGCTTGATGGCTTTTTGCCATGGCTGCCCTTCGTGTTTGCACCACCCTGCTTGCAAGAAAGTTGGGTGTGTATATGACACCGTGAATGCAGACTTCCTTTTATTCAGCACTCTGGATTTAATTGCATCTGTTGTTTTGCATTTGTTTCAGTAAATAACCTTAGCATCTTCCATTTCCCTCTCCCAGACATTTTCTTTGCCTCTTAGAGAAAGCGTTTTTAAAAAATAAAAAAAAGTGAGGAAGCGAGCTTTCTTCATGAGTCTCCGGCCTTACGTAGTGGCCTGTCCTCCCGGTGTCCTTCCCCAGGCCCCGAGTCATGCATCACTCATCTTGTCACATTGAACTCCAGATGCTCCTACCCTAGAGAATGCTTTGACTCTGGCAATTTTTCTTCATTCTCACTAACAATTTGGTAATGAAATATTGATTTTTAGTTAGATTCATATTGATGCTATTAGGTTTGCATTGATAAATCATGCTGGCCTCCTGTCTGAGAGGCTAGAAAGTGCTACACTGAACCCTGGAGATTACAATCAACTCATTGATGTGTTAATTTGATGGATTTTTTTTTGTTCTCTTAGAAGGAGTGGGAGGGGTAGAGGAAGATTTTTCAGTGTGACCCGTTGTAAAGTTTTCACAGTGAAATCAGGGACAGTAATTGCAGGTCTTTGCATGTAAGCCTGCTTGTCTTTCTGCTTATGCACCAATAAGGGGTTTTTTTGGGGGGGTGGGGGGGTTGGTTTTTTAAACAACCCTAAATAAATAACAGGGAAGAAAGGGTGCCTATGTAGGCAATGGTGAGGGGATAGAGATGATATGATGTGCACCCAGATTTTCACAATGACATGAGGTGAGTGGGGGAGGGAGGGACGAATCCACAATGTATTTAAATCCTAATTAAACTGGTTAGGGGCTGAAGTCTGCAAGCATTTTCTTTTTAAAAAAGTATTCATAAAAATCTCCTTCAGTGAAGCTCAGTGAGTACTGAAATGGGACATTCTCTGCTAGGTCTAGTCTATTTGGAGACTATGGGCCAAGATATTTGCTCTTTCTTTCTTTCTTTCTTTCTTTCTTTCTTTCTTTCTTTCTTTCTCTGACACTCTCTCTCTCTCTCTCTCTCTCTCTCTCTCTCTCTCTCTCTCTCTCTCTAAGTATCACTTAAGAAAGCTGTGGTGCCTGCATGTATCTGTGTCCTATTTAAAACCAGCCTTTAGTTGTGATTTATGGCATTGTGCAAACGGAATGCCTGCCATTAAGGGACAATACGTGCTGAACTCACGGATTGTGCCGAGGTGCCTTTCAAAGTGGTGAGGGGAAGAAGGGCTTTTAGGAGGATGCTTAAGTTAGGGTTTGGTGTTTTGCTTTGCTTTAAACTGAGGCCATTTAACATCCAAGTTTTGCCCTGTTATTTACCACTCTAAATCCTCATTTGCTTTGGCAGACAAATGTTCATGCCAGTTTCATACCAAAGAGATCAGAAACCCCAACTATGGTATTTCTACTTGGCTGTCCTTGCAAGAGACATTGCCACCTCTGATCAAGGCTGGCTTCAGAAATCCTCTTGGGACAGCCTTGAACCCTCCAGTTATTTAATAGGCTCCAGAACTGTTTGTACTAGTTAGTGGTGCAAACTAATTTGTATCTAATTGTGGGATTCCTTCTAAACTGGCCTGTTTTAAATACCAGCTTTTTTTGCTTTGCTTTTAGATTTTAACAACTTTGTGACTTACATTAAAATGAAATGTTGGGAACTAGGTTTCTACAACAGTGTTACCTAGTGGTTAGAGTGTTACACCGATCCTGGCTCAACTGCACTGGCTGCATAGTAGTTTCTGGGCCCAATTCAAGGTGCTGGTTTTGATCTATATAAAGCCTTAAACAGCTCAGGACCACAATACCTGAAGGACTCCCTCTCCCATATAAACTGTCCCAGACAATGCGTCCATCATCTGAGGCCCTTCTTTGTGTGCCTCCTCCACGTGAGGTCCAGAGGGCTGTAACACGAGAATGAGCCTTCTCTGTTGTGGCTCCCCATTTGTGTAATGCTCTCCCCAGGGAGGCTTGCCTGGTGCCTTCATTATATAATTTTAGGCACAAGACAATACAGTGGTACCTCTAGTTACAAACTTAATTCATTCTGCAGGTCCATTCTTAACCTGAAACTGTTCTTAACTAGAGGCGTGCTTTCGCTAATGGGGCCTCTTGCTGCCACTGTGCCACCAACACACGATTTCCGTTCTCATCCTGGGGCAAAGTTCTCAACTTGAGGTAACTCTTCCAGGTTAGCGGAGTTTGTAACCTGAAGCATTTGTAACCTGAGGTGTTTGTAACTCGAGGTACCACTGTATTCTATAAGCTTTTAAATGTATATGTGGGAAGGGGAGGTTATTGTTTTGCTGTTTTGTTTTACTTATTTACATGTTTTTATCCTTTATTTTATTCTTTGAACTGCCCTGAGATCTTATGATGAAAGGCAGTATATAAATCTAATAAAAACAAACAAACTGCAGCCAAGAAGAGCCAGGTTCTACTCTCCACACAGTCATTAAGTGCCCTGGATGGGTCACTATCTTTTAGCCTACAATATTGTTGTGATAAAATCGGGGGGGGGGGCAGGGAGAAGAAAACAATGTATGCCTCCTTGAGTTCCTAGACCAAGAAGGGAGATATAAATCTATTAAATAACTGCCATGTCATAAAAATACTGATTTATTGCCTGCAGATAATATACACTTTCAGGTAGTAATGTTATACAATTAGCTATATGTATAGATAAAGATTAAGGGACGCGGGTGGCGCTGTGGGTTAAACCACAGAGCCTAGGACTTGCCGATCAGAAAGTCAGTGGTTTGAATCCCTGCGACAGGGTGAGCTCCCATTGTTCGGTCCCAGCTCCTGCCAACCTAGCAGTTCGAAAGCACGTCAAAGTGCAAGTAGATAAATAGGTACCACTCCGGCGGGAAAGTAAACAGTGTTTTCGTGCACTACTCTGGTTCGCCAAGAAGCGGCTTAGTCATGCTGGCCACATGATCCGGAAACTGTACGTCGGCTCCTTCGGCCAATAAAGCGAGATGAGCGCCGCAACCCCAGAGTCGGTCACGACTGGACCTAATAGTCAGGGGTCCCTTTAACTTTACCCTTATAAAGTTTGCCTTCTTGCAAGGATGGTGAGACTGTGACACTTCCTATGTTGTTGGACTGCCATTCCCACCATCCCAGGCCATGGGATATGCTAGCTGGTGCTGATGGGAGTTGGGGTACAACAACTTCTGGAGGCCACAGACTCCCTAGTACTTGGTCTAAACATACAGGCAAGCAGCTCCCTAATATTTCAGAGAGGGAGCTGTCCCTGCCCCTTCAAAAGATGTCAGGGATTGAACAGCAACTTTCAGTGTGTCAATCATGTGCTCTGCCACTGAATTACATCCCTTCCAAAGGAATCTGGCATTTGTTGGTGGTGGAGAAATTCAGTCCTGTAATAATGCCTGTCTACCCTGTCCCAGGTGGCACATAGCAGAACACCTGAGAGTGAATAGGGGCAGTCCCAGAATCATAGTCTTCCTGAAACCCAAATACAGGGCCAGAACTAGAGGCTGTGGCAGAACAAGAAATTGGGTCCAGGGACTAGCTAGTTGACAAGGAACACAGGCCACAGAGCTCCTGTAAAGGCATTGTTCTAGTTCTCTGTACCAGGAACAACAAGAAGAAGAAGAGTTTGGATTTGATATCCCGCCTTTCACTCCCTTTAAGGAGTCTCAAAGCGGCTAACATTCACCTTTCCCTTCCTCCCCCACAACAAACACTCCGTGAGGTGAGTGGGGCTGAGAGACTTCAAAGAAGTGTGACTAGCCCAAGGTCACCCAGCAGCTGCATGTGGAGGAGCGGAGACGCGAACCCGGTTCCCCAGATTACGAGACTACCGCTCTTAACCACTACACCACACTGGCTCTTTTAAGCCTGAGTTATCAGAGCTTTGCCTTGAGAACAGCTGCAGACCACCTGAGATGCCTTCGTCAACTTGCTCATCCCTTTACCCCGGAGGAGTCCTTGTTCCTCAAATGGGCACTCTGGTGTCTGGCAGGCTCTGCTGTCTGGTGGCTTTTCAACTTCCACCTGATTCTGTGGAGCTATTTGTGCCTTGAGAAGAGGAGGAGGAGTAGTTTGGACTTGATATCCCGCTGCATGTGGAGGGGCAGGGAAGTGAAGCCGATTCACCAGATTACAAGTCCACCGTTCTTTACCACTACACCACACTAGAGGAGGAGCAGGTTGGATAGCCATGACCCCTGAAGACCCCAGATCCTCTTGCTCTGCTTCACAGTCCCTTGATGTGGGCTGCACCTCTTTAGTCTTAGCTTTGGGGAGCTCCAGATCCTCCTTGGGCGATCTGTGGGCATGACACTGTCACTGCAAAAATCATGTCTGGAAACTCTAAAATGAAAATTCAGAGCTGGATTTCTACAGCAGTGATATATAGTGGTTAGTGTGTTAGTGTGTCACACAATAGTAAATGAAAACTGGGTTCAAATCTCCAATCAACCTTTGCCGCCCAATGACAAAATCATACAAGGAGCTAAGCATTTGTTTCCTGCAGTTTGGTGTAGTGTATGGATTGAATGTTTGGATGCAGACCTGTTCTGATGAATTGGTTTCCCAACCCTTCCTGGATCATGACACCCACAAGACCCCAAGGAAAATATTGGCATGAGTTACTTGTTCACTGAATAAAATTTATCTATTTTAATTTGCCATTTATGATGTTATGCAGAAATTGTTCTGGTGGAACCTCAAATGCTAATGACAAGTGGATAATTTTTTGTTCCCCTTTCCTGTACATCTCCTTTCAGGCACACATTGGATGAATGAAGAGTCTGTTGTTATTTATCAAATATTGTTAAGCCTTCCACAGAAAGTAGATAAATATATATAAACTAGGGGCCTGAATATTCATGTTATAGATTGAATTAAAATATGTTTTGTAGACAATGAAAGAGAATTTAGCAATCACTTCAAGAAATTTCAGAGGAAGCAATTCATAAGTGAAATTAAATAAATGAGTAAATGATCTAGTTTGCTGGTTTTCAGACCAATGGATACCTGCCTCGTGCCCTGAAGAGAATACTTACGCTCTTGTTGAATGGTGCAAATTTCAGATAATAGTTAGATAATAAATAATAATTAGATAATAATGTATGGGAAGGCGGATGGGACGGGACTCAGAACTGAAATTAAACCCAAAGTAGAAATATATCTATATAACCATAATTTTTAAATACACACACACTATCTGATTCATTTTAAGTTCAAACCACTCTACATCCTATGACCATTTACAATAAAGAAATACATCTTGATGTGTCAAGAGAAGCAATTGCCCATACCTTCAAAGGATGATGTCAATGGTGAAACTGTTAGATAAATTCTGTTGTGCTATTGACATCTTAATGTCACACATTCAGCTGGTATGAGATCAGTAAGGCAAACAGCTGAGTTCAGGTTAATCTCTTTGAACCTCATGGCTCAGCCAAGCCCCTCAGTCTGACATTCTAAACTGCCAGCTTTAACCCCCCCCCCTTCTAGTTTTACAGTAAGCAAACCACCAAGAACAAAAATAAGGTAATGCAAAAATAAAAATAAAAACAGCCATCATAATGACAAGTCGAGCACAGCTTGTACAATCCTACCTGCTATAAGTTATGGTAACTATAAATGTGCCTCACCAAGGTGTTTTTTATATCAAAAAAATTAACAGAGAATTCTACTTTATTTAGATGTTTATAGCTGCTCACTTCACACATTATTATTCTCTTAGGAACATAGGAAGCTGCTGAGTCAGACCAGTGGTCCAGCTAGCTCCATATAACCACGTTGCCTGGCAACAACTCTTCAGGGTTTCAGATTGGCTGGACCATCTTGGAGACACCAGGGATTGCACCTGAGGCCTTCTGCATGCAAGTCAATGTGCTTTGCCCCTCAGTTCTGGCCCCTTCCCAAGCTCACTTATTGCAGTTGTTCTGTGAACTGCCCTGAAGCCTCTGGGTAAAGAGCGATATATAAATTCAATAAATAAAATATTGGTATTTATTGAACTTGTTAGTGGCTTGTTAAAACAAAAAGGTCTCCAAGCAGTTTACAGCATACAGTGGTACCTCGGGTTACAGAGGCTTCAGGTTACAGATGCTTCAGGTTACAGACTCCGCTAACCCAGAAATAGTACCTTGGGTTAAGAACTTTGCTTCAGGATGAGAACAGAAATTGTGCGGCGGCAACACAGCACCAGCAGGAGGCCCCATTAGCTAAAGTGGTACCTCAGGTTAAGAACAGTTTCAGGTTAAGAATGGACCTCCAGAACAAATTAAGTTCTTAACCCGAGGTACCACTGTAATTAAAAGCATGAGTAAAAATACACTGGGTATTATTCAACACAGCAGTAAGGAAAATGTTCTGCCGGTGCGGTGATTTTTTTCAGAGCAACAGAACATTCCTCCCCTTCTCCCTCCTACAAACTCTCTCCTCTCAATCTGTTCCCTCCAGATCAGATTTAGGGGTGGTGTTGGATGCTAGTCTGCAGCAGGAAAGTGATAGGCAAGAACAGCAGGGGGCTGGTCCACTATCCCTCAGACCTTGTGGGGGACTAGACTATATTTTGAAAAATAATAATGAAGGAATACCTATGCCCCACAAATAACCCAAAGATGAATTTTAAACAAAAGCACACATTCCACTCATGTAAAAACACCTGGGAGGCCCCACAAATAACCCAGCGATGCATTTTAAATAAAAGGGCACATTCTACTCATGTGAAAACACGTTGATTCTGGGACCGTCCGCAGGCTGGATTTAGAAGGCGATTGGGCCGGATCTGGCCCCTGGGCCTTAGTTTGCCTACCCACGGGCAAGAAGAACCAGCTTCCACCATCATCTCTGATTCTTCATTGATGGAAATTATCCCTTCCTAATGCTGCTTTTTAGCAGTGAAAAAGGCACTGGGCTTTTCTTACACACCATAGTGCATAAAATGTACATTGGTTCTCAGTACCTACTGTGGTACTCCAGATATTGTTAGACTACAATTCCCGTCATCTCCCATCACTGGGACATGTTGGCCCTGGCTGATGGGACTTAGAGTCCAACAATATCTGGCAAAATTCTGGTAAAATATCCAATCATAAGAATGGAGTTTGACATTCTCCACAGTCACAAAAGGAACATGAACCCCAGAACTTCAGAGGTGTCTTGTCACATGGTGGGGTGGGGGATACGATCTCCCTCACATTCTCAGGTTTGACTATACATTTTAACATCACCCATGGAGAACATCAATTCTACCAATATGAAAGGCTTAATGCAAAGGTTTATGACCTACAAGTTCTTTCGGCAAGCAAGTATATAGATAGAGAAAACAATATTATCTAAATGTCAAACCACCCTAAAATACTTTAAAATCTAATAAATCATTTTCTTATTAGTTTGAGCTGAAAATATAAAATTACTTTCGTCTTTATTTCAGTGTTGTAAAAAAAGCCAGGATGACTCAAATAAAATTATGTGGCATAAGTTATTTTCATCACTGGTTTTTTTTATATTTCATTTCCAATGAGATGCTTCAAATCAAATACAATTCTACTATAGCCACACCTACATTCCCACGATTTGATCCAAGATATAACCTGTGGCAGCAAGCAATAATATTATTATTTATTTTATTAACTATGTTTTCTAGGAGAATATTATTATTCACTGGGCTCTGGGATATATATATATATATATATATATATATATATATATATATATATTTGCTTTCGTAGATTTTCACGGGTACAGGAATGCAGGTTTTGGTGTCCTCGGGTGTCTTCCCGTGTAAAAGTTGGGGTGTCTAGGTGTCTATATATATATACATATATATATCCCATAGCAGAGATCATGTCAGTGTTAGGATATTTCCATTCCACCTTAAGAAGGGAGCAGGTTGTTGTGTTGCCTGTGTATTTCCTGTTCACAGGATGTTTCTGTTTATGTATATAGCTTTTGTTTCCTCTCTCTGTGCTGGCATCGAAGCAGGCAGTCATGTTTTTTTCTTTGTTCTGACCAACACTTAATAAAGTTGTAAATGCTCTCCTGAGTGCATCTTTCGCTGTGCGAACTCTGCTGAAAGAGCGTGACCAGCCTTGGAATGTGGTGTCAGGGAACTGCCATCGGAACGAGAGGAGGAGGCGAGGCTCCACGATGATGCTGGAGAGGGGCCAAGTAGGGAGAGAGGCAGGTCTCCTGTTGGGGAAGAAAATCAGCGCAACACCAGGGATGGAGGGGGGCCAATGGGGGAAGCAGAGAGCAGGCTCAGAGACTCTTCACAAGACACCAGCGGGGAGAGCACAGGTCCTCCACTACCCACGCCCTCCCTGCGCAGAAGACTTCCGCGCAGGGACAGTAGGAGGAGACTGGGCGTCAAACAACTATGTTGGAAAAGGTTTAAGAAACGCCCACTGTCGGATTCTGCCAGTGACTGAACAGCCACGAAGTGAGAGGCTGTCCAGCCAGGAAAGGTTTAACCAGGCCACCTAGCCAGGAGTGGCAGCAACTTACGCACGAGCAACCCCATATAACCATTACATGTGGCATGTTATTTCTGAGGCTCGTGTCGCTAATTGATTGATACTGTATCTACGGGAGATCGATGGATCATCCAGAGACGGCGTGGGGGCATGATGGCCTTTGTCTCCCTGGCAGTATCCCAACAGTCAGATCATTACCTATATTGGTGGGAGACATAATACATTTTAGGAAAGGATTGGTCTGGCTTAGAAGAAAAAGATCACATAAGATCAACTCAGTCACCAAATACTCCACAACTCTTTTAGTGTCGCTGTTCCCCAAGAGCTCTGAAAACATGTGACAACTTCTGATATGTCATTTCAATATCCCTCCCAAAAGGACTGTGGTTGAAGAAACCTTGTAAAGCCAAGTTGGAAGGTAGAGCTGTCAGTCACAAAACTGTAACACCATCCTCTCCTTCCCTTTTCCCCAGCTGGCTAGGGTTTAATTTTCAAATGAAGAGCTTTAGAGGAAATGTATCACTGTGGCCATCACCCTGAAAACCTATCCAGATCAATCTGGATTCAAGTTTTCGGTGCGCTCATTCCACATCCTATTACATTGCTTTGAATCTGCATTGACCCAGAATACCTTTGTGTATAGGAATAACCACATGCTAGAGTCATAAAGAGCTGATTTTCACTAACTGGCCCTGATCCATTGGCTTATAGAGTAGGGATTTTGGAAATTTACATGTCAAGCATTTTATTTTATTTGTACTCAAGGGCTTTGCTTTAAAAGTGACATTTTTAAAAAGATATATTACTTTGGTAAATGAGCAAGTGCATAAGATACAAACAGAGGAAATATTTGTCTTCCTGTTTAGTGTACCATTACATGTTGTTGTTGTTTTTTTAATCTAGCCACCTGCAAAAGATTATCAGAAAACTCCACGGATTCATCGGAATGCATGTAGTTTGTGGTCCAAATGAAAGAAAGCTTTCCCTTGACACTTGAAATTCAGTTTCTGCAAGCTACTGAGGAAATGTCTACATGAAAATTTCTCCAGCTCTCCTCTTTAGTACTTTAGCACCAGGAATTCTCCAAAACGTAAAATATGATGTGGCAAAAAACACACCCACCCAAACCCCATACTCTCATCTTACCATATATCCTGAACCACAGGGTACCTGGCAGTAAATCCCGCTGGAGGGAACAATCCCATAGCAGATGCTAGTGTGCAGTCTGGCACATCAACAGGCCCAAAGTCCAGTCAGACCAGGTTCCCACCTCTGCAGCTGATCCAGGGGGCAGGGCACCTGGGGGTCAGTCCTGCACAAGCACAGTCCCAAACAGCTCCCTGGAACATCCAAGCCAGAGTCCAACCAACATTTCCATTTTTGTTGATGAGACACTCTGAATGATGGGCAAAGAGACTGTGTCTGTCATGACATCCGAAACATACCAGACACTTGTGGGTTGTGGAATTTGTTGATGTGAAGTCACAAACTGGAAATGCCACAACTACCCTCAAATGTTCAGAGAAAACAGGAGAACCAAGCTCAGTTCTCAAGCCCATTCTCAAGCACAAGCTCTTAGCAAGTTATCAAAAAGCTGTTATCAATACAGCATATTATCAATACAGTGGTACCTTGGTTTGCAAAATGTCTTGGTGTGCATACGTTTTAGATTACAAACACGTCAAACCCGAAAGTGCATGTCCTGGTTTGCAACCTTTTTATTATTATTATTACAACCCTTTTTTTGGGGGGATTACAAACTAATTTTTTGGGGAGGCCCCCATTGGCGAAAGCTCGCCTTGGGTTACAACCTGTTTTGGTTTACAAACGGACCTCCGGGACAGATTTTGGTTGTAAACCAAGGTACCACTGTACAGAATGCAGTATTCTTTGCAAATTTCACTGACAAAAATTGCTCTTTGTCAGGAACTCCAACCTTATACACTTATTTGCAGCTCTAGTCCACATGACACAAAATGTGATACCTTTTTTTTGGCATAGCTCTATGTTCTAGCATTGACTCATTATCCATTTTCTCATTCTACAATTCAATGCTAGCAAAAAGGCTAGCTTTGCTTATTTACTTCAGGGTTTCCCATAGGCATCTGGTGGGCACTGTGAAAATACAATGCTGGAGTGGTGGGTTATTGGCTAGATCCACCATGCTCTTCATATGCCACTCCTAGAACAAATATCTGTCTACTTCTCTGATGCAGTGGTATGTGGACCTCAAATGTGATTGCCAGATTTGTCAAAAATATGACCACTAATGATATTCAGTGATACAAATCCTGAATTAAACAGTTCAAATCGCAGTTTCAAACAGTCCAGCCCCAATCACAGAAAAATAGTAGGTGAGCTAGTATTTTATAGATCTCATCTGCTGCCATTTTCATGATCTCCACAGTCTGAGGCTTGGAGATGATGAATGTTACTGCCCCTGGGATTTTTGAAACTCATGTGGAGTGTAGTTCATAAAATGGATGCTTCTTATGATTACTTAAAACAGACAAAGAGTCAGTTATCTGGTGTAGAGGGGTAGAAGAAAGACTATGTGGCACAGTCCTCTCAAGACAGTGTGGCACCTCAGAACACATGGGAGAAATTACTTAATACTATAAAATTTATTATATTTTATTCATATAATAAAATGATTGTTTTCTAAAGACATCTGAAGGCAGCCCCGTTCAGGAAAGTTTTTAATGGATGGTGTTTTATTGTGTTTTAATTTTTTGGGGGGGGAGCCGCCCATAGTGGCTGGGGCAACTCAGTCTGAAGGGCAGCACACCGTGCTATTTATCTAGAAAAAGAAGTCTCAGAACTCAACATGAATGCCTCCTTTGTTGTCTTAGAATGGCATTGGTGCCCACCTGAGAGGTGCCAGAACTGAGTTCCTGTGAGTCCTCCCTGAAAAAAGCAGCGTCGTCTTCTTCTTCTTCTTCTTCTTCTTCTTCTTCTTCTTCTTCTTCTTCTTCTTCTTCTTCTATATACAATTAAATTTATATACAATTTCTTATTGGGAAAAGCACAAATATCAAGGCCTGCCAGCATGTCAAAGGCAAATACTTCCTCCCCTTTTCTAATGTGTGAATCAGCTATTAAGTTATCAAGCAAATCATTTTAAAAATTATTTGTAATTGTCATTGAACAATTGTTCATATCCTTAAGAGGGGGGAAAACAAATAAAAGAACACTCAGCTATAATTTTGGTTGGAGAATATTTTTGTATAAAGTATTTATATATATATAAAATAATAGCAAAATGAAAAGAACCACTTTGGTTTCTAAGGCAGTTTCTGGCTCATGTGAATCTAACTTGTCAAGCCTAGAATCTTATGTCGTATCAAGTATATCCATAATGGAATTGCAGAGTTTCAAATGCATATACCGTATTTTTTGCTCTATAACACGCACCCAACCATAACACACATGTAGTTTTTAGAGGAGGAAAATCCATAGGCATGCCATCCGTAGGCATTCCCTCCATAACATGCACAGACATTTCCCCTTACTTTTTAGGAGGAAAAAAGTGAGTGTTATGGTGCAAAAAATACGGTATATGTGTGGTTGTTTGCTATGGAGATAGTTTATTCCCCATAAAATAAAGAAGCAATATTAAACGTGCTAAATCAATGCTCCTATTAAGCTAGCAACAAATAACAGCGTGCTTAGCTGTAAAATAATCCAACTTTCCCTCTAAAACATGTTGCTTGGATCCATAACTCCTCATTGCATCATTTCAAGCTAGAACCCGTTGTCTCTTTATGAATGCCATAGCACTTTGTTAAATAAAATTACTGGCACACCATGAATGTCTACATCTGGAGAAGCTTTTCTTTTCCCATCACAAAACAAGCCATTCTAATGAGCCACATCTTAACAAACTGAACTAAAACACAGCAGGACCTGAAACTCAGGAAAAAAGGATGCTGAGGTTTTCATTTGTATGCCACAACCCTCCAGCCTGCAAAATATCATGAAACACCAAACAGTAATACTGCATGAATTAAGGCATCTGTATCGAAAGCTGTCCATTAAACAATACAGAATGCAGGCACACTAATAATAAGCCCATCAATCATGCGGCAGCTAGACTGGTAACTGGGAGTGGCCGCCGGGACCACATAACACCGGTTCTGAGAGATCTGCATTGGCTCCCAGTACGTTTCCGAGCACAATTCAAAGTGTTGGTGCTGACCTTTAAAGCCCTAAACGGCCTCGGTCCTGTATACCTGAAGGAGCGTCTCCACCCCCATCGTTCAGCCCGGACACTGAGATCCAGCGCCGAGGGCCTTCTGGCGGTTCCCTCATTGCGAGAAGTGAGGTTACAGGGAACCAGACAGAGGGCCTTCTCGGTAGTGGCGCCCGCCCTGTGGAACGCCCTCCCATCAGATGTCAAAGAGATAAAGAATTACCTGACGTTCAGAAGACATCTTAAGGCAGCCCTGTTTAGGGATGTTTTTAATATGTAATGCTGTATTGTTTTTAATACTGATTGGGAGCCGCCCAGAGTGGCTGGGGAAACTCAGCCAGATGGGCGGGGTATAAATAATAAATTATTATTATTATTATTATTATTATTATTATTATTATTATTATTTATCATCAAGTACAAACTGGTTTTGTCAATATAGTAATTCAGCAGTGAATGGGATTGAAGTCCTGAGTGAACCACTCCAAAACTTATACCCCTTTTTATTACATTTCTCTAGTTCAGTGATTCCTAATATCACTTTGGAGAGGTTTAGTCCACTTGTTTGTTGCAGAACCCTTTTTAATTCTTCTAACACAGGCATGGGGAGTCTGTGGCCCTCCAGTTGTTGCGGGACAACCACTCCCATCCACCCTAGCCAGCACGGCCAATGTTCAAGGATGCTGGGACTTATAGTCCCACACTGACTGAAGGATGGATGACTGAAACTCCTCATCTCTGTTCTACTGACACCCCACAGGACAGCCTCAAACACCCAGGACAGTCACAAGTCTTTGGCCTCTTTGGCCTAGTTGGCTGGCAGGCCGTTGAAGTATAAATGCCCCCCTTGGTTAGCCTGCAATACCCGGAGAAGCCAGCAGCTGCTGGAATCCAGATAAGGAGACAACCATCTCTTCAGACCTGGGAAAGATCATGCTTTGTAAACCTATAAATGCTTTCTTTCTGGAGTGCCTTTTGGCACGGCCTTTGAAGGATCCAACCGGGCCACTATTGCTACAGCAATAAAGACCTGAACCTTTCCACGCAGCATACACCCTTATTGGCTTTGGGAAACGGTGAAAATGGACATTGTCTGGTAACACTATCACCTCCATCTCCTTTTATGGTCGCATAGGTTCCTTGTTTTGAAAGAGCCATTACATCACGCAAAAGTACATTTGACAGCATCGCTGTCCCACACCTCTCTGATGATTTCACAGTTCTCTGTTGCCTTTTCTGTTCAGGAATGGGGTGTGCTGCTGATGGACATGAAGATTCAGCTTGTACCAACCAAAGCCGTATTTAATTTTTATGGGAAAGGAGCAGGCCAGTACACTACGGCCTGCATGACTGAAGGAAAATCAGTACATGTTCTTTTGAGTTAAAACAGGCTGTTACTACGTTTGATAAATGCAATGTTCTCTTAAGGCACAGACCTTTAGAGAGTCAAATTGGGCAAGAAAGAACACAGTAAGGGTTGGCCTATATATTAGGGCTGTGCAAGGCTTCAGATGAGGCATGGTTCTGAAGTGAATGTCCTTCCTTTGAAGATATTCAGACCACCAGGGAATCTGAGGCAACTCAGTCGAAAGCAGACCAGCCAAAATGAGCTTCAGAACCTCAGGGTGGTGTCTTTTAACTTCTTCTGGCCAGTTTGATACACTTTGGAACCTCTAGTAGGAGAAGAGAACTGAGAGGATGTGTTTCTGTAGCTGACAGCTTTAGCTTTTAATTGTGGAATGATTAAAACAGGAATCTGCTTAATTTTTTTTTATTTTGCTTCCAATCACAATGCTTTTGAAAGGGATGTGAGAGGGAAAAGATCAGATAGCGCCTGACTTGCAGTGGCAGCAACAACAGGCTCCTGTGGTTCCAGAACCATGCCTGTCCACATACACACATGGGTTGGTGGGGAAGACAGGTGTTTCCAGGAAACCCTGGCCAGGTCCTGCTGTAAGGTGAAGGTAAAGGGACCCTTGACCATTAGGTCCAGTCGTGACCAACTCTGGGGTTGCAGCGCTCATCTCGCTTTATTGACCGAGGGAGCCGGCGTTTGTCCGCAGACAGTTTCCGGGTCATGTGGCCAGCATGACTAAGCTGCTTCTGGCGAACCAGAACAGTGCACGGAAACACTGTTTACCTTCCCACTGGAGCAATACCTATTTATCTACTTGCACTTTGACGTGCTTTTGAACTGCTAGGTGGGCAGGAGCAGGGACCGAGCAGCGGGAGCTCACCCTGTTGCAGGGATTCGAACCGCCAGTCTTCTGATCGGCAAGTCCTAGGCTCTGTGGTTTAACCCACAGCGCCACCCACGTCCCAAGGTCCTGCTGTACCTAGCTGCAAACTGCCCAGTATACCAGCGGGTTTCCAACCTCCACCTGCTCTTACCAGGTAGTATGCCACTGAGCTGTCTGTAGTATCGTGATGGCCAAGTTGGATGCCCCAAGGCCCATCAGGTAGGTAGGAACAGGAACTGAGGTAGCAGGGGAAGGGCACACATTCATAGGTGGGTCTTACCATCGTACCAGGAAGGAAAGAGTATATTATAGATCAAAGGCGGCTACATCCACAGTGAAGAGTTGGGCTTCTTGGCTTTGAAATGAAGAGCAAAGGATTCAGACTGCCTATCAGGGCCATAGCTCTGAGAGCTTTAAAAACTGTTGTTGCTTTTTTTAACGGTAGTGCTTCGCGCACGTTATAACACTAAGTTTACATTTTGGTTGAAACCTTTCTGGGGTTGTTTTTTTTTGTGTGTGTGTTGTTCATATTATCTAGCACCACTGAGAAGCATTTTTCATCGAAGGAGTTTTTCTTTGTGGAGCACACAGGCCAAGTGTCCCCCCAAGTGGCGCTGTTGTTTGCCTGTCAGCAGAAGTATCTCTGGAGCCCAGCTCTTCACAGTATTATACAATTAGTCTACAAGATGGATCATACTGCCATATTGCTGCAACCTGGGATTGTGCTTGCTCAAGCGCTGTACACCGAGTTTATAATTCAGTTTGAATCTTTACTTTCCTCTAATATCTGCCTAACAATAATTTCAGACTATTAGAGCAACCCTTCCAAATTTCATGTACTACCCCCATTCAACCAAGAGGTAACTTTCTTATTAGCTAAGCCTTGGGGCATAGTTCCTTTCTCTGCACCAACACTGTGAAGCAGAAAGTCTCTAAATACTCTTCAGAAATATCTGAGAATTAGACAAATTCTTGTTTCCAGGTGAAGCTAAACTTCTACATGGCGCACCTTATACTGTATATCTTGAACCCCAGAGCTCATCATTTTCATAAAACTATTGTTTTATGAAATATACTGTTGGCAAAGCAAAAGTGGTACAGAAGGCATGATGAGCACATGTAGAAGCTTTAACTATCGGTGCCATATTTTGAAGTCTATTATAGGAATGGATAAAACTATTGGTTTCTCATTTTTCCACTATTAAATTTAGTTTCCCCCATTTCCACATAAGTCTATAATTTTAGTGTGAGTTTCTCCTAGTATACACATTTTTGTATGCCATTTTGCTTAACACACACACACACACACACGAGTACCCTGATATATGCATTTTTGTACACATTACTTGGCCAGGGTGCTTCACCACACATTTTGAACAATGGCTCTGTTTTTGTTCACACATTGTTTCAGAAAGTACGAGTTAGGTAGGTTGGCCTTTAAATGCAGAATGAATCAAATTCCTCTGCAGGCCCTAGCACATGCTGTAGGAAAAAGTAACGGTTTACATCATTTCAGCAATATCTTAAGAAAAAGTGCTATTAATCTGGATATACTTCATTATGATTATGCATATCAGGTAGCATTTCTCATTTTACATCACTCAAGGTATGTGTCATATATGGTGTGTGTGTGTGTGTGTGTGTTCTCATCCATTTCAATCCCATTTTTATAGTGGAAGAACAACATCCATCTTGAACTCAGATCCCCAAAGTTACAAAAGCAGCCTTCATTCCACTAAGGTATAAGTTAGAGAAAAACATCTAGGTTTTGAGAGTTGTCAAAGATAAATTTGTACTCACTGGCTTGAGTTTTCCGCTATAAAACAAGTGCTATTACTATGTTGCTTTTATTTCTTTGTGTTTTCCAAAGCAGATGTATGCATTCACAGCCTGCCACACCTTGCAGATGGTCAGGCAAAACTCCTGCTACCCATTTAAAGAAAAATTTAAATTTAGAAAGGTGAGAATATTCACAAATCATAAAAGAAAAAATATGTTGGGGAAAAAGTTCTCCCCCCACCCAATAGTTTTCTATAAAATATAATAACATAGTCCTCCTTTATTTTACCTGTCAAAGTCAAAACAGGCTGTTTATAATCATCTGTTGTAAAAGCAAATCTAGTGAACATTTGCTGTCCTGAGGGCAGTGTTGCCAAACCTTTATCACCAAGCCTTCCTTCAGAGCACAAAGGAAGAACCTGTCAGCCTACAAGTAGTGTTGGGTTACAACTCCCAAAATCCTTGACCATTGGTTACGAGGTGTAGGAATTTGGAGACTTGAAGGGCCACAGGTTCCCCATTGCTGCTTTAAAGGTACAACACTTAACCTTGGTCCCTTCCTTACTATCTCCTTCCACCAGTCTCTGGCTATGGAACGTCACCACTACCTGGAAATGAACCAATCAAGTCTTCCATCTTACTGGTTCATCTAGGTGGAAATGCAATTCTAAAAGTTTATTCTGGAGGCTATATTTCCCTTCTGAAGTCATCACTTCATGTAAATTTTCTTACTTTTCCCTCACAAATAGTAGCTTTCTTCAGGGTTCATGAGACAGGAAGAATGGGGGAACACAGTGGTCCTTCCCTCAAGGTCATGTGCATCACTGGAGCAGCCTGTCAACATTCACAGTCTGGTGAATGTGTTCAGTGTGGTGTAGTGGTTAAGAGCGGTAGACTCATAATCTGGTGAACCAGGTTCGTGTCTCCACTCCTCCACATGCAGACCTTGAGCCAGTCACATTTCTTTGAAGTCTCTCATCACCTCACAGAGTGTTTGTTGTGGGGGAGGAAGGGAAAGGAGAATGTTAGCTGCTTTGAGACTCCTTCGGGTAGTGATAAAGCGGGATATCAAGTCCAAACTCTTCTTCACACATTCAGCATGATGTCTGCGAAAGGACATCTACATGTGTTCAGCTGAACATCTTATAAACACCCCTATATGATCAGGACCCCTGATTGCACAAGGAAACATAACATATATTCAACATAGTATCCCCTCAGGGCTGGCCTACCCATAAGACAGGTTGAGGTAACAGCTTGAGGCAGCAGAACCCCAAGCGGGCCACTCCTGTGAATGCTCTGTCTGCCCCATTGCTGCTGGAGAAGCAACAGTGGTAGCTTCTGGCAAGATCTTGCAAAATCCCATGAAAATCTCAAGATCTCATTTACTCCACGAGATCTACCGCCACTGCTTTGTAGGTGTTGCCACATAATCCAGGTTAGGGGGGGTTAGGAGGGGCAGCTGCAGAGGAGGCAGCCACTGCAGGCAGCATGTGGATGGGGGTGAGGACAGGGGTCGGGCACCCATGGGCAAACAGGGAAATTTTTTGTGGGTGCCTGGGCCCCTGGAGATGGTGTGCCTGGTAGCAGTGATGTGGGCTAGAAACAAAGCAGCAAGCAGGGAGACAGAGAGACAGAGCGGGCTATGCCAGACCTTTCCTAGAATTCAAAGCTGCAACTTTGGGAGAAACAAGACCTTTTTGGGGTGTTAATGCTGTGAACCCCTCCAGCATAGACTCAGGCTGTATATATGTGTAAATAAGTCATATACCATAAAGATACCACAGTCTCTGCTGTGCATCATTCCAAAAGGAAACAGAAACCCTGGGTAAGTGCCTTGAACCCCTGGAATCTCGCACCACTCAGAGATTGGGGTGGCGTACAGAAATATGTTTAGCGTAATGTGCATTGGTTGTCACCAATAAAATCAGACTGGCTGGATAATAATATGTTTAGGGGAGGGGATTGTGCTAGCAACTGATGCTTTTCTATCCTTCAAAATGGCCATCAGGAGTTTGAGTGTATTCCAGATAATGCCTGGTTGCATATCTACAGCTATAGCTATATGCTGCCAATAATGTTCCAAATAATGCCTGGCTGCATATCTACAGCTATAGCTATATGCTGCCAATGGTCAAATTTCATGGGGGCTTCTGTGGGTGAGAAAGCTTCTTGATTGCTCTTTTCCTTAAGCAACCAAGGATGGAAACTGATGTGTCTCTCAGTATTTAGCCCAAAATCATGCCACTAGTAATCTGTCAGAAGTATTCACATGAAGGAAAATATTAAGAGGGTTCTGCTAGATTACCCTCAGGAACATTTGAACTGTATAGCACATAACCCTTTATGTAAACTAAGAGATTCGAGTCTGTTTTTCTCATATCAGACATCATTGCCAGTCCTTACAAAACAAAAAACCACACACATACACATAGAGTGAATTTCAAGGCTGGGATTCTGATTATGATGATGATTTAATAAACCAATTATTTTGCTTTGAATCATCTCCGTTGTTCTAGGCTGGACATGAAACATTAGGTTGAGCTCCACCTCCTCTAGGTCATCTCCAGGTCAACAGATTAGAGAAGTCAGTAGAAGAATGAAGACAGTATACTCCAACTGCAGGGCAATATGACCCAGTTATTAATCTGTCTGATGGCAGCATTTGAACAATGACAGTCATCTGTCAGAAAGCAGAAGGGGGCGCCTCATTAACACGCCACTCACCTGCCCTAAGGTACAACTCTCTTATAATAATATCTATCATTCACCTCCAAGGTGTTGCTTCTTTTTCTCGCTACATGAAATAACAGACACTCCATTTCCTGTCTCCCACTTCCTTATGTTGCGGCTCACTCAACCTACATTGCCTACCCGAGACATATTTTTTTTGCAGAATGGAAAGAAGGAAAACAATACAAAGGAATCAACCTTTTCTCTTTTTTTAACATAGCACAGAAACTTTGATGTGGACAGTGGGCTAGACAAAGGGATCTGTTGGTCATCACATCCAGCCCTCGCCATTAAGAGTTCAGCCAGGCAGTATCAGCCAAATTACGGTGCACCCAAAACATAGAAAATATACATCAATAAGGTGTTCACCAGTCTTCCCCAATCTGGCGTGCTCAAGATGATTTGAACTACAACTCCCATCTGCCCCAGTCAGCAACATCTGGAAGCCACCAAGTTGGCTCTCTCCCTGGCATAATCAAGGCTAAATGATGGGGATCAGTGGTCCGCTTTGGTATACAGCAACTTTCTATGTGCATTAATTGATGGGTCCCTTATCCCACAGCTCAGGAAGACTGATGTTACTGCTTTTACTCTTGAGGCAAGAACATGTTACTTCCAAGCACTGAGTCCTCTTTCTTTCAACATGTAGCTTTTCAGTGGGAAGGGTTCGCAGGGTTATGGGCAAAACACAGAGCACTGTAAAAGGCCCTAAAGAGCATAAGGCCTTGATTTTTAAATTCGGTGGAATGTCAGGGCAAAGATTGACATGCACTAGATTGGTGGTTTATACTTGTGTTCGGTGCTTCATCCTAAAGGCTGCTCTTCTCTGCACATGCAACCTATTTAAGATCCATGGGTATTTTAAAAGCATCCCTGCCAATTCCACATTGTAATTAACTGGCTATTGTTCCTGTGTCACAATGACTCTACTATTTGAAATTTTCTTTGGGGGGAAAAACAACAAGTCAGTTATGATTCATGGGTCTGATGCCACCAGCCAAGAAGTAAAATCTTCTTTAGCTAGAACAGGAAGGGGAGGCTATGCTCTTAGTTTTGAAGGCTGTTTGCTCTCCATCCATCGTCTGTATGAAATTTAGATAGACCTGGTTGTCAAAGCACAGCAGCGACATTTTATTATCATTACCATTTAGTAGATAAAGGGAGCTGTCTTAAACTGAGTCAGAGCATTGCTACATTTAGAGCCAGAGTCAGAGCTTTGTACTACATTCATTTGTTGGCATAACTTCCTTTGGATTTGTTTTCCATGTTGAAAAATGGTTCTTAATAATACCCCCACCCATTAAAAAATATTATTCCTCCCCTTATTTCAAAGAAAAAAAGAACGGGGTTCACCATCCTTCCCCAAAGCAGCACACTACAGATTGTTTGGGCTACAGCAAAGGTGCAGTGTTGTGTGTCCAGAGTTGATGGGGACAAAGGTTGCATGTGTGGCCCTAATGCTGTTACCATTTGAGGATATTGCACCTAAACTAAAAAGAAATATTTTTCAGTCTCAAATGCCCATAGTACGATAAAGCTAGGTGGTTTATGGCCTCTGTGTAGCACCCCCGCCTTTGAAGACCCAGGTGATGCACAGGGATTAAGACCCTGAACCTAGATATCAAAGGATGCCCAATCAAAGCTTCCCCTCCCAATTCTGTCTGTGTTATAAAGACAGGATTCTTTGATGTACTGTCCTTAATTAAGCAAAGGCCAACTTATAACTTGCTCCCTTCTTTTCATTTTCTACAAAATAATTTTCATTCTTTTGTTCTCTATTAACTCACCTCCAGCACATAATAGACCAATTTTGCCCTTTTTCTTTAACTTTCAATATATTGCTTAAACATTGTCCTCTCTGGAGTCCCAACCCATCCCATTGTCTGACTTGAAAGAAGCATATTGTGAAAAGATGCTTTCGGTCTTTTCCTGCTATCACTTCACCTTTACAAGGTGGGCATGGAATCCTAAAATGGTGGCAATGTGGTATTAACTATCTTTTTTCTTAAATAACTTGTTTGACAAGATGTTGGAGGAAATGTGGGCTTCATTCCACAAACAGTGGTTTTGAAAGTCCCAGCAGAAGATCTGAAATGGTTTCCCCTAAGCAAGGGTGAGAAACCATCTAATGAAACAAAATGTTGGGAGATTCAGGACCTCTCAGTGCACGGGTAAGCTATGGCCTTCATGTAACAAGATGTTATGACAGCCACCAACTTACGTGGCTTTAAAAAGGGATTAGACAAATTCATTGAGAAGAAAGCCATCAGTACCTACTAGCAGAGATGGAGGACAAATTCAATTCAGCAAGTAAAATCTACCAAACACGCACCTTCAGAAACAATATGCAAACTGAAACACGTCTATCATTTGAAATTTGCACTTATCTGAAGTCTGCGATATGAACAATGTTTATAAAAAAATAGTGTGCATAAAACTAAAGAAAGTCATGAAAATAAGATTAAAATGGATAGTATTTGGGGAAATTGCTTGGAAAAATGTACACATTAGTCAAAACCACATATAAACATGTGCTTATTTTGATAAATTCATACTAAAATGTCGGTGGTGTTTCATGAGGATTTTTTCTAAAGCCACCAATGCTGTACAATGTGGACAACTGAATTTAAGATAGAAACTGAAAGAACTGAGATTGACATCCTTCCACCCCTACCTACTAGTCAACATAGTTGTATAACATCTCCAAGATAAGATGCAGCATGCCTCTGAATACCGCTTGTAATAAAGGGCTATTGCCCTCATGTTGTGCTTTCAGAATCCCCATAGACACCTGACTGGTCACTTTGGAAAACAGGCTAGTATGGCTCTTCTTCTGATCTCTTGTTCTTATTCTCTCCCTTTCCCCAAAAGATTGTTCTTTATAAAGTGTAAAATGGACGGGAATGTATACTTTCAAACAAGTTATGAGACGGTTTCTTCTTTAAAATGATATTGTGCAGTACCAGCAAGATCTAGTAGCTGTGAGTCACCCTGTGATCATCAGATGAAGGGCTGTGTGTGTGTGTGTGTGTGTGTGTGTGTGTGTTTGGATTTGGTATCCTGCTTTATCACTACCCGTAGGAGTCTCAAAGCGGCTAACATTCTCCTTTCCCTTCTTCCCCCACAACAAACACTCTGTGAGGTGAGTGGGGCTGAGAGACTTCAAAGAAGTGTGACTAGCCCAAGGTCACCCAGCAGCTGCATGTGGAGGAGCGGAGACGTAAACCTGGTTCACCAGATTACGAGTCTACCGCTCTTAACCACTACACCACACTGGCTCTCGTGTGTGTGTGTGTGTGTGTGTGTGTGTGTGTGATAAATAAATAGTAAAACCAACTTTCCAGTTTTATGCCCAGTTTAGGTTTAGGGTTGGTCTGAAATGACCTAAGAACATAATATGGAGTTTTCAAATATCCATTGTAAGATGTACTCTTCACATGAAGAACGATGATCAAACTACTTTATTTAGAACAAACCGCAATACAACCTTCAGCCACGGGAAGAAACCTACTCTTTCACTGCCTCAGGGCCTACTTCTTGGGCAACTGGCTTTGTCGTTGTTTAGTCGTTTAGTCATGTCCACCTCTTCATGACCCCATGGACCAGAGCACGCCAGGCACTCCTGTCTTCCACTGCCTCCCGCAGTTTGGTCAGACTCATGTTTGTAGCTTCGAGAACACTGTCCAACCATCTCGTCCTCTGTCGTCCCCTTCTCCTTGTGCCCTCCATCTTTCCCAACATCGGGGTCTTTTCCAGGGAGTCTTCTCTTCTCATGAGGTGGCCAAAGTATTGGAGCCTCAGCTTCAGGATCTGTCCTTCCAGTGAGCACTCAGGGCTGATTTCCTTCAGAATGGATAGGTTTGATCTTCTTGCAGTCCATGGGACTCTCAAGAGTCTCCTCCAGCACCATAATTCAAAAGCATCAATTCTTCGGCAATCAGCCTTCTTTATGGTCCAGCTCTCACTTCCATACATCACTACTGGGAAAACCATGGCTCTAACTATACGGACCTTTGTTGGCAATGTGATGTCTCTGCTTTTTAAAGATGCTGTCTAGGTTTGCCATTGCCTTTCTCCCAAGGAGCAGGCGTCTTTTAATTTTGTGACTGCTGTCACCATCTGCAGTGATCATGGAGCCCAAGAAAGTAAAACTGGCTTTACCACTGGCTTTTAAAGGAGGCCACTGTTACAACTGCTCACAATTGTTCACATTTAAAGGTGAGCATACCCATTACATATCTTCCAAAGCATTACATGAGCTGAAACAGAGCCATCCTTCCATATTTACACTTCTCTGAATTTTGCAATGCAGTAATGTGTACAAAAATGCACATACTAGGGCAGAATGTGCATGTAACGTTTAGATTTGTGAGGATGACACACAAAAACACATTATAATAGGGAAAATTGCCTTGTAAAAATGTGTACATTAGAGAAAAAATGCATCCATGTGTATGTAGAAGAAATCTGCATGAAATTCAGATGATTTTTCATTAGGATTTTTTTAAAAAAATGCAAACTGATGTGAGAACCAAATCTGGAGACTTGAAAAATTAGAAACTGAGGGAAACCAAATTTGCCTGATTCCCCCATTTCCTAATACCACACCGTGGCATTAGAAAACAAAAGGTCATTGTTCCCTTACCACTTCTACTACCACAGTCGCAGAAAATTCTACCCATAAATACAATGTTAATGATGCAACACACATTAGTTCTTTCATTTGGAGAGCAAATCAGATATTTATTTCAGCTGAGATTGCCCCAATCCCCACTTTATTTGTTTGGTATTTTATTTATTATCCTGTCTTGTAAATTTTCTTTGATTATTTGTAGTTTTTGTCTTTTGTGAACAGATGCTCTCTCTCTCTCTCTCTCTCTCTCTCTCTCTCACACACACACACACACACACACACACACACACACACGGCATGTGCAAATGCACACATACCCAGTCTATATAATTGCTGAGGCTTTCCAAATGGATGCAGGCAAGTGAATACCCGCCTATTGCTCTGTCAAATGTGACTTGGTAGGAAAGCTATTGGGTTTATAGAAGAGACAAACATTTCAGGCACGCCATTCTGGGGTAATGAAGCATGGCAACAAAATATACCTGTGCAACATTTGATAAAGATGAGCTGACATGCCAGTCCAAATAGGTTCTTTTGTGTGTCTGCACGTGTCTACCATCATTGCTTTCATCTTAAAACAGGAAGGGAGCAATAGAAGCAGCAGCTGGCAGGAACCACCAGAGAAAAAGAGCAGCTCAGTCACACAATTAAATGATTTTTACCTCTGGCCTTTATTTCAATCCCTCTCCCCGCCCCCCCCCCCGCATCTTGTTTTTAATTGTTATGTGCTTCTTCCTCTCCAATGCAAAGAAATCTGCGACTTCCATTTTTCTTTCTTCTTGTGTTCTAATTCTGTCTGGAAAGCCACAGAATGAGACAATAGAGAAAATCCCGGGGGGTTGGTGATGGGGAGGAGAGAGGTTAAGCTTTGGATCTTTAACTTAAAATGCCTCTGGGCAGGGCCTAGGTAGGGAAGAGGACTAAATAGCAGGGGAAGGTAATAGTCCTTGCTGCTACATGTTAGGCACAATTAAAATAACAACAACTACAGATACTACACCAGGCAGTAAGAAGGCAAATAAATTCCCTGCATGCTTTTATTTGCAGAGGTATAAGTCCTTGCTTTCTATCCTTCAGGAGAATGGAAGTACATAATCAGGACTCTAAGTGACTATTGGGGGGTGCAGGATGTGACCCCCTTTGTGCTGATTCCTGAGAATGCAAAGTTGAAGATTCAGAACAACAGTATGTTTGGTGTGCATGTGTAAAACAGGTGATGTTTTCACCCCTCAAACCAAAAAAGGAGAGATTTCTTAGCCTGAGGAATCTAATAATTTATGTATAGGTAATAGTAAATCTCTAGGTATTTGGTTCCCAGCTAGCAAAAAATAAAGGTAAAAGTACAATAAGCTCAAGACAATGTATATGAATATTGTACACTGAATATATCTGGATGTATCTGGGACGTGGGTGGTACTGTGGTCTAAACCACAGAGCCTAGGGTTTGCTGATCAGAAGGTCCACGGTTCGAATCCCCGTGATGGGGTGGGCTCCTGTTGCTCGGTCCCTGCTCCTGCCCACCTAGCAATTCAAAAGTACGTCGAAGTGCAAGTAGATAAATAGGTACCGCTCCAGTGAGAAGGTAAATGGTGTTTCCGTGCACTGCTCTGGTTCACCAGAAGCAGCTTAGTCATGCTGGCCACATAATAACGGAAGCTGTCTGCAGACAAACGGCAGCTCCCTCAGATGAGCGCTGCAACCCCAGAATCATCCGCAACTGGACCTAACAGTCAGGGGAACCTTTGCCTTTATATTTGCTGCATTGAACCAAAGCAAGTGGAACTGCTACTCTAAGGTTGAACTACTGGGGTGGCTCAGGACTTTATGGCTGCCATGATGACCATGGTGCTGTCCCAACAGGTCATCGGCCCAACAGATGTGGCAGGTCACACCGTGGACCTTGTTTTCTTGGCCCGGCAGGCAGAAAGAGATCTGAAAGTGGGAGGTCTTGACATCATTCCCTTATCGTGGTCAGATCACTCCCACTTGGCTCCCTGGTATACTCCAGGGCTTAAGGCAGGCATAGGCAAACTCGGCCCTCCAGATGTTTTGGAATTACAACTCCCATCATCCCTAGCTAACAGGACCAGTGGGATGATGGGAATTGTAGTCTCAAAACATCTGGAGGGCCGAGTTTGCCTATGCCTGGCTTAAGGCAAGGCAACAAGCTAGGAGATGGCTTGAATGTGAAAGGAGGAAAGCTCCTGCCAGATGCAATTGAACACAGGGGAGGGCTCATCATTGATCCTCATTGTACTGTCCAGCAGAGCTTCTCTGGGTAGTGCGTGGCCTCTTACACTTGATCCGTGCCTTGGAAGACTAAGCCAGCTGCTTTTTTGCTTGTGTTTATAACTTCATTCCAACAAGACTCCCAGTATCTCAACCTTACACTTGTAAATTTCAAACTAAAGGGGACTGCATAGACTTTAGATTTGACAAAGTTCAGTTAACCCAAACTGATGCACAGAGACTGTGTGAAAACAAACAGCAGGGTCTACTCGTGCCTCACAAGGCTTTTATTGCCTCATCTGACAAATGTTGCACTTCGGATATTAATCGTTTTATGCATCGGAGGAATTGCATTATTCGTTTTTGATAAATCATGCATAAGATAACCTTAAGTATTGGAGTTTTAAATGTTAAAATGAAGATTTAGAATAGGGAAAAGACACAGCAGGGAGGTTACTGTCAAGAATACTCCTTAAACATCTTTTTAATGCCCTAAATAGCAGCAAGATTTGAGGAGGGTGGATCTGTGTCTTTTATTTTTAGTTTGAATCTTTAAATTAGCTCTAAAGAATCATTTCAAATGTGCTGAAACAACATGGCATTTCAACAAACTGCTAGTAAAGGAAAATAACTAGATAGGTAAGAGTTTAGCTAGTTGTGATGCAAAATTCAAAGTTTGTCCAAGTAGCATTAGGATATAGACCTGTTTTGCTCATGGTTTGGTTGCATGAAAGAAACCATGAGCCCAGGTTCCGACCTAATGCTAAGCAAAACCATGGCTTAGATTCTATGAGCAGGAGCAGGATAGGAGCAAAGCAACTGTGATTTTTGCCCTATGCACCAGATTTGCCTTTAAACCAGCTTCCTATGTTCCTATGTTCCCAGCATAGCTGACCACAAAGTAGAGCAGTTGGCTGATTGCTGCATGTCATGGCCAGATCAATTTCCAGCATGTGATGAGGATCATAAATCTCACAGAGATCAATGGAATTTAATTCTAAGCAAATGTAGAAAGGATTTCCAGCGGTGGCTACAATTTAACAAATTGATGTATGGACATGCACCAGACTTTTTCTGACAACTTTTTAGTCAGCAGCTCCCTCTCTAAACAATGCTGTTTTAACACTGGAATCATTTAAGAGGTGAACTTTGAGAGGGGGCATTTTGGTGAGAGGAAGAAGGCTGAACAGAAGCTGCATTTGAAAGTTGAGTGCATGACCAAATTCAGCATGCGTGTGCCTTAGATTGCAAGCAGGAATGGAGGTGGGGATTGATTCAGTTCACAAGTAAAGGAGAACTGACTTAATTCACATTTTCTGAAACAATAGCAGAACTGAAACACAACAATCCTTTGAAAATTGCAATGCTCTAATGTTGTACTGCAGTTCGCCAGCTGACTAACGTGTACTAAAATGCATATACTGGGGAAGCGTGTGCACAAAAACGCATACATGAGTTTAAAAGACCTATTAAAATGCATTATATTAGGGAAAATCACTTTGCAAAAATGTGTATATTGGGGGAAATGCATAAGAATCTGTGTGTACTGGTAGAAACGCCCATAAAAATGCTGGTGAATTTTCACGAGGCCTTTAAAAACACAAAAACAAATCGCAAACTGATGTGGAAGTATGAAGAACTGAAGTCTGGAAAACAGAAACTGCCAGAACCTGAAATGGACAAATTCGCCCATCCCTAATTGCAGCCAATGTGACAATGCATTTTAAAGTGCAGAAGGCGATTCCAAGCCTTCTCTGGTATGAAATTAAATGCTCTGTTCCAAAATGGAGTCATTTCTAGCCTTCATATATGTTTGGAGAGGGAAAGAAGAAGAAGAGTTTGGATTTGATATCCCGCTTTATCACTACTCGAAGGAGTCTCAAAGCAACTAACATTCTCCTTTCCCTTCCTCCCCCACAACAAACACTCTGTGAGGTGAGTGAGGCTGGGAGACTTCAGAGAAGTGTGACTAGCCCAAGGTCACCCAGCAGCTGCATGTGGAGGAGCGGAGACGCGAACCCGGTTCCCCAGATTACAAGACCACCGCTCTTAACCACTACACCACACTGGCTCTGCATGTGTGTTATACTTTTCCACCACTTTCTTTATGTTTTCACCTGGGGGGGGGGGCTTCAACTGCTCTGTTTCCAGCATCCCCAAAATTCCACATCTTGTTAGCTAAAGTCTGCTCGTGGTGGTTCAATCTTTGCAGACCAGAAACAGGGTTAACATGATCAAGGTATGGCATCACTTGAAGGCACTTAGGTGTACCTTTTGTGCAATAATTCAGAGGTAAGTATTTCCCTGACTCCTGACACTGTTAGCCCCATACATAATGGGTTGCAACACACTGCTGCTTGAGCACCAGAATGTCCTGCTCCTTTCCTCCCCCTTGAAGTCCCCAACACACACACCAACAAAATCTGCTCCAAAGGGTTGGGGGCATTCTGGAGCAGATTGCGGTGCAGAAAGAAGAAGGAAGTGCATGATAAATAGGTTGTTTGACCCAGTGGAGGATATTATCAGCAAAACAGGATTGAAGGCAATTTTCACAAATTCCCCATCACCATGAAACCCGTATTCTGCACTCATTCCCTACCTGCAGTGAACCAAAAGAATGCAGTGAATGCAGAACGGAGACTAAATGCCATATTTCCATATTGAGTTTGTACCATGTTGCTTAGAAAGTGGCTTGTATGGGAGGGGAAAAAAAGATTTCAAATTTAAGAGAGATGATTCCTATTTTTTTTAGCCTTCTTTTTTAGATTTCTGTTGTCGTGACATTCTTTATGGACATGTTGCTTCAGACCAAAGAAAACTAAATAAAAAGCACCGTACACTTCTTATCCAAACTTTATAGAAATCATCCCCCCCCCCCCCCGTGGTATATGTGTGTGTGCTTCTCTGTTTGTGTGTTAATCATCAGATGTATAGCCTATCAATAGAAGGACAAACAGGGACAAGGTCAGAGGGAAATATTCTTTAGAATAGCTTCTAAGCAGGCAGTGGAATTAGGACTGATTTATGAATGTATTTTCACAATTTACTTGGAAATTTGTAATGTCTCTGCAGCTTGGCAAGAAGAAAAGAGGTGAGGGTAATGTGAAGGAATGCTTCTATTCCACTTTATTGTAAAATTATCCCATGTTACCTGCTCTAATCCCCTGAAAACAAATTAAATCCTCACTAAGCTGACTTTAAATCAATAGTTTCATTTAAGAATAGTGTGACTTAATAAAAATAAAAAACTAACTGGTCCAGCCAATTTAAGAGGGAAATAAATCATTGCCCACGGAAAGAAACAGATTTGACTTGTATATGGGCCATAGTTTTGTTGAGGGGGATGAGCCGGCTGTCTGAATTTGCTAAGCGTATATTACAAATCTCCACAGCCGTATTCCAAAATTTGTTCGTTTGTATAAGCAGGGTGGTGGTGAGGGACAAAAGAAAGAATGCTATGAACTGGGAAGTGTAATGAGCAAATATTTGATAATGCATGATATCTGATAGAAGGATGGACGGGTGGATACACAGATGCACACATGCACCTGGGACTCAATGAAATAGTTCTCTAGCTCACACATGCCCAGTATATAGTGTAAAAGAGGGCATGCCCTACATGTGGTTTGCCTTGGACGCTTCCTTCTCTAGGGCTTCCCTTGAAGTTTGGAAATTAGGGGCCATGTTCCCTTAAAGGTAGGACCTCAGTCATCTTGGGGCACTTTGTCAGCTTCCGTTGAGGTCCAGGAGGCCATTCTCATCACTCGCTTGGAGTGGGTGGAGTGGAACAAACTGATCATAGGCCCCGACAGCCACAAATCAGCAGACATCTGCAGAGCAAAAAGAAAGACAGCCCAACCCTCTGCTGCAGCTGGGAGCAACAAGGAAAGTGTGTGGGCATGACTGCTCCCAAGCCAGGAGGCATTAACATAGGCTTCCTCAACTTCGGCCCTCCAGATGTTTTTGGCCTACAACTCCCATGATCCCTAGCTAGCAGGACCAGGGGTCAGGGATGATGGGAACTGTAGTCTCAAAACATCTGGAGGGCCGAGGTTGAGGAAGCCTGCATTAACAGTTAGGAAAGGAGGGAGGGAGGGAGGGAGGAAGGGAGGGAGGGAGAAGTAAAGGAAGGTGTGGGAGATAGCATTGTGGAAAGAGAAAGGAAACACTAGAGGGAGGAAGTCAGGAAACCATGGGAGAAGCAGAAAGGATAGAGAGCAGAATGGGAGATGTGTGGAAAGAAGTGACAGGAAACTGAAAGAGAAGACAAGACTAGAGATACCTGGGAAACTGGACCTCACTAGACAAAGCCAGAGAAAACCCAAGCTCTGAGAGAGACCAGTCATTCCAGGAGGAAGACAGAGCCAGCTGCAATGATCCTGCCCTAAGCCCTTCATTGTACTTTCCAGTGTCTCAACCATCAGACTTCACTGCAACTACCTCCTGCCAGGCACCACCTGCATGTATCCTTGCTGCCAGAGGTACTTTGGTCAAGCCTTTGTTGCACGTCAGACAGTATCATTTGAGATTCAGTAGCCAGGCCAGGTGGATAGAGGCTCTTTTCCTTTAACCAGCGATTGCATATACTGACCTTGACATCTTCTGCTGGGGAAAAAAGCATTGGATCTACCTTGGACAGCCCTCTTCTTCCAGCAGGAAGTAGAAATGCCTGACTGGTGTTACTACAGTGAAAGCATCGTCTGCTTTCTGTCTATGTTTTGTTTGTCTACAAATCTCCACACCTGGCCAATCAGAAGAAAGTTGTTATTGTATGAGGAGGCTGAAATAAACAGGCAAGATGCAAGGAGCACTTTATTAATTACAACTTAGGAACCTATGATCTGCAGAGGCAACATTCCAAAACAGCTGTCAGGCTCCTGAATCCGTTGTAACTGGGCCAGCCTACCCTGCAGGAAGAAAGAGTGGTTTTAATTCCACCTCTCCCATTCAGGAGAGGAGAGAGGCCTTCGTGACTCACACCTAGTGACCCACAACTCTGAGTGAGTGACACAGGTTATCCTCAAGGGTGAGCCATACCTTGCCCCACAGGTTCCCCAGTCTTGTGTGCTGCTCTCCAAAATCACAATTCACCTGGAAAGTACCTCAGGATTTCACCGTTTGTGACAACCTGTTTCCTTCTTCTACCTACATATCTGCTAAGTGACTAATCCAAGCAACCTATTTAACCAAGCTCCCACCTCTAACTGCTGCCACCCTGATTTACAGCATAGAGTAGACAAAAAAGAAAATCCCCTCTACCAGAGATGTCTTCCTTCCCCCCTTCTGGTCCCACAACAAACTTGCTTCTGCCGGGACCTCTTTTGAAGCAGACACTTGGGTGTTATTATTACGCCTGCTCCTCAGCCTGTGGATCAGGAGTGCTGAGGATGTTATCTAGACTCCAGAGCTTGGCTTGCTATCATGGGATCCATTTTAATGAACTCTCCTAAATCAGATTACAGCATGGACACAAGCCATCTGACACCTTGCCTACTGGAAGTCTGCCCAGTCACCTCTGTGGCTGCTCCTCCCTTAATAATGGCTCATCCCATCAAAGAAAATCAGTGTACGTGTGGCGAGAAAAAATGCTTTACGAGGGCATGGGGATCTAAATAGCACTGAACCTTCATGACAGCATTATTCTAGATGGTGCTGAGTACATGGCCTGAAAAGCATGTCCTCTCATTTGTATTCCCCCTAAACACTTCCAGACTGTCAGATCCACTCTGATGTTAAGATACAAAATCTTTAGGGAACTGCATCAAGCAGGGTCTCAGAAGATCATCAACAACAGTTTTTGTTCTTTTCAATGTTTGCTTATCATTTTTCTTATCCTTTCTTGATTCTGCGCTTGCCTATTTGTTTTATGGATAACCATCTAGGTTAGAGTTGGGATGAAGGAATGTCGTGCATTTTACATTCGTATTTGATGGAGCCTCTGCAACTAGACAAATGGTGAGTGGACCGAGCATCCTTTATACAGCTGGTACAAACCCATGCTATAGATCCATGCAGCTGGGAACAGGCCTATGAAGTGCGGACGGGGGGAGCCGGGAACACTTGCTCTGGGTTTCAGAAGGCTGAGCCTGTTGTGGGGCCCCACCATAGACTGGATGCTTTTTTGTTTGAGTTTATGACTTTCTTCTAACAAGACTTCCACCCTGGACCTCAGACAAGCTCTGCACAGGACTGACTGGGATGACGCAAACCATGGTTTGTAAGGAAGTGGCTAAAGCAATATCCTGTGCTCTGAAAAGGAGCAGGTCCATCTGGAGTCCCTCAACATTCAAAGACTGAAGTACTAAGCAACAAAACACTGCTAAATGAGATCACCCACCCAGACTACTACCATGCTTTGACTTCTGTTTTAGGGAGAAACAGTTGGCCAAAGCAGTTAAGGCCAGTTCCTACATTATATTTGGGTATGCTTTGCTGACACAGGAGTCAGCAACATCACACAATGTTGTCAGGAAGCAGTTACTCAGGTTTACTCGTTGACAGACCCACACTGCCCAGTAGTTCTATTCAGGTGTTTGGTACCTATTGGTACTGAATGTGTTAAGCAACTGGAGAGCCAGTGTGGTATAGTGGTTAAGAGCGGTGGACTCATAATCTGGGGAACCGGGTTCGCGTCTCCGCTCCTCCACATGCAGCTGCTGGGTGACATTGGGCTCATCACACTTCTTTGAAGTCTCTCAGCCCCACTCACCTCACAGAGTGTTTGTTGTGGGGGAGGAAGGGAAAGGAGAATGTCAGCCGCTTTAAGACTCCTTCGGGTAGTGATAAAGCAGGATATCAAATCCAAACTCTTCTTCTTCTTCCTCTTGAATGCATGAACATTATATATCTGCGTACATAGGACTCCTTAGACAAGGGTGGGAGCCCTGAGGTTTATGTGCAGTTAGGCCCATTTCGGACTGATGTAGCCAGTCCCCCATTTATGCACATTCAATATGTGCACAACTGTTTATATGTGCATCACACCAAACCAGGAAGTGACCCTGAAATGTCATAAAGTTGTCACTGAAACATCACTAAAAGGGCAAAATGGGGACAGAGCAGGGGTGGAGTGGGGTGTCTGTGGGCTTTTTTGATGTGTTTCAATTATACATTATTTCACAGACGAGTGTGCTGCCTCAGAATGCAACCCCTGCATAATCGAGGGCTGCCTGTACCTGCCATGGGCCAACGCATTGAAACGCATCGACTAGGGATTGTTTTCTAGAGAGTACCTTGTTGCAGTTGGTATTTATAAGGACCAAACACCTGAATAGGGTGAATGTTAATTCCATTTCTGGAAGTGATTCATGTACTTACAAAAACAAATGAAAACACTTGTGAATAGGGCTAAAGGATCATGGTAAAAGGAAGTAGCTTTTCCATCTTTAGTATTCCATGGTCACTTCCATGGACTGCAACATGAAAATCCCCTTAAAAGTTGCAGCCGTACCAATGCAGATGGCTAAACGATCTGCAATAGTTTTTGCAAAGGACAGATTTCTTTCTCTAGCTCAAGCCAACTGAGACAATTTTAGATTTTTACCCACAATTCCTTATATTACAGTATTGCTCTTTATAGTTTAACAAGTTTCCACTCTGTTGTGACACATGACAGGCAGCGCCTGTGTTGGTGGCTGAACCAAGAGATGAACAATGCAATTGTTGACTGTAACGAATACCTGTCAATTTCAAAGTGACAATTTCTACTTATGTTAAACTTACAAAAGAAAAGGTAAAACACTCTTTCCCAGGGTATTTTGAAAAGAAACGAGGAAACATTTGATATGTGTTTTTACAGCTCAAACAAAACGTAAAGCTCTAACTTATCATGATAAAAGGAAATAATAGAATTTCGGGTGGGTGGGGTGGAATTAACATATGACCTGATTGACAGTTACTATATGAAAAGCTATACACGTGTATATGCAACTTCACAGTAAAGTCAGCTCACATTCTGAATGTTCCAGACTGCCACTAGAAACCCTCCCTTTTCTAAATCAAATGAATGAAGGGGTACTCTCACATTCTGCTCCATGCATATTTTTGCTTCCTCGGTGCTGCAGTGTTGTCCTGTATTATAAGATAACCATGTCCCGAGGTTTAACTGTTAGCTATTAAAATATCCTAACTCCCTACCTGAGATGTGTAGTTGAAAGCAGCCCCGCATACATCCCCCAGGGCAACAGCATACAACCCCCCAGAATGATCAGGTAGGATCAATGGGAAACAACAATAAGCAATCCAGAAAATAGCATTGCAGCTTCCCAAGCCAGAAAATACCAGCAACCTTTAAAATTAAGCCAATTCACAAAGGCACTGTTAGCCTTTGACCTATGATTGCTATTAGATTCACAGAACTCCTGGTTCCAATGCAAAATATAGGTCAAGAACATTTGGGACAGAATCCGGCCTTGATCCATCACAGATCTCCACTTGTATGGAAGGGGCTAATGGCAATCTGGAATGTTTGTATCAACTAATTTTATTATTATTATTATTGTTATTGTTATTGTTATTCTATTTATATACCACCCTCCACCAAGGCGGTTCACAAGATAAAAACACGAGATCAAAGCACAAATGAATAGTTGAAACACAAACAACAATAAAAAACCCACTCCCACAAACTCATTTAAAGGGCTGCAGAATATTAATCAGCCAAAGGCCTGGTTGAAGAGAAATGTTTTTGCCTGGCACCTAAAGATATATAAGGAAGGTGCCGGAAGAATCTTCCTGGGGAGAGCATTCCACAGAGGAAGCCACTGCAGAAAAGGCCCATTCCCATGTTGCCACCCTCTGGATCTCTTGTGGAGGTGGAACACAAAGAAGGCCCTAAGTTGGACTCAGAGTTCAGGTCTGTTTATATGGGGACAGGTGGTCGCAAAGGTATTATTGTCTTTAGCCAGAATCCCACAATCAGAACAGCATGCATCAGAGAAGAAGCAATCAGTGGCTAACTTGTTCCCTTAGCTTTCCAAAATGCACTTGTGAAGTTTCAGTCTAGCTAAAATTTTATATTCAAGTATTTCTATTTGTATTGTAGATATAAAGCTATAAGTATACAATTTTACAATTTTAAACTTTCAGGGTAGTATTAACTATTGGGCCAAACGTTGGTCACTCTTTCATATTTCCAAAGATTAACGGGTGAACAGATGAAGCAGATTGTAATCACACCTCAGTGATGCATTTTCTTAAAAGACATCACTTTCCCATTTAATACCCTCTACAAGTGAGAAAACGGACCTCATTAACGGTGCCGTAGAAAAATTGCGGCAGAAAAATTGTATCTTCCTTTTAAAAGCCTATGTCTTTAAACTGAAAGAGATAAATTACAAAAGCTATAAACATTTAAATCATTTTTTTCTGAATACATATACTATGAATCTTATCAATAAGATATTCTACAATAATAGCACATTTCCTTAACAGCTTTACAGTTCTCCACTTATTTCAAAGGATTGCTTTCTTATATTACTCTAAGTGGGTTGTGTGTGTGCGTTTTACTGTGTCTTAAAATATTAAAATGTTTGAAAGACTTACCTAGGAAACTCATTCAAGAGTAAGTCCCATCAAATTTAATGGGGCTGGCTTCTAAGTAGGCATGCATCTTACTTTTGTGCTTTCTTTGGATCCACAGGAAATGCACACTGAAAATGTGACAAAAGATTCTTTTAAAAAAACTGAAAATTAGCAGCTGATGAGGCAAAGCAGGGGGTGGGGAGTGTTACTTACCCAGCTTCCCAAAGTGGAGATCACTGCCAGTAAACTATAAGGAGGGATGGGATAGCTTTAAAACAACAATAAACAGCTGTTAGGACCTAATAATTAAGTATACAGCTGGGGATGCCATGATGTTTTCAGGAAGCATGGGGACCCAGGAAGCCTGCAAAGCACAGTTAGCTGGAGACATGATTTATAGAGTGAAAAATAGAACGTACCACAAGTCCACCATGGCTGCCTTGAAAGTAAGGTGTTGTTGTTTAGTCGTTTAGACGTGTCCGACTCTTCATGACCCCATGGACCAGAGCACGCCAGGCACTCCTGTCTTCCACTGCCTCCCGCAGTTTGGTCAAACTCATGCTGGTAGCTTCGAGAACACTGTCCAACCATCTCACCCTCTGTCGTCCCCTTCTCCTTGTGCCCTCAATCTTTCCCAACATCAGGGTCTTTTCCAGGGAGTCTTCTCTTCTCATGAGGTGGCCAAAGTATTGAAGCCTCAGCTTCAGGATCTGTCCTTCCAGTGAGCACTCAGGGCTGATTTCCTTAAGAATGGATAGGTTTGATCATCCTGCAGTCCATGGGACTCTCAAGGGTCTCCTTCAGACCATAATTCAAAAGCATCAATTCTTCGGCAATCAGCCTTCTTTATGGTCCAGCTCTCACTTCCATACATCACTACTGGGGAAACCATAGCTTTAACTATACGGACCTTTGTTGGCAAGGTGATGTCTCTGCTTTTTAAGATGCTGTCTAGGTTTGTCATTGCTTTTCTCCCAAGAAAGTAAGGTAAGGACAAACAAACAAACAAACCTCTTGCATCCCAGCCATGAGAATTTCACCACATATTTTTCTCCTCATTCATAATTTTCAGATTCAGTTTCCTGTTCAGGGTTCCAACCAACCAGTCTTGTCCTCTCCTGGGTTACTCTATTTGAGCAAGTCCCCCTCCCCCCTGCATGCAGATTTTCAGTTGTCTGAGGCTATACATAAAGTAGGGATGGGCAGTGCTATTTTTCTAGGGGAAAAAGGTATCGTAACTCGCCATGAAAGTCTACCTCTTTCTTTTAGAATGGCAATGGCACCCACCTGAGATGTGCTAGAACTAAGTTCTGAAGAGTTCGCCAAAAAAAAGCCCTGGGGATGGGAAGCCTGTGTGTTTTCAGATGTTGTTGCAGTCCAACCCATCAGTCCCAACCAGCATGGCCAAGGATTGGGGTGGTGAAAGTTGTAGTCCAACAATATCTGGGTCAAAAGCAGTTCCCCTGTCTATGAAATAGATAGATGATAGATGATAGATAGATAGATAGATAGATAGAGAGATAGATAGATTAGATAGATAGATGATAGATAGATAGATAGATAGATAGATAGATAGATAGATAGATAGATGATAGATAGATAGATAGAGATGATAGATAGATAGATGATATAGATAGATAGATGATAGATAGATAGATAGATAGAGATGATAGATAGATGATAGATAGATAGATAGATAGATAGATAGATAGATAGATAGATAGATAATGATGATGATGATGATAGATAGATAGATAGATAGATAGATAGATAGATAGATGATAGATAGATAGATAGATAGATAGATAGATAGATAGATAGATAGATGATATAGATAGATAGATGATATAGATAGATAGATGATAGATAGATGATAGATAGATAGATAGATAGATAGATAGATAGATAGATAGATAGATAGATGATAGATAGATATAGATAGATAGATAGATAGATAGATAGATAGATAGATAGATAGATAGATAGATAGATAGATGATAGATAGATAGAGATAGATAGATAGATAGATAGATAGATAGATAGATAGATAGATAGATAGATATAGATAGATAGATAGATAGATAGATAGATGATAGATAGATAGAGATAGATAGATAGATAGATAGATAGATAGATGATAGATAGATAGATGATAGATAGATAGATGATAGATAGATATAGATAGATGATAGATAGATAGCAACAGCTGGTGGGAAATAGGTCTAATTGCTCTTTCTGATGCAGAATTGAGGTCACGCCCAGTCTCCTGGGGAAAAAGGGAGACAATTACCTCACCTCCATGACAAAGAGCTCAGCTGTGGAACAAAGTTTTTATCCCATGCCTACAGGTAAAGAAGCAAATGCCAGTGAAAGAGAGTTAAGAGGTATTTTATTTATTCAATCAACTTTCATGTTTCCAGCTTGGTAAGGATGAAGATGGCCCAGCCCCTGAACACTTGTCTGATTTGAAAAAGGTCTGTCAATTGACAAGCTCTTTCTTTCCAGCCTGCCTCATGGAGTGATGATTTTCACACATTCCTTTCACACACCAGCGCTTGCCATTACAGTGCCAGCATGACAAACATTGCCTAAAGGTTTAGAACAGTTTATGTAATTATGTGATTCATGCATACCCAGAAATATTTGGGATTGCCTTGCTGATTGGAGAGAAGCTGATGAATTCACCAAGTCGGCCCCAAAGGAGTTCATGCAAGTAATGAAGTTGTTCTCTATGTGTGTGGGGAAGAGCAATCATGGCAGTCAAATGCATATATCACGCGTACCAAATAAAGCGAGTTTTGAAATGGATACGTGATGGATATTTTCATGATGAGGCTTGGAGCTGATTTCCCCCCACTTTCTTTCTTTTTTTGACATTGTGAGCATGTTTAAGAACCCCCACATTCTTGTTGTTGTTAATAATATCAGCAACAACAAAAACACAGCAATAGAATCATCGAACTGCAGAGTTGGAAGGGACTATGAAGACCATCTAGTGTCCAACCCCTTGCAATGCAAGAAGCTTTTGCCCAACATGGAGCTTGAACCCACAACTCTGCGATTAAGAGTCTCATGCTCTACCAACATAAAAGAGTAATCCAGCAGCTATAAACCAAGGATTGTATCCAGTGCTGGTCCTACTAAGAGCAGACCTACTGAAACTAATGGACATGACACACTTAAGCCAATTAATTTCAATAGGTCCACTCTACAGCTGAATTCAGACAGCACTTTATTCCACTTTCCTGATGTTTCCTTACCTGATAATTTGTGTGTTTTATGTGATCTTTCGGACGACAGAAAAGCTACTTCTGGAAATCCACCAGAAGTCCAATACCATGGCTTATATACAACTAACTTATACTCCAAGTAGTCCCATTATGTGTAGTCTTCTGCTTGTTCCATCTGTGTAAGGATTTCGTCTTACCAGATGGAATGACTGGCCATCTCCCCCCCCCCCCCGGAGAGGTTCTCCTGACATCTCTCCAGCCAATTTTTTTTGGGGGGGCAGTGGGAGGAGAGTGGGAAAGCCCTGTTGCACAAGTGGAATCTCCAGGGAGGCAAGTCCTATCCATTGAAATCAATGGACCTAGGTTAGTGATGCCCATTATCTTCAGTGGGTCTACTCTGAGTAGCACTAATATTGGCCACAACCCCACATGAGAAAATTTCATAAAGAAATGCAAGGACAATGGCTCTTAACTCCACAGACGTTGTCAGTCAGATTAACTGATTCCTGAGATCCTTCCCATATCTCTTACGGCTTTCTTCCTATCCATATCCTCCAACATTTCTCCAATGAAAATAGGACGTCCTATTCCATAATAATAATTTTACTGTTTATACCCCGTTCATCTGACTGGATTGCCTCAGGTACTCTGGGTGGCTTTCAACATATATAAAAACATAATAAAACATTAAAAATTATTTTAAAAAACACATTCCGTATAAAGGACTGCCTTTGAATGGCTCCAGACCCTCCAACATTTAACCGATTAAAATAAGGAAAAGCAGGACATTCTGGGATCAAATCAGAAACTGGGACAGCTTCTGTAAATCTGGGACTGACCCTGAAAAATGGGGACACTTGAAGGGTCTGCCTATGCATACTCCACAAAATTTACTAGAAACCCAATTTACTGAATTACTGAAACTGAATTTACAGTGTTGCTCAGCTTGAGCTCAGATGTCCCATCTAATGACTAAAGCCCGGGAACTTCATGAAACCTCACAAAATTTTATAGTCAAAGAAGTAAGTGAACATTTTGCAAATGAAGCATGCAGTGTAAACAGTGGTCTACCCACAGAACTCAAGTTACAGATTGCCATGGAGTTTACCAGCATCCTTCCGTGCTTAATGCAACTACAGCACAAGAATACCCAGGCCTGAGACTCCAAAGAAATTACTTTCCCTCTCCAAATGTTTTGCTTAAGATTTGTAATGTGAAAGTGGCCCAGATTGCAGAGCCAGTGCCAATTCTCTGGGTAGCTGAGGTGAAGGGTTGTGTTTCAGTTTGGCTCCACACCACCATTTCCACAGACCAATTAAGCACTGTTGCATGGCATTCTGACACCATAATTCCTTTTCCATAAAGTTACATGGGCGTTGCTGTCGAATCATCGAGTCCTAATGAGTGGATAACAAGCAGTGTATCAGTCCACCCCCCTCCCCTTAAATCACTGTAAAATCTATGTGAGTTTTCAAAGTTTCATTGCTTGACCATCATTTATATCTGATCATGTTGCTTTAAAAATGATGTCCCTCCCCCCACTTTCCTGATGAATTTTGTTCAAACATGGAGGTGTTTACTTTTCAGTACACTTAATATGCTACAACTTCCTAAAGAATCCATTGCAACTTCAAAAATGTGTGCACACAGCTGACATCCCTATAGTCAGGCTGATTCATGAGCCGAATCACAGCTGTGATAACTGCGTTCAAAAGATTATTAATGAGGAAGGTGTTTAGAACAATGCTGTCTATAGGTGCTCATTGTTTTCGTTTTCAATATGAACAACATAAGGTTGCTGTACTGGGACAAGTCTTCTGAAAACTGACACATGTCTGATAGTCAGTTCTTTGTTGCAGTCATTCCCCCCCGCTCCTCTAAATCTTTATTTGGCTGGGAGCAGGGTCAGATTTAGATGAAGAGAGGGCCTAGGCAGGCCGGAGGCTTAGGTGTTTCAGGGCTTAATCAGATTTCACCTGGGGCAGATTTTGAATCAATCTGCCAGGAATTTCCATCAGTCTTCGATGGAACCCTGGGCCTGTATAACGGACCCTCGATTTCCCTACGGCTCAACCCCACAGTGCAACCCATTCAGGTTAAGGCCCGTAGAGTCCCGTTTGCACTTAAACCCAAGATCAATGAGGAGCTTGATAGCTTAGTCGCCCAAGGGGGTCTTAGAGCCGGTAGCTTTGGGTACCTGGGAAACCCGAATCGTCACACTGGTTAAGCTGGAGGGCTCAGTCCGTATCTGTGGCGATTACAAATGGACCCTGAAGCGGGCCTTACAGGACCATGTGTACCCAGTTCCAGTGGTGAGCTACGTGTTAGCAACCCTGGCTGGAGCCAAGATCTTTGGGAAGCTGGATTTAGCGCAAGCTTATCAGCAGCTAACCGTTGATGAGGCCACCGCAGAGGCCCAGACAATCGTGACTCATAGGGGTGCTTTCAGGGTCAAGCGCCTGGAGTTAGCGTGGCCCTAGAGCCTAATGGACCATCTACTTAAAGGCATCCCCAGAGTCATGCTGTTTTTCGACGATGTGCTGATTGCCGCATCGTCGAGAGAGGACTTTGCCATCAGTTTACGGATAGTGCTCCAACACTTCCAGGCAGCAGGACTTAAGGTAAAAGAGAAAATGTGTCTGTTGGGAGTGAGCCGGAGGCCTGGGCAGACCAGGTCGTCCTCTTATATACCTGCTGGGATTGGCAAGGCATCTGGCCCTCACCTGAATCTCTTAGCTCTCCTGTAGGTCCCTCTGATTAGTTATCATTTAACTCTTTGTGGAAATAATTAGCATCACATGTCATGTGTATGGAAGTTGCCGAACCAATTAACCAACTAGAAGGATTACTATTAATAGCACCAGTTTTCCTATAACTTGATATTGCTGGATAGTTTTGATTAACTGGAACAGCATTCTTAGTTTGCTTTCTGTTGCCACCCTGGAACTTTTCTTTATTAGTTCCACTTTGTTTTGTACAATTCCTTGCAAATGAAGGAAAACAACTTTTCTGCTTGTGTATGTTGATAATATAATTTTCAGGCATCCCGACTATGACAAAGGTGACCTGTGTGCTTGCTTGTTTGATTAACAGCTGTTGGGAACTTCTAGGTCCCTGCTCTCCCTTCTTATGGTCTTCGTACTGGACCTGGAGACTCCAATAGAGAGCATTCCATGTCAAAAAGGAGGGCAAGTGGGCACTCTATCAAATGACAGGGCAGGAGTTACACGGAGCAGGGACTTTTCACTGGTGGTGCCCATTGTATGCCTCGCTCTTTCAAGACCAGCTCTCTTTTGGCCTGCATTTTGGAGATTTATAATTTAGGAAGACTTTGGAAGAACTGATTGATAAGTCTTATCAGTTGCTGACGTATGAGCAGATTCTATATGCTGCTATTCTGTGCTTCTGGTACACCAGGGTTTACACCAGCGTAATAGAGTTGGCCAGGATGCCAGAACGGATACAATTTACGAGCTTTCTCCATTATCTACACAGCAGGGGGTGTTCAGTCAACAGTCAGGGGGTGTTCAGTCAACTTATTTCCAATAAGTGCCCCCCTCTTTATTTCCATAACAAGTCCTTGAGTCTGTACACTGAATAGTGATACCAGGGACCTAGAATGTGCAGGGCTTGTCAGCCCAACCCCTGCGCAGTCTCACCAGGGCTGACCTGGTAATCTAGATGGATTTTATTTATAAGATTTTGCAGACTTTGGCTGTGAACTGGGGCCCAGAAAAAAAATCTAGTTGCACCCCACTGCTTCAAATCGGGCCCCATTGGCTAGCCCTGACTCTAATAGTTGCTGGGCCTGAGTTGCCCTGCTCTTGCATGAAGTCTTGGGTTTACGATTTTGGGAGAGGGGAGACTTCCAGCTGGGGAGCAGGAGGGCTGTCGAAGCCCCCTAGATTTAGAGGCCCTAGGTTTCAGCCTACTTAGCCTATACATAAATCCGGCACTGGCTGGGAGCCTGGCTGTAGAGAGGCAAGGCAACTGAAAGGAGGCTGAGTGGGAAGGCCTTGGAAATCATTCCAAGGCCTGAATGCAGCAGGTAGCGATATCTTGGAACTGTACAAGGTAAATATGGCCTAAATCACCTGCTTTAGCAAGATAAGTCCTCAGAGTTCTCTAAGCTAAATGTACACCGCTGAAATTTGATTGAAAACTTTGCGATGTGAAGACTGAAAATCACAAGGAGGAGGCAGACGTGTTTAATCTTCAGTTGGATAACAATTCAAGATAGACTGATAGAGATACCTGCTGCCTGATAAACCAGTCAATACTGTAGATGGAAGATACTCACTAAAAACAGACACCGCAAAGGCAGGTGATTTGGCAGCCGGAGCAGGGGGGGGGGGATAGTGGGTGATCCTGGTGTTTCTTTCTTGTCATCTGTTCTCTGCTCTCTGCTGAGCAAGTCAAGGTCTGTATTTTACTAGGTTACTATCCTTGAAGGATGCAATCCAGCAAGCTCCATTACCCACACGCAACAGATTGATGTATGTGCAAGTGGGATTTGAGTTTTCTTTTCCTGAACGTAACCCCTGCACCACCAAAATGCAAAGCGCTGCTTAAACCTGCTGAAAAAAGCAGGTTGCAATGTGCATGCTGTTTGAAAACAACTCTGTGATAATGGAGGCTGAAAGGTAGCAAGCATCAAAAATATGCAGAAGATCCAGGGCTTTTTTTCAGCTGGAACTCAGTTCCAACACTTCTTAGGTGGGCGCCATTGCCACAATAAGAGAACAAGGGAGGCATTCATGGTGAGTTCCGGTACCTATTTCCATTCCTGGAAAAAAGCACTAAGAAGATCAGATCCTTTAGCAGCTTGCAGGAATAAAGCCCTTCACACACAAAAATTGAAATAGCCAATGCTCACTGGGCAACCATCTCCCTTGCCCCACCCCCTGCTCAAATTGCCACTGGGAATGACACCAAACTATGGTGCAGCTTAGATACTTTTAAAGTGTTGGATGAGGGACTCTGGCCACCTTGCAGAAGTATTTACCTCTGTCTATGTGTCTGTCTATCTACACACACATCTTCTTTTCATTTTCCAGGTAAGGGTTTTTGCACCCCTCACTTATGCTTAAAAAAAATTAACAGAATTTCAATAGAATGCAAACTATAACCTTGATGAACCTAATAAGTGAAATTTCAGCTTGGTGGGCCAATGTCACCTTGAAAGTGGGCATTATGAACTTACCTATAGTTTCACCCATAACATGGAAAAACATTTCAGCGAACTCAGTTGGAATTGCTTTCCATTTACGATCAAAGTTCTAATGATGAAGATTGATCTACCTTCAGCTACTTGCACTGTGTTAGTGTCATGGTTAATAATACTAGGACTGAGTGACAAATTTTCATAAAAAATTATTTTGTTTGCAAGTCTTTGAAATACAATGTGGCCATGATCCAGCAAAAGTTGAGTACAGAGGTTTGTACCAGTTCACTGGGTGCCAATGAGTTGCCGGCCTGATTTAAAGTGCTGGTGATAATCTATAGAACTGTAAACATCTTGGAACCAGGTTGTCTGAAGAACTGATTCCACTTCTGTGAGGTTGCCTGGGCTCATGTGCCTGCTGGTAAGATCTATCAGACTGGCAAACACGAGACAGACTCTTTTCTGTGTTGGCCCCATTCTTATGGAAAGCCCTGCCATGGGAGATTCGCCTATTTCCTTGACTCCTGACTATTTTAAACAGACCTTAAACACCTGAATGTTTCAGTCTGCTTTTAGTTAATGCTGGTTTTATAGTCTACAGTTTTAACTGTTCCTGATACCTTTCTTTTTATTTGGTGTGTTATTTTAATGCTGTTGTTGTAGTGAATTATATTTTTTACGTATTCTGTTGTTTCCTGCTTTTGTTTTGTAAACCGCCTTGAGAAAGTTTTGAACCTTTTAAAGAAAGTATAAGTATACTTTAAAGAAACAAATATAGATCTCAATGGGTGGGGGAAGAGAGAAGTACATGCTTAACTATGAAATTAATGTGACTTTAAAAATAGTCACTGCATCATGCCAGGTGTTCTTTTGTAACGTGCATCATTTTCAGCGGTGCACCTATGCTCAAATCACTAGGTGAGCACAGCAGTGTGGGCACTAATGTTGATAATTCATATCATTTATCCGCTAGATCAGAAGACAGTGTGGCCTGCTGCGTAAATTCATATTTTGGCACTCTTTAAAAAGTGGATTATTATTGACCCAATAGACCGTAACAGCTCCAAAGAAGCCATTACTGTCTATTGTGTAAATCCTTCATGGCACATGTTTTATTGACCCTTTGGAGCCATCATGGTCTGTCTTGTCAATCCAGCTGCCATACATGCGTAAAAGACCTGTGCGCCTAGGATCCTTACGAAACTGTAATCGTCTGATTAATGCATGTTCCAAGCGCCTATACGCATTCCTAAGCAACGTTAAAGAGCTACTTCTAACTCGTTTCTTTTCTGTTTTGAAAACACCCCCATTACCCACTGCAGGGAGCTGAAAATAATAACAACAGAAAAATGACGAAAATACCACATTCCAGGGAATAAACAGATGGAACAGCACATATGAGGCAGTAAACTATTTTTATTTTTTATATATATTTTAATGGTCAAGGTATTTGATTTACTTAGCACAACATATTTACCCACTCTAGGTGCTCTAGGTGACCGTCAACAAAAGCAAATGATTATTTTTTTTAGCAGAAACACAGCAGCAAACCAGAAAGGTGAAAAGAAACCCCTAATCCAAAAGAAGCAAAAACCAAACTACAATAATAATAATAATAATAATAATAATAATAATAATAATAAATTTTATTTATATCCCGCTCTCCCCAGCCGAAGCCGGGCTCAGGGCGGCTAACAACAATAAAACAGTACAACAGTACAACACAACACTCTAAAATCATTCATTATAAAATTAATTCAAATCAAACCAATGGCAACCATTGGGCCAGAGCTCCGCCCATTTCAGACATTCTGCAATGCAGACTTCATCCCTGACCTACATGCATCCATTGTAATGTCTGTGGAGAGCCCTCCGGGTGTGCAATGTTATAATGGATGTGAATAGGTCTGGGCCCAGCCTGCTCATATAGCCCTGCAGATCAGCCCTGCAGACCAGTGTTCTTCAAATCTTGGCCCCCAGATCTTGGCCTACAACTACCATCATTAAATCATTTTTTTGGAAAACAATATAAATATTATCTTTGAGGTTGACCCAAGCTACCATGAATTTGACCTTCCATATACCCATTCACGGAACACTTGTGTTCCTCTTGTAAGTATAGACATGCTCTCCCCTGTAGCAGCTGAAGGACAGAAATCCTTGCAAATATTCTTAATTATATAGGAAAATTCCTGATGTCCTGGTTTTCGGGTGTAAAAATGGCATGGGGGGGGGGGACCCAGATGTATGGCAACGCGATGGAAGAAACAGTGGAAACAGCTCCAAAAGCTTTTAAAAAAGCACAACAATTCCAAAGAAAATCTCAACAATTTGGGTGGGTTTCTAAATCTCAACAACTTTGTGGGTGTCAAGAATTTTACTTTTTGAAATGTGGCAACCCTAAATTTTATAACATGAACTCTTTGTGTGATCTAGTTATGATCCCTGCCAAGTTCTGGTATCTTCTTTCCACAAGTTATAACATTATCAGACATTTAAACATCTGTTATTTCAGTTCCTAACTTTCCAACTGCTGTTAAATCTTACCTTTTGCGCATTACTAAAACAAAAAACAAACACACACACACAGTACTTCTCTTTGGTAGATGTACTATAGATGCAATAGTGCATTCATCTTGAATAGACCCCGCCCACCTGCTGAGAGTAATTGTCAGGAAGAGAATAGCAGAATCGAAAAGCTTTTGTGAAAGGGAATACAGACAACATAGGATTCTGAATCTGAAACCCAGCATATATTTTCCTCTCTCCTCCCCCCTTCCTCTTTGTTGGGTCTTGCAGCTGTTTCACATCACAACTGTGAGAGACACAGCAAAATTGAGTGTATCTGTATCACACTTAGTTTCGCAGGCGGCTAATAACTTACTTGCCAGCTATGCCTGATTTAATCAGGACAGACCTGATTTATGGTTGTTTGTCCCAAAGTCCGATTCCTTCAGCCTGCATCACCAACCGGGGATGTATATATCCATGTTCTCTCCATCAGGGCTATAGTTTCCCCTTGGTAGACCAGTTGAAGGAGGTGGGCTGGCTGAAGGAGGATGCCCGGGAATGCTCAACAAGGGTTGAGCAACTGTTTTGCTTTTCCCATTGCCCATGACCTGTTTGCCAGTCGCAGTCTATAAATCCTTTCACTTTCTTTGTAATGATATGTCCCAGTGCTTGAAGCTACAGAGATGGTGTTTAACCACTGCAGTGGCCGGGACATAATGTTTACTATGGCTTGGCCAGGTACTTCAGTAGCCTTACTGTACACGTTCGCTTTGCAATTGGGTGGGGAATCTGTCATTTTTGTTTTATCCTGGTTTGTTTTTACAACCTTAAATTCAGTTCTCCACATTTCTACCTCAATTTGCCTGTTTACTTATATATAAAAAAGTTATTCTGAAAATTTGTCAGCATTTTAATGCAAATTTCTTGTAAGATGCACATGTTTGTGTACAACTTTTGCAAGGCAATTCTCTAAAACAATTGGATTTTCTGTGTTGTTTTCACTAATATGAACATTTGTAAGGACACTTCGCCGCAGCATATTAATTTTCTGCAAATCATTTGGCTAGAGGAAAAGCATTGCAAACGTCAGAGAAGTGTGAACTTTGAAGGATGACTGTTTTAGTTCTCACATTGTTTGGGGCAAATTAGGTAGATTCGCCTTTAAATGCAAACCAAATTGGATTCATCCCCAACTTTCTGCTATATAGATGCTGATAGCCTGTGCCAGGAGGAGGGCTCACCAGTGGCTCCACAACCAACTCCTGATGTGCCTATACCCATTCAGGACACTCACACATAAGTTTTTTAAAGAGGTCTTCATCTCACAAATTAGGGAGGGCATTGCAGTGGGTGGATGCTATCACTGAGAAAACACACCCCTATTACACCACCAAGTGACAATCCACTGGCTGTAGAACAGTCAACAAGGTCCCTCAGGAAGATCTGTTTCATCTGTACTATGGTGGGTGGTCTGTTGGACGACAACTGGTCTATAACTGTTTGCATGAGCTGGAGTCCAACAGCATCGGGAACGCCACAAGTTCCACAGCCCTGAAATAGAGAGGACCTAACAAGCCATTTTGTGCCCACTTAGCAGTGAGAGAAGTCAACAGTTCTACAATTACACTGTTATCTCAGTCGCCCCAAACTGTCCATCCTTGTAATGCAGAAACACTCAGCATGGATGAAGTCAAAAGGTGTTTTTTAGCTGCACACTATCTCAGATGTGTAAGCCCTGAGCTTCTTGCCACAAAGGTTTCCATCAACGGTGCCAAATTATGTGTGGGTAGTTTTTTTTGCAAAGTGATCTACTGCTACTGCTCATTGGGGACTAAACTGAGATGATCCAGCTCATTTATTTTTCTCAAGGCTGCAAACTGGTTGGGAAAAGTCCTCATAGTGAGAAGCCAGTTCATGCTTTGCTCACTCAGCAGTTATGTTCTTTGGCACTGGGGAGGGGAAATATTTTTACGGAACTTAGCAAAAAGTCTGTCATTAGAGCAGCCACCCAATTGAAGAAGTATATTAGTTATGCTTGTAAGCAAAGTTGGGTTGTGGAAATGGAGAAACTGGATGAAAATAAACCTCCTAAAAGAGGAGTTTCTTCTATTTTAAAAATGTAATATATCTCTTTCCCTAGATATGCATTGGTGAAATAGGCCAGGATATTACTGCAAAATTTTAAAAAAATAAAGGGGAAAAAAAAACAAGATTATGATACTATATGCTATACATAATTTTATGTGATAAGCATACTGTGATTATTTAAATGTACTTAACAACTATCTCAAAACTTTTGAAGTTGTTAATATTTTGGAGGAACGTCTTTGCAAATCAGCATTTGCATTTATCTGTGTTCAGATTTTTGCTAAGACAACAGTTGGTATAAAACCTGCACATTGGAGTCCAATCATATTTGACAGGCTGTGCCATACTCTACAATAGCTGTCAATGAAAATAGGTATATATGTTTTATTGCAAGAGAGGGGCAGTATTTCATCATGCAGATTACTGAGTGCAAATGTTTTAGCTGCTTAGACAGGGTCCAGTTTCTAGCACTCCTTATTAAACCATTACGGAATGGGAATTGTGATATATTTTAGTGTGGTGTTTTGATTTGTTAGCCACCTTGAGTGAAATTTAAGTGGCATGTAAGTTTTTACATAAATCAGTGTATTGAATCAAGTCCTGCATTTGATAACACAAATAACTCTGAACATTTTAAAGTGCTAAGTATTATTAGTTGGAATATATATATATATATTAAATAAATAGTGCTAAATGGCATAAGATACATGGGACTTGGAAGAACTCCATTTATATCCAGCCTGTACCAAGAAAAGTATGCTATAGCATAGGGTTGGGGAACATGTGGGCTTCCATAAGTTCTTAGACTACAACTCCCAACATCCCTGAGCATCGGCCATGCTGGCTGGGGGTGATGGGAGATGGAGTCCATCAATATGTGGAGGACTGTCACATCTCTCTTGACTTTATTGATTCTGCAGCATGCCTCTCTCTAACAGGAAAATTATTTGGTGAATGATGACAGAATTAAAGTCATAACAGGGCCAGTGAATATCATTGTGTTGGGATGAGGTGGAGATCCACTTGCTTGGTGAAATGCCCAGGTTTACAGAAGTATGATAACTCTTTAAAAACAAAAACAAAAAAACAGCCCTAATGGACCAAACCCTCCAAAATCCAGTGCAATGAGTACTGAGTGTACATTGTACCCATGGAGTGTTGAGGAAGGTCAAAAGGGGAAGGTTTAATGAATTGGGGCATCATGGAGTAAGGCCTGTCTGTCTGTCTGTCTGTCTGTCTGTCTGTCTGTCTGTCTTTCTGTCTGTCTAGGAGAAGCACTCCTATTAGGAAATAAAGAAACACTGCAAAATTTTGTTGCAGGTCCCCTGTGTACATTCATATACCAGTGATTAATGTCCACTCTGAAAACCTACATTTGGTTGCTTCTAAAGAATGGCTTCTGTTGTTTAAAGGAAGAACCTAAAAAAGTCCATCTGCATCAAGTTTTTTATTAGTACACAGCACTGCTAGTTCAGACTCTCCTTTTCCAAGGGACAAGACAGCCCTTTCCCTTCAAAGGCCTTTTTTAAAAAAAAGGAGAGAGATCAAAGTTTGAAACAATGTTCCTGAAACACAAGTCGTGCTTGGCATTATTTCATATGCCCTTCATTTTTTATTTGACTGTTTATACAAAAGACAGGCCTGAGTTCATTTATATCAGTACAGCCCAACCATGATATTCACTGAGCAGTTAACTCACATACAAAGCAAGAAAGAAAAAGGAAAAAAGTGACAGTCTATCTATCTCACTTGGCATGTTTATATGTTCTTTTTAACCAAAAAAAGGGGGGGAGGGGGAAAGGAAGAGGGGAAAAAAACTGTTTACAAAGTGGAGTGTCAGTAACATTGTGTAAAGGAATACTTATCTGAAAAACTTTGATCTTTTCCTGAAGCACCATTACTCTGAGCCTGAAAGGCTAATGGCTCTTTGGGTGGGAGAGAGAAAAAGTTTTCTCTCTCCCCCCCCCCCTTCTTTCTTCCAACTGGAGACAAAGAAAGTTTATTGTGCTATCTAGTGGACACATTTAGAAAACCCGACTCCTCAGAAATAAACTGTGGCAGGCTAATCCCCTATCCCAGAGGTTGCTACGTATATGGGAATGAAATAACAAAATGACCAGGCCTAGCCTAATGGGATACAAGTTGGAATGTTGTGCCTTGAGGACAGGCCTGCTATCTCACTCACTTAAGTAATGGACAGACTAATGCAGCTGAGAGCGAAACCAGACACACTTGCCTGTCTGTAGAATCCAAAGTTATTCATTTGCTTATGTTCCCTGTATCACTTTTTCTCTCTTCTTCTTCTTTTTTTTTGCATTTCAGTTACACTTAATTCAAATTAGTTGTCCCACAGGCTTTACTTTATGACTACATGCATACTAAGTGATTTGCATGTGGATAGCTCAGTTGGTTGGAGCGTGGTGTTGATAATACCAAGGTTGCAGGTTTGATCCCTGAATGGCGCAGTTCCATATTCCTGCATTGCAGGGGGTTGGACTAAGATGATCTTCAGGGTCCCTTCCAATTCTCTGGGTTTCTGGGTTTGGACCAGTGCCGGATTTATGTCTAAGCTAAACAAGCTATAGCTTACCCCCAAAATATACTTCTTCTTAATTGTATTTCACTATTAATATACATAGGGACACGGGTGGCCCTGTGGGTTAAACCACAGAGCCTAGGACTTGCCAATCAGAAGGCTGGCGGTTCAAACCCCGCAACGGGGTGAGCTCCCATTGTTCAGTCCCTGCTCCTGCCAACCTAGCAGTTCGAAAGCACGTCAAAGGAAGGTAAACGGCGTTTCCGTGCGCTGCTCTGGTTCACCAGAAGCGACTTAGTCATGCTGGCCACATGACCTGGAAGCTGTACGCCGGCTCCCTCGGCCAATAAAGTGAGATGAGCGCCGCAACCCCAGAGTCGTCTGCGACTGGACCTAATGGTCAGGGGTCCCTTTACCTTTACTATTAATATACTTCTTCTTAATTGTATTTCAGTTCAACAATTACTTTGATAAAAAACATATTTTGTTATATGCAAATGGCTTTAGATACCTATTAGGTTCATAAATTACCATATAGCATCTATTCAACACAAAAAAACAGCAGCAATTTGTTGTTGACAAAGGACAGCTGGACACATAAAGGGTCCCATTACCTTCAGTAGCTTAGGGCCTCATCAAACCTAAATCTGGCCCTGGTCTGGACTTAAAGCAGTCTGGAATGAAGATGTTAAAGGACACAAGCCACCCCAATTAAACACTGTTAAGGTCCCAAGTTCAAGGTTCTTGTACAAAGCCCTGAATAACTGCAGCCCAGGATACCTTAAGGACCACCTTACATTGTTCCCACCAAGTCAATCACTAAGATAATCAGGGCAAGCACTACTAATGGTTTCATAGAAGGCCAGAGACTCAACTCATGTCAAGGAGGAGTCATGCCTTCAGTGTTGTGGACTCAGCTCTATGGAACACCCTTCCACAAGAAGTTGCACAGGAACCTTCCCTTTTCAATTTTAGGCACCTTGTCAAAACTGGTTTATTTCAGGAGGGCTTTTCACTCTGAATGCTTCTCAGATGTTTTACTTTTTAGAGATTTAAATTTCAATATTAAAATTTGGAGGTTCCATTTATCTTTTAAATATTGTAAGCCGCTTAGAGACCTACATGGTAAAAAGCAGGATATTAAAAATAAATACATTTAAAGCACATGTTTTCCCCAACAAATCTTGGGAGCCATAGCTTATACCACATGGTGCTACTATTCCCAAAAGCCTTAATAAACTACAATTCCCGGGGTTCTTTTGGGGGGATGCCAAGCACTTTAAAAGTGCATTAAATGTGCTTTCAGGGTATGCTTTGGCTATGAGCTAAGTCTCAATGATTTCAGAGGGAAAGTTAAGCACAGAAAGTGTTACCTTTCTCTTGTTGAAATAAATTACCAACCTTTGAAGTGTTTTCCTTTGGCTGAAACATATTTACTGGGGGTTTTTTTCTGATGAAATTACTAAAGTTCTGTAGTCCTGGATCTGAACTGTTAGAACTGAGGCAGAAAATCCAAAAGTGAATGGATATACCCTGGTGCCATAAGTCGGTGCATTCTAATGACAGGCATCTGTTTTGATCATATTTTTATTTTTATCTTAGCAGTTAAGAAAGAGTTTCTTAAGAAGAAGATATACCTTGAAATATAATCAGACTTTATTTACAAAACTTGTCACAGCTAATTCACATGATCCAAAACCAGCCTTCAGCAAGTGCGAAATTCAAAGTGTATTGGTCAAGTAGTCCTTTGAATCAAATTGCTGTCCAGCATACGATGAGTGAAAACAAAATCTTTGCCTCATCATGTGCTGAACAGCAATTTGGAGGGTGTGCTGAATTACTCATATGATTGTTTCAGTGTCCGGCCAGCTGTTACATGTATTGGATCTGCCACATGCTGTGGGCCAATTGTAAGTTGGCCCTCACTGGAAGCCCATTCATTACCGGTTTTACTGCCATCCCTTCAACAGTGCGCCATTGTTTCCTCTTACACTGCGGGGCTTGGCATGCTATTGTTTCACATCTGTCCTAAGAGGATGTAATCTTGGAAGGAAGCTTCAGTGTGTGGGAGCATGCAAATACCAGAATTGCAAACAACCACACTGGGTGCAATCCACCCAGCTCAGAACTTTCTCCAACTGCACCAAGCTAAATGGAGGAATTGTGGTCATCAAATCACTAAGCGTGCTGCTTTCGTGACTGCCAGTTCTGCTGCATGTAAAAGGAAGATGGGCAGAGGCAAAGGGAAAGCATAGTATGTAGAAACATAGGAAGCCACCTTATACAGTGGTACCTCAGGTTACATACACTTCAGGTTACATACGCTTCCGGTTACAGACTCCGCTAACCCGGAAATAGTACCACGGGTTAAGAACTTTGCTTCAGGATGAGAACAGAAATCATGCTCCAGCGGCGCGGCGGCAGCAGGAGGCCCCATTAGCTAGTGGTACTTCAGGTTAAGAACGGACCTCTGGAACGAATTAAGTACTTAACCTGAGGTACCATGCAGCCGCTGGGAGAGATCATCAGGAGGTTTGAGCTGGGTGTTCATCAGTATGCGGATAATACCCAGCTCTACCTCTCTTTTAAATCAGAAGACCTGACATTCAGAAGACATCTTAAGGCAGCCCTGTTCAGGGAAGTTTTTAACGTGTGATATTTTACTGTATTTTTGGTTTCTATGGAAGCCGCCCAGAGTGGCTGGGGAGGCCCAGTCAGATGGGCGGGGTATAAATAATAAATTATTATTATTATTATTATTATTATTATTATTATTATTATTACCACTGTACTGAATTAGACTAGTGGTCTATCTAGGTCAGTATTGTCTACAGGGATTGGTAGTGGCTCCCTAGGGTTTCAGACTCCAACTAGATATGCTGGGAATTGGACCTTGAATGCAAAGAAGAAGCTGTACCCCTAAACTACATCACTTCCGCAGCCCTGACACATAATCATAGAATTGTAGAGGTGTAGAGTTGGCAGAGATCCCGAGAGTGATCTAGTCCAACCCTCTGCAATGCAGGAATCTCAGCTGGATCATGCATGACAGATGGCCATCCAACCTCTGCTTAAAAACCTCCAAGGAAGGAGAGTCTACCACCTCCCAAGGGAGACCAAGTGATAAAGACTCCTGAACAAAGCTTACGAATTTCAGCAAATGCAGTGCTGGAAATTTCCATCATCAGAAATGTTGTAGGAGCAAGAGTTAGATTTATTTGTTGATATGGTGATGGCAATTATGTATATAGCACACTCAATCTGCATGGCATTTTATTGGGTCGCAGACAAATAACAAGTCAAATCCCTGACCTCAGGAACTTTCAATCAATAATTCTTGAACTAACACTTTCCACATAGTACTTAGAATGTGGCATCTGCAGCAGAGCTCATGTGTACGAACTCACAGGGACTGGCTGGATGATGAGGAGAGGTGGAAGGTGCCAGCTAGGGAACCCCCAGGGGAGATCCAGCGGAGGGATGCTCAGAGGGATTGGTGGTGGGACACTGAGGAGAGGTCAGAGGGGGCTTGGGAAGAGATACTGGATACTGATGGAACAACAGGGTTTAGTGAGCAGGAGGAACCGGTGGCAGGGAGCAGTTCAGACTCTGAGGCTGAAGCAGAGGAGGGCGGGTCAAGAGACTAGGGAAGCATCCCACGACTTTCCATCTCCAGCTGTGACAAGCTCCCTGGTCTCCAACAACACGCAGGATAATGAGGAGGGCAGAACAGAGACCAGAGGTGGTCAGACACAGTTTGAGACTGCTTGTGAAACATCTGGGATAGGAGGAGCCTTAGGAGGGGTGGAAGGCAGGGACCTTCAGCCCTGGCAACTACTCTATAGGGGCAAGACCTGTGGGGAAGTGTTGCTGAGCTGTGTGCCATTTCCTTGAATAAGGGGTTAACTTCACTGACAACTGACTCTGTCTCCTTGCTCTGACCTTCATTGACTCTAGCCTTGACACATAGGCACTACCATTTCTGCAAAGAGAGACGGGGAGGAAGCAAGCCAGAAATATATGGAAGAGAAAACTCATATTCAACCACTCCCAGAAGCTTGGCATGTCATTAAAATATGTGCAATGTAGGTGCCAAGTGCACAGGAATAAGTTTCTGAAAGTAAGAGCTGTTCAACAGCGAAATGGTCTCCCTTGGGAGGTGGTTGGCTCTCTTTGCTTCACATTTTTTAAGCAGAGGTTGGGTAGCCATCTGCCATGCATGATCTAGCTGAGATTCCTGCATTGCAGAGTGTTGGACTAGATCACCCTCCGGATTTCTGCCAACTCTACAGTTCTTTGATTCTCCACTGTTAGAGGCAAGATACCTCTGAATTGCAGTTGCTGGGAAACAGAAGTGGGGAGAGTGATGTTGCACACATTATCCACTTGCAGAATTCCTGTAGGAACATTGGACTAGAGGGGATTTCATCTGATCCAGCAGGACTTCTCTTATGTTCGGAGCACAGGAGCCACTACCAAGAAGACTCTTCTACATGTCACCAACCCTCAAACCTCCCCAGCTGAACATAGTTCCCAGACAGGTTTTATGGGAAGAGTCAACCTTTCAGGTATGTGAGACCCAACTCACTTAGGGCTTTATGCATTAAAGGCAAGACCTGGAATTGGCCCCAGGTGTGACTAGGCAGCAACCTCCAAAGAGCTGGGACATGAGTCCACCCACTCACACCTAGAAGCACACTGGCAGCCACATTCTGCACTCATTGCAGCTTCCAAACTATCTTCAAGGGAAGCTTGTTTTTGTGTGTTCATGCTATACATTGCCTTGAACCTGCTGTGGTGACAAGTGGTATAAAAACATTACAAATAAAGCAAAAGGGGAAACAGGGACACTTTCCTCAAAGAAGCCTGCACTGGGTGAGAAATGTGGGAAAGGCATGCACAGGATGAGGAAAACAAATGCACAGAGTTGCATTTTGGACTTATAAAAGAATGTCTGCTACACATGTGTGTCTAATCTTGTACTCATTTAAAAAGAAGAATCAAAACTGGACCCTTTGAATGCTGAAGAACTTTTGTGGATTTTCGGAAGGCTCAAAAGAATGTTCAGATTTTTTCTTTATGCCCACAGTCCCATTTCCAAGTGGGAGGGTGAACCTCATATTGAGGACCAGGACAGAGTAGCAGACTGCAGAGGTGAAGCTGAGACAGCCTCTCCTACCTCTTCGAATTATTTGTAAAGTGGAGATGCTGCCGGCTTATTGACACTGTTAATGTCATTTTCCACTGGGAAATATGGTCCCCGGTGAGGGATTGGAGAGAGATACTGACAGCATTTCTACGCTAACAGTGTCTTCATAAAATAAGAGAATGAGGGATCCCTCTGCCATCTGCTACTCCATCCTAGCCCTCCGGGTGAGATCTTTGTTCCTTGGAGAATGGAGCAACAGCTCGTGAAGGGTGTGCATACACATAGAGTCAAGGGAGACATGTGTCTCTCTGGCCCCCTTCCCAGACTGAGCAGAACATCTATAAATATCCACTGTGCATAATGTCTGCATAGGTATTTCTTAGGAGGCAGGCAGATGTATGAAAGGTGGGGCTGGCAGGACACATAATGTCAGGCACAGTGCCAGCAGATGCGATTCTACTCTCCACTGGAGTAATGCAGCAAAGGCAATGACATATCTGCCAATATAGGTACATACTGGTTGAAAGGAAGGATGGAAGAAAGTTTGATCTACCTATGTATCCATATTGTGGGGAGGGGAGATAAATCTATGAGTTCAAGTCAGCACCTTGAACAGTTAAGAAAAGCAGGATGGTGATTGTTTTAAGAATGGATGTGTGGCACCATTCTCAGCATCTAGGATAAAATGGCATTCTTTGCAGCTTATGCATGTGGTGGAGAGTTTAATAGTGATATGTAATACTAACTCATATGCCTGTTGTTTTTGTCCAGTGAGAGCTGGACCATAAAGAAGGCTGATAGCCGAAGAATTGATGCTTTAGAATTATGATGCTGGAGGAGAATCTTGAGAGTCCCATGGACTGCAAGAAGATCAAACCTATCCATTCTTAAGGAAATCAGTCCTGAGTGCTCCCTGGAAGGACAGATCCTGAAGCTGAGGCTCCAATACTTTGGCCACCTCATGAGAAGAGAAGACTCCCTGGAAAAGACCCTGATGTTGGGAAAGATGGAGGGCACAAGGAGAAGGGGACGACAGAGGACGAGATGGTTGGACAGTGTTCTCGAAGCTACCAGCATGAGTCTGACCAAACTGTAGGAGGCAGTGGAAGAAAGGAGTGCCTGGCGTGCTCTGGTCCATGGGGTCACGAAGAGTTGGACATGACTAAGCGACTAAACAACAACAACAACAACAACAACTCCTCATAGGGTTCAAAGCTTCGCACACTTATAGGAGGCCAGTCCCATTCAAATCAGTATGATAGGCTTCCTTCTGATCATACTGACAAGCATAGGGTTATGTCGTATACAATATCTGCTGGAATCTGGGGTGGACAATGCACACTGACCTCTCTGCAATTGCAAGCTAATACCTAAACACAATAAACTGCATTTAAAACCATGAAAAGAGATGCAGAACTGTGACACCAATGCCTTTTCTCCTTCTAATCACTGGCACATCGGCACAGACCGCAGCTAAGTTTGCATGTCTCTTCCTCACTCCCTTTCCAACCTAAAACTCAAGGAACATTTAAAAACACTTGGGGAAACTTCTTTCGAAAGAACAAACAGAGAGAGAGAGAGATTAATTTTTCCACGGCAGCAACACTATTAATAAAAAAGAAAAGCTGCAATGCCATCTACAAAACAGAGGGAAGTGGGGGGGGGGGGAGAGAGAATGAGAAGCACCCAGCTAATAATATGAGCAGCGACATGTTGTCAATACAAATTCAGCACCCAAGCAGTACTACTGACATCTTGTGGTAGAAGAGAGTGACAGCTCCTCCTTACACCTTCTCCATGAGAACACAAGCTGTCCATAAACATCAAGCCATGTCATTACTCATACATCAGCAAAGAGACATCTGGGATTTTGATAACTGCTGCCAGAATGTACTAATGCAGACTGCTGTAACTTCTCTTCCTCTCTCCCCCCACCCCCACCCCACTGTTCTTGGCTGTGACACACAATCATTCAGCGCCAGCTTTCCCTTTCTTTCCAAAAACCTCTTGAACTGGAAACTGCCCCTCCCCACCAACAACAATCGCCACCACCACCAATGAATCACAGTTGTTGCTTGTTACATTGACAAGATAAGACTGTTCCTAGGCACAGTTTTTAAGCTGGCAATTATCTTTTTCCTCTCAGGTAAACACGTAAGAAGTTCTAAGGCAGGAAATTTTCAGGGCTAGGGGTGTGCTCATCCTTTCCTTATGATTGTCAGTTGCTTAGTTTAGAGCAATCCCACTGGCTTTAGCTAGGCTACTCCATTATACATAGATGGAATGACTGTGTTCAAATATAATACAAAACATAGTTTGGCATTATGTGGAAATGCCTGAATGAGCCAAAGGGTGCAGCTTGCAGGCTTCTCCTTCTCCCTTTCTCCTCACTACAAGAGTTTAGTTTACTTTTAAGGAGTCTCTGCTTTGCCTTACAGTCAAGCCAGGAACCCTGGTTTAAAGCAAACTTGAGTCAGTTTCATAATAAGCCAAATTCAATCCATGGGGTAGGGAGCTTACTTATTAAGCTACTATCAAACATTTGCACTGAGTTTTCCGGGAAAGGGAAAATTATTTATGGATTAGGAGGGTTTAGTATGAACCAGGGCAATCACTTGGGTGTGATTTAGATTAAAGGGGCTGAAAAAGAAAACCACTTTGTTTTATTCTTTCATTTATTCTTGGAAAGATATTTTATTTGGTCAAATTAGGCAATTAGGTAATTGGTGTATATGGCCTGGTGAATCAGCACTGACTTAATATTATTATTTATTAAATTTGTTAGTCGCTTTATCTTGCCCAGGGCAACCCAGGGTGACTTACAAACAGACAATAAACCCCACATAGGTACATTAAAACCAAGATGAAAGAGAAATACACCAAAAACATCTCACTCACTTCTAAAAGACCACAGATAGTTAAAGATCAAGGGTTATAGAGGAAAGCTTTTGCCTGGTGCCTAAATATATGTTGCGAAGGCACCAGGCAAGTCTCCCTGTGGAGAGCATTCCACAAATGGGGAGATACCGCAGAAAAGAGCCATTCTTGTGTTGCCACTCTGGATTTCTCATAAGGGAGCACACAAGGAAGGACTTAAGATGATGATTTCAGGGTCTGGGCTCAGTTCATATGGAGAGGAGCAGTCCTTGAGGTACTGAGATCGTGAGCCATTTTCCAAAGCAACACTTTGAATTGGGCCAAAAACTAATTGGCAACCAATGCAGTTGGGGCAGGTTTGGTGTTTTATGCTCAAACCATCTTGTTCCGGTGAGCAACCTGGCCCCTGAATTTTGCACCAGCTTAAGTTTCCAAACCATTTTCAGAGGCAGCTGCACATATAGCACTTTGCAATTATCTAACATAGAAGTTCCCAGAGTGTAGATGAAGGAAGTTAGGCTATCCCTGTCCAGTAAAGTGTGCAGCTGGGCCACCAGCCGAAGCTGATGGAAGGAATGGCATGCCACTGAGGCCACCTGGGCCTCAAGCGACAGCAATGGATCCAGATGTTGCCCCAAGATATGTACCCACTCCTTCAGAGGGAGTGTAACCCCATCAAGAACAGGCAACCTCACATCCATCCTGTCTCGCGAACCACCCACTAACAGTCTTATCTGGATTGAGCTTCAGTTGATTGGTTCCAATCCAGTCCATTTCCAAGGCAAGACACTGGTCCAGCACTTCCACTGCCACATTTGCCAATATAAAGGAGAAGTAGAGATGTGTGTCATCAACATATTACTGACAACATACTCCAGATGGCCCTAGTCAGTGGTAAGAGCTAATTTAGTAGTTAGGAGTAGTGAGGTTCTAAGTTTTGGATAAAGGGGTGTGTGTGGCTTGAAAATGACACCACCATCCAGAAATTTAATTTATCAGCCTAGACAGCTAACTAATGATACTTTACTTTTCTCTCTTTACTTCCATTTCCTAAATCTCACTTTCTTTCTACCCTGACATTGTCCAAACACCAGTTGTTTCTATTTGAGCATTCTGCATCCTGGCTTGCACTGCAGCCTTGCCAATTCTTTAGAGCCTGCCCCATGCCGTATGCAGAAAACTCTGCACCCTCCATCTATTGCTATGATAGAAAGCACAGTTTAAGCTATCAGTTCAGGCAATGTGGCTTTGAGTAGCCCATGTATTAGCTTGTAACTGCTCTGGAGAGAGTTCCACACCCACAGGAGTTTCCAATTATTAATGCCAATAACACTCTTGCTTACTTGGGATAATTAGCAAGAACCAATATGCGTCATGATAAATGCAGATAAAATATTGAGTTACACAAAATGGGGGACAGTGATAAAATGACTTTGTGTCTTGAATCGTAAGGGTGCAGAACCAGCGAAATGGTTAGTTGTTACAAGTTAATACACACAGGCATCCCAAATTTCTATTGCCTGGAATAACAGCTTAAAACTATTTCTATGCGAGCAGTAGGAATACTGAGTGTTCTGAAAACTGCTTCTGTGAATACGTGGGTAACCCATGTGTTTGTATAAATGTGTAAATAAAAAAGACAGAAAACAACACTTTCAATGTGGAATGGAAGCCTGCCAGCCGAGCCGGCTCTGGCACTAAGCAGACTGAGGCGGCTGCCTCAGGCAACAGAAGCCCCTCAGGCAGCAGTCCTGCAAGTGCCCCGCCAGCAGCAGCACAGAATCCTTGCCAGTCCAGTATCGGTGGTATCTTTTTTGACAGTCATTTATTTGTTATTTGTTTAAGGCATTTCTATACCGTTTAATCATTAGCATTAGTTTGTGACGTAGGGAAATAGCTGCCTAGTTACTGTCCTGTTAGGCTTCTGTCTTTGACTAAACAAGCAGCCAGCCAGCATGTGTGAACCGACCCTCAATGACTTATTGATCAATGGTTCCTGAACAAGGAACATACGTGACATCTGAACTCACTCTTGCCACCGGACAGGAAGAAGCACTTTCTCCCATTGCCCTGGCTGTTCCCAAGTTTGTGCTATCCAAGCTCTGACAGATCCTTAACCATTGTTCATTGTAGACTGCTGCCACCACACCATTTATCAACTGATGAGAATATTATTATTATTATTATTATTATTATTATTATTATTATTATTAATCCCCCCTTTCTCCCATGTTGGGATTCAAGAAAGCTTTACCCACAACCTATAAAGATCAAAAAAACATTTTCTGAACAGGACAGAAAAAAGTGTTCATTAGAAAAACAAATGCTGCTTTCAAAAAGCGTGGCTTTTATGTGTGAGCTTCCTTTTTTTTTTAAAAAAAAAAAACTGCAACAACCTCCAGTTCTTGTAGACTTCTGCTGCCGAAATACAGTTGGAAAAAGGGGGTTGGGGGGGAGAAGCTCTGTTCTGACTTGAATCTCTACTGTACACCATACTCCATTTCTCCTCTGTTTAGGTGTAAATAATACTTGATGTGCAAGAAGCTCTCCCTTTCATATTCATTACTGTCATAGATTTGAAAAGAAAAAAGCAGAGGTCATTTATTAGAGGCTGATTTTCATGCAAAACACCCTGTGGTTGCTGTCACTCAGAGCTACTTAGTCTACGCCCTCAGCCATCTATTAGCAGGGCTTCAGGTCATAACCTTTTGTGGCATTTGGAATTCTAGAACCTCTGATTAGTGCAATATTTACATATCCTTCAGGAAAAAAAATGTAGCTCTATAGAAATGCACGAAGTCTTGTAAATTTGTTTGGCCTTTTGTCTGGAATACATATGGACTCTGAATTCAAAGTAGGGTGCATTAAACTATATTTGTTCATAGTGTTAGAGCTGCTCTGTTAATGTGGCACCAGTTAACCCGTTGGAGACAGGCTGCCCTTTCAAAATGGACTCCTAATGGAGTCGAAATAGCAGTGGCCAACACAATTAGCAGGCAGCAGCTTACATGGCTCTAACTGGAGTGCAGTTATCCCTCCAACATGTCTCTCCCCCCCCCCCCAAGCAAAGAAATATTCACATCTGTACCAAGCTTGATTTAAAGGCCTCAGCAGGGAATCCACAGGGTGAAAATTTACTGGAAGTTGTTGGAACATCACTGAATTATTGTACCAGCAACACTAGGAAGAGATCAGGAATCATGCATTATCTTCTCCTATAACATGGAAGAAGGAATAATTTGCTTTGCTGAATCAATACTGTGTGTGTGTGTGTGTGTATTTCAGAAATTAAGCCAATTAATACCCTCTCACACTTTAAGCAGAGACAACTACATTGACTCTCAATGGAACTGACTGGTTGGTATAACTCAGTTAAAAAGCATAGGGTGGTGTGGTGATATTTTCCACACTGTTTGTACATTTCCCCTGAATTTCAGTCTGAATGTGTTCTATCTCCGGGAAAGCAAAATAATCCTTGAAAAATGTCTGATATACCCCCAAAAGTGTCCTAATAAATGGGTGTATGAAAAAGCATCTATCTATCTCTTTCTTTCTTTCTTTCTTTCTTTCTTTCTTTCTTTCTCTTTCTTTCTTTTTTTAAAAAACCAACAACAACTTTTATTCAATGAACTTTTAGAAGTGGTCACTTTAAGGTTGAAGAACGGTGACAGAAAGTTTTTGGGATGTTTTAGCTCAGTGATTCCCATCTGCTCGCCAAAAAGCACCATCGATCCACTATGATTATGCTGTGCTGTGGGATGAGGTTCCTGAGACTGAAGGGAAGAAAACTGGGGGCGGGAGAGAGACAGACCCGGCCAAGAAGCAGTCAATAGAGGGATGGATGGGGTGGGATCAGCTGCCTGCCTGCCTGACTACCATCAAATCTGGTTCAGTCCAGACCCTCAGCAGCAAGGCTCTCTCTCCACCCTGCCTAACAGAAAAACATCATCACCCTCCATCCCCACAGCTGGGTAGCTGTGCCTCCCAGCTCATCCTTACCAGCCAGCCAAGTTTGGGTTCAGTTTCCCCAGTAAGACTTGAGCACCATGCCCTTCCCAGATCAGGCACCTCATAACCCTCTGCAGATGCTCAGGAGCACAACTTGTGCATTCTGGCTCTTGCCCGCTCCCATCAGCCCCAGAAAACATGGTGAATGGTCAGGAATAATGGGAGTTGTAATCCAAAATATATGGAAGACATGAAGTTGGGAAAGGCTGGTTTAGCGGCAGGCAGGCTGCCCAACACTCAGTTCTCTGGGTTCATCACTGAAGAGGCTGAGAGGGGGTGTTTTAAGTTAGATCTGTTGGGCTAGTTTTTGGGAAGATGTTTTTAATTTTAATTTCACCTTGCTTGATGTGTTGCTTCTCCCAGGTAGGATTGTTGTATTAGATATTCAGTGTGGCTACTGGCTAACTGGTTTTTTAAGAATATCTTTTGTCACAGCTAGCAGAAGTGAGCGGGAAGTTACCTCTTAGCCTTAACTATTCTTACCAACACCAGACTTAGCAATGTGGTTTACCTTTGGACCGTTCTGTTTTGCTTAAATAAATCAGGGAAGTTTTGGAGTGTTGCCTCTGGTCATCTTTTCTCGATCCTTCTGAGAAGCTTCTCCAAGTGGGAGAGACTGTGGCTCAGTGGCCTCTAAAAGTCTCCCTGTTCAGTATCCTGTGGGAGGTCAGAAGGTCACCCACTCTCCTGCTGCCGCCATCATTCTCCCCCCGTGAACGCAGCACATCTGTTGCTCCTTTTTACCGCTAATAGTGCTAAAGACACGACAATCAATTCTGCGAGCCTGTATTTTGATTTATACGTGCAGTTGTAATTTGTAGGTACCTAACTAAATGGAAGATTTTAAACTAAATGACTAAAATATTATAGTCCCACTTTCAAACTGCTAATGTAATTGATAAAAAAACAAGAAGAAGGAGGAAAGCCATAGCTCTATTGCATTTTTATTACTAATGATGTTCCCTGGAACTGACACAGCCAAGACATTCCATGAGAGACGTAATGCTTCCATTTTTATTCATTTGTCTGATTCTCAGCACTTCGGGAAAGGGTGCATTGTGTTTCTGCCTGCAATAATAAATCCGATACCATCATTCCTGAAGTTTATAGCTCTCTTCTTTTTAAATACAGGGAAGCCTATGCCACAGCAGCTTCTGTGCCTACAGATGGAAAATTATACCATGGCTACATTTAACTGACATTTAGTTTTGTTAAAGAGGGGAGGCAGGCAGACTAAAAATAATTCCATCCTTCAGCAGTAGCTTCCATCACTTGCATTACTTAAAACAGCATTTTCCAGCGGGTATCCTAATGCAGGTAGCTGGGCAAGAAGACCATTGCTAAAATGGAACGGAAATAGGACCCAGACCCTATTTTGGAATTAATCTGCCGTTGTTTTGGTATATTCATGTACTGGTGCCATTTGGGTAAGGGCCTCTTTTGAACCTCTCAATAAAAGTAGCCAGGTTGCCTGGGAGGGGACATGATCAGGTGCAGCAGCAGAATGAGGATATGGGAAGGGAAAATGCAACAGTAGTCAAAAGTGAAGTCTGGAAGTTAAAAGAGGGCCAAGGAGGTTGGGTGGAGCAGAAGTGGTCTGGGCAAGGAATGTCATGTGGACCAAACTAGGCAGGCAGCATGCAAGCATGTAGAAAGGTAGTGTGACAGAAGCTTGATTGTTGCTGAAGAGACCAGTGGCCCAGAATTCAGACCAAACTCAGGCTCTGATGCTTGAGGGCAAAACAGCACTGGTTCCCTAGGTCACCAGAGAGGCTGCAGGGGTTAGAAATGGGCAGAGCAGGAAGACTTGTTTTGTCAGGAGTAGGAATTCGAGTCAGTTAGCATTTAAAGGTTGTTTTATCGAATGTGCACCTTTTGAAACAACACACAAACCGAAACCCAGACATTGTTCAAAACTGGTGCTTCTCTGATTTTTGCCCTACAGTTCTCCCGCCAAGTAACATGTACAAAAATGCTAGGGTGAAGCATGCATATAAATGTATACACAAGTGAAAATAACAAATGAAAAGCTTAGCTTTGCAAAAATGTGAATATTCGGGGCGAAATGCATACAAAAATGTGTAATGGGGGGATGCAGTACAATGCAAAGGAGTTTCATGAGGACTTAAAAAATAAATAAATCACAAACTGATGTGGAAATATTAAGAACCAAATTTAGCGTTGGGAAAAAATTGGGAACTAGAAACTGACTTATTCACCCATTCCCTAGTCAAGAGTACCTTCATTCAGTCTCAGTGGTGTCCAAGAGACATGGAAAACCAGCACTGTGTACTTGCAGCTCCATCTTCTGGCCAGCTGCCTCTGTGACAGACAGAATAAGAAGCTACTATCTAGTTGCTACACTAGTGTATAAATATCTGGCTCCAGAGTTTCCATGTAATAATAAAAAAAGAAATACTGTTTCAAAAACACAAATTATCTGAAAATTAAAAGTCTCTTACACAGAGATGTTCTGTCCCCCCCCCCCTCTCTCTCATACACACAGAGAGAGAGAGGGGCAGGGAGAGATTCTCCTCAGATAAATATACTCGGGCCAACCCTCCCCAAAAACTTTCCTGCTTATCAAAAGAGATGTGAAATTTCATCTTGACATTATGGTTCAGCCTCCTGCATTTGTACACATGAATCACATGGCCAAAGAAGGAGAGCGGTGTCAATTTTCTCTTTCCTCATTCTATACATGGACATGCAAACATTTTCACAATGCTATTTATATTATGCATTTATATTATTTATATTTTACTCTTGATGAATTGATCTGCAGAGTTCTTGAGACTGCTGAGGGCATGCACACCTGGCTCATCCTTAGACAGTACACAGGTGTCAGATCTGACTCTCATGCAGCTGAAGGTGAAGGCAATCTGCATACATCAAAGATTCCTGGTTGCAGGTAACAGTGAGCAAGCTGACCTGGAAGCTTTTATAGCTGTCAGCTAGTGTCACCTGACTCACTCTGGCTTCCCTGGCTGGTATGATTGTTCTCTCTGCATTCAGCTCCTTTAGTTAAAGGTAAATGGTAATATGAGGCTGGGCTGAAATATCTCCCTGCCATTTTGTGGCTCCGTTCTCATGCTGCTAAACTGGGACAACCATTTTGGTGGATTTTAGAGATATGTGTGAAGGGGGTTTTTTTTTGTGAAAGGAAAGGGGTTTTTTCCCAGATGCAAATAAGCAAGAATGTTGTTGGATGAAGCTGCAAGAGACTGATTTTCCCTAGAGCACCCTATGAATCCATGGATTTGAACCAAGGTCTTTAAACGGCCACATACTATCCACACTAATTCTTGGATGAATTTTCAAAGCCTTTAAACTTTGGCCTGAATTGAAGGGCTTTGGGGTGAAAGATGGACGAAACCATCTTTCTGTCACATTTTGGAGGGAAATGTGATTTTTATGGAGCCAAATTTACCACAGCTCCTTCACAACTTTGGTTGGCTAATGGTCACCATTGGCTTTCCACAATACCCCATTCTGTAAACCTAAGCCCTGACAGCACGGTATATGTGACGATGGTGCTTCATACTATGCTGGACTCCTGGTGAATACACAAGGACCAGAGTGGACTGTGAAGTGTGTATTGCTGTCTTCTATTGCATTCAAGGTGCTTCACATGCCCTAGCTAGTCCTAATCCTAAGAACAGTCCTGTAAGACGCAACAGACGCAACCCTGGAAATATAGGGTTGAGGGTCAGAGAGATAATACATAAAACCTCCTGGAGAAGTGATGCAGAACCTGTGGCCCTACAGATGTTACTGGACTCCAGTTTTTTGCACACCCAAACCACAGCCCCAAAGCTGGAGGAAAGCTTGTAAGATGCAGGAGTTTCAAGAAGTCCAAAACTCCAGAATGATCAGTTCTACTGAACATAGGTATAGGTTTATAGCAAAGCAGTCTGTCACTTTCCCCTTGCCTTCTCTTCCAGAGACACAGGACGGACCCTGCAGCAAGCAGGTACTGCAGCAAAGAGATTGTTTATCCACGCCCAAGCAAAGATCCAAGCATTCTTTATACAACAAGGCAAACTATGTCAGCCACCTGGCCAGGGATGCAGGTGGCCAGTACCAAAACATTACTGATCCTTTATCTTCCAGGCTCTGAGCCCAACATCCTCGTTTCCACGGAAAAGGGTGCCATCAAAGCAAGCCAATTAGTGTATCAAAGCAGGCGCATATAAACATATACGAGCTCATAGTCGTAACAACTACCAATTAATTGTAGGGTTATCTTGAATGCCAAGATGGCGGAAGCACAACACATAGTTCCCATCAGCTTGAGCCAGCATAACCAGTGGGTCAAGGAGGATGGAAGTTGTAGTTCTGCATCCCCAACTGAGGTATTTCATGGTAAGACACAAAATGGGGGACTTCCTGATTCATAGTTCAGTTTCATAGCCAGCTGTGCTACAAGCAACTATCATAAAAATGTCTCTGAGTATGCAGAAAAAATAACTTCCACTTTTACAATTGCTCTTTGGAAGAAAGGGAGTGTGGGGCAGAAAACTCCTGACTGTGGGGCTGAAATGGTGGGTAAAGGCATGTTGAAGAATAGCTGGCCCACAATGGGTGAATGTCTTTTCTGTTTTATTGTGGCGGGGGGGCGGGGGAGGCACCATGGCAGCACCCTTGATTGCTACAAAGCCATTTCCCCCTCTATCACGTTAGTTGAAAAGCTCTGTGATTTGGTGTGGAAAGAGGAGAGAAGAAACAGATGTTTTAAAAGCTGCAAGTCAAACTGTTTGGAAGGTGTTTGACATATGGGAGGAGGCAACACTTTTATGGATGGAGTGAAGTAGTTATTTATTCCTTGCACCAACAGAAGTTTGGAGTGATTCCCCCCCCCCTCCATCCTTCTTTGCTGTGCCTATAGACAGCCCCTGTTTTGGTACTGACAGCCAAACTAAGTTGATACGTACCATTTCCCTTTGCCCCCATTTATGCTGGAAGCCGTGTGTGTGTGTGTGTGTGTGTGTGTGTGTATCTGCAGCCCTAGCTTTCAAACAAAAGTTTGCCTAGTTGAGTGTTCCATATGGGTTTGATAAAAGTAGCAGGGCATAATTTTTTTTTTTGTAAAAACAGAAGAGATGGGGAGGGAGGTTTTAATGATAATTGGTGTTGTGGAGGACATGGTGAGCCATGCCTAGCTTAATGTTTGAGAGGCATATTATCAGTCAGGGAAACCGTTTTTCTTTCATTGGACAAGTATTCCAGATCTGCCTGGGAACAATCCACTAGCAAGTTCTCTTGAGGAAAAGTCAATTGAAATGAATAGGACTTATACTCTTACGCGGCTCTTTTTCAATGTACTGTAACAGAGTCTAAGGTGCAGAACTTCCTTAATGGATTGTGTCCTCACTTAAGTTTTAAAATAACCTGCCTAGCTGTTAACAAACTTCGATATTTTTCCTTTTTGCTGAACTCTCTTGAGTGCATCCCTCTATTTTTCTTATAAAAACTGCTAATAACAAAACTACAACACACAAGGCTAAAATGAGCCAGGCAATTCTGCAGCCATCCACTATTTCTTTTGGCTAAGCACTCTGAATGAAATCCCAGATATGCAACTGAATATTTGATATCAAGACACTTACTTCAGGTTATAATATAGCGCATGTCAGAGTCTGGGCCCCAAATTGTATTTAAAAAACAGTCTGTTTACTGAATGCCCCCAAAAGACAGACATGTGCAAAATGGATTTTTTTTAAAAAAAATAATGTGTTCCCCACATTACAATGTACATGTTATTGCAAAGTATTAACTGATGTAGTAAACGTAGATCCCTTAACACTTTTTAAAGAGCCTGTGCCTCTAGTTGCTAAGCAGGAGAGTTTTAGCTGCAACTGCAGCAAATAACTGTAGAACTTATTAAGACACCAGTTTGAATAAATGTGCACCTTTTCATTTCTCCTCTGCATATCTCAAAATGAAAAATGCAGAACTCTTGATTCAGTTAAAAAGGAACCACATTGCCAGCTTTCTAGGGCAGCATGTAGGGAAGGTAGCGGCAGATCTCTCTTGCAGACACAAACACACACATGCACAATTACAGACCACATATATTATTATTCCCCAGGAGAATATGTATTTCTGGTCAACACACTGATTCTACTCTCCAAGCAATTATTACTATTATAAACAATTAAATGAGCCAATACACTAGGTAGATAGAACCAAGACACAAACCCCTCCTCTAAGGAAGGAGAGGAGAGCAAAGTGAGTGACTGCTATGTTTTGACAACAAAAGTCTAGTTAAGGGATGGGAGACTTTAACCAACCAGAGGACCACATTCCTTTGAGGATGAAATCTTCTGGGGGCTGCATGTCATGGGCAAGGAAAAAGTGTACAGAAAAATTAATAAACAGAACCTAGGACTTGCTGATCAGAAAGTCAGCGGTTCGAATCCCCGCGACGGGTGAGCTCCCATTGCTCGGTCCCTGCTCCTGCCAACCTAGCAGTTCCAAAGCATGTCAAAGTGCAAGTAGATAAATAGGTACCACTCCAGCAGGAAGGTAAATGGTGTTTCCGTGTGCAGCTCTGGTTCGCCAGAAGCGGCTTAGTCATGCTGGCCACATGATCCGGAAGCTGTATGCCAGTTCCCTTGGCCAATAAAGTGAGATGAGCGCCGCAACCCCAGAGTCGGTCATGACTGGACCCAATGTTCAGGGGTCCCTTTACCTTTACCTTACCTTTGTATTAGGCTAGTTTCTATACATACTCACATCTTTTTCTAGCTTCCATTCATGCAAGCAACAGTCAGAGTTAAGCACCCATTGAAACCAGGCAAAAGCACTCCAAAAATATATAAAGCCAGGCTTAACATGCAGGGGGAGTCCCTAACTTACCTTGGGTTTGAGAGTCATCAGCTACTAGCCTGGGTAATGTACCAATACATCACCCAGGACCAGTTTGAGGGCCAGAGTGTGATGGCACCGTCACCCAGTGGTATATTGTGGGTGAAACTGCCGCCGCTCTGGAGTCCCCACACGGCCAGTGCCCAGCACACAGAGGAACGGGCTGTATCACCAGGCACCACCAGAGCACAAATTCTGTTCTCATCCTGAAGCAAAGTTCTTAACCTGAGGTTAGCGGAGTCTGTAATCTGAAGCATATGTAATCTGAAGCGTATGTAACCCAAGGTACCACTGTACCACTATATCACGATGTTTGGCTGGTGATACATCACAATGTTGAAAAACTGGCATTTCCTAGCCCTATCGGCTACCCTCACCTGGTTGAGCTAGCCAGTTGAAGCCTTTCCTGGGGTGTTACCACTGTCACATGCTGAAAGCTTCTAGGAGCCACAGGTGAGAGCTGAGTGCAGGATAGAGACCAAAAGTGGACAAACTATCCCAAAAGGAGCATGATGTGTCCCCTACCAGAAGTATTATCCCTCCCCTAAAGTCCCATATACCCCTAGCTCTAGTGGCTATCAGATATAACATTGTGCTCTTAAAAGATACTGTACCGCTTTTTTTGCCCTTTCATTTTAAATATATTCAAGACCAGGCGTTTAAACCTTCAATGTCCCCCTCACCACCCATGTGAAGTATGCCCTTCCATGGGTTGGCCCTGTGTCACCTCAGAAATTCATCTTTTTACAAAGCGTTTATGCCAGTGACACAAATAATTTTTCTGCATTTCACAGTGATGTCCCTCTGTATCATTAAAAACGAACTCTCTTTTCCAGCAAGTTCAGAGACGTGGGGCAACATGCACACAGAAGTGCTTGCACCCAGACACTGCTCATGATAGACTATGAGTTTAAAAATGCAACAAACATTCCCATGAGAGCATGAAGCAGCACATCACCCTGACAAGAATGGGGCTGCCCGAACACATGCTGGATACACACACAAATCACACAGAGAAACCTTAGGCAGAATGCAGATATGCCTCTACTCAAATATTCCAGGTTCTTTTTTAAAGTTAGCTGGCCTGACCATTGAGCAGAGTATGACAGACTTGCTCAGGCAATAGATTTTGGGGTCCTGTGAAAGGGATGCAAATTGTCACATGATGTCCATGTCACGTATTGTCAGTGTGGGACATCATGTACTGTGTGTGTGTGTGTGTGTGTGTGTGTGTGTGTGTGTATTACCCCCACCCCAAAATACATTCATTCTCTCCCTCTCTCCCTCTTACTCTCTCTCGCTCTCTCTCTTTTAACAGGATAGAGCAAGTGAAAAATAGACATCAAGCTTTGCATAGTTCCTTTGTTCAGGAGAGTTACATCACCGCTGTCTTAACCATCTAAAATCATTATGGTCTCGCTGCTGGCATATAAGGACAGAAGAAGCTCACAAAGTATATGCTCTCTATATAATAAGTGATGGGATCTACTCTATCTGCCTATGTTGAACTTCTTTTTTAAATGGAAGGGAAATAATGAGACACATTCATAGCATTTGAGTCCACGTTCTGTTTCTTCGCCATGCAAGCTCTCAAAGAAATGCAAAGCACCAGTTCAAAGGCATCTTTCCGAATGCAACTGCAAATTCACGACATACTGACACATTCAAGACTGGATACCTCTATTGGCAAGGCGGGGGGGTGGCGAGCGAGGATGGGGAAAATAAAGAGAGAGAAAAATCACAGAACAAAATATAGCACACAATAATCTAGTACTTCAATGTGAGGTTTACTTCATTCATTTTGCTCACTGGTGGTCCCAGAGTGTAATGCGTACCGTAAATCTACTCACATTCTTCTGAGCAGCTCAAACATTACTCAGTGTAAATGATGCAGAGACTCAGTGCAGCTGAATGTATAAATTGGATTGAAAAGTTTGACACACTGAATTAGATGATGCTATATAATGCATCGCTAGGCAATTGATATGTACATTATGTGCAAGGATAGAGGCTGGTTAACTGAATTGTAGCCTTTTCTTTTACATTATTAAGGAGCATCACCTTCAACTCCCTGTCAACGTTCCCCCCCCCCGCCCCCCAGGATGCAGGCTAACATGCTTAGGTACATTTCTGCACCAAACAACAGATTGCAGGTGTGATCAAGATCAAGTCCAGTAGTATACTGTGGGTGACTGGTTCCCAGGTCCTAGAATTATTGGAGGGGGTCCTGTCTGTTCTAGATGGGGCTGCACTCCCTCCGAAGGACTAGGTACATAGTTTGGAAGGACTCTTGGAACCATCTTTGCCCATGAAGGACCATGTAGCCACAACAGCAAAAAACGCCTATCAACAGCTTTAGTTGGTGCACCAACAGTACCTTTTCCTGGACCAGAATAGCTTGGCCACTGTGACTCATTCATGTTTAAACTACTGTAATGTGCTCTGGACCATGGTACCTGGTGGACCGACTTCCCTTTCATTTTCCAGTAAGAGCATTAAGATAGAAACCAGCTAGTCTTACCATGGTCTGATGTTTATCGGCTTGTGGTGATGCAAAGGTGTTCCTCCCTTCTCTGCCACTTAATAGTGACCAGTCCATCAGGTTACCTGCAGTTTCCACTCCATCTTATTGTTATAAGAATTTGAACTTTAAGAACAGGTCCCTGAGTTTGCTCTCTCACCCACCCTTTTCCCCATGATTGTTTTTTAAATGGCTTGGAAAGATGCTTTGGGAGAGCCCTTTAGATGGACGAGTTGTCCATCCATTTAAATACTCTTAAAATAAATACATATAATAACAAAAAAGTGAAAGCAGGCTTCAGATCACTTCGTTGTCAAGTGTCTTTTGAGTTAAAAGTGCAAACAGACCAAAGAGAGCAGACAAGTCCTTCCAAAATACATTTAAAATTGCCATTTTTCGGTGATTCAAATTATTTTAAGTCTTTCAGTGATGATCTGCAGTCATTTTTAAAAATATATATATCCTCTGTTATTACTAGCATTCCTCTTCTGATCCAAACTGATTGTAGTTCTGGGTCTTAAATCTTCGTACTCTGCAATGTTATTAAATATTAGACTGTAGTGTAATTTGTTTTCTAACTGCTTTGCTTAGATCTTTGCTGCCACTCACCACTAGGAGTCTTTTAGCACAAGACTGGGAACTTTAATCATAATTTGCTCGACAAAAAATGCAAAATTAAAGAGAGAGAGGGAAGAAAGTTGACTGTTAGCAGAGTGCGTGATTGATAACGTTGTGTAATTTGGGGGCATTTAATATTATAAACTGAATGCTTCACTACTCCAGCCTAATAGTGACATATTTAACATTTTAAGCCTGCATATAATAATTTTATGGGACAAAATGGATATTATTATTAGATTATACTGTGGCACTTTGTCAAATCCTTGTATATGAACATAGCACACAGAGGGAGAAAAACTACAGCCAAATAATTGCAAGAAGCAGATTTCTTTTGAGAGCAGCAATTAAGTCCACCCCTTATATCTTACTAGGTCATTGAATCATCCCATAGGCTTCAGGTTAATGACTATTATAAAGTAAGGTATCTGTTGAAATACTGAAAAGTCCACTGAATGAAAGAGAAATACCATGGCAAAATTTCAAGAAGACATATGTGAGCTTCACCTGGAAATGAGTCAGCCCCACCTAGTATGGAAAGATGGCTGCAGCCCTGAATTAGAGGGAAACATCTACCATACGGTTACAGCAGTTCCATGCTCAGGGGCAGCCCATCCCATGTTGCAACCTGAGGCAATACAGAAAGGTCCCAATCCTCCCCGCTTGCCACCCATGTTGAAGCCTCACTTACCAGGTTTGCGTGGCTGCAGTTTCCAGATTTTGAAGAGATTTTGTGAGAGCCTGGCAGGGTCATGTGGACGCTCCAGAGGTCTTGCACAAGCTTCCCAAAACCCAGTAAGCAAGGTGCTCTGACTTGCTTACCAGGGTCTTGGGAAGCTCACATGATCACCCAGAAGGTGCCAGCCGCTTCTCCTCATCCACAGAGGAACCCCTTAAATTCTACCACCTGTGGCAGCTGCCTCAGTCTGCCTCATGGGCAGGCCGGCCCTGATCATACGAATACCATTGTGGTAGCCCCACATCCGTCACTGTCTCTCCCTGCAAACAGGCAGGGATCCCTCTCTCTCCACCTCTTATCCCAAAATGGGCACTAGTTGTTGTGACCCAACAAAGCACTTCACCGGCGGCGGCTGTACTATGGGCGTTCAACATCCAAGAATGCCATAGAACAGGCTTCCTCAACCTCGGCCCTCCAGATGTTTTGAGAGTACAATTCCCATCATCCCTGACCACTGCTCCTGCTAGCTAGGGATCAGAGGAGTTGTAGGCCAAAAACATCTGGACGGCCAAGGTTGAGGAAGCCTGTCATAGAATGTTCTAGAATCCAGAATGCTGCCCCAGAGCCATCCTCCCCACACCAGCTCTGCTGTCCCATGGTGCAAGGATGAGGAGATGTTGTGGCTGCACAGGGTCACAAATGGAATCAATCCTGCAACCCCACAGGCACCCATGCAGCTCCAATCTTTCTGCTGCCCTGCTCCATCCAGGTAAATGACATACAGGTGTCAGGTTGGCTCTGTGGTGCTGCCCTACCACTGCTCAAATTAGAATGGCAGGGAGCATTTGGTGGAGCAGAGAGGGGAGGATCCCTTATATAGATAGGAAACAGCAAGAATCCAGGCAGGACAGTGTTCACCTTACCAATTTAGGGTGCTTACAGACTTCAGACCTTATATCACAACCTGGTCAGTCAGGTCCTATTTTTCTGTGTGTAAAGTTGGCAAGTTAGTGTGTACCTGTTCCAATTTTTTTTCTATCTTGATAAATACAGTGGTACCTGGGGTTAAGAACTTACCGTAATTCATTCCGGAGGTCCGTTCTTAACCTGAAACTGTTCTTAACCTAAAGCACCACTTTAGCTAATGAGGTGAGGCCTCCCACTGCCGCCACGCTGCCGCTGCACAATTTCTGTTCTCATCCTGAAGCAAGGTTCTTAACCTGAGGTACTATTTCTGGGTTCTGTAACCTGAAGCATCTGTAACCTGAAGCGTCTGTAACCCATGGTACCACTGTATTGCTATGCTGCTATCTGCCCCCACCAGCAGGTGGAGCTTGACCAAATGTATTGGGGCTGTTATTATTCTGTATTTCCACTGCCCTCCACTAACTTTTCTCATTCTGGGCATGCAAACATGTATTTCTGTACCTTAGTGTAGTCACCTTCAGTGAGAGAGTCCCAGACAGTGCACAAGAGCAAAAATTAGCAACCTTACTGAGCCATGTTTCACAATGAGCAAAACTGACAGTTGTGCTATTTGTGGTCAGGGAAATGTCCATTTCCAATGTGTATGTGTGTGTTGTTGTTTTTTTTAAAATCATACCTAGGTCTTGTGAATGATAAAGGTCTTGTCCATATCTTCCTCTTATTACTTTAAAAAAAGAAGTCCCAATAGCTCAAGATTATTAAAAGCCTGTTATCTGTACCACAGGTACAGTCTCCCAGGTAATCTTCCATATTTACCATGTGGAGACCTTGAGATGATCTCTCCTCCAAAATCGCATGTAGCTTTTCCTTCCTTTGGGATTGCAGACTGCCAGAAATGAAATAGCAAGGTTGTGCTCAGATGAACAGTAAACCGATACAGGCAGTGCTTTTTTCTGGGGGTACTCAAGGCTATGCAGTACCGACACCTCTTCTTTTATTGGTTCAAAGTGTGACACTTGCTGTAACAATTTCATGCACCTTTTTTTGGAGAGGGGGGAAGCACTGGGCATAGGGATGTAGTGACAGAGATCATCCACCAAAATTTCACCACATGTGACGAACCACCTTCAAAAAATAAAATGAATAAATAATAGCACAAAAAATGCACCAGTAATTACTACAGATGTACAATGTGTATGTGTGTATGTTTAACTTATCAAATTCCCAACGGTAAGGAGGAATCTGGATTACAGTGGTACCTCGGGTTAAGAACTTAATTTGTTCCAGAGGTCCGTTCTTAACCTGAAATGGTTCTTAACCTGAGGTGTGATTTTGCTAATTGGGCCTCCTGCTGCCGCTGTGCCACTGGCACACGATTTCCATTCTTATCCTGGGGCAAAGTTCTTAACCTGGAGCAACCACCTCCTGGTTAGCGGAGTTTGTAACCTGAGGTGTCTGTAACCTGAAGCGTCTGTAACCCGAGGTACCACTGTAAATGTAAAAAGAAATAAAAAGTATGGGCAGGCATTTTGAGGATGATGACATCACGCAGATGCTGCAATAAAAGCTGTGGACACGAGCAGCACCGATTCCACATTAAACTTCCATCTGAAGGCATCCTTCCTTACCTGCGTATATCATGATGCAAGGCAGCTCTAAATCCAAGTTACAGCTTAATTACAAGCGAATGCAAGACTCAACTTTGAAAGATTGGAAGGCTTTTAGAGACAGATAGGGAAAAGAGAGTATTCATAAGGCTAATAAATACTTTTCCACTTCTCAGAATAACTCTCCTCCCCTGAGGACTTTTTATGGCGCTGCACTCCAGATGATGGAGATAACAGATGACATTGCATGAGTTTATCTTACAGGAACAAACCAGGGAAACATGATCTATTTTCTTTATAACTTTACCAACTTCTTGTAGAGAAATACCTCTTTTAAGCTAGGTCGAATGACCTGCTCGTCGGAACGTGTGTGTTTTCTCTCTCTCTCAAAAGAACAAATATAACGCTAGTCTTTATTTTACCAACTGTGATATACATTGTTAATTTTTTTTGGTAGAAAAATATTCAAAATGGTAATCAGAAATTCATGAGGCTATTTAAATATTAAATGTGCTTTCACAGAGGCTTGGGGCATTACCCCCACTTCACTGTCATCCAACGTACAACGATGAAGTCTACAAACCGCATACTGGAGAGTGCTAGATGTGCCAGCCCTCCAGCAACCTCAAAGGCCTGTTGCAGCAAAGCATCTGCTTAGGAAATAATAAAAAGGAAGGTCCTCTGAAGTGCTGCACCGACCATTTTAAGTACTGGTAGAGAACCCGGGTTTGCACTGTTTGGTGTGAAAACTTCATTTTCCAGAGCACTTTGCAAGGCGTCTTGTCGCTTGCCTATTTGCCACATCTCTGGTAGCAAATTTGAGACAGATGAACAATTGAGTTAAGCCAACACACACATCTCATACTTCCTGTTCCCTGTGTTAATAGGACAAGCCGCTTAGAAAGGAGAGACAAATTGTCTTTCCGGGCTTTTCCTTGTCATTAGGCCATCATAGCCTTTTTAACTTGCCATTGCTTTCATTGCCCATGGTCAATGGAGATTTTAAGTAGACTGACTTCTTATAAAGTGCCCAGCTTTTGGCTTTCAGGATGGTTTTGTTGGTACTGTGAACACCCAAGGAGACACAAGTGAGGAATAGAAGCATAGCATGTCCTCAGCAGAGGAAACAGACATGAGTCTGTATCCAGTCAATGGGGTATAGGATCCTGATCTCCTACCCATTGTTGTTGAGCACAACTAGTAGAATAGATGAAAGTTTTAAGGTAATATATTAATGCTCAATTTTTGCTCATTAATTTTGCTGCCGGTTCAAAAAAAGTCCTTACGATATTTACAATTACCTCTCAAATGAACAAATACTCTACTGTGTTTCCCATGCACAAGAAGGATTCAATGTAATAGATATGCTACAGATCTTTCCTCCATTTTGAAAGGATAAACAACATAATAAACCAAGGCTTTTCTGTTTTTGTCGATGTTTTTCTCTCTTCTGGTAATAACATCGCATAGCCATCCATATGCGTTGACCAGGGTAATAAATTGCAGGACCCAGAATATAGAAATCGCTGTCATATGTGGATCTAGAACTCAGACTTATGAAACTTGATTTGGGCATTTTAGAGATCTTACTGATGCAGAAGTTCACAAGTGAATCTAGTATGTGTTTCGGAGATCTTCGTAAGTGAACATTTCTGGAAGGATATAATTGATAGAATCAACTCAGGTTCATCTTTGACACAGGAATTTTCACTGCACTTTATTATAGGTAAAATCTTAGTGATTTGGACACTCCCCAAAGCTGCTGTGCTCTGGATTGTTAGAAAATCACTACTGGCAAGACAAGCTGAATTATGGAGATCATTAGCTTCAACCAGAATAGTGCCCTGCATTGAACATTTTTTAACCCCCCCCCCCCCAATTTATGTATTAGGGGAGTGGAAAATCAGAAAGAAATCCAAATAATTTGGGAACTATTTCCAGTCATATTCCTCTAATTGAGTGTTAATCTTTCACACATTATCTGTCTCTCATCTGGTTATATTCAGTTGGTGGGGATGGGCAGATGTTGGTCACTCTTCTTTCATGTATGTGGCATAGTAATGTCTCCAGGATGAGTGGGCTGCAAAGGAGCTATTGACACGCATTGTGTGAACCAGATCACAAAGCATCAATGTCACCCATTTCAAACTTGCACGTGGCTGTTCTGAAATTACGAGAACTCATGTCTTCCAACCCAACCTTTTTGGTTTGTTTATTGATCCCCTAAGGGAGATGCTGTCAAGCATGTTTCCCCCTCAAAGAATTATGGGGCACTGAAGTCTGTTAAGAGTTGCTGGGGATTGAAATTCTGTGTGAGGTAAACCACAGTGCCCAAAATTCTTTGGGGGAGAAAATGTGCTTTAAATGTACAGTATGGTGTGTACACAGAGCCATTCACTTGCAGTAGAAAATATCTAAGGAATACACAGATGAAAGCAAACATAGCATTTTGGAAAGGTGCCATTACTCCTGTGTCTTGGTTTTGGTCCTTGTAGAGCAGGCTTCCTCAACCTTGGCCGTCCAGATGTTTTTGGCCTACAACTCCCATGATCCCTAGCTAGCAGGACCAGTGGTCAGGGATGATGGGAATTGTAGTCTCAAAACATCTGGAGGGCCGAGGTTGAGGAAGCCTGTTGTAGAGTATTTTAATGTGTGTCAGAGCAGAAGGTGAATTGCTATGGCTCATGTTTGTTTTTTTATTGGAGGGCAAAAAAGGGGGGGAGAAAGGAAAACAAAAGGAGAGATTGAGAAAGGTATAGCTGATACACCATCTGCAGTGCTCATAATCGAACCCTTTATTGTCTAAGGTACATTAGACTGCAACACTGTAGAAAACCTGTTAAGGAAAAGAAACAGATTGATAGAGGTAGTAGAAAAGTCTCTGTAACAGTCAGAAGATGGCTTACAAAGTGTGTCATGCTACAAAATTATCAAGTTTCCTAAAAAAAGGGGGGAAGCTATCTGAAACCCAAAGAACTAAATAAATAAGAACACAAATCATCCTAAGCACTAGGGTCTAACTGAATTAACAAATCGATACAATATGGATGATAAAGGAGGAAATTACAATGCTTGGGATTCACACGTGAAAACGGCTGCTCTTTAATGACTGCTCCCCCTCAGCCTCCCCATTTCTTGTTTAATTAAGTGAAAATCTCATTTCTGTGCTATACACAGCATATAATTATTTAAACTGATTTCCCCTGCTGTTGTTCTTCATGTAGCTAAATTATGATTGTAAACTTTGCTGATTAGTACCCTGGTAATGGCAGTGACAGCACTTTCTCTGCGTCAGACAGTCCTGAAGTAAACAGTCTCCAGGAGGAGCTTTTAAAGTCTTAATATTAACTAAGATCCTTTCATATCAGCTTTCAAAAACAAAAAACAACCCATCACCCCCCCAAAAAAAAAACCCCGTCAACAACAAAACACAATCAACCAACATAAATAATTACAGCTGTACATGACACTCATATAACTTTTGAGGGACAGAAGGGTTTTTTAATAACTACAAACACACAAAATAGGCAAAGCAGCTACCTTGGTGCATTCCTGAATCCTTACCTGTTTGCTTTAAACAAGGAAAATAAGTGCTTGATAAAGGGGAAAGTTGCACTTGAGTGTGAATCCCAAATTGATCAAGTGTTAATCAAGACAGAAAATGAGCTGATTTGGGGGGGGGGGTCTTGAAAGTGGAGTGGGGTACAGGAAGGGGGGGGGAGTGTGGAATGTGTCTATACAAATTTCTGCAAGATAACTTCAAAAGACAGCAGATTACAATCACTTATATAGGCATTTGCACAGATATTCTTAGCTATACCAGGATTACAGCAGGCATACAGTTGGTGTATGAGGAATCAAACAAAAATCCCAAACCAGCAAATTGCATACAAACATTTCAATTGCATTATCGTCAGCAACTGTAAAGCAAGAACGGTCAAGTAATCTGCAATTAAATAGAAACCCAAATCAAGGAGAGACAAAAACAAAATTAGCACAGAAAAAGTACACATTTAAAATTCTTTGTGTAAGAAGCCCATTTACTTCAAAGACAGCACTATCCCATTATTTGTAGAAAGTAAACGGTTGCTCTCGATCAGTATTAAAAGGTTAGCGCCATTTCTGTACATGTAAAATTATTGCTTTTTTTGAAAAATATATTTAGCATGCTAGTTTTTTTAAAAAAAATCCTTTTTCTGCCTTTACAAAAATGTTACAATTTAAAAAAACCTAGTAAAGCTTCTTTTTTTTTGCAAAAAGTTTTTCACAGAATATTTTTTTCAAGGCAGCATTTTTATGATGATGATGCATAAAATTATACGTGCAAAATCTGAAAGTCTGAATTATTACCATCACACACAGTGCCATAGCAATGAAGGGAAAGAAAAATATTTATACCTGTGGAATTTATTTATTTTTTAAAAAAATGAATTGCAGACACTGGATGGTTAACAACCTGCAACCGCACCCTTACCTTGAAAACCTGCATTGAAAAGAACTACTGTAGAAGAGGTATATAAAGCTTCCTTTCTCTCCCCCTTACCCCAGTGATTACCAAGTACAAGACATGACACATTAGATGAACACTGACCTGTCACCACGAAAGAAGCTATTCATCTTTTTTCTCTCTCTCTTCAAAATGTCACAAGGGCCCAGAAAGGGTAACTGGCTTGCTGCACAGAAATACAGGCACGTAAAGTACCCTAAAGGCCTAGGTCTGCCTGAACTCTTATCTTTCTTTCTTTCTTTCCTTCTTTCTTTCTATTAAAAGCATACAAATCAGCAGCTTTAAACAGCTGAATCATCCCCCCACTCTTTTTAATTTTATTTTTTAAAAGCATGCACATTTCCTTTGTGATCAGGTCACAGAAAGTAGCACTGAAAGAAAGAGCAGGATAAACAAACAATTAGAAAGGCCCTGAGAGTAAAAAAAACAAAACACAGAAGCCTGTTTTTCTTCTTCCTCTCCTTTTTAGTGTTTGACTAGCCATTTTCTTTTCTTTCTGAAGTGAAAAGAGAAGCATTTTTAAGAAGTGTTTCAATTTCCATATTCACATACTATTAATGGTGTGCAGTCAAGGATAAGCCCACTGGAAATGCAAGTGGTCCCCAAACTATCATGAAACAACCTCACTGCAGAATGATGGTCTTTCTCTTTAGTCCCTTCCGTCCTTCATCAAGCCTGGCTTTCACAGCACTGAATGACTCCTCCATTTTGCTTTCTTCCTTTTGGGGGGAAGGGGAAAAGTTGTGTCCCCCCCCCCCCAGCATGACAGCTAATGGCAGTTTCATTAATCACTCCATCCCACATTCCCAAATCCACGTGTGTGTGTGTGTTTTAAAGATTCAAGCAACCATGAGAGAGGATTTTGTTGCAGTGCTGCCCTTCAAATCATATAAAGTTTAATTTTTCCAGTGTCTAAAAAAAGTTATCTTGATTAATATAGATGCCTTGCGCCACCAGAAAGCCTGCCAACGCCACTGTTTGTTATAAAGGAAATAAGGAGCTGTGGGGACTGATTAGTATGTCAATTTGTATATATCTTCTGCAGCTTCTTCATTTATTTTAAAAATGATTAACAGTTCGGAGGCATCGCTTTCCAGCAAAGCACAGAGCACAGATTTCATTGTAACACAGTTGCTCCTGGGACCGGAAGCTTTGCAAGGAGGTTTTCCAGCTGTTCTTCCATAGGGTTGTGAGAATAATTATTTGGAGGCTGTAGGAACCGTCGATCAAGGTACTGGCTGTTGTCAAAAGGAACCCGGTGTACACATTGGACATGCGTCTTTAGGTTCCCTTTCTGAGAGGCACTGTACGGACAATATCTGCACTGGAAGGGTCTCTCGCCTAAATGGAGGGAGAGGGGAGATAGAACAGGGAAGAGGCAGAGCATTTTATTATTCTTATTTTCTCGTAACACTTTTTTTTTTATTCTTGCTTCCATTTCTAGGCTAGCAGTTGAGCAATCTCACATTCTTTACTGGCCCCAGCTACCTTTTTATTAGCATTATGCACATTAACGTTGACCTAATACATCACAAAGAGTTATTTTTAATCATCTCCAGTGAGAGCACAGCATGTCAAGTTCCTATAAACTCTATGACATACTAGAATAGCAAATAATAGTGACTGAAGGAGCATTTAAGAAAAGGTTAAGAATAGCTAGAAGAAGGGGGGAAAGACCAGAGGAAGGGGGAAGCAAAATTTTACGGTAACTGAGGGGATTTATAAGTAAATGATAGGGTAGTTTTTAAATTGCTTTTGGTGGCAGGACCAGATTGAAGTTCATGTGAGCTGAATAGTGAACTATATTCAAGGATCCAAAATGTCTTACGCCGCACTACAAGGGTGAGGAAATCTTTTTAGTTCAGGGGCCACATTTCAGAGGCAGACTAGTGTAGATAAATTTCACATTTGTGCTGTAGGCTATTTTTTACACACATAGAGACACACAAACACACTGTTATCTATTCTTCATCCATACAACCAAGAGGCATTATAAAAGTTCAAGGATACTTTTCCAGCCAAGTGAAAACACTCAAGTTGTGAAGCAGGGCCAAAAAGGGGAAAGGTATGAGGGCCAGAGAGAGATGTTTTGAGGGCCACATTTGGCCCCTGGGTCTAAGATTTCCACCCGTGCCAAAATACCCCATCTTCCAGGCACAGAGGCATGCCATCTTCCCCATCCGTGAATCAATACATTGGTACAGTGTACATAGTTATTGGATTCTTCATGCCGGACAGCCTGCTAGTAATTTAGAATTTCTCTTTTGGCTTAAAATGTAATCATTGCTCATGTGACAGGATCCACCACATGCTTGGGTGAGATTTTAAAGGAGCCTTAAGAAAGCAGGTTGGGTTCACTCTGTACACAGCAATTGGGGAACCCATGGCTCCCCAGATGTCGATGGGACTCCCAATTCTCATCCACCTCAGCCAGCATGGCCAATGGTCAAGGATTATGGGAGTTGTAGTTCAGTGTCTGGAGAGCCACAGGTTCCCTGTCTCTGCATTGAAGGGAGATCCCAAAATTTGGTCAAATCCCTGCACAGTAGCACGCCTCAGCCTCCAGGAAAAAGTATACTTGACAAGGATTTATTTGAATAATCATTGAAGAATATAGTGGAGGAGGACCAAACACCTTTTAATGGGAAGAGCACATTTTGTTTAACGATCTGTTTTAATGGCAAGTTGTTTTGATCCTGTGTTTAGGACCAACCTTATTCCATTCTTATGGGGATATTCATGCAGCCACAACAGACACACACACACACACAGAGAGAGAGAGAGAGAGAGAGAGAGAGAGAGAGAGAGAGAGAGAGAGAGGGAGGGAGGGAGGGAGGGAGAGCGAGAGAGAGAGAGAAGCTCAAACCAAAAGTGAGAGTTTACATTCACATGCAGTTTGAACTGCACAGGAAGCCACTTCATACAAATGGCTTATCCACAGAAAACAACCCTCATGTTGCTGTATTTCAAGTGCCCCCCCACAGCTGCTTGTTTGTGTGAATCCGCCCTCCGCTCTCCTCTTTTAACGAAATCTACTGATTACTGTCTCTCTGCTGGCAATAAGATCTCTTGTATCAATATGCATAGTATGCATAGTATAGATTGTCTGCAACAATCTATTGCAGGGGCAACCTGGCCAGATAGGTGGAGTGTGAATAATAAACTTATTATTAAAATTATAATATGTTTTGAGGCGACGGCTAATTAAACAGATGTGAGCAACAATTGAAAGTGTCCCTTCCTGTAAAAGAGACCTTATGGTAATCGTCAGATCAAGCTAGGTTTGAGAGCATAGACTGCATATATGCCTCTAATAAACTAGGGCAACACAGCCCTCTACAGTGGTGCTTGATTTGTGAAACTTATATTTGTGGAACTCCCTCCCCTCTGAAATACTATTATAGTATATCCTGGTGGTTTAAATCAGTTGCTATGCATTTTTAGCTGTGTTTTTTATTTATTTGCTTCAATTATTTTTTTGACCCTTGAGTTTTTTGTTTCGTTTTATAGAACTGCTTCTGTGATTTTATTACTGATGTTGCTGGTACTTTATTGTGGTCTGTGATTTGTAATTATATAACGTATTATGCACACTGTCAGGTGTGACAAAAAGCAGCATAGAAACCCAATCAATCAATCAATCAATCAATCAGTCCATATTTTTGTGCCCTCCTCTGGGATTGACTGTGGCAATGAAGACTGGGTAACAACTATTTTTAAAATAAAGTAAACAGATATGTAAGAGTTTTGACCAGTTTCCATAAAAGTAAAATTACCACCATGGAAAAGCAGAAGGGGCTCTTCCACACCCAAGTAAACCTCAAAATAAAGTCGCGATGAAATGGATGCCTCCAGCTCTCTGGCATTGGCATTCTGAGCAGCCCTGTCCAAACAATGTGGCTTACAATCCTGATTGCTAAAGCTCTATGGCACAACGCATCTTATGTTCATACATTAACCTTAAGCTAAAGCCTTGATGAAGGGAAACAGACCATTTTAAATTAACACAACGTAAGACTCAACATCCATGCAAAAAGAACCACCATTCCCAGTAAATTTCAAGCCGTGCCTATGGCAGTCCTGGAAAGAACTAAAGAAGAGCCTGGGCTGGTTGACATAATGTATTAAGCATCTCCCCTTTGTTAATAGATTTAGGGAGAGAAAAGCATCCTAATTAAGGCCGGCCTAAGATTCATGGCATTTACCAGTCAAATGTCTGCTGTGAGTTGGGAAGATTTGCAACAAAATTAAAGGGGTGAAACAGGGAGGGGGAGCAGCTGTACAGACTGCAGTATATTTGAAATGTAGGAAACGGTAACTGAGTGAAAGATGTGATAAAACTTATTTAGTTGGTTGCTGGATTCCTTGCAGTAAACTGAGAAAGATGCCTTATATTTTTGCACAGCTACATCATGCCTAAGAGATAGGCGAACAATTTCAAGAGGTGATGCTCATCGTTAAATTAAAAAAGAGAGAGGCCCTGCTATCGCTATCGCTCTCTCTCTCTCTCTCTCTCACACACACACACACACACACACAAAATATCGTACTGAACTGCGCTACAGGTGCACTAGGGAATATGGGAAGGAAGTCTGTGGTGGGAGGGAAAAGGAACAGCTTGATCCAGTCTCCCTGGATAAGAATTGCCAGAGAAACAAAAAAAGGGGAAGAAAGAGAGAGCGATGGAAGAAGGGACCTTGGCCCGAGGGTGTAATTAGGTATCTATGTGGGACAGCCATCTTCATCAGTGACTCCTCGGGAAGGCTTGCCCTACAGGTCCAGTTGTAATTCACCCACAGAGGAGAATTAACACATAGCAGAGAAACATGAAAGGGGTTAGCAACTGTCCCACAACATAAGATTAGCAAGAGGGCCAGGAGCTCAGGCAATGAGTGGGAGGGGTGCGCAATAATTCTTCCCTAAGCAGACCACATTAGTGGAATTCTCTCTGGGTACAATACTGGAGAAGGCCATAGCTCAGAGCAAAGCTTCCCACACTTGTGTTACTACGATGGGAACAAAGCCCTCAGTGCTAAATTAGAATATGTAATGATATTGTGTGAATGTCTGCATTTCCATAAGAGAAAGTGCTCTAAAGAAGCAAGAGGTTTTTGTTTTGTTTTAAAGGAAGTTTGAGAAAAAGTTTCCCTGTTACATGGAAGAAGAGATGAACTGCAGCCATTACAGGATGGGAGGCCAAGGTAATACTAAAGCTCCACCAAGAGATAAAGATGCCAAGTATCTGAAGCTAGTTTAACTGGCTCCAAACCAAATGACTTCAAATCAATTATTTGATTGCATTGCTCATAAAAGCTGCCTGTCTGTTTCGCAAGCAGATATTCAAACAACCTCCAAACCAAATGGGGATGCTTCTGATTAAACAGCATGCTTTTGCCATCGGAATATGGAAAGCCACTGTGGTTATTGCGGTTCTTCAATATTTGGCCCCTCACAGCTGCCCATGAGTTTTAGAAAGGTCACGTTAAATTTCTTTCTGAGATCCAACCTATACAACTATATTATTGGCATACTTGAATGGCTGGGTTGTTTTTTAGGAACACATTATCATGAATTACAGATCATGGTGTCATGATGCCCTTAGACACCTTCCAAAACTAGGCTAAGCACAAACATAGGGTTGTATCCAAGGCTAACCCTACTTAGACACAGTGAAATGTGTGAGTCTACTCTGAATAACAAGGCACTGGATACAACCAACAGTGATCTGCTAAGCTGACTCAAGAGAGAACTACCCTATACTGTTACACTACATAAGCTGCCACTGAATCTCTTGGAATTATACAGAAGATGCTGGGGTGTATCTCTTGGATTCCACATGGCTTATTTCCCACACAAAGTTTGGGCTGCCAGTGCAGTTATGGCAGCTTGATGGCCAGCAACCAGTGTAAAGGATGGTGGCAGGTATGTGGGGGGAAATAAAGGCACCAATTTGCTATAAGCAAATTGACCCGTTTACAGATGTGCTAATAGGGATGAGTTAACTAGCACCATGAAGAAAGCATGGATCAAGCAAAGAACTGATCTTATGAAAAGATGGGAACTCTTCTTAAAGAAAACAAAACACTGGTACTCTGAAAAGTTTTGTCTGTCTGCAAAAATCAAACTATTAAAAATAGCAGGCTTGGATCCAGGGCAGCCCTCTCCACATGGAACAGCTTCCTCATGGAAGGGCTTATCCAGCTGACAGAAGGGCTGGTGACCCAGCAAAAGCTCACAGAACAGAAGGGGATGCTTTTTTCTTTTTCTTTAGCTTGCAAGCTCCTGGAGTATTTCCCATATTTATCTACCGGGTCCTCTAAACCCCCCAAGTGGAGTTTTAATGGTGCATACAGGGAGCTGCATGGTGATTTGGGGGAAAGAGAAATCAGCAGAAATCGCCTTCCCTTCCCTCTCTCACTTCCATAAGTCGGATCTGGTTATTGGATATCTAGATCTAACCAAATCTGGATCTGGTTTTGCATTTTAATTAGCTGGAACCAGCACTTCTTGATGCATCTTTTCATTTCCGTTTGCGCCTTAGATAGCATTCCTCTTAAAAATTTGTTCTACATTGTAAAACAAAAAAACCCAGCAGTAAATATGTGCAAATGAATCCATACACACAATAAAGTTAGTGCAATGCAGACTAACAAGAGAGGCATGAAAAGTGAATCACTGAGCAAGTGTGTTTCCCCTTGTACAAGGGAACTTCCCCTTCCTCTCTTCTCCCCATGCACTCCCCCCCCCCAAAGAATAAATCTACTCTGGGAGAGAGTCCCACAGTTTTCTGGATTAGATTTTGAGGGTGGGTGGGGGACTGTAAGGGAGAGGAGAGAATGTGGAAGTTAAGATGCACAAGCAGAAGAGCAAGCATTGGATACAACTCTGTGCAGACCAAAAGCAATTCTCTCCTCTCTTCCTCCGAGAAATCTGCAGAAGAAATTAGAGATGTTTCTGTGTAAATATAGGCAAACTCGTGGTATTTTTTAAAGACGTTTATGATAAGGAATGGCTGAGTGGATGGACTTGCCCACATTCAGCTAAAAATTAAAGGGCGCCAAGATGTGGTCTTCTTTGCTTCAACTTGTCAGTTGAATCATCTGTGAGCAAAAGGAAACACAAGCAGTCCAATCCAAACAGGATCTACCTGTTCCTTGACTGTAATATAATATTTATAGCTGTGAAGGAGACAAATTAGATTGCCATTTATTTGTTCATTATGCATTATTTTGATTAATGGAATTCTTGGGCTCAATCTAACTATCTTAAAAAAAAATTGCAATAAACTATTAATCATAAGGCTAAAAAAGCCAAAGAAAGCAGGCATATTATTCCATATGTCAATGAAATGTCAAAAAGAGAACGTTTAGCTGAAGATACCAAGGTTGGTAGCTTCAGTATTCTTTAGATTGCTACCTTAGCACTAGTACTTAACACTGCAAAGGAAAATTGTCAAGAAAAGAGAAAAGATTTTGTAGTAATATTTGCCTGTGTTTTCCCTTTGATCACATTTTTCTACTCTTTCTCAAACACATGAAAGTCTAGATGTATGATAAAATGTATTCATCTCTACAACCAACCATTGAAATTTTTTCTACTTAAGAATGTTTAGGCAGCTAATGATTTATTGTGAACTTCCTCCCCACCTAATTATCTTCCAAACTTTTTCATTTTAACAATTTTTGAGAATATGCCTATTAATTACCATACTGTAAACATGGTATATTTTTGTACGCCTTTTGAGTTTCGTGGTAAATGCCATATTATTTTTTATCTAATCTACAGACTTTCTCAAACTGTTACTGACCAGTCCCACTGAAAGCAGTTCAATAGTCCAAATCCAGAGCCAAATATGCACTGCATTGTACACATGGGACTCAGCTAAACAGCTGCAAATAAAACATTTTAAGTGTGTTGTAAAGTGCATTACATTGGTATCTCGTTTTATGAATTTAATCCACTCCAGAAGTCTGTTCTTAAACAAAAACCATTCTTAAACCAAGGTGCGCTTTCCCTAATGAGGCCTCCCACTGCCGGTGCCCTTCCACCATTCAGCTTCCGTTCTTAGACCGAGGTAAAGCAAGACACTATTCCGTGCGCTGCTCTGGTTCGCCAGAAGCAGCTTAGTCATGCTGGCCACATGACCCGGAAGCTGTACTCCGGCCAATAAAGTGAGATGAGCGCCGCAACCCCAGAGTCGGTCACGACTGGACCTAATGGTCAGGGGTCCCTTTACCTTTACCAAGATTCCACCATGGAGGTTTTGGCATGTGGAATTTAATCATATTAATGGAGGGGGGAGATTTTTCCCACGTATTTTCACATCCATGTTCCTTCTTTAAAGTGTGAGAGCACAGCCAGAGTGGATATCTAAGTTTCTGCATCAGAGGGTGTTATTTATTAAACCATGACTAGCATGGCCAGTTTCTGGTTAATGAACTATGATTAAGGTACTAGGCTGTGTTCAGCTGATCAAATGAAACCATGATTTATAGAACATGGCTTAGCATTACATGTGAACCAGTTGACAAGTTACTGCAGTTCTGTTTTGGGATTCCATGATTTCAACCAATCTCAGTTTATTTCCATCCCATAAAAAGTAAAAAAATTGCATTATGCTTTGAGAGATATGCGTGTTAAAATTGCTTCAGAATGATTGTATTGCAAATCAGAGAAGATAGCCTCTAATGCAACACAATGGAGTTACTGTGGGAGGGGGCACCTTCGTAATCAGTTTCTGTTCCACCCATAGACAATTTCTTGGAACATTTTCACGTACGGCATGAAAGTTTACTTTGAACCTCTCCCACACTACTTGTGTGCACATTTGAATGTAGTATAAAGGTAGAATGGAATGTGAAACACACCCAACGTAATTATATTATTAGACTTGATTTACAAACATGAGATATGCAAAGACAAATGTAAGCTCCCCCCTCCGCCCACTGATCCCCTTGTGAGGCTTATGGAGGGAGGAGGGAAAGAGAAACATTGGTTGCATTAGCTGCATTCCATCTGCAAAAACACTGGAATCGACCCATAGACATTTACCAGCCTTTTAAGATGAGGATTAAACTCATCTAAAAGACTCTAGTTCAGTTAAGCAATCGCAAGTGACTGTAATTTAATTGGTTTCACAAAACTGACAGTCTTTTTCAGGTGTCATTAAGCTGGATACTCATTTCTTTTAAAAGCCAGTATCTTACAATGAGTCTTGAATGGGCCAGTAAAGGACTCAGTTTTGATCACCTGGGATAAGCATCATTTTCCTACATTCTGAAATGTGGCAGTGGTACAATGATATCTACAGTGCTAAGAACCACCAAACCTTTACTGAAAACCATTTTAATCTTTCTTTCCAAAGCTATTGTTATGGTATGGAGCATGGAGAAAACCTGGAAATCATGGCACTGCCATAGCCAGAACCGACCTTGTTCCAGTGTCCTGAATAGTTATTTCTCCAATTAAGAAGTTTATAACAGGAAAACAATGGTGTTATCAGCATGCTGGAGGCATTGAGATCCCTTCCCCACCCCTGAGAATGAACTAGAAGTTGATATTGTGGATAAAGTGCACTTTTGTTTACTGCAGTGAAAAAGATGAGAGTAAACACAGTAAAAGTATGCATTTTAATTAACGACAAGGACAGGGCAGCAGACACATATGTGAAATGGAAGGACAGCTGTGATAAAACAAGAAACAGAACTGCTGCAAAAGGCCCTTCACCTAGAACTAGGATCCCCAATGTGGTGCTTCATAAGTAACTTCATAACAACATATCCTTGTACCCGCCATGTACCAACCTAGATGCACTGTTTTGTCCCTCTAGTCCAGTACTGCTCTTCTCAACAGCAGTATCCTTCCAGCATCTCAGAGACTTTTCATATCACATTTTGACTGGAGGTACCAGGGATTTATCCCAGGTCCTTTTCCATGTAAAGTTTGTGGTCTGTCAGTCAGCTGTGGTCTCTGCCCAAATTATTGGGTTGGCTATTGTTTGAGATAAAATGGTGGACATGAGAGACTTGGGACTCAGCTACATTAGTAAAGAAAAGGTGTTTTAAATGTGTTATAACACTGTGACACCAGATGGCACTGTGAAGTTCCATCTTTCAGCAACATGATTTCCCATTATGAGGTTTACAATGCATTTTCCATAATTTTTTTTAATGTATCTAGATCCAGTTCCAGAATGTATCTAATGCAACACAAGTGTCCGTCTCTTCTTATTTTTTAGAGGTGTTTAACTATATGAATTACCTGCATTTAGAAGTGTTTACCAACGATTATTATTTTCACTGCTTTGAAAGTTTTCCATTACTCCATGGACATTCCTGACAGCCATTGAGGAGAATGGAAACCTTCAACATGATGTTAATTCTTCCCTTGATGAACATTTCCAAATGTTATGGGCAGGATAGGATGAAGTTATTTTCAAAGGCATCCCAGAATCAACATAATATATGCACAGGTCCATTTCCTCACATGTCTGCTCAGGATCGGGGCATTGCAATCTCTTGTTCCAGATCCTGTGCAAAGAATCCTGGGTGCAGTTCTCCAAGCACTACTGCCATGCTGAAACTAATGGTGGGGATGTTGTAATAGAAAAACTGATAAATCCCTATGATGGGCTGAAGTACTAGCAGAGGCGATAATAAACACACATAGTTTACTCAGTATTTGCCTGAGTGTGTGTGTGTCAGAATTTATTTCTGTGCTAATAAAGGATCACATTCAGAACTTGAAATAGCTACTGAGCTTGCTTGCACTAGATGTTAGGTCCATGCTATGCATGGATGGGCCAATGGGAACTAGGTGGTCTGGAACTGACTGGAAATAAAAATGAAACCAAAACACCAAGGAGGAAGAAAAAGCAAGAAACATAACGTCCAGGACAGCATTAGTGAAAATAAGGAAATTTAGAGGACAGCCAGGTGCTTGTCAAGAGAGGAAAACACACCACCACACAGAGTCCACAGAGATTGAAAGATAAGCGTCTTTCAAAAGATAGGAGCTATATAATACTGTGATAGGAATACTCTTCAGAAAAACACGGACTATGGATGAGTTGTACTGTTGCTGCATTTCAGAAATTAGAGTAGTGGGCAGATATGCACTGAAGAACTTATCTAGCGAAACCAGGATAGCAATTTTATATGCCATTACAAAAACTACCCTCCCTCCCTTCTCAATATATTTTTAGCAATTTTGTTGACATTTGCTAATAAATTGTCTCGTTTGTGTAAGGCCTTTCCACAAATTTTAGCATCTAAAACCAAACACAGCACGGTTATTGTTTATTTACACTCTTATCTAACGAGTCAGTGCTTTACTGATGAGTATCACGGTGTAACTTTTTTTTTTCTCCCCAGCTACCACATTAAAAACCAAATACCCAATTAATTGTAAAACATACTTGTTTTGGGGCGTCTGCGGAGGTGGTGTGAACGTCAGTACCTCGGAGTCCATTAGACTCAAATACCACTGTGGGAACAAGGGGGCTTGTTAACAGATTAACATTCAAGATTCGTTAGTGCGCGTACAATATTCGAGTCCATTACAGATTAAACCACATTTGGGGGAGGGTGGGGAAAAAAGCAGAGACACCAGCTCCTCGCCCGTAGCCGGAAAATACCAATTTACCGTAACACTTACTGTAAGAGAGTGTGCTAATGGCAGCCTAAGGCCATTGCCCTTTTTAATTCAGACTTCAGTGCTGAAGAAAGCAATCACTGACAACATTAATTATCAGTGTATGTGTAAAGGGACCCTCTTCTTGAATTACTTACCATTTGGCCTCTGTCATTTTGCATCAGACTGGCTTATGTATGCATCATTCACACTTCTCCAAAAAAGAAAAAGAAATATTTTTTTAATAAAAAAAAAAACCCTCTGCTAGTCTGTCTCATGTAATGCTATTAAGGTAACTTGACACACTAGCAGCTTCAAGCTTGCTACGTTCTCCAAATCACACAGCTTGAAAAGGGCTGAGATTTAGAGTTTTATCATTGTCCAAATAAAATAGAAAAAATTAAACCCCAGACCTCTTTCAGTCTGCAGCAAGGAGACAGCAAAACAAAGCTTTATGTTTGGATCAAAAAGGTTCTTTGATTTCAATTTGTGCTGATGGCAAGAGAATTCATTAGCATATTCATTCCAGAGTATTCTGCTCTCTAATTAAAGTGGTGGGCTTATTTTAAACACACACACACACCAAAACCTTACAAATAAGCTTATTTCAATTGTGCTGCAGTGCTATGCAAGGCATGTGGGGAGGGGGGGAATTGAGTACCTGAAAAAGAACAAGATCAACGCTAATCAAATATGAAATTAAACAAAATGGGGAATCTTTCTCTTTACAAAAATAAAAAATCAGGTTAGCAAAGGAAATCAAGAGCAAGGCGAAATATTGTAAGTAAGGGCTTCTCCCACCCGCTTCATGGAATGGTAAAGAAAAATGTACCTGTGTGAGACCTCATGTGAGTTCTGAGGTGGCTTGGTTGGGTGAAACCCTTTCCACACTCTACGCAGAGATAGTCTCCTTGGCGTGTTTGTGTCCTAAGCATCCCTATGGTGGAGAGAAGAGGGGAGGGGGGAGAGAAGCGAGGAGTAAGGGAAAGTTGAGAAGAAAACATTATGCCAGAGGAAAACATCATTAGTATGTCTAATGTGTCATTATGTGAGGCTACCTTCAGGCCCTGGATGACAACTGTCAGCCTTCATCTAGGCACCGGCTGACAGGCCAGGCACACACAGGACGGCAAGGATGCATAAATTACATTGAATTAAAAAATGCTCCCCATGATGTGCCCGCACCAGGACTGGCATGTCAGGTGTGCGCTTTTCATAGCAGCTGGATCTACTTTTCAGCCATCACCCAGCTTTGTCAAGCAGTACATCAGGCAAATCAAAGTGACTCCAGCGTGGCGGAGACAAGTCACATGGATAATAGGAAGTGAGTAGAACCAGAGCCCGACTGTCCCCCCCAGGCTGCAATACCTTGGAGACAAATGCAGAGTGAGTGGAGCCATCACAAGCTGATCAAACCTTTAGCCCTGCCTTACCTGCCTGCTGGTGCTGCTTTGACCCCAGAGCTCTGAGGCACAGGCGGAAGACATCTGTGAATCAAAGTGTCATTACGGACATTTGGAGATAGTAGCAACGCAGCAGTCCTCTGCCAGCTTTTGATAAACATGTTTTCTAGGCCATTAGCATTTGTGGAAAAATGACTCAAACCTCTTCTTTTTTTCCAAAGGTCAGTTTACAGTATCTGACTTAAAGGGCTGGTCTTTGTCTTTTACGGCTGATCAAAAAGGACACATTTGACTTTTATTGGGTTACTTATTTTCTCAAAAATATTTGAAGCGTCTTCTTTGCTATTTTGGTTAGGCAGCATCTTCAAAAGGGGTGGGAAAAGGTTTTTATTTGCCATTAGCATGTCCTGCCTTTTAAAAGAAAAAAAATCATTTAAGGAGCTGTTGCTGAAAATTTTGAACCCATCAAAACGCTGTGGTGGTGAGGAGGAGAGGGGGATCAAGGGTAGAATTTATCTTTTTAATTTTCTTTTATGGAGAGATAGAGATATAATTAAAAATAGGCATCATCTGCCTCGGCACATTGAAACTGAAAATGTTTCATTGTGGAACATCCAAGTGGTAGAAAAGCCATCCAGACATAACAGAAGTAAACACACATGTACACATTAGGGCAGTGCTAATTATGGATTGCTTGTGGCCAACAAACCACAGTCCAAAACCATGGCTAGAATTTGGCCAGTGAATCTTGTCTTCACCCAAATCCATTATCCTGTCTTAATCCTAGCTCATTCTGGTGCTCCAACCCAGCTGCCCAAGCTGGTTAGAGAGAGGCCGGGGGACGGGGGGGGGGAGCTGCTCACATGGGTAAATGATTTCTGCTGGCCCTTTTCCAGATCTTCTCTCTATCCCCTCCTTACAGACAAGACCCGCCTCTCTCCCCACCTCCAGTCTGCATTTCTTGCTCCTTTGCAGCCTTGCAAGGAAAACGAAATAAAATCAAGGGATGACAGGCAATCCAGAATTCAAGCTGAAAGTAATAACGGACTGCAAAACTCTGCGGGTGGGTGGGTGTTAGGATTTTAAGACTTTTTAAAGGGCAAAAATTCTCAGTTTTTTCAAGAAGGGGTAGAGATGAGGCAACATAGAGCTGCAGTATCCCTTTTACAAGAAATAAATAGTGCGATTTTCAGCTGCAGCAGAGGTACGGTATGTGGCAACAACATCTCACAGCAAACAGAATGGCCCAGTGGGAACTATGCCACATCATGGCATGACTTTCAATAAAAAAGGAATGGCTGTTCCTACTGGTCATATCCAAAGAATATTCTAAACCCAGTTCTCAGAGTTTGTTTCCACTGGGAGAAGCATGTGCAGAATAGGGGTTACCCAGTGAGTTCTGAGGACCTGTATTGTAATCCGGGAGTCAAGTGGGGACAAGTTGTGCTTTGAACTCCAGACATCTGCTTCACCAAGGGGAAGCAAGGCCGGCTCTACCATGAGGTAGAGTGAGATAGCCGCCTCGGGCAGCAGAAGCTGTGGGGGCAGTGAGTGGACACAGCTGTGTGTGTATGTGTCGTGCAGCCTGTTCTACACCCCCTAAACAAGCTGTTCTGCATGGATTAAAAGCAGGGTGCATTCTCAGGCGCTGCATTCACTGTAAAACATATGAGTTTCACAGTGGGCAAGCTGTTATATAAACGGCTCACCAAAGAAAGTTTAGAAACCACTGCTCTATGGGGATCTCATAAATGTGTGTGTGAGGTGTATAAATAGTGTATTTGAGGTACTTTGAACCACCTATCCAAACTCAAAGGCTGCCTTCTGAGGCCCTTCTTTGGGTGCTCCCACCAAATGCAGGGGAAATAGGCAACTGCTTTTTAGTGATGTCACATGGATTGTAGAACGCCTGTCTCAGATATGCTCATGTGGCCCCCAAATGTTGGTCTTTTTGGCGCCAGATGAAGACTTTTTTCATTCTGCTAGACTTTTTTGTCTTTAATTTGAAAAATATGTTGACGCTTATAATATCCTTACACTGCTACTCTTCCCTGTTGTTTTCTCTGTGGCTTTTAAAATCCATTTTAGATTTTACTTCATGTCTTATTATTATATTATGGTTGTTGACCTCCATTTTGTGAGCTGCCAAAGGAGCTTCAGCTACTGGGCTGTACAGAAAAAGCAGTTAACATATGAATATATGCACAATGTGCTACATAAATATATACTATTATCTCACCACGAAGCAGTGCTGGAGGGCAGAAAGCAGCCAATCAACTGGCCTTAAATCACACAGAGGAGAAACACTATTAATTTATAACTAATGTTAACAATCCCTTTGCAAAAATCTGGTTATATACCTTGAGAGTGTGTTTTGTCAACCGTTGATGAGAAAAAACATTCTCAAGGTTTTTATGCACAAGGGTTTATGCAGATCACAATGACACCTTTGTGGAATTATCTCTCAAGATAAATTATATAATATTAGGAGTGTATATATGTATATAAATATTAGTCACTTTTATTTACATAAATTTCAATTTCTCATCATACGTAGGAATTTCTGTGAAACCACATGGGGAAATTACCATGCTGCCAATGTCACATTTAATACTATGATAGCAGTAAATAACACTAACAGTAAAATAGAAAAATAACCTCCACAGATTTGAGGCCCCTGGTTTTTGTTGTTCTAGTTTTTAGAAATTCTTAAGCAAGCATCAAACTGCTGAATGCCTGACATAATACAAATGCTAATAGCTTGCACTGATATTCTGGCAGTACTTGTAACTATTTCTCTGCGGGATTGGGAAATCACTGTGTTACTAGAAGGAAACAAAACTGTGCACTTCTCTCCTGAGAATAGAAGGCCAATTTAAAATGTAAAAGCCAAAGCTCCAAACCTGCCCCAATTCCACTGCATACTAAAGCATTCATAAGGGAATGATCTACTGGGGCCAATAAAGCTCTACTGCAAAAGAGAAATAAACCGAATATTCAAAATTAGAAGATGAATAATGCTCCTGCGTGTGAGAGAGAAATACAGAGAGTGAGAAAGAGAGAGATTGTATGTGAACTACAAATAAGCATTCTTTGCTTACAATGTAATATTGTGACCCACGCTGGCAAACACATGCTAAAATAATTCCAAATTTCTACTAATTATAATCTGTGGGTTGGGTAGAACTATAATCACTCAACTATTCTTCTGATTGAAACCTGAATGAAACTACTCTTGTCCAAGCAAATTTAGTATGTCTAAATATCAGCAAATTTAGTATGTCTAAATATCAGCACCAGCACTTGCTTCAATACAGAGATCAGAAAAGAGAATGAAAGGTAAACTAAAACACAAAAGCAACCATTTGAATTCCTAGGATTTGTTGTTGTTGTTGACAAAAATGTGTGTGAATGGGGAATGCAATGCCCAATGAGTATGCATGAAAGTCTGGCAATAGAGTGCCAACTGTGCTGTAGGAAATATCCTAATAAATAAACATTTTGCAGTTCCACCCTACTTTTAAAAACAAGGTAGAGGTAAAGCAGCCCTCCTAATTCATTTTAACAATTTTTACATTTTCTCACAAACTGAATGTCAATACTGGTGTTCTGAAACGTGTTAAAAGGCTACCTAAAACCTTTCCTGCCCACAGACTATTTCCCACTTTCCTTTCTTGTTAAGAATTTAATTTTTTTTATGACAGGCCAGGGGTATCTAGTGTTTTCAATCTAGATTAGGGGAGCATGTGAACTGCCAGCAGTCTAATGGCCAAGGCTGGAGCCTGTGATTAACAGCTCAACATGGCACACATAACCCAACTCCAGGAAATTAAAGGGTGGCCTGTGGCTAAGCCAAGTTTCTGTACCCAGATCCAGAAGCATGGTTGCACCAGCAAGTCTAATGACATCATCATCAACCATCTGGTAGCAATGTGTGGTTGGAGCCTGCATGGCCTTTTCTACTTGTGGGAAGCTAGAATATGGAACTGGTGGGGTGTAAACTTTGGGAAACATTACATGAGGTGGGGTGGGAGTAGCCACAGTATGGCAGTATAATCAGCATCCAGGAGTCACATGAGCAGAACCCATACTGTACCTCTTCCCCATGCTGTAATTGACCATTTCAGAAATGGGGCAATGTTGCCATGGGGGAAAGTCAAAATGTAGGCTGATCCCCATGCCTGAAGATTCTGGTGTTATTTTGCAACGTGGGGGAAACTGTGTAGCAGTGGTTCCAGAATTATCAGGTGGCCCATCCTTAAATAAGTTTTTTTAAAAAGCAAAAAACAAGCTGTGTGTTTTAGCCATAATTCCTTATAGCACCCACCAGATACTGCTCTCCAGCCCTTTCCAAACAATTGCTAATGACTCTGCTGTATTATTGCATTCTTTCACAATTGTCAAAAAGTAAAAGCTCATGCCTTACTCAGGACTATATTTGTATCCACAACTGCCCAAGGTCATTCTTTCACCTCTTTGGTCTCCATTTTTTGGAATACACTTCTAAAAGCCTTTCTACTCAATAAAGTAAAGGTAAAGGTACCCCTGCCCGTACGGGCCAGTCATGTCTGACTCTGGGGTTGCGCGCCCATCTCACTTAAGAGGCCGAGGGCCAGCGCTTGTCCGGAGACACTTCCGGGTCACGTGGCCAGCATGACGAAGCTGCTCTGGCGAGCCAGCACCAGCGCAGCACACGGAAACGCTGTTTACCTTCCCGCTATAAAGCGGTACCTATTTATCTACTTGCACTTAGGGGTGCTTTCGAACTGCTAGGTGGGCAGGAGCTGGGACCGAAAGACGGGAGCTCACCCTGCCGCAGGGATTCGAACCGCCGACCATGCGATCGGCAACTCAATTCTACTCAATAGACAGGTATAAATGAGGGGTATTGAGATGTGTGTGAGAGAGAGAGGGGGGAGAGAGAGAGAGAGAGAGAGAGAGAGAGAGAGAGAGAGAGCAGAAGGAACTTTTCTAAGGACATTTTTTAGATTTATCTAACTAACAGTTAGTTAAAACTTTCTTATTTAGCTGGTAAGGAATAACAGCTATATTTAGCTTGCTAAGAGAATTAGCAATGAAAAGCCTTAGGATTTCTCAATGGATGTTTACACAAGGGCAATGAACAAAAGGAAGCAGATTTCCATATCAGTTTATACACACAGAATCCCATAGGAAAGTCAAATCCTTGAAGATGAGGTACCTGTTATTCCCTTACCCATTTACTCTCTTCTCTCATGCATGACCATCTGCATCTGTTGTTTTATTATTGTCTTTATGTTGTGAAATAACTCATTGTACACAACTCTGACATTCCAAATAAAATGGGCAGGATAAAATATATTTTAAATAAAACAAATAAATAAAATGTGTCAGTTAAGCTTCATACCTTAAGAAAAGGTATGCTTAGTATTATCATGAGGGACAGCACCTCAACAAGCCTAGCTCAGACCCTTAGCTTCCTAACCGAGCCCATGTACCTCTGAGTCTGCTCCAGGCCTTCCTTTGCCACACCACTTTTTAAGTGTATAATGTATGGCTGCCCCAATGATGGAGGATGCTGCCATAGATAAACCACCATTGATTTCTTTGTTGTTTTCATACAGTGGAAAGATTTGGAGGCATGCCATATATTTAAATTAAAGCACCAATAATGGCACACGGTTGCTAGTAGTGATCAGTGATAGATTTTGGAAGTACAAGCACATGAGACAAATTTCCTATTTTTATTTCCTGTTTTTATGTTGTGAACCCCCATACTGATGAACAAACAAACAAGTAAGACATAAACTCTGGCTCTGCGGGTAAATCTGCATTTTTGCCCTACTGACACCCCCTCCCCACACACGCCTTAAGCACCAACTGTGCTCCCTATGACTTTCCCTTACTCTTCTCCCCCCATTTTTAAATCAAACCCTGAATCGCAATGCACAGTGTTACCAGCGCATTCAATAAAGCCTGTTCCCTCAAAGACTCTTCCACAAAGAAAAAGAAAAAATCTTAGTTCTTTGCACTGAAGACTAAGAACATTTGTATATCTACCTTCTGCTGAGAAACATGTGTGTAGATGGAACTTTCATCAGGATCAGCACCAGAGAAAGGGGAGCAATGGAACAGTGCTGACAAGGGGCTCCCACCCTCCCAACACCCCCTCATCACTAGGGCCAGGAGCTGAACTTGGTTCACATTCAAAGGCTGCTGAAAAGCATCCAGGGCTGGATCTACACTGACCTGTTTAATGTTATTTGAACTGTAAGATATAGTGTTCTAAAAGGTCACAGAGCATACTTGTAATTTAAATCCTCTTTCTTACCTTGTTGATGGTTTATTTTTGTCAAAACACTGCTAATTGCTCTGCAGCACCCTCTGGTGTCGCGTTTTAACAACAAGAATGTTAAAAGCAACGCATCATTTGTCCCTCTGCGTTACCACAATCCTTCCTTAACTTTTTCCTAACGTTAAAAACATGAGTGCAGATCCACCTCAGGATTCTGGTGCAAAGGGAAGTGAATGATGGCATGGCCGGCTATACCAGTGAGGGTCTCTTCCGCGCCCCAATTTCCGAATTCTCCAAGCATCACGTTCTCTAAAAGGTGTGTTTATTGCACACAAAACAAAAATGCCATGGAATTTGCACCAATAGAATTCAACAGGACTTACTCCCAGGGAACTAACCAGAGTAAGTTGGGATAGTTAAAACAGGGGAGTTAATCTGTTTAAACATGTTGATTAATAAACACCGTTTTCACAAATCCAAAATGTCAGCGATAGTCGTTAACTGAGCAAAATACCATGGAAAAGCAGTTATTAGAACTCTTACCGGCATGGTCCACTACAGGGCTATTGGCACCCCATGTTTGGTAGAGAGTGGCGAGATCCTTGGGAATGGAGGTCTTAAAGATGTTCAAAATGTCCAAGCACTTCTCGTGTCCTTCCGACGGTGGCTCCTGTTTGGTGGAATGTACAGGTGGGAGAGGCCCTGCTGTGTTAGGCTGGGGTAGCATCAGAGGACTTGCTCTGGATCCTGCTGTACAATTGACCAGGGCTCTCCCCTCGTTCTCTTTCTTGGTGTTCGGCTCTGGCTGAGGCACAGGTGGGTCTTCTTGCACAAGGTATGGCTCAGCTTTACACGGGGGGAGGTACTGAGGCGGAGAGTAAAATTTGGCCTTCCCTGGTTCTGAAGCGCAATGCTTGCTTAAAGGGACAAACCCAGCACTGACTTGGGGAATGGTATATTTCTCGGCGAGTTTGCTGTTGGAGGGCTGTGAGTTGGGTTTAGAGACAATCACCGGGGAAGGTGCCAAACTTACGCCATAGCTCCCTACCTGCAGCAACTTGGAGTTTGCTTCGTATTTTGCTTTCTGTTGGGGCTGTTGGGATACTGTGCTGTTTTGCCCGTGGGTGTGGTTCAGTTTGGGCTGCCTGTACCCATCAGTGCCTGATGACCGTGGACCATAGCTACCAGTGGGCAGTGGCGCATCCTTCTGCATAGTCCCAGGCTTAGCAGTCATAGCAGAACCAGAAGAATTATTTTTAGATCCCGGCAACCCACTTGGCAACTGAAGGCGTGTGAATCTGCTGACAGGCAAAGGCTGGCATTCTTTACCACCAAGAGCAGGAGGGGGTCCGGTGCGGCCACTTCGTGCCATGAAAACAGCATTGTGTTTTATACTCTTGAATCCATTTTGAAGAACCCAAGGGGGAGCCACAGAGTTACAGCTGACCTTGTGACAAATTCTTTTGTGCATCCACAGGACTTCTGGGTAATAGGTCTTATGACTGCAGTAAGGGCACGGGTGGACAATCAAAGCAGCCTGTAAGGTTGAGGTAAAACTCGTATTGCATGAATCAGCCCTGCTTGACTTCTCACTTAGATCTAATGGAATCTTCTCTGGGAAATCTGCACTGTCAATTAACACAGAGTCTTCACACATATCAGGAGGATTCTCCTTAGAGCCCTTGCCTAGCGGGGTTTGCAAATCTAGTCTCACATCAGAATACATTGGACAGAGTCTAGAAGCAAAGTCAACAGTCCTACTGGAGCAAGGGAAATTGTGGCTTTGCTGAAATGCCGATTTCTTTAAATCCAGGGAAATTTTGCAATCCACATATTTTGGAAAGGGTTCTCTGGTCTTGTTTTCTGGTATAGATGCCACCAAAGACAGCTCTGTTTTAGATTCACTGGCATTGTTTTCTCTTGTAATGTTTCTCCCATGGTTGAACTGTAGGGTTGCCAGAGGTGCTTCTTCAGAAAAACTGCAGAGGTACGGCTTTTTACCTGGAAGGCACACATAAAAACAGAATTACTATGAAGACAAAACACATGCAAGATGCAGGTTTTCTAGATAAATATCAGAGAATGGGGAAAAGCTTCTTTGGGTTGGACAAATTCACAGCATACCACTGCAGCCCCACTGGTGGGTGATTCTGATGCACACAGTGAGCCTCCGCGCTCCAGAAGACTTTCCAACCTATTACTTTCAGCTCAAGTACTGGATTTCTGTGTGCACTGCTTATTGCAAATGTACAAATACCCCATTGACACAAGCCCACAGTGAAGCTATCATCATCATCATCATAATATCATCACTACTATTCTTACTACTAATACATCTGTTAGTCACTTTATAGAGAAGCCTCTAAGTGACTTATTTGGATAAAATGCAAACCGATAAAATCAAGTGAAAACCAGACACTTAAAAGCAATATGCAATTCCTAAAATGGTCATCCCATTACACAATCAAAATGCTAAGTCCTTCACCACCCCACTAAAAGATGAGCACCAAAGAAGAGGCTTAGCTACTGAAGGCCTGAATAAACAAAAAATTGTTGGCCTGGGACCTAAATATTTATAATGATGGTGCCAGATGGGTTTTCCTGGAGAGAGTATTCCACAAACTGAGGTGGGGAACACATCACTGAAAAGGCTCTTTCACATTCTCATGTTGCCACCCTCTGAATCTCCCATGGAAGGGGTACATGAAGAAGGATCTAAGACGATGGCCAGAAACAATTTGAAAAATCGTTGCAAGCTAAAATTGAAGACCAAAGAGCAGTTCACAGAATCCTGTGGGCTCATTTTTCCTCAGGGCAATTTTTCACAGATACACACCTGCATCAGATAACACGGGGAACATACTGTGTGGGCAAATGATACACATACTTTGCTAGTGATTTCTGCAACCACGGTGACATGTCTGGGCAATTCTGTAATTGTGGACATTCTTTCTAAGTGTACCAAAGTATTCCTGGTTCAAATGGTATTTTCCTAAAATACCATTTAGGAAATACCGACCAGAGAGGACAGTTCACTCAGAGAGAGAAACAACCCAAAACCACATGAGCCAGTCCTAAGGCTGTACTTACTTTCCTTTGTATAAAACAAGCCCAAAGGAGGCCCCTAACCAGCTCACAGGTCCTTGTATGATCAGTGGAAACAGTTGGTCCTGGCAAGTATTAACCACTCTCAATTCCAACCTGATAATTGCCACCTGCCCAGATTTTAACTTGTCTGAATTAATTTTAAAATGTATTTTAATTAATTGATGTATAATAAAATGTATTTTAATTAATTGATGTATGTTTTTATGTATATTGTGTTGTTTTTATGATGTTAGCCACTCTGAGCCTGGCCTTGGCCAGGGAGGGCGGGATACAAATAATAATTATTATTCTTATCATCATTATTTTATTACTTCTGTTCTGCTGCTCCATTTCTAGTAGTGGGCAATACATTCATTGAAGACCAGATCTGCTGACCCTGTGGCTCCTGCTGCCTGAGGCGGTTAGTCGCCTCACCTTGCCTCATGGATGGGCCTGGCCCTATGGCTGGTAATATTCAACTTCCACATACCGTATATTCCAAGTGCTTAGAACTACTGAGATTGCAAGAATCAGATCGTAAGTGGTCTTTTCTGTATCTGCATCTCCTCTCTGCATCAACTCTAAAAGCAAGTGTTTTGGAAAGTCAAACACATCACTGTTGCTTAGTATAACTTTGGTACCACAGGCAGTGTTCCAACCCTGCCAAATGTGATCTGTTTTAGGCTGAGTGTGGGTTGTTGTTGTGTTTTTTTTTAAAAAAAATATCAGTGTCTCAACTTCGATTTAATTTGGCCTCAACTCCAGTTCGGGCAAAAAGCCTTAAGCCTTTGTTTAATTCTGAGTAATTAGCTTAAAAATAACCCATGGATTTGCTGTCTAGCAGAGTTGAATACTCACTCGGTAAAGATCATTTTCTTTTCAAATCCTCAATGGGACAAGGTCCTTTGTATTTAAAGTGTTTTTTCCTGTTTTACAAGAAGTTAAGACTTCCTGAAAGCACATGCCCAGCACCGCTAGTTAAATCGACACTTGGAATCAAAAGAGCTGCCAGGGATTGTGAAATTTGACACTGCACATCTGTGTTATTTTTAAAGCACATCTGTCGCAGTTAAATGTTTTGAAGAATTCTAAGTCTTTCCTACTATGGTGCAGTTAGTTTGCTTGAAAAAGCTAAATAATCAACAGAAGTAAATAACTAACACTCCCGGTCAACTGCAATACAGTAGAGGAGACTGACCCTTTCCACTAGGAGTCATTAGTTTCAGTAATAAAGGCTTCCTCTAGACTTTGGTGCTTTACAGGGTTGGGAAATCACCTGCCATTAGAGTGACAGCCAAGAATGGCTGAAATCCTGTACACACTTAGCAGCCTTAGAGCCATATGATTCCACTGCAATTTAAGCAGCTTTAACTGTGCACAGAATCATAGCCTTCCATGCAGATCACAGAAATACAGACTTTAAAAACTCACTAATTTCTGCCTAGTACTGTATGCTTTTCTTAATAATTTTCAAAACAACTCTACAGCTTCAAACTATTGGCCTGGATGTGTGTGTACTTCTTGCATGCTCCCTAATTTAAGAAAACTCTGTCAGTAAAAAAATGATAAAAATAAACTAGCATACAAATAACCAGCATACGCCCCACTTTTGTACTACTTTTCTACTTTCAATGAGTTTCCCTGTCCCCATATGAGAGAGTTCGGAAACATGGATGCCTAAATACAGTCTAATCGGATACAATCACAACTCCTCACAACTCCACCATCTCATTTGCCTGTTTGTGTAAACTAGGCCTCTGGAATCCAGCTGTTCCAAGTAGTCTTTTCCACACTATTTCCACATTCTGAATTGGCTCTTGATTTATGATTTTAATGTCAATATCTGGACTAACATGGTGCCCTACAGATGTTGTGGACTACAACTCCCATCAGCATGGCCAACAGCCAGGAATGATGGGAGTTGTATTTCAAAATGTTTGCAGGGCACCATGTTGGCTAACCCTGATCTAGACGTTTGGAAGAAACCAGCAGCTGAAAAGAATGCCACATTTTTTAATATGGTTAATGTTCAGCTTTTACTGAGGCAATTTATTCCGGAAAGATCTTATATGAGAAATGCCTTGATACTTCCCAAGCCACAGCCCCCCATTTTTCCCTAACTCCCACAACTCATCCTTGATGTCAAGTAGTTGCTGGAGGTGCTGCAGAGAATAATTTTTTAATGAACTATTTTAAGTGTGCCCCTGGTAGTATTACTCAGAGTTCTCTTTATTGACCAATCAAGAGACCTACGAGCAGAAAAGAGTTGATAATGACACGGCACAGGGGGAAATGTACTCGCTTGGAGCATGTGGAAGTTTAGATTATTTTAGGTTGCAGGGTTTAACTATATGAGGCTAAGAAATTCTGCCTTGTGAGGGATACAATTCTGGGGTGGGTGTGGAATTTTCCCAGCCACTTTTAGTAGGATACATTTAGTAGGATACATCCCCACACCCCAATTTACCTACTAAGGCTGATGATTTCAGTATTCGGACACTATATACATAATGTCAATCCTATGACTTTCAGGTCATTCATGCCAATGGGAAAACTTACTCAGTGGGGAAACCCAATGCTACTCATTATGCCCAGACAGAGGAATAATATATAAATCTTTATTGCAGTCCAAAGACCCATAGAACAATTTAAGAACAAAATACAGTTAAGACAGCCAACCACAAAAGAGAGAAGAACTGAGGCGGTCATTTTGTTTTTTCTCGAGCTTGGTAATCTTTGTTTCTTTCGACTTCTGAAAGAAACTTTGCCACAGCCAGTGTAATATCATTAGACCTGTCATCCAAAATATGTTTAATATGGGAGGCTTCATATTTTCCTGGCAGATTTGCCAGGAGGGGTTTGATCAGTTGGTCCCTTGCTTGCCCGTACTGCCCACAATGCAGTAAGATACGCATCATGCAGTTGACGTCCTGAGAACATAAACAAAGCCTATTCTGAGAAGGGATGCCTCTCAGCCACAGATTACATGAGATCAAGATCGCAGGTCACTGTGTGAAATGTCCCAAAGCCTTTGCCTCAGGGATTCAAGGGCGGTATCATAGCCCAGATGATACAAGAGGGATGGTGGCAGTCCAATTGAGGTGGCTTTTCTGGCCATAGTTTTCAGCCATGGGCTGATAAACTCGACAGGGGAATAACTCATCAAGGTACATCTGTAGGACAAGGTATGCCAACCACTGTTCAATTGTAATGACAGTGCACAATACTTTATGAGATGTTGCAGAGATGCTGGAGCCATAGAAAAGTTTACGAGCAACACTTTGAGAGATTCAACAAACATACCTACTGTATCCCTTAGCACTTTTTATGTGTGTTTGTGGTAAGCCACAATCTGGTGCAATCTGAAAATTACTAAATGAGAGAAGCAGATCATTCTGCTGCACTAAGCATTTAGGGAAGATTTATGGCAACCTTGCTCATCACAGGATAATTGCAACTATTAGCTATCTTAAACCAGCAGTTGTGGTTCAAGCTTCCTTACCATGTGAACATAGTTACCTGTCAGCAAGGGTAAGCTTGAAACAAACAATCAGCTAAGGTAGTGGTTACGGTCTTGCAGGACGGTGGTTCATATAGGTCACCTGACTAAATGGGATGCCTGAATTGTGACTGGGGTTCCTGTTGCACGTGATATTTAATCAATCTCACACCACCCCAGCTTCTTCCTTAAATTGATATTGCACATGGTTTTGCAGCATATCTGGCTGCATTTTTTTACTATGTTCGCATTTTTAAAAACAGCTTGCACACAAAAAAAGGAGGGGGCTACCGACACAGTAAATGCATATAAATAATAACATGTTGTTAGACATTGTGTTTCGCAGGGTTGTGGTGTTTATTGCTTGGTTGGTGCTGTGAATAATTGGACACTGCTGCTTATAATGTAGAACATATAATGTGCTATTATCTTTTACTGTGTATTACACATGCACACACACACTATCACACACACAATTCACAACAACAACGTCTAACATTTTGCATTTTGTGGATATCATGTTATACACTAGATTGCTTATTATGTCACTACGCTGTAAATCGCCCTGTTGGCTTTTGACAAAGGGTGGGATGTAAATTTCTTTAATAAATAAATATTAAATAAATAAACATCCAAAGTGGGCTCTGATGACTTTTAGAGTGACACACTGATGGAAGCCTAGTTAAGTCAAACAAGTTGGGCATAGGCTCATTTTACTGCTCAGTAAAAGTGAATGAAAAGAAAATCTGACCTACTTAAGTGTAATGCCACAAAGAACCTCAGAAGATTTCCTAGCTGTTGAACAAGCATTTCTGCTTTGTATTACATGGCTTTTGGTTATTATTACATTTTATTGCTAGACCTCTGGCTCTGTTTTGATTGGTGATGCTGCCTGCAAGATTTTATATTTTGCTGTGTTATCTCAGAAGATGGGAAACTAATACAGATGGCTTTTATTGGCAGCATGATATTAAAAATGAAGGGCTTTAATGCATCCAGAAAACCTGGTTAATACTTACATGAATCTTGTATTTTAAAATATAAAAAACATAAGCAAAATATTGTAAAGATATCAGATTACCCTAGTTGCCTTTCAATTCTGGTTGTGTTTGTTTGTTTCCTGTCAGTGTATTTCTCTAAGTATACATTTAAAAGACTCTAGTTTGTTCCACTTTGCTGAAGACATGCTTCTAATTTATTTATTTTTTTAATCTAAATGCCATCAACTGTAAACAGAAGCTATCCTTTTCGATAACTTTAAGCAAAATATTTGGAATAAAACTGGACAAAAAAGGAGGGTGTATTTTAAATGTGTTTGTCTTTCCTTTCCCCTCCCCAATGCAAATGTGGAACCAAATAGTCATTCTTAGAACTATGATTAAGAAATTAATGTTTGGACATTCAAATTTTATTTTTAATAGAAGGGAAGGACATAAAGGTTATTTTGCTCAGCCCCTTGCATTTAATAATAAAAATACTTTATTATTTATACACTGTACATCTGGCTAAGTTTCCCCAGCCACCCTGGGTGGCTCCCAACAGAATATTAAAAGCACGATAAAACATCAAAAACTTCCCTACACAACAGCATCCATATATAACGTGTTGGACCACTCAATATTCAACTGTATTATAGCCCTCACCTGATACTCATCTTTAAGAAACCAGAGAGAGCAAAATGAGTCCAGTTAGTTTACCCAAGTCATTATAGAATGAGAGAGGAGATACACAAACATCCTATGCAAACTCTATTATCGTTATTAATATTAGTAATAATATTCATATATGCCTCCATTCTACAAAACCACCTGTGCTATTTTGTAATTCACTATCCATACTTTATATAACCCTTGTGGAAGTTAGATCCAAGTACATTTTCTGCCTAAATTATTTTTGTTTCTTATTTTTTTAAAAAAAAATACTGTAGGTATCATTTTACTCCAGTTCTAGGGTAACCAATGCTTGCTTCAACTATCCCTTTAAACCCCCACAGTCCTTAAAAAAACAAAACAAAACACAGTACTGCAACAAATGAGGAAAAACAGGTGACACACACAAAGCCAAAAGGAATTTACAACTCATAACATATTTGAATCTTAATCTCTCTAGCATTGTCTAAGTGGACACCTGGTGCTTGTGGAAAATAAAAAGCACTAAACTCTTACAATTTGGGCAATGGAAAACATGAATGGACAACCAGCAGACCAAGTCAATAATCTGTTCTGTAGGCAAGTGTCTGCTCCTTTGTTCCCAAATGCTGACTATGCTAGGGTTGCATTCTGAGACCACTGGACTTTATCAATAAAATTATTTCATTTTCAAGAATAACATTTTCAGGAAAACGAGACCTTTCTTCTTCTTTAACATAAAACTCTGGAAATCCTTCCTGCAAGGAATTTCACATTACGGCTAAAAGTATAAATTTGTGAACCATGAAATCATAAAGGTAGGCATTAATCTTGCAGTTGTAACACTGGAACTGTTAGAAGTTGAAGAAAGAAAGGGGTACTGGGGGGGGGGATGAATAATGAAACAGAAGAAAGCTCTCCAAAGTATGTGTGTGTGTGTGTGTGTGTGTGTGTGTGTGTGTGTGTAGAAAGCTATTATTTACAGTACTAAAAATGTTAGTGAAAATGAGCAAAATTAAAACAACTTTATATTTGACTATTTCCTGAGCTAAAAAATAGACACACTTGCTTTAGTCACATTATGCTGTACACAACCATGCATTTTTTTTCCACATGGAAAAAGTGTCATCCTTATTGTGCAAAATCTACTAACACAGAGAACTGTATAAATGGTTCTTAAGTAAAATATTTGGTCTTCCCTTTAAAAAGCACAAGCAAAAGAAAGAGTTTAGATCCCTGCAAATAAAATGGCGCACAGTTTAACAAATGCTGTTTTGAAATCAGCCACCAAATATTCATATGAATCTAAATTACTTTGGGGCTTTTTCCCCAGCCTGTATTTATTTTTCTTTCCAGTTAGTATGGACCAAAAATGAAGTTAGAAAAGAGTAGATCACTTTGCCATCTCCATTTTCAGTCCATGAAAATAACCACAGAGGGAAGATAAGCTTCAACAGAAAAACAACAACCATGTTTTATCGGGAAGTAGGCATCAATTAAAAATGCGAAGTCAAATTGAGAGGAGTGAAACAAGGAGTCTCTATTGGACCAACTATGAAAAAGGAAAGTTTACATGAGAGAGGAAGAAGTCAGTCTTCTTGTCCGGAGACAGACAATAAGTACATCCCACAGCTTTGCTGAAGACAACACATTTTAATGGCTTTTGTAAATGTTACATCTACATAGGTAACTGTTAAGTGTACTTAATGTTTACTTTTTAAAAATAGTAAAATGGAATAATAAAATAATAAAACGTAATGTGTAACAGCACGACGTTGATAAGCCTTGCTTTAGATAACTGCACTGCCTTTTGCCTCTATTCTTCCTCCCCTCCTCTCCTCTCAACCCCCACAAAGTGGTGAAGGAGACAAACTTGTGTTTTGAACTTCAAACGGAAAATTGTTTCCTGAACACTGTGTCTTGAAAAAGATAAGAGGCAAGGGTAGCATGGGAAGAATATGCATAACTGCAGCTACATGTATCTAGGCTTAGTTTCTGAAGGGGTGCAGGGCGTGAAGGCAACATATCTCATCAGCTTTTGCTTGTTGTAAGTTCCCTCGCTGCAACAAGCCAAGTTACAGGGAACCAGGCAGAGGGCCTTCTCAGTAGTGGCACCCGCCCTGCGGAACACCCTCCCACCAGATGTCAAAGAGAAAAACAACTACCAGACTTTTAGAAGACATCTGAAGGCAGCCCTGTTTAGGGAAGCTTTTAATGTTTAATAGACTATTGTATTTTAATATTTTGTTGGAGGCCGCCCAGAGTGGCTGGGGAAACCCAGGCAGATGGGTGGAGTATAAATAGGGGGGCGGGACTCTTGTCAGCTTTGTGCAGTTACCATACCAATCTCAGTTCTTGTAAAAATGAACCACTGGATCTACTCAGATGACCTGTCACACTAGTTAATTCTAAAGGTTGAACAAATACTGTATACAGTTGATTTTCCTTTTTCCTTTCATCCCAGCATCCACCATTTTCTCCTTTGCACAAGAACTGAGGAAAAACAACGATAACTATGTGTGGCATAAAAAAAGAAAGAAAGACAAAAGACAAGCAAGCAGCAAACAGCTTTCAAGACCTGCTACGAAACAGTCCTGGTGACAGCCTTACTGAGATTGCCAAAGACATCAGCCATTTACTGGCAACTTCAATAAGCTTCTTTAAGAGTCAATGGGACAACAAATCTATGAGAGAAGCCTCCTTGAAGCAGGAGAGGGTTCCACTTCTGGGTGCACTGACCTTTAAAAGTTTCTACCTCATTATAATGCTTTCAAATTGGGGCCTGGATTTTAAAGCTCACAAAAAGGGAAACGATCACTTTCTGCTTAACACTTTGGAAATCACAGAGGAAAACAGCACGTGAACAAACAACTTTTTCCTTAGAAAAAGGAAGTGCATTTTCCCCCAATTCATAAACAAGTGTTTAGTTTATTTTAAAAAGACAAAGAAGCCAAAAGAATTCAAGATCACCAGAAGAATGAATAAAGCCTAAAGAGGAAAAGAATGATTGGGAGGGGGGGGGGAGAGAGAGAAGGATAAAAAGAGACATTAATCAATACCAAAATGTCACATCAGATTTGTTCTAAAAGTGGAAGGAAACATTCATTTCACAAATCACCCATCGGAAAGATTTTTTAAAAAATAATAATAATGATGATGCTGGCACTAATGTTTGAGTGAGTGAAAACAAGAGCAATCTGAATTTTTGCCATCCGGTCTTTTTCAGAGATATCCAAATCCCTTTTAAAAAAACAAAAAAAACAAAAAAAGCCACCCCTAAAATAAATTCATCCACATGCAGTAGTATTGATTCTACCACGCACTGGTGAGTCGTAGGGACATGCAAAAGTGCATTCATTTTAGGAGATGGGAAAGGGTATCATTCAAAGATTTCAGTGATGGGCTACATGCAGGATTCTTCCCAAGGATTCTGGCTGGGAATAGTAGGAGGGAGGGGAGAGAGAGAGGCTGTTTTGGAAAGCACAAAGAAAATGCTGAAGCGCACTGCCACAGCCTGGCTCAAAGTGGAAGTTTTCATTCTGGAGGGAGGAGAAAAAGAGAGATTATCAAAGCTTTTTTTTCCCTATTCCTAAGCCACTTGCTAACCTGGGTAGAAGAAAAACATTGTGACAAACATATGCTTTTATTTTCGCAGCATTTCACTTTCACAAATGGTGCAAAACTCTTAGATTGTACAGCTAATCATTTAAACATTAGAGAGCACAAGAAACTAACTGGCTGCAGCTCTGCTGCGTTTATATCTTTCTCAGCCCTTCTTCGAGGCTCCAACAATTGAATCTGAAGTAGAAAAAATAAAATAAAAATACAATGCATGTGCTCTACCCCTCTCCATCAGGAAAGTCCTGGTGCCTTCAGCACTAAACACAAGATATGTGAAAAATGTTGCGTATTTCCTGGGAACGCACTGCGTTCTGAAGCGGGATATGCATATACTGGAACAGAGTTAGAGTGAAAACATATATTTTGCCCCTTATAAACTTGCCACATTATCTTTATGAAAGCAACATGAACATTGATTTAAATAAATTAACAACAACAAGAAGAAGAGTTCGGACTTGATATCCCGCCTTTCACTCCCCTTAAGGAGTCTCAAAGCGGCTAACAATCTCCTTTCCCTTCCTCCCCCACAACAAACACTCTGTGAGGTGAGTGGGGCTGAGAGACTTCAAAGAAGTGTGACTGGCCCAAGGTCACCCAGCAGCTGCAAGTGGAGGAGCGGAGACGCGAACCCGGTTCCCCAGATTACGAGTCCACCGCTCATATCCACTACACCATGTTACTGAAATAAGTACATAAATAAAGTGCAGGAACTCAGAACACTTCAGTCTCTTTTGTTTCAGCATCTACTTGTCTAGGTTCGTGTAAGTTTTAAGTGGCAACTCATATACTGTCCCACTGGGTAATCATATTAGTCAGAAGTATATCATCCAATGTTTCTGGAGAGTAAGCAATCCAGGTCTATGTGGGCACTTAATTTACATTGCTTTGTATATAAATTATGCTGTGTGTTCCTAGCACTATAACCTCTTCTGAGCCACTCTAGCCATGCTAAATTTATTCTAGGAAAGGTAGCTAAACGCTGTTAAGCTTCACAATTCAGAATCTTCACTCCATCTGCAAAATGGCTCTATTTTGTACTGCCAGGTGATGTCCAATGAAGCTGTAGCTATTTTATTAGCTCCTCTGGCAGCATGGCTTAGAAGTGTTATATACCAAATGATCACACTGGGATAAACAGAACCTAATATTACCATGCCCATACTATGTTAGTGTTCTCATCTGCAGTATAATGGCAATATAGAATGTTTTCATATGTGTATTTTGAAAGCACGAGATGATTTAAGATTCCCAAAGCAAAAGAACCCAGTGAAATTCAGGTGTTAGGTCACTTTTTGCTCTGGAAATACATTCCACCTTCAAGTCACATGAGCTGCTTTTCTTTCTTTTTTAAGTACACAAGTGAAGAAATACGAACAGAGCACCTGTAAGCAAATATAAAAATAGAAAAGAACAGTTAGGGAAATAAGTAAGCAGGAAGCTGATGAGAGCCACATTTACCAAACAGGTTCACCAGTAATCTCAAGTGATTTCAATCTAAAGTAGGTGACTATTTATGCTGGACAAAAGTGCTGAGGTAGGAGAAAATTCACATTTCTACAGAAATGTCTACTCTAGAGGGAATGTTGAAGCGATACCCAAAATGGGGAAGGAGGATAGTTTCGTTTCAAATTAAGACAGATTTGTTTACAAGTCTGAATGAGAACACTCACATTCTGAAATAATGACTCAGCCATCAGTCATTAAATGAAATTTCAAAAATAACGTAAAAACCTTTTATCAAATGTGAGCTAATATCGCTCACGGCATACAGTTGAAAAGGTTTCCGGATATTCAGCTAGGTTTTACTCACAGCAGACCCAATGAAATGAATAGACTTAACTTAGCCACGTTCATTCATTTCAATAGGTGTACTCTGAGTAAAACTGCCACCCACTGTGTACACTCCTTTCATTGTGAGGGCAGGTCCCCTTCTGCACAATTATTTTACGGAGCAAAATCTTGTAGCGGAGGGCCAGCTAAGCAGGTGAACATCAGACCAGTTGCTGAACCTGCCTTCCCAACTCTAGCAATGCTGCCACTTTCCGAAACCAGGCTGGGGGATGGTGTGGCCAGGCAAGGACCACACAGGTGCACCAGTAGGAGTGCCAAACTAGCAATGACCATCCCACTACTTGGTACCAAACTCCTGCTACTGTGAGGTTCTTACTGGAGAAATTATAATATTTTGCATGTGTTTGTGTCTGCAGTTGGTTGTCTATTGCCAAACAGAAAGCTTTCCCCCAGCCCAGGGGAAAACAACAAGTTTTCCTTTTCTTTTGTGGCACCATATTTTGATAACCATCTCGTCCACCCATTCACTTCACTTTAGGCCGTGTCTCTTTGTGGGTCCCAACTTCTCTACAGACTTAGGCCTCAAAGGATGGTGAAGCTGTTTACCTAAGTGCCTTTCCAGTCTCTGCAGTCTGTTTTAGGGCTACGTGAAGAGAAGTGGAACGGCATACCATCCCACTGTATTTAAGTGATTATCAGACTTTCTTGCACCTCTCTTTAGCTC